>NC_138968.1:48742500-49942500 GCF_055761805.1 Camellia sinensis
AGTCTTCTTTACGGCGTCAGATCACTCTGAGATCTGTGATGATGGGAGGAGAAAGAGGAGGACAACGGAGGAGGAAGGAGAAGAGGATAGCGGATTGAGGGAGATCGATAGTTATGTGAGGGTTTTAGAGAGAGAGAGAGAGAGAGAGAGAGAGAGAGAGAGAGAAATGATGGGTGGTCTAACTGTGTTTTAGGGTTTGGTTTATATATATACATATATATGGGTATAATAGCAATTTCACATCGGGAGAAACGGGGACGAGGACAATGATGGAGATGGGAATGGGGATGAGGATGGGGTTGGGGTTGGAAACGGGCTGGGGTTGAGGTTGGGGAACGTATCACCGTTCTCGGCTTGAAATTTATCGGGAATTCATTTTTGAATACCATCCCCAACCTGTCGGAGATATTTTTTGGGAAAAAACTATTCTAATCAGGCTCAGGGGGCCGAGTCCCGATCGATTCGAGTTCAAATTGCCATCCCTACACATAATCAGAACAATAGAACACAGGGGGAAAAAAATTACATTATCCACACACACATACATACATATTATAGCCTAGAAAACAATAAACGAAAAACACAGATTCATATGAATTTAAAGGTGAAAATTCTTATGTCATATGCATTTCTAATTTTTTTTTTATATATTTATAATCAATTTTCTTATTTAGTTATGATATTATTTTAGTCATAACTCATAAGATATTTAGTTATATTTCATATAGCATTTAGTTATGATTTTTTTAACTTATAACTTAAAAAATATGAAATTATATCATTTTTTTCTTAGTTACAATGTAGATACGATGAGTATCATAGTCTTTCCCTTTAAAAAAAGAGAAAAAAAATAAAAATAAAACTTTTACACAAAGACTAAAGTAGAAATTGTACGGGGGCGAAATATCCTCTGCTTTCCGTACTCCTTGTACTCCAAGCTTCTCTTGACGGCGTCTACCTGGTAACACAGAAACGGTGAGCTGCCCGGCGGTGGTGTGCCGGATAGACCCTCCGACGATCAAGTCAGTCCACTTGAGGAAGGAGAAGACAGAGAGAGAGAGAGTATTTTCTTTTGGGGGAGAAGTTGCATACCTCTAACGTTCGTCCTCCTCCCTATTTCAAGGCTGGCCATGCAGCCTCAAGATTATGCGCGCACTACTTCTGCTGTCCTTCCCAAGACAAGTGGCAGTGCTCGCCTCTCACCACCTTACGCGTGTAAAGGCTTAGTCCTCCCACCAGTACACACAGAACTGTCTAACGGTATTGAGGCATGCATGGAGCAGATGTCCCCTCCCTCGTGCCATTGGCCTAGGTGGCACACCTGACCACAGTACCATGACCGGCCTATTTCCCACGAAGAACTATCACTACAAGCACTCAACCGCGCTATGCCCCACCGGACTGCCCCTTGGCAAAGGGGCAGCGGGGTGATGCTCATGGGCCGGGCTGGTATTGACCGGTTTATCGTGGCATACCGGTCGCGAGGCATGCCGGCCTCCGTCCGTTCTACCGTCATCCGAGGTTAACTGGAATCTGCCCATCTCGGCTCGCCGGTTAGAGACGCACCATCTCTCACTTGTCCATAGTTTAGTCCGAGCTACCCTGTAACAACCCTCATACTGTTTACTGATTAATGACTGATCGATTACCGATAATCACCGATTACTGTTAAACGAAACGGATAATGACTGATAACTGATTGATAATCGAACTGAATGGAATACTGAACTGACTGACCGAAATTGAAACTGAATTGACTGAGTATATGTTGGTTAATTGCATTCTATCTGTTTGATTGTCTGATTATCTGTTCATGTTTATATGTTTAAACTGCTAATTGAAGGCCTTATCGGCGGCCGAATTAGAAACCGATTGATGTTCCGTGACCCTCATAATTAATGTGATTTTATGGTATATTTATCTGAAAACTGATTAGGTATGATTAAATTAGATTAAAAATAAGCCAATTAAAGAGTTTGTCATATTTACCATTTTGCCACTATCTCATATACACACACTTGAGCCTTTTACACTCCACGTATGTGATCAAACCAAACATTTCTTCTCCTCTTCTTGCCTCAACCGACCTTAGAGAGAGAGAGACTTGAGGAGTTGGTTTGCATCTTGGATCGCTTGGAATTGTTTGAGAATTGAAGTGTGATTGCTACTTTGAGCTCCTAGACCTTGAATACAAGACTAAGGTAGGACATCCATCTTCTTGTTGCTGTTCTTGAGTTCATTCTTGCATGATTCATGTTAATTTGTAGAGCTAAGTCATGATTTGGTTCATTAATGATGGATTGAAGATCATTTCTTGCATGCATGTTGGTATTGTTGCATTTTGAGGTTGATTACATGGACATTAGTGCATGCATGCTCATATTGTTGTTATAGACCATGTTTCCAACTGGTTTGAAAAGAAATGAGCTCATTTGATCAAGCTTTGAAGATTCAATTTGGTTTGAAACTCATGCATGACATGTTTAAATGTTGTTCTTGAAAATGGGTTTGAATGTGGTTTTAATTGACTCACCTTTGGGGCTTGAATTCACAAATTGAGCTTTGAAACTTGTTATACATTGAATTTAATGATGTTTTCCAGAATTTGGGCCCAAGAGGTCGAGTTTGGAGTGGTTGAATGCTTGGTTTGAGCTTGGGAGGCAGATCTGGAAATTCCAGATTTGGCTTCCTCGCTCGAGCGAAGGATTCCCCGCTCGAGCGAGCACCTTTGTCCAGGGCTCCGCTCGAGCGACCATCGCGCGTAAAATTTCAGCATCCTGCACTTTTACTGTTTTGCAGACCGCTCGAGCGAAGGATTCCTCGCTCGAGCGAAGCCTTTGATTTTGGACTTACGCTCGAGCGGAGAAAGTCTCACTCGAGCGAAGCCCCTATTTTCAGCAAAGTTTGCAAAATTTTTTTCTAAGTGTATTTTTGCATCCTCATCCCATCCTAGGCATTCTTAGGCCTAGTTTAAGGCATCTTAATGAGGATATAGATGTAGAACACACCAAGGCAAATTAGGGATTAAGTTATGAGATTTCCCAACTGTGTAGCTTAGTGTGTTCAACCTGTGAACTGTGTAGGGTTGGCAACTGGGGAGACACGCTCTAGCCTACTGTAGCCCAAACTCTGTGAGTAACAATTGTGTAAAGATATGTTCAACTGATTATCTTTTGAATACTGAACTGAACTGTTTACTGAACTGGTATTATTTACTGAATGAATGTATGTCCTTTATTTCTGAACTGTACTGTGGCATCCTTAGTATCTACGGTTTACTGTTACTGTTACTGTTACAGAGATCTCCGTCGGTTCCCTCGAGGAACCACTACTGTTTACTGACTGATGGCCATCATTACTGTTCGGTCTTTCAAGACCTACTGTTACTGTTATGCTAATGGATGTACCACATATGACTGTTTACTGTACTGAACGACTGAAATACTGATTGAATTGAACTGTTTTCATTACTGTAAGGACATTCATTCTAAACCCCTTTACGCTTTATGTTATTCACTGGGCTTTAGCTCACTGCTCATATATATATGTAGGTGTTCAGGCACCAGACCGCAGCTAGAGGCGTCAGGGTTACTCCAGTTTTGTCAAGCCAGCCTTTGTGCCTCACTGCGAGGTTCCGAGTTGCCATGCTATGGCTTGGGGGTGTTTTGTCTGTTTTTCCCCCTTCTGTACTGTTTTACTGTTTTGTATAGACCGTACTGTTTTGTACAGACGGAATGTTTTCTGTACTGTTCTGTAGGGTTGAGTCCCTAGTTGAATGGATGTGAATATTGTACATACTGTTCTGTACTGTTTATGTGTGAATATAATGAAAAGCCTTTTCGCATACAGACTGTCACAGCTCAATGGACACTATTTATTTACTGTATTGGCTTCCGCCAGGCCCTGTACTCTGTTTTACTGTATTACTGTTCAGCAGGCCTTCGGTAATCTCGGATTACTGGCCGGTTACGGTGCTAAACCCATAGGGCCGGGTTTGGGTCGTGACAGAGTGGTATCAGAGCGATACTTACCACGAGTTATACCGCACACACGTGTCCAAATGAGCTATAGGGTGTCCTAGAAAAGTCATTAGGGCATCTCATGAGCATGATAAGTGTGTGGTTATGTTATGACTGAATGCATGCTAATGTGGTAAACTGTTAAACAAATGACTGCTTATGTTTAAAACTGTTATAACTGCTTATAGTGAAATGGACAATGCAAATGAACCTGAATCCTCGTCTACCGAGGCAAGAATGGAAAGAATGGAAAGAATGATAGAACTGATAACTGCTAGACTTGAGCAACAGAACCAACAGCCCCCTCCTCCTCCTCCTCCTCCGGTACAGCCGGAACCTAATGCGAATGTGGATGATGGGGATATTATTGCTCTTACCCATAAATTCAGCAAGATGAAACCGCCATCCTTTTAGGGAGGCCTCGAACCGTTAAAGGCTGAAGCTTGGGTGCTTGAAACGGAAAAACTATTTGAAGTGTTTCCGTGCTCAGAAGCAAATAAAGTATTGTTAGCTACCTTCACCCTACAAGAAGAGGCTAGAAGGTGGTGGATGTTGATCCGCGACGCAAATACTGTTATGACTTGGGCTCAGTTCAAGGAGTCCTTCTTTGAAAAGTACTTCCCACAGTGTGTCAGGGATAGGAAAGTAACTGAGTTTGAACAACTGAAGCAGGGCACAATGTCCGTTGCAGAATATGAAACAAAATTCACTGAACTTGCCCGTTATGCACCGCATATGGTGGATACTGAATATAAGAAGGCCAGGAAATTCGAAGGTGGCCTTAATGTTGCGATCCTTGATCGAATAAATGTTTTGAAATTACCGACTTTTGTGGGTGTTCTCGACCGGGCATTGATGGCCGAGTCGAACATTGCAGCGGTGAAACAATCTGAAACACCAATAACTGAATGGCATGGAAAAAGGCAGGGTTTCAAATTCAAAAAAGGCAAGCACAACCCAGCCAATAAGAAACAGAATACGGGGACGACAACTAGCCCCAGTCAAGGGAGTGGATTCATACCACCCTGTCCTGAGTGTGGCAAGAAGCACAAGGGAGTCTGTTACAGAATATCCGGAGCCTGTTACAGGTGTGGCAAGGTGGGCCACATGGTTAAAGACTGCCCCTCTGCTCCACAAGCCAGTGGTAAAGCTGCACCAAGCGCAGCAGCATCAAATGCTCCACCAAAGCCTAACCCTAAAGCTACCGGGAAAGAGCCTGTGAGGCAAGGCCGAGTGTTCGCACTAGTACCGGGAGATGTGCAGAATACCGAGACCGTTGTGTCAGGTATTCTCTCTATTTGTGCACAAAATGCATATGTATTAATTGATTCGGGGTCTACGCATTCTTATGTATCGCATGCTTTCTCACGGAAATTGAATAGACCCTTAGAACCTATGAACTATCTGCTAGCCGTATCATCACCCATAGGGGGATCTATGACATGTGCTTATATGTACCCCACATGTGAAATCATTGTTGGGGATATGCATCTGTTTATTGATTTACTGCCATTGAACATTGATCATTTTGACGTAATATTGGGGATGGATTGGTTACAAAAATATCATGCCACTATTGACTGTGTGACCAAGCAAGTTGTTTTCCGTCCACCTGGTTTACCTGAATTTGTGTTTAATGGGAGTGGAGTAGTACCTCCTCCGTATTTGATTTCGTCAGTGAAAGCTGTTAAATTAATTAGAAAGGGGTGTAAGGGATATCTGTGTTCTGTACTGACTGTGTCGACTGATGATAGTATTAAAACTGATGTGAATTGTATTCCTATAGTCAGAGAATTTCCAGATGTTTTTCCAGATAATCTTCCAGGAGATTTGACTGACAGGGAAATTGAATTTACCGTTGATGTGATTCCCGGAACACAACCAGTTTCTAAAGCTCCTTACCGAATGGCTCCAACTGAACTGAAAGAACTAAAAGTGCAACTGCAAGAACTGCTAGACAAAAAGTTCATCAGACCGAGTACCTCACCATGGGGTGCACCAGTTTTGTTTGTAAAGAAGAAAGATGGCTCACTGAGACTATGCATTGACTACCGTGAACTGAATAAGGTAACTGTAAAGAACAAATACCCATTACCGCGTATTGATGACCTGTTTGATCAGTTACAGGGTGCTAAAGTATTTTCCAAGATTGATCTCAGATCCGGATACCATCAGTTGAAGGTTAAACCGGAAGACATTGATAAAACTGCTTTTAGAACAAGGTATGGACATTATGAATTTCTAGTTATGCCTTTTGGAGTCACGAACGCACCAGCTGCTTTTATGGACCTCATGAACAGAATTTTTAAACCATACCTTGATGACTTTATTGTTGTATTTATCGATGACATATTGATTTACTCCAAAAGTATAGAACAGCATGAACATCATCTGAGACTTGCCCTGCAAACCTTAAGAGAACAGAAACTGTATGCTAAACTGTCTAAATGTGAATTCTGGCTTGACCATGTTATGTTTTTGGGGCATGTTGTTAGCAAAGATGGAATTTCTGTTGATCCGCAGAAAATTGAAGCTGTAGTGAACTGGCCTAGACCAACAAATGTGACTGAAGTCCGAAGCTTTTTGGGATTGGCTGGATATTACAGAAGATTTGTCAAAGATTTCTCTAAAATTGCCCTACCACTGACACAGTTAACACAAAAGGGGACATCATTTGACTGGACTGACCAAAGAGAATCTGCGTTCCAGGAATTGAAAACTCGACTTGTGACTGCACCAGTTTTGACCTTACCTACAGGTACGGATGGTTATACTGTATTTAGTGATGCTTCTCATAAGGGTCTGGGGTGTGTTTTAATGCAGAATGGGAGAGTTATTGCTTATGCTTCCCAACAACTGAGACCGCATGAAAAGAACTACCCAACCCATGATCTGGAACTTGCTGCAGTAGTATTTGCACTGAAAATCTGGCGTCACTATCTGTACGGGGTGACATGTGAAGTGTACACCGACCACAAGAGTTTAAAGTATTTCTTCACACAGAAAGAACTGAATATGAGACAGCGGAGATGGCTGGAACTGATTAAAGACTATGACCTACAGATATTGTACCATCCGGGAAAAGCCAATACCGTTGCCGATGCATTGAGCCGGAAGTCGATTGGAAACTTAGCCTGTTTGCTTACAGGGCAGAAAGAGTTGCTTTGCGACCTTGAAAAATCTGAAATTGAAATTGTTTTGAGAGAACAAGGTGGAATCTTAGCTGCTATTTCTGCTCAACCGGCACTGATTGAAGAGGTTAAAGAGAAACAGCAACTGGATGACTTCTTGAAAAAGATCATCGAAGAAAGAGAGTTTAAACCGAGGCCGGGATTCAAATTTGAGAATAATGTACTGAAATTTCAAGAAAGACTGTGTGTACCAAATGATACTGAACTGAAAAGAAGAGTTCTGCAAGAAGGCCACAATTCGAAATTGTCTATCCATCCGGGGAATACGAAAATGTACCAAGATCTGAAACAGAATTTCTGGTGGCCGGGAATGAAGAAAGAAATTGCTGATTTTGTATCCAAATGTCTTCATTGCCAACAGGTCAAAGCTGAACATCAACGACCTGCCGGACTATTGCAACCCCTACCCATACCAGAGTGGAAATGGGAGCATATCACGATGGATTTTATCGTCGGATTACTTCGCTCCAGAAAAGGTATGGATTCCATTTGGGTTATTGTTGATAGACTAACCAAATCTGCTCACTTCTTACCTGTCAAGACGATTTATAATGCGGACAAATTGGCTGTCATTTATATTGATGAAATTGTAAGACTGCATGGAGTGCCTGTGTCTATTGTTTCTGACAGGGATTCGAAGTTTACATCGAGGTTTTGGCAAAGCCTACAGACTGCATTGGGTACTGAACTGAGACTAAGTAGTGCCTACCATCCTCAGACAGATGGCCAATCAGAAAGGACCATCCAAACTCTGGAGGATTTACTGAGAATGTGTGTCCTTGATTTTCAGGGAGACTGGGAAAGTCATCTGCCATTAGTTGAATTCGCCTACAACAACAGCTACCATTCGAGTATTGGAATGGCGCCTTTTGAGGCATTGTATGGCAGAAAATGTAGATCTCCAATTTGCTGGGCAGAAGTTGGAGATGGGCCTTTGCTTGGGCCCGAGATTGTGTATGAAACAACTGAAAAAGTGAAACTGATACAGCAAAGACTGAAAACTGCACAGAGTAGACAGAAAAGTTATGCAGATGTCAGAAGACGGGACAGAGAGTATGAAGTGGGTGATCACGTTTTTGTGAAAGTGACACCAATGAAAGGCCAGACTCGTTTTGGAGTCAAAGGCAAGTTAGCACCGAGATACGTCGGACCATATGAGATCATTGAGAAAATCAATCCGGTGGCGTATCGAGTTGCGCTTCCTCCTGAAATGGAGCATATGCATAACGTCTTCCACATTTCTATGTTAAGAGATTACCTCCGGGATCCCTTCCATGTGATTGAGCCTACTCGGATAGTGTTGGGAGATGACTACACTTACGAGGAACGGCCTATACAGATTGTAAACCGACGAATCAAGAAACTGAGGAACAAAGAGATCCCGTTAGTGAAAGTTGACTGGCAAAACCACGGTGGCGTGTACGCCACTTGGGAAAGGGAAGATGACATGGCCAAACGATATCCCGAACTGTTTCCACTGAATCCTGTTTTCTTCCAGAATGAAGGTAACTCGAGTTTAGAGGACTAAACTCTTTATAAGAAGGGGAGACTGTAACAACCCTCATACTGTTTACTGATTAATGACTGATCGATTACCGATAATCACCGATTACTATTAAACGAAACGGATAATGACTGATAACTGACTGATAATCGAACTGAATGGAATACTGAACTGACTGACCGAAATTGAAACTGAATTGACTGAGTATATGTTAGTTAATTGCATTCTATCTGTTTGATTGTCTGATTATCTGTTCATGTTTATATGTTTAAACTGCTAATTGAAGGCCTTATCGGCGGCCGAATTAGAAACCGATTGATATTCCGTGACCCTCATAATTAATGTGATTTTATGGTATATTTATCTGAAAACTGATTAGGTATGATTAAATTAGATTAAAAATAAGCCAATTAAAGAGTTTGCCATATTTACCATTTTGCCACTATCTCATATACACACACTTGAGCCTTTTACACTCCACGTATGTGATCAAACCAAACATTTCTTCTCCTCTTCTTGCCTCAACCGACCTTAGAGAGAGAGAGACTTGAGGAGTTGGTTTGCATCTTGGATCGCTTGGAATTGTTTGAGAATTGAAGTGTGATTGCTACTTTGAGCTCCGAGACCTTGAATACAAGACTAAGGTAGGACATCCATCTTCTTGTTGCTGTTCTTGAGTTCATTCTTGCATGATTCATGTTAATTTGTAGAGCTAAGTCATGATTTGGTTCATTAATGATGGATTGAAGATCATTTCTTGCATGCATGTTGGTATTGTTGCATTTTGAGGTTGATTACATGGACATTAGTGCATGCATGCTCATATTGTTGTTATAGACCATGTTTCCAACTGGTTTGAAAAGAAATGAGCTCATTTGATCAAGCTTTGAAGATTCAATTTGGTTTGAAACTCATGCATGACATGTTTAAATGTTGTTCTTGAAAATGGGTTTGAATGTGGTTTTAATTGACTCACCTTTGGGGCTTGAATTCACAAATTGAGCTTTGAAACTTGTTATACATTGAATTTAATGATGTTTTCCAGAATTTGGGCCCAAGAGGTCGAGTTTGGAGTGGTTGAATGCTTGGTTTGAGCTTGGGAGGCAGATCTGGAAATTCCAGATTTGGCTTCCTCGCTCGAGCGAAGGATTCCCCGCTCGAGCGAGCACCTTTGTCCAGGGCTCCACTCGAGCGACCATCGAGCGACCATCGCGCGTAAAATTTCAGCATCCAGTACTTTTACTGTTTTGCAGACCGCTCGAGCGAAGGATTCCTCGCTCGAGCAAAGCCTTTGATTTTGGACTTACGCTCGAGCGGAGAAAGTCTCGCTCGAGCGAAGCCCCTATTTTCAGCAAAGTTTGCAAAATTTTTTCTAAGTGTATTTTTGCATCCTCATCCCATCCTAGGCATTCTTAGGCCTAGTTTAAGGCATCTTAATGAGGATATAGATGTAGAACACACCAAGGCAAATTAGGGATTAAGTTATGAGATTTCCCAACTGTGTAGCTTAGTGTGTTCAACCTGTGAACTGTGTAGGGTTGGCAACTGGGGAGACACGCTCTAGCCTACTGTAGCCCAAACTCTGTGAGTAACAATTGTGTAAAGATATGTTCAACTGATTATCTTTTGAATACTGAACTGAACTGTTTACTGAACTGGTATTATTTACTGAATGAATGTATGTCCTTTATTTCTGAACTGTACTGTGGCATCCTTAGTATCTACGGTTTACTGTTACTGTTACTGTTACAGAGATCTCCGTCGGTTCCCTCGTGGAACCACTACTGTTTACTGACTGATGGCCATCATTACTGTTCGGTCTTTCAAGACCTACTGTTACTGTTATGCTAATGGATATACCACATATGACTGTTTACTGTACTGAACGACTGAAATACTGATTGAATTGAACTGTTTTCATTACTGTAAGGACATTCATTCTAAACCCCTTTACGCTTTATGTTATTCACTGGGCTTTAGCTCACTGCTCATATATATATGTAGGTGTTCAGGCACCAGACCGCAGCTAGAGGCGTCAGGGTTACTCCAGTTTTGTCAAGCCAGCCTTTGTGCCTCACTGCGAGGTTCCGAGTTGCCATGCTATGGCTTGGGGGTGTTTTGTCTGTTTTTCCCCCTTCTGTACTGTTTTACTGTTTTGTATAGACCGTACTGTTTTGTACAGACGGAATGTTTTCTGTACTGTTCTGTAGGGTTGAGTCCCTAGTTGAATGGATGTGAATATTGTATATACTGTTCTGTACTGTTTATGTGTGAATATAATGAAAAGCCTTTTCGCATACAGACTGTCACAGCTCAATGGACACTATTTATTTACTGTATTGGCTTCCGCCAGGCCCTGTACTCTGTTTTACTGTATTACTGTTCAGCAGGCCTTCGGTAATCTCGGATTACTGGCCGGTTACGGTGCTAAACCCATAGGGCCGGGTTTGGGTCGTGACATACCCGTAGCCCGGTCTCGCCACTTGGCTGTGTGCACTGTCGAATGTTTGCTAGTCGCAGCTCGGCCAGGCTTAGTTCACGCCCGGTCAGCCGATCGTTTAGACCGAGCAAAACAGATCCGTCCTATCTTAGCTCGGCCGTACTAACGGCGCAAATCTCCCCTCTCAGAAATGCATGGTCGATTCAGGAAAACATAATTGAATAAAGAAATGTGGTTTGATTCGATGTAAATGCTTGTGCAAATCATCAAGTAAATTAGAATAGTTCACAAGATTTATTGATTTCTGTGAAATTGTTTCTAATTTATCGAACAGTTTATGGATTTGTTGATACAATCATTGTTTTTCTCATGTAAATACATATATACATACAACACACGAATAGTTGAAAAGACATATGAGATAGCAGTGAAACGTGCGAAAACGAAATGGTCGCCATCGTTGATGTTGAGAAAGACATCGCAACCGAGATCAACTTATTTGATTCGAACACTATCGGAATCATTCGATGGTGATTGGCGTCGGGGGAAGAGGAGGAGAGGAAAGACGTAAGAATAGAAAGGAGAGAGAGAGAGAGAGAGAGTTGGGTGTCGGCATGGATATGGATGAATTGGGTTGAGTTAAATGGGTTTTGTCCTAAGGGATCTTAACTAGCAAAAATAAATAAATAAATAAATAATTATGTTGGACCACTTCGACTACCAAAAATTAGAAAGGCATATTTGACTCAAAATGATTTTTTAGGCATTGTATGTATCATAGCATTGTATATAGTATTTTAGGCATTAGGTTTAATTAATTTTTTTTAGATTTAATTATTAAAATATGATTTTTTTTCCTCTATTTTATTTAATGGAAAACTGAACACTATGGTATTATTTCATTATCCAATCAGAACTAGATTTAGTACATCACACCAATAAATATTACAAACTTGAGTTAATTCAATTATTTTTTAAGTTGAATCTTATGTTTGAAGACTTTACACCTTATTTGAGAACCATAAATCTTAGTTAAAAAGTTAAAATGTTATTATAAAAAGTTAATTTTTTTTTAAAGAAAAAATTAGTGAAAAATCTACTCTAACAATTGTTTAAAACAATAGGTCTAATGAATATTTTTTGTTGGTGAGAAATCCACCTTTTGTGAAATAATTTGGTGAATAGTCCAAAAGGACATTTTGCTTCCAATTTTATCCTTAATTTATCTGTTGACTTTTTCATTGATTATCTGTTCAAATTTTAATCTATATGTTCAATTTTTTTCTTTATCTGTTCAATTTTTTTACCCTATTGTAGACACCCCATTTTTGATCGACCTTGAGACTCAAACGTTACCAGTTGAGTGCTCGGTGATACTGCATATTGTGCTCATTTAGAGGTTTCGGAGTCTCAGCTGCGAGCCTTGCCTCCGGACTTCCAGACTCTTTTGTGCTTTGCCTCGGTTTGCGAACCAGGCTTGATTTTCTCTGTTTTCTCTTCGCGAAGGGAGGGAGAGGTCTCGTAGATCATCTCTCAGTGGCCATAGGCTACGTTTTGTGGTCGTAGGCCATTTCGCCCGTTTGGAGTCCGGTTTCCGATTTTTCGGAACCGTTGGCCGTGTGCCTCGGTTCGGGACCGCTTAACCATCTCCGTTTGCTCCGTTTTTTTGGCATACTTCTTAGTTGCTCCCTTTTGAGGGACACTGTGGCCCGGGAAACCAACTTCGTGGTCGAACATCACTCCTGGTGCCTAACAGTCCATTTTTGGGGCCTCGAACTGCGTGTTTCGGCCCCCGAACCTTCGTTCTGCATTGGTTTTGGTTCATTTTTGGCAGGGACCTCTGTTTCATTAGTAGGAAGGCCGTAGGAGGGTGGGAGGCCAGTAATTGTTCTGTCAGCCAACTTTATCCCTTCATCACCCTCCGTCGCCTGATTTTCTTCACTTCAAAGCCAATGTTGACCACCCTTGGACCATTTTCTTGAACTTTTAACCACATATTTGTGATGTACACATCTGGGAGGCCACCAATATTTGGTGGCCGGCCAGTAATTGCTGTTGACCCTTTTGAACCCCTTTGAAAAGTGGGTTGTTCTCTCTCTTGGTTCACTTTTTCCAGTGTTCAACCACAGGGTTGTGTTGTGCACACATGGGAGGCCCTCTTTTTGTGGTGGCCGGCCATTAATTCACTTGAACCTTTTGACCCCTAGCCGGCCGACCATGAGAAGTAGCCGGCCGGCCACCTGCAACCTGGATAACTGGCCGGCCATGTTCCTTGCATCAGCTACAGTGCAGATGTGTATCTGTTTTCCCCCCAGATTCTGTATCCGGGGGGCTGCATTTTAGAGGGAAACTTGGCATGTTTTCCCTCCATTTTTCCCCCCCCATTTCCCCCCTCTTTTTGCCTATATATCAGAGGCTCCAGCTCTGATATGAGGGTTACAAAAAATCCCCCCTAAGCTCCATTGTTGTATCTCTCTTTCTCCCTCTCTTCCAAGCTCCAATCCTTCAAGTCCTATACCCCTTTTCACACCATCACCTAGCACCACCCTTCCATCCTTCATTCTAGCAGCTGAAGGTGACTCTTCAAGGCCTAGGAGTGCTGCAAATCAAGCCAAAAGGGCTGCCAAAGACAAGTCTTCAAGGGTAAGCTCCATTTCCTCCTTTTGGTCCATATTTTGTTCAATACATAAGTCATATTTGCTTGCTGTTTTGGGCTCCAACCCTAACTTAATTTAAGCTTATTTTGAGCCATTTTTCATGTTTCATTAAGGGCCTCTCACTGTTTGAGGCCTCCTTGGTGCACTTACTTCATTACCCCTCTTGTATGCTATTTTCTTGTGTAATATTTTTGACCTATGTAAAAACTGTTTTGAGCTCTGTCATGAACTGAAAAGTTGCTTATTTTGAGCCCTTATTCAATATTGTTGAAGGGCTCATTGCTGTTTGAGGCCTCCATTCATCACTTTCCTTTATATCTCTATTTTGGCTCCATTTTTGCATGATTTATTAGCCTCTTGAGCTTCTGTTTTTCGGCTCTGGTCCGAACTTAAAACAGCCTTATTTTGACCCATTATTCATGTTTCATTAAGGGTCTTTCATAGTTTGAGGCATCTTTTATATACTTTGTGTTATATATCTCTTTTGGGCCTAATTTTGCATAGCATTTTGAACATATTTTCATACTGTTTTGGGTCCGGCCATCAACAGTAAAATGCATTATTTTTCTCCCTTCTTGAACATTGTTGAAGGGCCCCTTTGTGTCTAAGGCCAGCAACCACCACTTGCTTCTTTGACCCTCGTTTGGCCCATTTCTTGCATGTGAGCTTAGCCATACTTGTGTTGATTTTTGTGGTTTGTTGTGTACTGTAAAAGATCATTTTTTGGGCCCCTATTCAACTTTGTTGAAGGGCCCTAATCTGTTTGGGGTCAGCAACTGTGAGTTGCTTCTTTATCCCACATTTAGGGCCATTTTTGCATGCTAGTTTTTCCCTATTTGTGTTTGCTGTTTAGCCTTGCTTAAAACTGTAAACATGCTTATTTTGGGACTGCCTTGAATTTGTCTTCACATGTCATAGTCAAATAATGCATGCTTGATATAGCTACAAGTCATTTCATGCGCTTAATCTCGCATTTCGGGACCATTTCATGCATCGGGTGTCATTTTGCCATCTTTCGGGGCTGTTTTGCATAACTTATTGCCTCTGAAATTTATATGCTAGCATATCATATTTCATGCCTTGCCACGTCTTGTTAGAGTGGCATTCGTGCCTTAGGGTCGGTCCTCGGTTTGCGTGCATGTGTGCACGCATTTCGAGTGTCTCATTTTTCATCTCATGGCCTCCTATGTGAGTGTGGCTGAGGTCCACTCATGTTGGTGTAAGCCCATATTGCATTGTGTATGCTAGGTTGCATGTTAGCACATTGTGTATGCCATATTATCTCGTGCATCGTGTATGCCATTTCATAGCATTGCGCATGCTAGGTTGTATATTAGTTGCATTCATGCATGTCATGCATATTGCATTGTGCTTGGGATAGGGATTAGCCCAGGCATGGGAAACAAGGTGCATTCCGTACTCCGAGTGACGGAACGTGTCTCAATTCTCCAGTCACCGACACTCCGGATTATCCATGATGGAGTTAGGTTTTGTTTTGTTTTTCATTCACATCCATTTCATATTGAGTTGTGCAATTCGACTCCTTAGCCATCATGCATCGAGATGCGTGATTGGTGGCACGAGGATCGAGGCATGCATACATTTGTGAAAATACATTGCTATGCCCCTTTCCTGCTCTCTGTTGCAACAAATCAAGAATCAGCAACCTTCCGGAGCTTGGCACGCTTCCCAAGAAAAATTACAAAACAGAGGCTAATCGGGACATCCCAGTGGATTTCCGCGCAAGGCAGCCCAGACATGCATCATTCATCAGAGTCAAGGCAGTCCCTGGCCTGCATGCCAGTTTATAGCTTTCTAAGTTAATTTGTAAATTAATTAGGAATTTGTATTATTTGGACTGTACTATTTATTCGGACCCTCTGCGCGAGGGCATAACTGTAATAAGTGTGCGTGTGTGTGATGTATGTCTTCCAACCCCATGTCTTTCTCCCTTTTATTTATCCGCTTATGATGGTTAGATTAGGGCATATCTCAATTAGCATACAGTATGACAGTATGTTTGCATCATTCATCTGTTTTACATGCACCAGGCTCAGCGCATCATACTAACTGCATTGTATTTTCAATTCCAAATTGAATACATGTTAGCTGTAGCATTTCATACGCCATGTTTAGAATAGCCGAGCCTGCCATAGTTGCATTTTTTTGCATGTGTTGCATTAGGCATTTCTGTATAATTAGGATCATGCATGGATTTCTAATTAGCTTCTTTTTTTGGCTTGGAGTACTCGGTGAGTTTTATGCTTTAGCATCCTTGCATGCGTGTGAGTGACTGCCATGAATAGCATGCTTACCATGAAGCTATTTGCTTATGTGATATAACTGCCTGAATGCCTGTGGGTGAAGGTTGGATTACTTGGATTAGAATAAATCATCAACTGTTTGTTTTAAGCCCACTAGATAGTGGCAAAACCATCTTTCCTAAGCCCACCTGAGGGTGGCAAAATCTGCATTTTAAGCCTACTTGCGAGTAGCAAACCTTCTTTCAAATAAACAAACATGAAATGTTTTGTTCCAATTCAGGCGATCCAGTCTATACTTGTATGCTGTGCGCATCACATAGTAATCTAGGCTAATAACCGGAATAAGAACACATAATATTTTCAAAAATAGATATCATGGTTAGTAGAGGCCGATCTTTGATCGGGCGAGCGGGGGTGCTCACGAAGTGACCTTCCCCAATCGTACCTAAGTTCCCGAGCCGAGGCAACTTTGGTGATGACGGACACGTGGCCTTAGGCAAACGAGTCAGGGTTTCCTAAATTTTCCAAAATAAAATATTTAGGTGGCGGCTCTGTATCTGGCAAAGCAGTCCATGTTTGGCACTTCTTTAAAAAAAAATCTGTTTTCTAAAAACGATTTGCCGGATTTGGACTCTTTGGTTCAGATTAAGAACCGTGACATTTGAGAGTCTTGAGCTGTAGTGACCCCAAATGAACGGAACGGGAGCTCGTTCTTCCCGGGGCGTTCGGGGACGTCTACACCTATATTTTAATTTTTTAAATCTTTTTTATCCAAATTTATCTTATCAGTTAAAATATTTGTCCAAATAAAATTCTATTTGTTTTTTTGTTTATCTGTTCAATTTCCCCCATCTGTTTAATTTTTTTTTAAAATCTTTTCAATTCAAATCTGAATTGTTATATCTGTCAATTTTTTTTTCTTTTTTAATTTGTTGCAATCTTCATTATCATCATCAACGTAAACAATCTTCACCATCATCATCATCACCACCACCAGCAACAACAACAAACAAGAAAAAAATTCGATAAGGATATTAAAAAAATTAATTAATAATAATTAGCTTGCATTTCTTTTGGTGATACCTTTCCCTATCCCATGAATTTACTATCTTAACTCCTCAGTTCTCAAATTAAGGCATCGTTTGAGAATAGATTATTTTAATAATTTTTTAATTTTTATAAAAAATTGTGCCAAAAAATAGAGAGAGAGTCATCTGATAACTTAGAGCATCCACAATAGATGTGTTAAAAATATGTATTAAAGTGTTATATGACAAAAAGTAATAAAAGTAGAACCCAAAAATGTGTGTTAAGAATTTGTTGATTTAGTGAGTGAATAATAAGTAAATGGTAGTGCAATGGATATGCTAAAGTGTGTGTAAAAGGGTGTGTTAAAGAATATATATACATATAAATAGTTAGCAACAGCTGACGGACGGACATCCGACCGATCAACCGGTCAAATTCTTTTTTTTTTATTATTATTTATTTTTACTTGAAGGGTCTGGAGGATCCCATGACACTTACCTCTCTCTCCCTTACTGGCTAAAACGCTGGCTGTAATTAACACTCTTTAACATCTGACACTAACTTTGACCATTAATGAATAACTTAGTAGCTCCATTGTATGAACAAAATGGAGTTTGGCTGGCCAAAAGTTTAACATCTGACACTAATGGAGGGTTAATAGCTCCACTGTGAAAGCTCTTATAGTGACATTTTAAATTTTTTTTTGACTAAAAGTTTAGTCTCCAAACGAAGCCTAAACGTTCACAAAAATTAATTAATTTTCTTTTTTGAAAAAAAAGCAATATGTTACCTTGTACTCAATACTAAACCAAGATCTAAACTCCTGAAACAGATCTCTCTCTCTTCTCTGTTTCTTTATCTTTCTTTCTGAGCTTTCTCAAGATTCAGACCAATCAATCGACACACACAACATAACAATGTCGATCTACGCCAAGACAAACTTGGAGGTGACCAGTCTTGCACTGTCTTCCCTCACTAGTCCCCCGCCGACTTGTCTACTATGTCTAGAGCCCGTTTCCTCTTCTCCGATCCGTTCAATCTTAACCACAATTTTACAACAATAAACAACAGATTACAAGTATATATATATAAAGAGAGAGAGGGGGGCGGATCTAAGTGTATCGTTTCCCTCATGATTGACTTCTTTGGTGATAGCGCACGGCGAAGTTTGACTCACCCAACTCGACTTCACCGCGCATCGATGACACTAGTCATTAATCATGAACTCCAGAGAGAGAGAGAGAGAGTGCGTGCGTGTTTGGTATGGAGGCGACGGCGATGGCGAGACTGTGACAGCGAAGGAGTTGCAGAACAGAGACAAGAGAGAGAGAGAGAGAGAGAGAGGATTTTGGTTTCAGAAGCGAAGCTACAAAACTAGAGACAAGAGAGAAGAGAGATAGAGAAAGGATTTTGGTTTCGAATGAGAGGCACAGTTTTATATATAGAGGGTATTTTGGTTATTTTTCTTAGCCATGTTCTTATGGACAAAGTTTTTGGGGAGCTTCTATATACACACGCCTAATTCCCTCAGTACACACACTTAATGATATTTAATTTTATTATAATTTTATCTCTAAGTGAAATTACTATTTTAGACATCTACCAAATTCAAAAGTCTCAATGCACACATCCAGACGTCACGTTGAAGCTGAAGCTCCTCCAGGTTCAACTTCTTCCATTGAGATAGAAGTGAATGCACTCATTCATTAAGCTCTAGGTTTAGCTTCTTCCATTGAGCTAGAAGTGAAAGCACTCATTCTTCAAGCTCAAAGTTCAGTTTCTTCTATTAAGGTCCAAGTTCATAGCTTCTCAACCTTCCTCATTCGTAGCTTCTTCCTCATTCATCATTGTTATGGAGGATTTGACTTCTGAAAATCGGAAAATAAGTGTTTATGAGAAACATAGCGAAGGAAATGTGAGTTTCTTTTTTTTTTTTTTTTTCCAGCATCGTTCGGATAACTAGAGCCGAATTGTGTTGTTTGGTTTGGAAATCTACTACCGAAATAATTATTTATTTTCGAAAGTTGTTGTCCGAACAAAGTAATTAATTTTGGAAGTTGTTGTCCGAGCAAATTATTTAATTTCGGAAGTTGTTGTCCGAACAAAGTTAACTTTTACAACATTCAACTTCCGAAAGTTGAAAATAAATTTGGACAACTACTTTCGAATGAAGTAAAAAAATTTTGCAAACTGTATACCAAATTTACAGTTTCGAATTGCAAATTAATCTTTATAATGCCATTAAAAATTTGTAATGTTATACAAAACGTGCAGGAATATGTGTCAACTTAAGGAAGTCAGGTTTGTGCGGATTTTGTGTTGGATTACACCACTCAATTCACAACTGAACAGGTTCACTCTACGAAATTATAATGATTATGTTTCGAATTGCTCACCAAATGTAAATGTTTGATAATATTTATTTAACTTTGTAGGTATTCAAAAGTAAGGATGAATTGCTCAACTGGGTACGTGAAGTTGGAAAGAGAAATGGTTTGGTCGTTGTAACCAAAACATCAGACTATGGTAGAGGGAAAAAAAGACCCAGGATGTATCTTGCTTGTGAGAGGAGTGGCCAGTATAGAGCAACAAAGAAGTTAAAACATGATGGCAACAATACATCAAGAATAACCGGTACGAAGAAGTGTGGTTGTCCTTTTGATATGAGGGCTCACAGGTTTACTACACATGATGAATGGACATTGACCGTAGTATAAGGATTGCATAATCATCCACCTGCGGAGCACCTTGAGGGACATTCATATGCGGGGAGGCTATCAAAGGATGAGAAAGCATTGTTAATGGATATGCCAAAGAGCATGGTTCGGCCAAAAGAAATCCTAGTAACCTTGAAACATTGAGATGCCCTCAATGTAAGCACACTTAAAACCATTTACAATGTACGCCATCGAAACAGGGTGGTACAGAGAGCTGGAAGATCACAGATACAACACTTATTGGGTGAATTGGCCAAGTATAATTACATTGAGCACCATCGGTCTGAAGAGTCCACGATGATTGTGACAGACTTGTTTTGGGCACATCATACCAGTTTGGACTTATTTCGGTCTTTCCCACGTATATTAATTATGGATTGCACATATAAAACCAACAGATATCGACTTCCTCTTCTTGAAATTGTGGGAGTCACATCAACTGAAATGACATTCTCTGTAGCTTTCGCATACTTACAGTATGAGAGGGTCGATAACTATGCGTGGGTGTTAGCTACATTGCGTGATGTCATGGATGGGTTTGTTGTGCCAATAGTTATTGTTACTGACAGAGAGCTAGCCTTGATGAATGCCATACAGAAGATATTACCTAGTGCCAGACATTTATTATGTCGTTAGCATATCAGTAAGAATGTATTGACCAAATGCAAGAAAATGTTTGAGACACAACAGAAATGGGAAAAGTTCAACCATGAGTGGAACTCTTTAGTGTATTCATCTTCTGAAATTCAATATGATGAGCGTCTTAAATTATTACTTAAGGAATTCAGTAGTTATCCTGATGTAGTCAAATACGTCATGGATACTTGGTTGGTTCCTTACAAGGACAAATTTGTGGCGGTATGGACAGACACGTGTATGCATTGTGGCAATGTTACAACGAACTGGTAAGATTACTTTTCTTCAATATGTTATTAATAAGTGCCATGTATTTGATTTTAATTTGACTTACATTGAATTCAACAGGGCTGAGAGTGCACATGCAAAACTTAAAAGACAATTGGGTTCATGTCAAGTCTCATTTCAGGCATCATTTGAGAAAATACACAGTCTACTTGAGTTGCAACACACTGATATCAAGGCTTCATTTGAGAAAAGTCTAACTATTGTGCAACATTAATTTAAACCTTCTCAGTTCAGGGAGCTACGGGGTAATGTGTCTATCTCTGCATTGGAGTATTTGCTTGTAGAGAGTAAGAGAGCCAATTCCATTGGTATTGATGTTGAAGCTTGTGGATGCGTCCTTCGCCACACTCATGGTTTACCTCGTGCCCATGAGATTGCTGACTACATCAGACAAGATCGTCCTATACCACTTGCTACCATACACTCACAGTGGAGGCAACTTCATATCTCCATATGCAAGAAAGAAGAGGAAACGAAGGTGACTTGTCATGCAAAAGTAGAGTTGTTTGTGAACAAGTTTAATGAAAGTGATAGAACCCTACGGTTAGAGCTTTTGAAGAAGTTGAAAGAGATTGTATATCCGGGAAGCACTTTTCTTGTTGAGCCGAAAGTGAAGCCCAAAACACGTCCTCGGGATCATAAGAAGATCAATGTTTCTACCCGTCGTGACCCGTGTGCATTTGAGTTGGTGCAATCTGGACATGATTCCTTCTCACCTAGGGACACTCAAATCACTACATTAGCTTCTACTCTACAAACCAAGAAGAAGCGACCTGTTAAGAGAAAGGAGAAGGTGAATCCGAAAGGGAAGGTATACATTACTAGAACAGTGAAACCTGATGCATATGTTGATACTTTCCCTGCTGGGTTGAAACCATACATTAAGTTTGTCAAGGATGTAGCTGCAGATGGGAATTGTGGTTTCAGGGCTATAGTTGCTTCAATTGGTCATACAGAAGATGATTGGGCTCAGGTTAGGCGTGATCTATTGGGTGAGCTGCACACACACAAAGAGGAATACATTACACTTTATGGGTCCTATGAAAGGTTTGAAGAATTGACAAGCATATTGTCATACTTTGAAGACAGTCCTAGATACTCACATTGGATGACTATGCCAGACATGGGGCATCTTGTTGCATCGTGCTACAATCTTGTGTTATACCACTTGTCTTTATAGCATTGTCTCACCTTTTTACCTCTTAGAACAGTGCCAGTACCTCAACTTGATAGACGTGAGATTGCCATTGGGTTTGTCAACGGAAATCATTTCATCCAGGTATAACAGAAACTTATCAATTGGGTTTGTGCATGTACAAGAAGTTATGAGGTATGACCACTAAGTCAATTGATATTTGGTGCAGGTTTTGTTGCAGCCAGGCCATCCAGTTTATTTTTATTACCACTAATTGGAGAAAATACCGTCACCCTTGCGCTGTCGACTGGGATGATGCATATGTGCGTCGCATTCAACATTTCAAGGACATTATTCATGATAATGTAGCTACTCGAGAGACTTTTGATGTTGTTGATGTCGCATGACACATGTATGCATTTGACAATGTTAGAATTATGGAAGAAATTAATGGATGTGTTTTTGATGTTGATGTGTTATGTTTTGCAATGTGGATTGAATGTTATTGACCATTGTTACCATTCCATTGTAATAAGAAAATATCATTTACAAAATTAACGACCATTGTTACCATTCCATTCTAATAATAAAATGTCATTACAATGTCATTACAATACCATTGTTGCCATTCCATTCTAATAAGAAAATATTAACCACTGTTACCATTACAACAATGTCATCTTACAAAAAATACCAAAAAAAATTCATCAATTAACAAAATAACATGTAACAAAATAACATGTCACAAATTAGCTGTATGCGTACGCCTAGGCCTACGACTGTATGCCAATGTCGAAGATGGAAAGCGACCTCCAGCGGAACTAGGTCCAGCTTCGTCAATGTGCTGACCTTCAAGGACATGGGTCATACTCTCGATAGCCTGGTAAAGTCGATAAGGATGTCGAATCCCCTCCTCATAACCAGCATCAATAATAGGATGTGAAATCTGCAGTGCATGTGCAATACGCTGCATTTGAAAAGAATATCACATTTTAGGGAACATATCAGAAAATAAAAAGTAAGTTACATATGCATAAGAGAGGATAATAGATTACATCCGCATGTTCGCTGAAATCCTGATGGTCATAGACACGCGGTTCATCAGTGTGCTCAACATATAGGTGTGTGATATTCTTATACCAATCCATGTAACCCGGTACACATTCCCAAGGCTGGCGAACTGGTGTGCTCCTCCGTTGCTCAGATAACACGTGGTTATCCCAAGCCTCCCAGATCCTATCCAAGTATCTATACATGACTGTATATCGTGCGGATATGTTGCCTCGCGCACCATGACTGGGAGCTAGCAGTGTATCTGGGATGGTTTGAACCCTGCCAAACTGCCTCAGAACTCTATCTGGATGATAGGGTTCGACAACGTCTAAGCACTTTAAGCATCCATGGTGGAACGTAACCGGATTACATGGATGCCGGTCTCTGCAGCTGTGGCATGGATCCCAAATAACCTGTAAACGTAAAGTGTTTTTGAATTAAAGTATATAAAGGGTAAGATAAATGGAAAGTGTTAAAATTATCTCAGGATAAGTAAACTTACATCAGTAGCTACCAAACTGTCAAGCTCGGCTTGAAAAGATTTCAAATGATCAATAGAGGAACCCGCCTTTCTCCTAGATGCCCAATGGTACACGTGTGGCATGTCTTCATTGTAGCCCATGTTCTGGTGAGGTCGGAATGCTCGGAAGTGCTCATAAATCCACACCTCCAAAAGAGTCATATAACCACCCATCTGCTTAACCCCAGACCGGCTAGCATACCCCAATTGTTTGTATAAAAATGCTAATGCAGCAGCACCCTAGGCGTAAGTATGAATGGATCTCAATTCCATCAATAAGCCAAGGTAAACAACGGGAACCCTGCCGCCATTCTTGTCACTGAAGAGTGTACATCCCAACAGAAACAACAAATAAGCTCTAGCAGCGCACTGTATAGCCTCCTCGGGGTTTGAATCTGTGACACCAGCAAACTGACTTCGCAACCATTCAGGCCTGACTGAATTGCCACCAGCAGAAGAAACCTCTTCATGTGTTGCACGTTCAGTAATCCCCAAGCCATAAACCAATAGTGTAACTCCGTCATGATCTGTCACATCTGGTATGCTGACTGATTTGCCTACAATGGGAAGGCTAAGAATAGTGCCAACATCATCTAGGGTCAAGGTCATCTCACCAACTTTTATGTGAAATGTGTTCGTCTCAGGTTGCCATCTCTCAACAAAACTGGAGATTAGAAGCTTGTTGACGAACCGATAAGTGCAACGAGCTAACTGTGCCTGTCCAGACTGCTCAATAATGGCTTTGAATCTGGTGTTGTTGTCTATTGACCACCATGGCCATGCAAGGATCTTGGAAGAGTGATTATGACACTTTAGGGGCCCTCGTTCCTATAACACAAATAATATCTCATTAGAAAGTACCATACAACACACACAGGAAAAAAAAAATTCATATACAAATGTTTACCTTCCCGTGCCAAACAGCTGCAGTGACATGACTATTGAAACTCCACAGTATTGATGGATCAGTCGGTCCACCTGGAAAAACATGAGTACGGTCCTCTTCCTGGACAGGAGTAGAATCAGGTAAAAAGGTATCCTCCACAGTAATGTCAGGCATATCATAACCTTCAACTCGTCTTTGGCTTCGGCTCCGACTTTGACTGGCACTGGGAATATCATATTCTACCAAAACTGGATCACGACCTCGACCACGACCTTGACCTCGTCCTCGCCCACGCCCTCGTCCCCGTTCATGGTCTACATCCAATTCACGACGTCGTCTATTTGAAGCAGTAGGTGAGACACGTTGTTGATATTCAGAATCCATATTATCTGCAAAAAATAATAAGTGTGTGTAATGAGTGTGTGTGTAAATAAAGAGTGTGTGTGTAAATAAAGAGAGTGTGTGTAAAATTAATGAGAGTGTGTGTAAAATTATAATAAGTGTGAGTAATGAGTGTGTGTAATGACAGTGTGTGTAAAATTATAATAAGTGTGTGTAAATAAAGAATGTCCATGCAAACAAAAATATACATGCCCATGGTGGGGAAATTATAATAAGTGTTTAGTCAAGTGAAATTACTAATAAGTGTTTAGCAAAATTATAATAAGTGTGTGTAAATTATAATAAGTGTTTTAATTAAGTGTTTAAATATACAACAGAAGGGGAAAAAAAACACCTGTTCGGAAGTTCACAATTGAAAATACATATTCTGTTCGGAAGTTGAAATTCGAAACAAAAACACAATTTCGAAAGTTGAGTGTTGTTCAAATTCAATTTTTTCGGAAGTTAACTATCGAAACAATGTAACATTTTCGAAAATCTACTGATGAAATTATTGATTATTTTCGGATTCCTACGTCCGAACACATTGTTATATTTCGGTTAACCAGTCCCGAACGACAGTTCCAAATCAAAAACTCTACATTCCAAGTGAAAAACTCTACATTACAGATGAAAACTCTACAATGAGGATTGAAAATGAGGATTGAATAGGAATGATGATTCAAAAGTAAACTCACCTAATGCGGATTGAAAATCTGATGGAATGCTTCAATGGGATGCAGCTTCGTGGATGAAAATGCTTTAATGTATTTGCACACCTGGGTTGCTCACGGTAAGCTTCTATGTGATGGAATGCTTTAATGTATTTGCAAACGGTAAGCTTCAATCCTCAAGGTTGAAGATGTAGCTTCAGTTTCAATAGGTGTGTGTATTTGCACTGTTGGGAGAGCTGGGTTTGGGGTCGGGGGTGTGTGTGTGTGTGTATGAGGGTAGATTTGGAACTCACCATGTGTGTAGTGAGTAAACTGATTAGAAATTAATTTTTTTTGTGTGTGTAGTGAGAAGGATGTGCAAAGAGGGGATTAGGTGTGTGTATATAGAAGCTCCCAAGTTTTTGTGTCTAGACCTATCGCCAAAGAGAAATTTTATTTCCACACACCTAATTAGGGGTGAGCATGGTCCGGATTGATCAGGATTGGAATAAAATTAAGACCAATTCGTTATTTATGATTCTTGAAAAATTAGAACGAATCCAATCCATTTAAATTATGGAACCAATTCAAACAAATCCATTTAAACACAAACAAGATTGGTTTAGGACCACAGATTCACATAATTAAATAACAATATATATATATATATAACATTTAATTTCATAAAAACATAAATATAGCATTATATTAGTTCCACCATAGCAATATGTCTTTCCATAGTAGCGATATACTATTCTAGAATTTAAACAATCATAAGAAAACTGGTTCCACATAAGTATTTATCCTGACATAGGTGGGCCTATAGGAGCTTTTGGCCCATAACTCCGAACCCAATACATAATTCAAACACTAAAGCCCAACACTGCCAGAGCTCAACGTTACATTAAGGACCAATAACATCTAAACACGCGGCAAGTGAAGAACCAACCACATCAGCAAACAAAGATCCTGCAAAGTTATTGCACCACATATCAACCATTAATGAGCTTTCCTGCAACATTTATTACGATAACCCCTCACGTCGGAACAGAACAGCCTTATCATGAACAAGGCAAGCTAGAGCATAGACTTTCGGCCAACATGATGGGTCGGAGTGGACAAGGAAATGATGAGCAATGGATATAAGCAGGCTCCTAAGACAAAGAAAAGGTTAAGCTTCTCTATCACCAATCTATCCCTACATTTCATTTCTCTCTCTTTATAACTTACTCGTCGGAAGGTTCGCTGGGGGACTCCCCGTTCCCCGTTGAACTCTTGTGCAGGTCTCTCTGCGGACTTGGCGTCTCGGGCACTAGTTTGGGAAGCGTGGATCAAACCGACCCGTTCTATCTGGAACCCCTTGTATCATCAGTTGGCGCCGTCTGTGGGAAACCTTTTTGCTCCGTCTGGCAACTGTGTTCATTGTCGCCGGAGACCCACTCCTGATAATCCTCACCTGCCACCTGTAGACACCCCATTTTTGACCGACCTTAAGACTCAGACGTCACCGATTGAGCGCTTGGTGATGTTGCATATTGTGCTTGTTCAAAGGTTTCAGAGTCTCGGCTGCGAGCCTTGCCTCCGGACTTCCGGACTCTTTCATGCTTTGCCTCGGTTTGCGAATCAGGATCTGTTTTCTCTGTTTTCTTTTCCTGAAGGGAGGGAGAGGTCTCGTAGATCATCTCTCAGTGGCCGTAGGCTACGTTTCGTGGTCGTAGGCCATTTTGCCGGTTTGGAGTCCGGTTTCCGATTTTTCAGAGCCGACGGCCGTGTGCGTCGGTTCGGGACCGCTTAACCACCTCCGTTTGCTCCGGTTTTTAGCATGCATCTTATTTGCTCCCTTTTGAGGGACACTGTGGCTCGAGAAACCAACTTCGTGGTCAAACACCACTTCTGGTTCCCAACAGTCAGTTTTCGGGGCCTCGGGCTGCGCGTCTCGGCCCCCGAACCTTCATTTTGCATCAGTTTGAGTTTATTTTTGGCAGGGACCTCTGTTTCATTGGTAAGAAGGCCATAGAAAGGTGGGAGGCCAGTAATTGTTCTGTTAGCCAACTTTATCCCTTTATCGCCCTCCGTCGCCCGTTCTTTTTCACTTCAAAGCCAATGTTGACCACCCTTGGGCCATTTTCTTGCACCCTAAACCCCATATTTGTGATGTACACATCTGGGAGGCCACCAATATTTGGTGGCCGGCCAGTAATTCTTTCTTCCCCTTTTGAACCCCTCCTAAAAGTGGGTTGTTCTCTCTCCTTGTTCACTATCTCCAGTTTTTGACCACATGATTGTGTTGTGCACACATGGTAGGCTACCAATTTGAGGTGGCCGGCCACTAATCATACTTGAACCTTTTGACCCTTGGCCGGCCGGCCATGGGGAGGGCCGGCCGGCCACCTACAGTCTCAATAACTGGCTGGCCAGAATCCTTACATCAAGTACAGTGCAGATACACCCTCCTTTTCCCCCCAGATTCTGTATCCGGGGGGCTGCATTTTTGGGGGGAAACTTGAATCATTTCCCTCCATTTCCCCCCCCCTTTTCCCCCCATCTTTTGCCTATATAGCAGGCCCTCCAGCTGCATATTTAGGGTTAGAAAATTTTCTCTTTGAGCTCCCATATTGTATCTCTCTCCCTCTACACTTCCAAGCTTAAAACCTCTCAAGTCCTACACTCATTTCTTCATCAACCCATACCCCCACCCTTCCATCCTCCATTCCAGCAGTTTGAGGTTGTTCTCCAGAGCCTAGGAGTGCTGTTTTTTGTCTTCAAGGGTGAGCAACATTTTCTCTCTTTTAAGCTTATTTTTATATCCTTTCTAAGCCATACATGCTTGCATATTTGGGCTCCGTCCCTAACTAAAAATAGTCTTGTTTTGATGTATTTTTCATGTTTGTTTTAGGGTCCTTCCATGTTTAAGGTCCCTAGCTACCACTTGCTTTATTACCCCTCTTGTGTGCCATTTTCTTGTATAGTATTTTTGGCCTATGTATAAATTGTTTTGAGGCATGTCATAAACTGTAAAGTGGCTTATTTTGAGTCCTTCTTCAACATTATTGAAGGGATCATCACTGTTTGAGGCTTCCATTTGCCACTTGCCTTTATATCTCTCTTTTCGCTCCATTTTTGCATGATTTGTTAGCCTCTTATTCTTCTGTTTTTGAGCTTTGGTCCGAACTATAAATGACCTTATTTTGACCCCCTATTCATGTTTCATTAAGGGTCTTTTACTGTTTGAGAAATCCTTTTTGTACTTTGTGTTATAGCTCTCTTTTTGGCCTTGTTTTGCATTGTATTTTGAGCATGCTTGTGCACTGTTTTGGGTTTGATCATAAACTGAAAAATGCCATGTTTTGGGTCCCTCTTCAACTTTGTTGAAGGTCACTCTCTTTTTTGGGGTCAGCAGCTGTGACTTGCTTCTTTATCTCACATTTAGGGCCATTTTCGCATGCTAGTTTAGCCCCATTTGTGTTCATTTTTTGGCCTTGATTGAAACTGTAAACATGCTTTTTTTGGGGCTGCCTTGAATCTTTCTTCACATTTCATGATCAAATAGTGCATGTTTTGTATAGCTATAGGCCATTGCGCATGCCTAGTTTTGCATTTCGGGTCCTATTCCATGCATCGGGTGCCATGTTTTCATGATTCGGGGCTGTTTTGGGTCATATTTTAGTGCTAAAATTTGTAGGTTTGCATACCATGTTTCATGCCTTGCCATGTCTTGTTAAAGTGGCATTTGGTGCCTTAGGTTCGGTCTTCGGTTTGCGTGCATGTGTGCACGCATTCCGAGTTGTCTCATTTTCATCTCATGGCCTCTTATACGAGTGTGGCTGAGGTCCACTTGTGTTAGTGTAAGTCCATTTATGCATTGTGTATGCCATTTCATTTCATATCATTGTGTATGCTAGGTTGTATGTTAGCGCATTGTGTATGCCATGTTACCTTGTGCATTGTGTATGCCATTTCATTTCATAGCATTGTGTATGCTAGGTTGTATGTTAGCGCATTGTGTATGCCATGTTACCTATTGCATTGTGTATGCCATTTCATTTCATAGCATTGTGTATGCTAGGTTGTATGTTAGCGCATTGTATATGCCATGTTACCTCGTGCATTGTTTATGCCATTTCATAGCATTGTGCATGCTAGGTTGTATATTAGTTGCATTCATGCATGTCATGCATATTGCATTGTGTTTGGGATAGGAATTAGCGCAGGCACGGGAAACGAGATACGTTTCGTACTCCGAGTGACGGAACGTGTCTCAATTCCCAGTCGCCGACACTCCGGATTATCCATGATGGAGTTTAGGTTTTGTTGTGTTTATGTGTGCATTCATTCCATATTGAGTCATGCAAATCGACTCCTCGGCCATCATGCATCGATATGCGTGGTTGGTGGCACAAGGATCGAGGCATGCATACATTTGTGAAAATACATTGCTATGCCCCTTTCCTGCTCTCTGTTGCAGCAAATCAAGAATCAGCAACCTTTTGAAACTTGGCGCGCTTTCCAAGAATAATCGCAAAACAGAGGCTAATTGGGGCATCCTAGTGGATTTCCGCACAAGGCAGCCCAAACGTACATCATTCATCGGAGTCAAGGCAGTCCCTGGCTTGCATGCCAGTTTATAGCTTTCCTAGATTAATTTGTAAATTAATTAGGATTTTTGTATTTATTGGGACTGTATTATTTATTCATTCGGGACTGTATTATTCTTTCGGACCCTCTGTGGGAGGGCATAATTATAATAAGTGTGCGTGCGTGTGATGTATGTCTTCCAACCCCACGTCTTTCTCCCTTTTATTTACCAGCTTATGATGGTTAGATTAGGGCATGTGTCAATTAGCATACAGTATGATAGCATGTTTGCATTCATTCATCTGTTTTGCATGCACCGGGCTCGGCGCATCATACTAACTGCATTGTATTTTCAATTCCAAGGTTGAATACTTGTTAGCCGTTGCACCTCATATGCCATGTTTAGAATAGCCAAGCCTGCTATAGTTGCATTCTTGCATGTGTTGCATTAGGCATTTCAGCATATTTAGGATCATGCATGGATTTCTAATTAGCTTCTGTTTTGGCTTGGAGTACTCGGTAAGTTTTATGCTTTAGCATCCTTGCATGCGTGTGAGTGACTGCCATGAATAGCATGCTTACCATGAGGCTATATACTTATGTGATATAACTGTCTGAATGCCTGTGGGTGAAGGTTGGGCTATTTGGATTGGAACAAATCATCAACTGTGAGTTTTAAGCCCACTAGATAGTGGCAAAACCATCTTTTCTTAAGCCCACCTGAGGGTGGCAAAATCTACATTTTAAGCCTACTTGTGAGTAGCAAACCATCTTTCAAAAACAAACAGGAAATGTTTTGTTCTAATTCAGGCGATCCAGTCTATACTTGTATGCTGTGCGCATCACATAGTAAATTTAGGCTAATAACCGGAATAAGAACACACAATGTTTTCAAAACTAGATATCATGGTTAGTAGAGGCCGATCTTTGATCGGGCGAGCGGGGGTGCTCATGAAGTGACCTTCCCCAATCGTACCCAAGTTCCCGAGCCGAGGCAGCTTTGGTGGTGACGGACACGTGGCCTTAGACAAACGAGTCAGGGTTTCCTAAATTTCCCCCAAAATAAAATATTTAGGTGGCGACTCTGTATTTGGCAAAGCAGTCCATGCTTGGCACTTCTTTTAAAAATCTATTTTCTCAAAACGATTTGCTGGATTTGGACTCTTTGGTTCAGACTTAGAACCGTGACAAAATTAGAGTCCTGAGCTGTAGTGAACCCCAAATGAACAGACCGGTACTCATCCCTCTCGGGGCGTTCGGGGACGTCTATAGTTTCTGGGGACTCCGCTGGGGATTTAGAGAACTTGACTCGAACTCGTGATGTCCTGTTTTGATTACACTTGTGTGTTTCTTTGCATTGCATTTGCATTGGTGCGCCTAGGACACCGTGTTTGCCATCTGCTATTCCTGAACGGTTTGCCGGAGGCTTGTCTTGTCAAGGCATGACCATAAGGCTGACCGGTTGTGGGCTCTGCCAGTATGGGAACACAAACCCGGTTTTACCGGGGCACCCTTTTTGACCATTCGGCCTAGTGCATATTCGGATCCATAGTGACCATTCCAAACTAGGACAGGTTGCTTACCCGATAGGTTGTTTGAAACCGCTGCGTGCGTAGTGAAACTCTAGCTCCTGACAAAATAGGACAGGGAAACCCTACCCCACCATAGGGGTGTTTTGGCTCTCATTTTCTTGTTATGTTCTTTTAGAGTGCGTCTCTACAAGAATGCATGTATCAGTTTACAAGTTTGGGCATCAGGCCTGCGGGTACCAGTTCAGTGTTTCTGGGTATCAAGGGCCTGCGGGCACCAGTTCAGCATTTTGGGAATCAGTTATATCTGCGGGTATCGGATTCAGTTTTGGGGGGACAGTAATTTTGGGAACAATGATCAGCAGTCGAATGCAGTTATTTAGTTATGCTCATGTCTGTATTAGTGGGATTGGGCTGAGATGCCGCATGTTTTCTCTTTTAGGGGGGGTTCAGAGACTCGGTTCAGAGCAACCAGTGTTCTCCTTTGCTGAGGCAAGACAGAAAAAGGCTCACCGGTTCTTCAGATCTGTTAGTCACCAGTCCGGTCCATCTAATCTGTCAGTCACCAGTCCGGTCCATCTGATCCGTCAGTCACCAGTCCGGTCCATCTGATTCGTCAGTCACCAGTCACATCACCTCTGTTCAGTTCAGCAAAACTCGTGATGACGCAAAATTCGGAAGAAATTATGGCAGCCGCATCAGACCAAGGAATCACATTGCAAGGTGATACTGATGTTGAAGTGCCACACCCACCCAGGTCACCTGCTGCACATCCGATCTGGGAACCCCAGTTATATCAAACCCGTGAGCCCACCACATTCGAGTTGATGGGAATGATTGGTGACCTTCAAAGATCTGTGGCGGATCTAGCCTGCGGAATGTCGGCTCCGCCACCAACCACATCGTATGCCGGGAACTTCATACCGGAGGAGCCCCCGCTACTGGGACGAATTGTAATCGAACTTAGCCAACCTGAAGCCATCCCAAGTTCCGGCAATAGCATGTCGACAACAACGGGGCTCCGCTCTGATGTAGCAACTCAAACCTTCTACCAAGCCGAGGCGAGTGGTAAGAACAAGATGAAGGTGGACACCGATCCCTACGAACAACTCCTGTGGGCTGTTGAGGCTTTGAAAGCCAGAGGATTGAATAAACAGTAGGTGTTCGCTGTTGCTGTAAAAACTGTGGATGACATCTTCCCCACTCAGGCTGAGAGCAGTTTAAGCCAGAGGGAAAATCGAGATGGGGATCGTCGTACCAGAATAGTTCCTTCCAATCCTAACCCTGCACCTAGAAAAGATCAAAGAGCTAAGGCAGCACCTGCCGACCCTTTTTCGAGTGTGTCCAGCAAAAGTCAGCAAGCCCCGAAGTATCCACCCCGAGGTCGCAGGGTCTTCCATGCCCTCTACATGCCTTTGTCTAAGGCCCTTCAAATCCTCGTCAAAAAAGGGCATCTCAAACCCCTCGAGCCTCGGCCTCTCCCAAGTCCCCTTCCAGCTAAGCATGATGGTACCCAGTACTGTGCATACCATCAGCAAACCGGTCACAGAACCGACAACTGCTTCCGTCTTCGCCACGAAGTGCAAGATTTGATTGACAATGAAGTCATCCTCCCTCCAAGCTCGGCAAAGTCTGTCACCACCGGGTTGGTGGATTTCGAGGATAATGCAAGTATGTGATCAGGGGTTGGACCACCTGCGGGCGGCGCGCAGTTTACCTCGGATGTGGCGTATGGCACGCACTATTTTGAGCATTTGCGAATGCTAGTTTTGTAGTTTCTAACTTGGGTGTTGAGTCAGTTCTGTAGTTTTGTTTTGAGTTTGTCTCATTGTCTCGAGTCAGTCTTCTTGATTAAGGGTCTGTCTTGTTGCATCGAGTCAGTCCTGTTTTGTTTTGAATTTGTCTCATTGTCTCGAGTTAGTCTTCTTGATTAAGGGTCTGTCTTGTTGCATCGAGTCAGTCCTGTTGTACAAAGGTCGGGTGATTCCGGGGGTGTTACCTCGGGCATCACCATTTTGTTTTGTGTTTGTCTTTTCGTTTTGCTTTGAGTCTGTTCTTGCTTGGAGCCAATTACACCAACAAATTTGAATGGAACAGCGGTAATTTTCACGCTCTTGTATTTGCTTCTGCCGTGTGCCAGTTGTGCCAGAAGTTCTGATTGAGATGGCAGTATTTGACCAGAACTGCGTCTTTTCTGTGCCTTGAACTCATTGCATTGACCTAAGTTTTTAAAACTTTTTTCTAATACTGTGGTGAAAACAAAGAGGAAGGAATTCCTCGGGTTTTTGCAAAATTTGATCAATTGAGAGAAAGAGAGACATGCTAAGCCCTTAATGATCGAGATCATGCTTGTTAATGTGAGTACTGAGAAGGATTCTGACTTGATCCAGATTGGTTCCGCACTGCCTTCAGCGCGAGCGATTTGTCGCTTTCTTAAAAATTTTCAAAAACAAAATGTTTTGCGCGGTCCTGCGAAGACTTGTGTGGAATCGCTCTTGAGATTGTGCAGCTTAGGATCGCTCTCAGCCTCGACACTTGAGCCCTTGCTTTCAAACCTTGACCTTGGATTCAGAGTGTTCAATGGTCAACCGCGATATGAGGCCTGTGCGGCTAGATTTGAAACAGCCCTCGAACAAGCGGCACCAAAGTCAGATCAAGAAGATCAGACCTCATCAGAAGAAGCTGGCGAAGCTAGAACAGAAACACCCCTCGAACTAGGGGCGAAAATGTCCGATGTGCTCGAAGAGCCAAAGATGGATCCTTCTGCAAATCAATACAACAGCCACTCTCTTGGATACGGATGGCTTCGAGATCCTAAAACCATTTGGCATGGACTTGTTATACTTTTACCCTTTGAGAGGCTCGTTGGGCCGAAAATCCAGAAAGGGCGACCCAGGCAAAAGTTAGAGCAAGAAAAGTTATATACAAAAAGCAAAAAGAAAAAAAAAAGAGAAAAGAGAAAAAAGAAGAAAAGCAAAAAAAAAAAAAGAGAAAAAGAAGAAAAGAGAAAAAAAAGAAAAAAAGAGAAGAAATGAAATGAAAAAGAAAGAAGAACAAAGCTCGCAAGGTCGAAAACCCGCGACGGCTGCCTTGGCAAAAGTTAGAGCCTAAAAAGGAGAGGTTAAATACCCGAGTGTACCTTAACCCTGAACTACGTAAGGCTTGATTCCCATGTTTGGGATACGTAGGCAACTTCATTCTGAAGTCCAGCCATAAACACTTCCAAATCGACTGTGTCCATGCGATGGTTCTGGTCATCTTTGTCTTCTCTGTATCTGAGAGTCTGGTTGTGTTCGTCGCTCTGAGGACTGACTACAATGCGCTGCGGTGCTATCCAAACAAAGGGCAACTTTCCGTTGCCATTCAAAACGCCGCAGTGTCATTTCAAACAAGGGGCAACTTTCCGTTGCCATGCAGTGTCCTTCAGACAAGGGGCAATTTTCCATTGCCATGGATCCGAGGTTGCGCATCTCAAGAGTAGGTTCCGTGCTCGTTGAGCAGTGGTCGTTTGCAAAAATAGTTTTTAAGAATTTTTACTGAGGTTGACTAATCTTCTCGAAAAGTACTCCATTTTTCAAAACTGGACCATTTCTTGGACCCAAAAAAAAGAAAAAATTTCAGTACTCATAACCTAACTTGCATGATTTTAAATCAGAAAATCGAACAAGCATGTTAATCTAACTCTTATGTTGGTCAAAATTGTTTTAACAGAACGTCAAAAACCAAAAATGGTCAAAATAATGAACCAAGGGCAAAGTTAAGTCAGGTGTTCTATGTTTTCCCCGTTGTCAACATACTTGCCAGAAAAGGGCACTCTACTTGCCAGAAAGGACACTCTACCCGCCAGAAAAGGGGATAACTGAAGTTAACAACAAAGGACTGAAAGCTCTCTCATCCTCCAAGCAGCGAGGCATCAAGCCGAGTGCGAAGCACGAATTGGAATGGATCGAGATGCTTCATTCCCTCATCCGGCACATCGACAGATGTCACCGAAGGAAATAGCCGCGAGATTATTATGTTGGGCGTGAGCCCGCAACTTCTTGTTCATCCATCAACCACCCAGGAGACGGATAAAAAATGAGAGATTAAAGAATAGAGAGATGTGCGCTGAGAGAAAAAGTGAGGAAAAGGGCTTTTTCAGCAAAAACAGAGCCTGAGGGCCGAGTGATGTGAGAATCACAAATGAGAAAGGGTGGGAAACAATACCCGAAGAAACTGGCTCCTCGCGTACTGAGAGGTCTCTCGTCTTTGTAACACGTCTGTGTGTCGTGTCTTTTGTTTTGTTTGTCTCGATTCTTGCTTTGAGTCGTTCCGAGTGTGTCTCGATGTGCTTAGGTTGTTTACCTTTTCTCTTCCATTGTTCAGTCTTTTTCGCTGTGTTCAGTCGTAGGCTCAATGCCCAGTTAAGAACACATTTCTTAATTTCAAAAAATTGTCTTGTGCTCAGAGTGCCGTGTCGTTCTCCACATTTGTGCAAAACAAGATTTTGTTCTTTCAAAAAAAAAAACGCAGGGTTCAACCCGAGCCATGTGGGAACAGTAAAGCCAGAACCCATCAGAAGCTATATAGGTTCCAAACTTCAAAGCAAAAGGAAAAGAGGAAGATGTCGGACATCTGAGTTTGTTTCAACTTTTGCAAGTTCCGTCATCGCATCCTGTAGGTTCAGAATGAGCTGTGTGTTCAAAATTAAAAGACTACTGAGTTATGGGCTGCGTGTTCAGAAGTTCAAAAGTTTGAGCTGCGTGTTCAACTTTCAACGAATGTGTGCTGCGTGTTCACAATAAAAAAAAATGGGCTGCGTGTTCAGAAATTCAGAAGTTTGGGCTGCGTGTGCAACTTTCAACGAATGTGTGCTGCGTGTTCACAATCAAAAAAATGGGCTGCGTGTTCAGAAATTCAGAAGTTTGGGTTGCGTGTTCGACTTTCAACAAGTGTGTGCTGCGTGTTCACAATCAAAAAGTGGGCTGCGTGTTCAAAAATTCAGAAGTTTGGGCTGCGTGTTCGACTGTCAACAAGTGTGCGCCGCGTGTTCACAATCAAAAAATGGGCTGCGTGTTCAGAAGTTCAAAAGTTTGAGCTGCGTGTTCAACTTTCAACAAGTGTGTGCTGCGTGTTCACAATCAAAAAATGGGCTGCGTGTTCAGAAGTTCGAAAGTTTGAGCCGCGTGTTCAACTTTCAACAAATGTGTGCTGCGTGTTCACAATCAAAAAATGGGCTGCGTGTTCAGAAATTCAAAAGTTTGGGCTGCGTGTTCGACTTTCAACAAATGTGTGTTGCGTGTTCACAATCAAAAAATAGGCTGCGTGTTCAGAAATTCAAAAGTTTGGGCTGCGTGTTCGACTTTCAACAAAGTGTGTGCCGCGTGTTCACAATCAAAAAATGGGCTGCGTGTTCAGAAATTCAACAGTTTGGGCTGCGTGTTTAACTCTCAACTAGTGTGTGCTGTGTGTTCACCTCAAAAAATGGCCTGCGTGTTCAGAAATTCAACAGTTTGGGCTGCGTGTTCAACTCTCAACTAGTGTGTGCTGTGTGTTCACCTCAACATTCGGGTTGCGTGTTCAGACTTCAAAGACAGTGAGCTACGTGTTCAACTCTCAACTAGTGTGTGTTGTGTGTTCACCTCAAAAAATGGGCTGCGTGTTCAGAAATTCAACAGTTTGGGCCGCATGTTCAACTCTCAACTAGTGTGTGCTGTGTGTTCACCTCAAAGTTTGGGCTGCGTGTTCAACTTTCAAAAAACTGTGGGCTGTGTGTTCACGACAACAAGTTTGAGCTGTGTGTTCGGATTTCAAGAAAATATGGGCCGCGTGTTCACCGCAAGAGTTTGAGCTGCGTGTTCAGATTTCAAGAAAAATGTGGGCCGCGTGTTCACCGCAAGAGTTTGAGCTGTGTGTTCAGATTTTAAGAAACTGTGGGCTGTGTGCTCACGACAACAAGTTTGAGCTGTGTGTTCTGATTTCAAGAAAATGTGGGCCGCGTGTTCACCGCAAGAGTTTGAGCTGTGTGTTCTGATTTCAAGAAAATGTGGGTCGCGTGTTCATCGCAAGAGTTTGAGCTGTGTGTTCAGATTTCAAGAAACTGTGGGCTGTGTGTTCACGACAACAAGTTTGAGCTGTGTGTTCAGATTTCAAGAAAATGTGGGTCGCGTGTTCACCGCAAGAGTTGAGCTGTGTGTTCAGATTTCAAGAAAATGTGGGCTGCGTGTTCGCGACAAAAGTTCGAGCTGTGTGTTCAGATTTCAAAAATGTGGGTTGCGTGATCACGCCAAAAGTTTGAGCTGCGTGTTCAGAAATTCAAGTGCTTGAGCTATGTGTTCAAAATGCAAACCAAATGCTGTGTTATGGACTAAGTGTTCAGATTGAGTAGTGTTATAAGCTGTGTGCCCAGAAATGAGCTGTGTGCCCAAAAAACGAGCTGTGTGCCCAGAAAAAGAGCTGTGTGCCCGAAGAACGAGCTGTGTGCCCGAAAAAGAGCTGTGTGCCCGAAAAAGAGCTGTGTGCCCGAAAACGAGCTGTGTGCTCGGGAAATGAGCTGTGTGCCCAAAGAAGGAGCTGCGTGCCCGAAAAATGAGCTGTGTGCCTGAAAAAGAGCTGTGTGCCCGAAAACGAGCTGTATGCCCGAAGAACGAGCTGTGTGCCCGAAAAAGAGCTGTGTGCCCGAAAATGAGCTGTGTGCCCGAAAACGAGCTGTCTGCTCGGGAAATGAGCTGTGTGCCCAAAAAAGGAGCTGTGTGCCCGAAAAATGAGCTGTGTGCCTGAAAAGGAGCTGTGTGCCCGAAAACGAGCTGTGTGCCCGGAAAATGAGCTGTGTGCCCAAAGAAAGAGCTGCGTGCCCGAAAAATAAGTTGTGTGCCTTAAAAGGAGCTATGTACCCGAAAACGAGCTGTGCCCGGAAAATGAGCTGTGTGCCTGAAAAGGAGCTGTGTGCCCGAAGAAGGAGCTATGTACCTGAAAAACGAGCTGTGTGCCCGAAGAAATAGCTGTGTGCCCAAAAATGAACTACATACCCGAAGAATGCGCTGTGTGCCCGAGATCTACTGTCTGCCCAAAAGAGCTGTGTGCCGAGATTAAACAGAGTGTTGCGTTTTGAGATGCGTGCCAAATGAACAGAATATTGTGTTGTGAGCGGTGGACCAAACGAACAAAGTGTTATGGTGTGAGCTGTGTGCCAACTGAATGGAATGCTATGTCGTAAGCTGTGTGCTAAGTCTTGTATTGTGCATGCGTCTCATCGCACTATTTTGCGCTGTGACCATTATTTACATTGTGCATGCATTTTACCGCGCTATTTTGTGCATCGCACTGTTTGATGCAATTTATACTTGCGCTATCTTGCGCACCTTACCTGTATCGCACTGTCTTGTGCACTCACCTGGTCTAGGAGACCTTAAATCCATCAGTCTAAGGAGACCTTAAATCCTGCATCATCATTCGCGTTGTTTTGCGCATCGCACTTGCATTTATTCGCACCGTCTTGTGCACTTTCTGGTCTTGGAGACCTTAAATCCTATAAAGGTGCAGTTCCTTTGGTGTTTGTCATGCCCGAACGACTTCTGGTGGTCTGGTATAGCCACCTGCCTGTGTTTACGGTGAGTTCCTAGGAGACCAACTGAGACGGTGGAAACTAGAGTTCGAATGGCTTGTGCCTAAAACGCAAAGGTTCGGGATTTTCGAGACTAAAGTCTGGTTTAAATACCCAGGGGTATATCCTCGGCTTGAAATCTGTATGGCAGCCCCATAGATTGAGATAGCATCTGTATGCACCTCAATTCTGGATACTGATCCAACTTAGTCTATCACCCTGTTGGAGAATAGGGAAAGCTGCAACCATAGTCAGGGAGAAAAGTAGTACCTGTGGTTCAACTGAGAAGAAGCGGGAGATCCCCAACAGCAAGAGGTAAGTCATTGCCAATTGCCCCTGTAAGGTACCTTTACCTCTTAGCTATTACATTGCGGTTTAGCCACTACATTACAGTGCATTGCATGAATCCTCAATTTTCAAACCGGCTTCGCGTAGCGTGTAAGTCCAATTTTCAAACCGGCTTCGCGTAGCGTATAAGTACAATTATCAAACCGGCTCCGCGTAGCGTATAAGTCCAATTTTCAAACCGGCTTCGTGTAGCGTATAAGTCCAAATATCAAGCCGGCTTCGCGTAGCGTATAAGTCCAATTTTCAAACCGACTTCGTGTAGCGTATAAGTCCAAGTATCAAAATCTTCCTGCATTTCATTTTGCATCTTGCCCCCTACCTGCAGGCATGCCTGCGGGCACATCTTTGTTATCTTTCCTGTTTGTCTAAGTCTTCGGCCTTGTCAAAAATAGGTCGTATCTGGGCTTTGACATTCACTCCCGTTACTTATGACTTTCGAGTTCTGTCAAAGAGGGGCAACTGTAGACACCCCATTTTCGACCGACCTTAAGACTCAGACGTCACCGATTGAGCGCTTGGTGATGTTGCATATTGTGCTCGTTCAGAGGTTTCAGAGTCTCGACTGCGAGCCTTGCCTCCGGACTTCCGAACTCTTTCATGCTTTGCCTTGGTTTGCGAACCAGGCTCTGTTTTCTCTATTTTCTTTTCCTGAAGGGAGGGAGAGGTCTCGTAGATCATCTCTCAGAGGCCGTAGGCTACATTTCGTGGTCGTAGGCCATTTTGCCCGTTTGGAGTTCGGCTTCCGGTTTTTCGGAGCCGACAGCCGTGTGCCTCGGTTCGGGACCGCTTAACCACCTCCGTTTGCTCCGGTTTTTGGCATGCATCTTATTTGCTTCCTTTTGAGGGACACTGTGGCTCGAGAAACCAACTTCGTGGTCAAACACCACTTCCGGTTCCCAACAGTCAGTTTTCGGGGCCTCGGGCTGCGCGTCTCGGCCCCCGAACCTTCATTTTGCATCAGTTTGAGTTTATTTTTGGCAGGGACCTCTGTTTCATTGGTAAGAAGGCCGTAGAAGGGTGGGAGGCCAGTAATTGTTCTGTCAGCCAACTTTATCCCTTCATCACCCTCCGTCGCCCGTTCTTTCTCACTTCAAAGCCAATGTTGACCACCCTTGGGCCATTTTCTTGCACCCTAAACCCCATATTTGTGATGTACACATCTGGGAGGCCACCAATATTTGGTGGCCGGCCAGTAATTCTTTCTGCCCCTTTTGAACCCCTCCTAAAAGTGGGTTGTTCTCTCTCCTGGTTCACTATTTCCAATTTTTGACCACATGATTGTGTTGTGCACACATGGTAGGCCACCAATTTGAGGTGACCGACCACTAATCATACTTGAACCTTTTGACCCTTGGCCAGCCGGCCATGGGGAGGGCTGGCCGGCCACCTACAGTCTCAATAATTGGCCGGCCAGAATCCTTGCATCAAGTACAGTGCAGATACACCCTCCTTTTCCCCCCAGATTCTGTATCCGGGGGGCTGCATTTTTGGGGGGAAACTTGATTCATTTCCCTCCATTTTTCCCCCCCTTTTCCCCCCTCTTTTTCCTACATAGCAGGCCCTCCAGCTGCATATTTAGGGTTAGAAAATTTTCCCTTTGAGCTCCCATATTGTATCTCTCTCCCTCTATACTTCCAAGCTTAAAACCTCTCAAGTCCTACACTCATTTCTTCATCAACCCATACCCCCACCCTTCCATCCTCCATTCCAGCAGTTTGAGGTTGTTCTCCAGAGCCTAGGAGTGCTGCATTTTGGTCCAAAAGGCTGCTAAAGTTTGGTCTTCAAGGGTGAGCAACATTTTCTCTCTTTTAAGCTTGTTTTTATATCCTTTCTAAGCCATACATGCTTGCATATTTGGGCTCCGACCCTAACTAAAAATAGTCTTGTTTTGATGTATTTTTCATGTTTTTTTAGGGTCCTTCCATGTTTAAGGTCCCTAGCTACCACTTGCTTCATTACCCCTCTTGTGTGCCATTTTCTTGTGTAGTATTTTTGGCCTATGTATAAATTGTTTTGAGGCATATCATAAACTGTAAAGTGGCTTATTTTGAGTCCTTCTTCAACATTGTTGAAGGGATCATCACTGTTTGAGGCTTCCATTTGCCACTTGCCTTTGTATCTCTCTTTTGGCTCCATTTTTGCATGATTTGTTAGCCTCTTATTCTTCTGTTTTTGAGCTTTGGTCTGAACTATAAATGGCCTTATTTTGACCCCCTCTTCAGGTTTCATTAAGGGTCTTTTACTTTTTGAGGCATCCTTTTTGTACTTTGTGTTATAGCTCTCTTTTTGGCCTTGTTTTGCATAGTATTTTGAGCATGCTTGTGCACTGTTTTGGGTTTGATCATAAACTGAAAAATGCCATGTTTTGGGTCCCTCTTCAACTTTGTTCAAGGGCCCTCTCTTGTTTGGGGTCAGAAGCTGTGACTTGCTTCTTTATCTCACATTTAGGGCCATTTTCGCATGCTAGTTTAGCCCCATTTGTGTTCATTGTTTGGCCTTGCTTGAAACTGTAAACATGCTTGTTTTGGGGCTTCCTTGAATCTTTCTTCACATTTCATGATCAAATAGTGCATGTTTTGTATAGCTATAGGCCATTGTGCATGCCTAGTTTTGCATTTCGGGTCCTATTCCATGCATCGGGTGCCATGTTTCCATGATTCGGGGCTGTTTTGGGTCATATTGTAGCACTGAAATTTGCAGGTTTGCATACCATGTTTCATGCCTTGCCATGTCTTGTTAGAGTGGCATTTGGTGCCTTAGGTTCGGTCTTCGGTTTGCGTGCATGTGTGCACGCATTCCGAGTTGTCTCATTTTCATCTCATGGCCTCTTATGCGAGTGTGGCTGAGGTCCACTTGTGTTAGTGTAAGTCCATTTATGCATTGTGTATGTTATTTCATTTCATAGCATTGTGTATGCTAGGTTGCATGTTAGCGCATTGTGTATGCCATGTTACCTCGTGCATTGTGTATGCCATTTCATTTCATAGCATTGTGTATGCTAGGTTGTATGTTAGCGCATTGTGTATGCCATGTTACCTATTGCATTGTGTATGCCATTTCATTTCATAGCATTGTGTATGCTAGGTTGTATGTTAGCGCATTGTGTATGCCATGTTACCTCGTGCATTGTGTATGCCATTTCATAGCATTGTGCATGCTAGGTTGTATATTAGTTGCATTCATGCATGTCATGCATATTGCATTGTGTTTGGGATAGGAATTAGCCCAGGCACGGGAAACGAGGTACGTTTCGTACTCCGAGTGACGGAACGTGTCTCAATTCCCAGTCGCCGACACTCCGGATTATCCATGATGGAGTTTAGGTTTTGTTGTGTTTATGTGTGCATTCATTCCATATTGAGTCATGCAAATCGACTCCTCGGCCATCATGCATCGATATGCGTGGTTGGTGGCACAAGGATCGAGGCATGCATACATTTGTGAAAATACATTGCTATGCCCCTTTCCTGCACTCTGTTGCAGCAAATCAAGAATCAGCAACCTTCCGAAACTTAGCGCGCTTTCCAAGAATAATCGTAAAACAGAGGCTAATTGGGGCATCCCAGTGGATTTTCGTGCAAGGCAGCCCAAACGTACATCATTCATCGGAGTCAAGGCAGTCCCTGGCTTGCATGCCAGTTTATAGCTTTCCTAGATTAATTTGTAAATTAATTAGGATTTTTGTATTTATTGGGACTGTATTATTTATTCATTCGGGACTGTATTATCCTTTCGGACCCTCTGTGGGAGGGCATAATTATAATAAGTGTGCGTGCGTGTGATGTATGTCTTCCAACCCCACGTCTTTTTCCCTTTTATTTACCAGTTTATGATGGTTAGATTAGGGCATGTTTCAATTAGCATACAGTATGATAGCATGTTTGCATTCATTCATCTGTTTTGCATGCACCGGGCTCGGCGCATCATACTAACTGCATTGTATTTTCAATTCCAAGATTGAATACTTGTTAGCCGTTGCACCTCATATGCCATGTTTAGAATAGCCGAGCCTGCTATAGTTGCATTCTTGCATGTGTTGCATTAGGCATTTCAGCATATTTAGGATCATGCATGGATTTCTAATTAGCTTCTGTTTTGGCTTGGAGTACTCGGTAAGTTTTATGCTTTAGCATCCTTGCATGCGTGTGAGTGACTGCCATGAATAGCATGTTTACCATGAGGCTATATACTTATGTGATATAACTGCCTGAATGCCTGTGGGTGAAGGTTGGGCTATTTGGATTGGAACAAATCATCAACTGTGAGTTTTAAGCCCACTAGATAGTGGCAAAACCATCTTTTCTTAAGCCCACCTGAGGGTGGCAAAATCTACATTTTAAGCCTACTTGCGAGTAGCAAACCATCTTTCAAAAACAAACAGGAAATGTTTTGTTCCAATTCAGGCGATCCAGCCTATACTTGTATGTTGTGCGCATCACATAGTAAATCTAGGCTAATAACCGGAATAAGAACACACAATGTTTTCAAAACTAGATATCATGGTTAGTAGAGGCCGATCTTTGATCGGGCGAGCGGGGGGTGCTCACAAAGTGACCTTCCCCAATCGTACCCAAGTTCCCGAGCCGAGGTAACTTTGGTGATGACGGACACGTGGCCTTAGGCAAACGAGTCAGGGTTTCCTAAATTTCCCCCAAAATAAAATATTTAGGTGGCGACTCTGTATCTGGCAAAGCAGTCCATGTTTGGCACTTCTTTCAAAAATCTGTTTTCTCAAAACGATTTGCCGGATTTGGACTCTTTGGTTCAGACTTAGAACCGTGACAAAATTAGAGTCCTGAGCTGTAGTGAACCCCAAATGAACAGACCGGGACTAATCCCTCCCGGGGCGTTCGGGGACGTCTACACCACCCACCAAGGTGGATGGCCACAACCAGATCCATGGTTTCTCAATACAACGTTGCCGATCCCCCAGTCGACCCCCCTAACCCAAACAACCCACCGCAGTATTTCACCGAGCTCACCAATATTATTAACAGCCTAGTTGAACAAAACCAAGCCCTGATCAAAGCTCTACTTCAAAGAAACCTTCATATACCTCCTCCACCACCTCAAGATATCCCATACAACCAAGACGAGCCCCGAGCCATCGTATCCAACAGCCCATCCATCCAACTTGGAAGGCTTACGACCCCCTCCTCCAGATATGAACCCGCCACCTCGAGCCCCACATCCATCGGTCTAGGCACCCACCCCCGAGGTAGAGGCCAGCAATGTCCAACCTCCACTGCATTCCGGTGGTGACAATGTTCCTCTCTGGGATGCGGAACTCCGTGCCATGAAACTCCAGCTTCAAGGAGTCATGCAGAACATATAGAATAAACCATCTACCACAGCCAACTCACCGTTCGTTGCCTCCATCAGGGACAAGCCCTTACCTCCTAAGTTCAAAATGCCCTCGCTCGACTCTTTCGACGGCACAACGGACCCGGTCGACCATTTGAAAACTTATAGGACCCTCATAGTCCTCCATGCATTCTCTGATGAGATCATGTGTCGGGCATTCCCCGTAACACTTAAGGGGTCGACTCGACTCTGGTTTAGTCAACTGCCAACAGACTCTGTCTCTACTTTTCAGCACCTAAGTGACTCATTTCTCAGCCATTTCATTGGTGCCCAGCGCCAGCGGCGTCCAGCAATCCAACTCCTCAACATCCGTTAGATCGAGGGGGAGTCACTACGCAGCTTCGTCACCCGCTTCAACACCGAAGCCCTGCAGGTAGCGGAAAACAACGACAAGGTCATTCTCACGGCTTTTATGCCCGGTCTACTATCATCTGATTTCCTCTTCTCTCTCCCCAAAAACCCCCGACCTCCATGGCAACCATATTTTCTAAAGCCCAAAAATACATGAATGCCGAAGATTCCCTATCCGCCCGACAAGATCTTACAGCCAAAAACCCGACCCCAGAGAGAAGAGAAACGATTCTGAAACCAAAAAACACCCCGTACACTCACCAAACACCTCAGTATACCGACCGACCTACCCGAGCCGACCGGTTGGTGCCTACCTGACCACCCGGCCGGTTCGAACGATACACACCCCTCAATTTCCCCATGGAACAAGTCCTGAACCAAATCCAACAAGATTATCCCCTAAAATGGCCCCAACCGTCACGGTCTCCTTCCAACCGGCGAGACCAGTCCAAATACTATCGCTTTCATCAGGACCACGGCCATAATACCGAGGAATGCGTTAACCTTAAAGACCAGGTCGAGGGCTTGATATGCCAGGGGCGCCTCAGTCGGTTCACGGCAGCCTACCCTCAGCAAAGGCAAATGACTGAACCTACTAGAAACAACCATTGGCACACCCCTTCTTGACAGTTCGCACAACCTAACCCAAGTCATGATAGGCCCCCACAGCAACCCCGGGCACAAGGCAACCCTGCCCCTTCGGTTGGAGAGATTAGAGTTATTGCTGGCGGGCTTGCTTGCGGAGGACCATCCCGCTTGGCTCAACGAGCCGAACTCAGAAAGATAAGGCAGGGCTCAGATAAAGAAGTTGCCACATTGGACCGCCCTTTCAAACACCTCAAGCAATAGATGAAGCCCATCACCTTTACGGAGGCCGATTGCACAGGCATCCGTTACCCCCATGACGACCCCCTCATCATCTCTGCCCTCCTCTCCAATTACAAATTCAGACGGGTTATCGTTGACAACGGTAGCTCTTCAGACATTATCTTCCTAAACGCTTATCGCCAACTCAAGGTTGGGGAAGAAAGTTTGTCCCCTCTCAAAACCCCATTGGTTGGCTTCACTGGAGACCGGGTGACCTCTATAGCCTCTATCGATCTTCCCATCACCATTGGAGAATACCCGCGGCAGACCACAAAGTTGCTCACTTTTCTCGTCGTCAACTGTCCCTCTGCTTACAGCACTATCCTCGGCCGTACCGCCCTAAATGCTTTTGAAGCTGTCACATCCACTTTCCATCTAGCCATAAAATTCCCTACTGACCTTGGAGTCGGCACTATGAGAGAAGAACAGACCGTAGCTAAAGAATCTTATGTCGCTTCACTTAAAGAGGTTAAGCTGAAAGAGGCTATGATCATTGAAGGACTCGACGTCAGAGACGAAGACGAGCTAGTCAGAGGGGAACCAGTGGAAGAGCTTGTCGAGGTCCTCATTGACCCTACAAACCTGACAAAAACTGCCAAGATCGGCAGCCAACTATCCTCCTAGGCCAAGGCCGACCTTACAGCCCTTCTGATTGAACACAATGACGTATTTGCATGGACCCACTTCGACATGCCGGGTGTTGACCCCTCCTTCATCGCTTATTGCCTCAGCATTGAGCCCCATTTTCAACCCTTCCACCAGAAGCAGCGCATCTTTCACCCGGAACGTAATACTCTCATTGCTTCTGAAGTAGATAAGCTCCTTGAGGCACAGTTTATCAAAAACGTGGACTATCCCAGATGGCTGTCAAATGTGGTCCTGGTCCGTAAAAATAATGGTAAATGGTGACTCTATGTCGATTACTCCGACCTCAACCAAGCTTGCCCCAAAGATAGCTATCCCCTTCCCCGCATAGATCTACTTGTCGATGCCACGGCCAAACATCAAATGCTCAGCTTCATGGATGCTTTCTCTGGCTACAATCAAATTCTGATGCACCCATTGGACCAGGAACACACCTCCTTCATAACTGACCGGGGGACTTACCACTATCCTGTCATGCCATTCGGGTTGAAAAACGCTGGAGCAACTTACCAACGGTTAGCCAATACCGTTTTTCATCACCAGCTAGGTCAGAACATGGAAGTATACGTTGACGACATGCTTGTCAAGAGCAAACTCTCCTCTGATCATCTGGCAGACCTGCGGGAGACCTTCGACACTCAGCGTAAGTATCAAATGAAGCTGAATATGAAGAAATGCGCATTCGGCGTCGAATCTGGGAAATTCTTGGGTTTCATGGTCAGTCAACCGGTTATCAAGGCTAACCCCGAAAAAATCAAGGCTCTGATAGATATGCAGTCACCCAGAACAGTTAGAGAAGTGCAAAGGCTTAAGGGCAGAGTCGCCTCCTTCAACCGTTTTATTTCCCGCGCAACAGACAAGTGCCTCTCCTTTTTCAAAGTTCTTCGGCAAGCTTTTGAGTGGATGGCATAATCCGAAGAAGCCTTTCAACAATTGAAGTAATACATGGTCAACCCCCCTTACTTTCTCAAGCGATCACGGGTGAGCCCCTTTTTCTCTACGTAGCCGTATCGAACACTGCAGTCAGTGCAGCCCTCATCAGAGAGGACGGCTATGTCCAGCGTCCGGTCTATTACATTAGTCGGGCTCTCAGGGGAGCAGAACAGAACTACCCACTGCTTGAAAAGATGGCCCTAGCCTTGGTCATAGCCTCAAGACGACTCCGACCTTACTTCCAGGCCCACCCTATTGTCGTCTTCACTGACCAACCTTTGAAGAAGATAATGCAACAACCAGAGTTGTCCGACCGACTTATGCAATGGTCAGTCAAGCTCAGCCAATTTGACATCTCCTACCGACCTCGAACAACGATCAAAGGGCAGGCTGTCACTGATTTTATCCTAGAATTCACTAATCCCACTCCAGCCACGGCCCACATGCCCAAGCAATCCAATACTGAGGCAGAAGACCCCCACTTTTGGACCCTCAATGTCGATGGATCATCCTGCAAAGAAGGCAGTGGGGCTGGCCTCATCCTCACCGCCCCCGAGGGTGGTTATTTCAAGTGTGCTCTGTAAGATTTTAGGATCTATATACTAGAAATCAAAACAATATGAATATAAGTAACTACTAAAATATAAACTCAGATACATACCATTTGATTTCGTTATTGTCTTGAGTTTTGCTTCCTTGAAAGAATATGGCATTCACAATTGGAAAACCTTAGCACCAGCTCTTCCCCTCCTTCTCCTAATCTTTTTGTTGTCTTTTCAATGGGACTGACAACCCTTTGATCTACATATATATAGATATATGTAAACCCTAATAAGGATAGGAGAGGGTACTGGGCCTAAATAAAACAATTACTGGGCCCTCCCATTAAGGAACCCAAATAACTTAAAACAGGCCTTACACCTCCATATCACATATCCACATATAAAATAATATATACACTAAGATGACCATGGCCCAAACTTTATGGATCACAATAATAATTTTGGGCTCATACCAGTCAATCTATCTGAATCACGTTCAACCCGTTTTTCACAAACCAAACAAAATATAGTCAATGACAGCCTAATTAAGAATAAATTCTTACATTCTCCCACTTAGGCAACATTGACTACTACTTTAAGAAAATATTTTATTTAAGAAAAATGACCCTCGGGTTAAACAACTTTAGTGGCCACATAAACATGATTCAAAATAAAAACATCTCAGTACAGAATCCCGTTCAATGAGAAATATTAACATCGAACTGTAGCGGTAATTATGCTATTGAACAACATAACACCTTCCACAATTACAAACACTAATATCTCACCAAAATGGATTCCTATATGTGATAAAGTGTAGTGTGGAATTTCAGCATAATTGATTCAAAAATTATGTAACATGCTAATTCCACATTCAGTCCTCTGTATGGTCTTGACAAGACCCTGCAAGGAATTTTATTCCATTTTACACTTCCAAAAGAAGCCTTTATTCCTCTAAATCGAGGTCTTTCATGCTTTAAACCAAGCATCATACTTTATGGATCCGTATATACTTCTGAACCAAAGTGTTAATCTTTATATCTCAAAATTAAAATATAACTGTAAGAGCTCATGTAAGAGGTATACATATATGACAATTACCATTTATGCATACACACATATAACTATAAACAAAATGTGAATAAACACATTAAACTTTATTAACTGAAATATACCATAGATAATATTCATGGGTAAAAAATTTCTTTAACCAAGCACATAAAAAACTGTCAAGTACCCATATGCTCAATATATTTAGCAAACTAAAATTTGGCCTAAGCCCTATATTTAGAGGATCAACTAATATGTATTCTATAACATGTGCTCATAAAGAATATCATCTTTAACAACTCTGTAATTCTGAAATACTTTAAAATTTTGTATTTAACACCATCAGAGTTTTTGTTATTCTTCATAGAGAAAATTAAAACCATATATCATAATACATCTTTATAGGTTTGGAGATGAAATTAACAATTTCAAACTCTGAAATAAAATTCTTTAATTACATAACTCAAGTCGAACTCTAAAACATGTTTGTATAGTGAAAAATTATAAGAGATTTTATGAAACTCTTTCCTGAAACAAGATCTCATGCAAACATAAAAAATGTAACCAGTAACAGACACTATATATCATTTGAGCAACTTCCAAAGTCGACATTATACAACCAATAATATTAACATGATTAATTCTTCCATAGCTAATTGTATAATCTTTAATTCTCTATAAATATCATGACACTTTATGTCTTTCAACCCAATGGTCAAGGCTTAAATTAAAATAATAATTGTCTAACAAACTAATTGCATATGCACCAAGTTTAATTCAAACTTCATAATACATTAAACTCTCACAACACTAGCATACAAGACATTCCTCATGAACTTTTTCTCAAAATCATTTTATGAATACTGAATGTTAATTAATCTCGATCATTAAGAAGAGCAACGTAAAGCTTTCAATTTTGCATATTAAATTCAGTAAAAAATGTGATCTAGGTATGCTCTTTGAGATGAGACAAATAATCCTCTAAGTTATTTTTCAAGTATCTCAATGCCAAACACATAAAATACTTTATCAAGATATTTTATACCAAAAATTTATTAACAACAATATCTTCACATCAAGTATTAATTCGAAATTATTACTAATAAGTAAAATTCCATCGCTATAAAGGATCAAGAAAAATAAATTGCTCCCACTGACCTTGAGATGTATGCATAAATTAATAGTATTATCTATAAAGCCAAGTAATAATATTTGGTGAACCTTTAAATATCATTACTCAGAAATTCGTTTAAAACCATAGACAAATTTGTTTAACTTACAAATCAAATTTATTTTGTTTGGCGAAGTAAAAGATAAAAATGTCACAATACCACTATAATAATTATAAACCTATATTTTTTACATTGGTAAGAACAATACTATTTTCAAATCACAACCTCTTGCAATAGCATTGCATTTATTTATTTATCTTTAAAAAAAAAATACTCATTAGATTTCAAACTTTTAAAAAAGTATAGCATGATTTCATATCTAATTAATAATTTGTACCAATTCATTTACCATATTACAAATCGCTAATATCTTCATCATACGTAACAATCATCTCTTCAATCTCTTGATATTGCTCATTAGAAAAATAATATAATCGCAAGGATCTTTTAATTGTATGAGAATGTCTAGAAGGTTGCACATGTCATACATGTTCAACTTTTATCAATAGACTAAATAGACACTTCAAATTCTACTTGCACTCTCACTTTCTCTATGTGAGAATGAACGGACCAATTTATTATAATAGGCACAAGTATACAGGAAGATTTATATATTTAAATTGTTCACCAATCTAATAACTTCACATTTTAAAAGCTTAAAAGATTCTTATGTCAGAAGCAAGATAATAGAACCATTGACAACTTACAAAGTAACAACAAATAGCTATAGGTCCCATTTTGATTTAAAAAATATATCATAAAATTTTTTACTTCTATACAATCCCAAACTCAAAAGTTATTCTAACTAAATTTTATATTAGTTCGTAATTCAAAAGTGTTTTAAAAATATTTTTAACTTAGTACCATATATAAAGTATACATAAGTATACATAGTAATTAAAAATATTTTATCACAAAAACTTGTATAATTTAAACATGTTAACATATACCTCATCATTTTATTGGAGTCCAATTACGACACTCAAGTACTCAACTTTCTTTCGAAATTACAAGCATGATATGTTTAAATTGATTCCACAATTTTATAAAAAAAAAAATTGATAAGAGGTTATGCATATTAACCAAAATTATCATGTTCACTATAATATCGATCTTCAATTAATAATTTTAAAATCTTTATCAGTGTGTTTTTCAACATAAACGAGATCAGAAAAATGCATAGCATCAATACTCATTTATGAAATTAAGAAAATAATTTTTCCCACACACCTTATGATAAATGAAAATCTATTTCAATTATTATTTTTATTTTATTTATTACCAAAATTAAAAATAATAACAATGCTTATTTTGTTGACATTAAAATTGAACTGTATCTCATGGATAATATAAAAATAACATTCTTTTAAAATAAGATCAGTACTAAACTATAACTTAAATAACTTGACCATGAAATAAAATTTTGATCAACACAAGCATTTTTTTTATTTATTTTTTATTTTTTTAAAGCAGTTTAAAAAATAAATAAGGAGATTCTGAAGGTGGGAAGATCGTCATAGCTCAGAAAAAATTCTAAAGAATTTTTCTTACTTGAGTTAATAATACATAAAGAGATTTGCGGAATATTCTGAAAAGGAAAACATAGAATACTGAAGAGAGATAACGATTTGTAAAAGTCGAAGGTATTATATAGAGCATTGTAGAGTATAATTTAGATTTTCTTATAAGAATCACCTAGTGAATATTTTAAAACTCTACTTTCTTAAATAGTTAACATTGAATATAATTTCAATCTTTCACACTATATTGAGGTCTTAATATAAATGGTTAAGAAGATACATTCTCGAGTATGTCAATGTCTAAATCAGTTAGTCTTAAAGCTAACTCAATATCTTTTAACCGATTCATAATCAAAATTTTAATGGAGTAAATTTGATTTTCATAAAAATATCTCCCTTCATTGCTTTCAATTCAATATAATATCATTCAATTATATATAGACAATAATAATCTCATAATCACAATTAATATTCTCAAATATTTAAAATATATCACTCTTAAACTGAATATATAGAAAGCATGTTCACAACTCTAACTTTCAATTATACATAGGCAATTAGTATAATCTCACAACAATATGCTGCGAATAAACTTTAGCAATATTCTCAGATGTGCCAGAATGTATCACTATATAAACACCTTTGGGTTGAATATATAGAATACAATCAACATCTTTAAATTTTAATATAATCTTAATTAATTATACATGGGCAATAATTATAATCTCACAACAATGGGCTGCAAATAAACTTTAACAATCTTGTTAGATGTTTCAGAATGTATCATCATATAAATACCTTTGGGCTAAATATATAAGACACATTCTAACACCTATAAACAAGTCACCTAGCAAGAATGATTTATCAAGAAATTATCTCCTTTGGGTAGATAAATTCTTTCAAAAACAATAAAATTTCCCTTACTAGCGGCTCACACTACCTCTAAAATTAATACACTCAATTAACCCCCTTTGGGTAGGTAATTGAGTGATATAATATTAGAAGAGCTACCCAGAATCCTTATTGGTAAATCACTTTAAATCTCAATAAGTTAACCACTTCGGCAGTATCACCCATATTGATTCAAAAATCTTCCAACTGAGACTACAAAATAAATATTTGTCCACCTTTAAAACTTTATTTATTCATTAACAATAATGCAATCCGTAACCCATCAAAGCATATATAATATCATATTACGAATCACTACTAAACAGTTACTCAAAAATAATAGCTCACGGCCAACCAAAATTCGCATATGAATTTACAAAAAATACACCAAAGTGATATACATGATATAGAACTCTTAAACAATCTTAATGTTTATGTAAAAGTCATAAAAACGAATATGTTTCATATGTTTTGCAAATATTTGATTAGGTAAGATTTGATATATATATATATATATATATATCAATACAGATTCAATATACACATGTCCATACTTCACAATTTTCGTAAAACTACCAGATCTAAATAATTATTTTTTTTATTTTTTTTATTTTATATAATACAATTGGAAGCAAACTATCAATACTCAAACAGTATGTACTCGTTACATTGAAAAAGTTTGCTTGAAATTACTAAAGCACAATTTTGAGATGCAAAAACATCATTCAGTAAAAGAAATATTAATTTATTCCTTATCATTATATAAAATAATTTTACTGAAATAATCTGCCATGATTTTGATTCTAGTATAAACTCGCTCTGATACCACATGTAAGATTTTAGGATCTATATACTGGAAATCAAAACAATATGAATATAAGTAACTACTAAAATATAAACTCAGATACATACCATTTGATTTCGTTATTGTCTTGAGTTTTGCTTCCTTGAAAGAATATGGCATTCACAATTGGAAAACCTTAGCACCAGCTCTTCCCCTCCTTCTCCTAATCTTTTTGTTGTCTTTTCAATGGGGCTGACAACCCTTTGATCTACATATATATAGATATATGTAAACCCTAATAAGGATAGGAGAGGGGACTGGGCCTAAATAAAACAATTACTGAGCCCTCCCATTAAGGAACCCAAATAACTTAAAATAGGCCTTACACCTCCATATCACATATCCACGTATAAAATAATATATACACTAAGATGACCATGGCCCAAACTTTATGGATCACAATAATAATTTTGGGCTCATACCAGTCAATCTATCTGAATCACGTTCAACCCGTTTTTCACAAACCAAACAAAATATAGTCAATGACAGTCTAATTAAGAATAAATTCTTACATGCTCTCCATTTCTTGTTCAACACAAACAATAACGAGGCCGAATATGAGGCATTAATCGCAGGTCTCCGCCTAGCCAAAGACATTGGCGTAAGCCATATCCAGGTGTTCAGCGATTCCCAACTCATCGTCGGCCTACGGGAGAATTCGAGGCGAAGGAAAACACAATGCGGGCTTACAAAGATATTACACTCCCCCTTGTTCGCCTCTTCAACACTTTCCACATCAAGTACATCCTTCGGATGGAAAACTCCAAGGCAGATGAAATGGCTCAATTAGCTTCTGCCGACCAGTCAAACCTCAGCCATGGCGTTCGCCTTGAATACCTGGCCCATCCGACCATTTCCCCAAACCAGCAATAAGTCCACTTCCTCCAAAATGAACCTATTCTATGGGCGGCAGACATCCTTCTATTTTTGACCAATGGAGAATTACCAGACGACAAATAGCAGGCTGCCAAAGTTAGGGCCCGGTCATCCAACTACATTCTTATCAACGGCCTCTTGTACAAATGTGACTTTTCGCGCCCATACCTAAGATGCCTCAATCTTGCTCAAGCGACCTACGTGATGAGGGAAGTCCACGAGGGTGTATGTGGTAGCCATTTGGGTGCTAGGTCGCTGGCCCATAAAACACTTTGCACCGGTTACTTCTGACCTACTCTTAACCAAGATGCCACTGAGTTCGTGCTTAAGTGCAAAAAGTGTCAGCGCTTCACCAACATCCCCCATGCTCCACCGACAGAACTGATTACGCTCAGCAGTCCATACCCTTTCGCCAAGTGGGGCATAGACTTAGTCAGTTCGTTGCCCACGGGTAGGAGCCAAACCAAGTTCGCTGTGGTCGCCATTAATTACTTCACCAAATGGGTGGAGGCGGAACCCCTCGCCACAATCACCGAAAGGAACACAACCAGATTCATCTGGCAATCGATTGTATGCCGATTTGGAATCCCCCAAGCCATCGTCTTAGATAACGGCAAGCAATTCGACAATGTCAAGTTTAGGAAATTTTGTGCAGAGCTCCACATTCAGTTGTGCTTCTCTTCCCCAGGCCATCCCCAAGCCAATGGGCAAGTCAAGGTCACCAACCGGTCTCTCTTAAAGATCATCAAAACCAAGTTGGAAGCAGCTAAGGGACTCTGGGCTGAGGAACTGCCAAACGTACTCTGGACCTATCGCACTACCGCTCGAACCCCTACTGGGGAGACCCCATTTCGCTTAACATATGGCGCTGAGGTGGTCATCCTAGTTGAAATTGGCCTGTCAACCCCGAGGGTGCTGCACCCTGATCCAAAACTCACCGAACACTTGCGTCGGGCTGACTTAGACTTGATTGAAGAGCTCCGAGAAACAACTACTATTAGACGAGCCTCATATCAACAAAAAAATGAGAACACACTACAACCGCAAGGTTTGATCGAGGGAGTTCACAGTCGGGGACTTAGTCTTGCGCGAGGCAACTTTCGCCACCAAAAATCCAGCCGAAGGCAAGCTCGCCGCCAAATAGGAAAGGCCTTACATCGTTAAAGCCAGACCTTGCCCAGGCACTTACCGACTCTAAGATATGGAAGGTCGAGACCTCCCTTACCCGTGGAACGCCGAACACTTAAAGCGTTATTTCCAGTAAAATACCATGTCCTGTTTTTGTATTGATCAATTGTTGCATAACAATCTGCACACCTGGTTACTTTTGCCTTTTTCATACACGATGTAATTATCTAATCAGTAGGCTATGCTTTGAATGACAATGACTTTGCATCTCCATTATTTGCGATATGTTTCAATAACGACTTGTTAAGACTAAGCTATATAAAGCCTCAGCCACATAGCTCAGCTAGACTGAGTTACTTAAAGCCTCAGCCAGACTGAGCACGAAGAGCTCAGCCAGGACTGAGCTACTTCAAGCCTCAGCCAGACTGAGCACGAAGAGCCTAGCCAGACTGAGTTACTTAAAGCCTCAGCCAGACTGAGCACGAAAAGCCCAACCAGACTGAGTTACTTAAAGCCTCAGCCAGACTAAGCACGAAGAGCTCAACCAGACTGAGTTACTTCAAGCTTGATCCAGACTAAGCACGAAGAGCCTAGCCAGACTGAGTTACTTAAAGCCTCAGCCAGATTGAGCACGAAGAGCTCAGCCAGACTGAGTTACTTAAAGCCTCAGCTCGACTAAACACGACGAGCTTAGCCAGACTGAGTGGCGGTCGATCGGACTGAGCATAAAAAGCTCAACCAGATGAAGGGCTTTCCCAGCAAGAGACATGGTCAAAATTCAGCGGCCGATTTTAATGATTTAATGTTACCATGGTGGCCATACTTAGTCAAAATACAGCCCATTTTAGCAGTATCTATATTTTTAATCTCACATTTTCCACATAGTTATAATTCAGGTCCATAGTCATCCAAGTCAGTCTTTCATCTTTTATTCTTTAACATTTTCATGTACGCCCATTTTTAATGATTTTTGCATCATGGCTTTCTCACAAGTTAGGCTAATTTGCGCACAAGTCTTAATTTCATACCCATTTTTCGTTGAATTATTTCCAAATTTACAACCCAGAAGAAATAAGGGCAACAATGATACAAAAGACAAGTCGTTTTATTCCTAAAACTTACGGTTACATACAACTTTCTACAGAAATTACATATAACCAAAAACAAAACAAAAAAAAAAAAAAAATTTTTACATTCATCAGTCTTCTTCACTAGAGACTAAGTGTTCCTCCTCAACCCCCTCATCTAGGGGGGTCTGGGCAACGTCGTCTTCATCTATTTTCACACTACTGAAGTCTAAGTCTGGGAACAGCTCTTCCGCTTTACGTTTGAAGGTCTTCTCCGCTGTCCTAGAACTCAACCATCTCGTGCTTATAAAAATCCGACCGCTGGAAGCTTTGGATCACTTCTTCTTCACTTCTACTTCCAGCAGTCGCTCTCAACGGCCCAGCCCCCCCATCACCCTCTCTCGCCAAGCTCCTGGCGACTGCGGCATCAATCGTTGTCTGGAACTTGGCGGATTCTTTGAATTGCTCCATCGCCGCCTTGCACAGGTCGGGGTACGCCGCTCTCTCAGACGCTGATCTACCTCTTTCCTCAGCCAAAGTCTTCTCCAGCTCAGCAATCTTACTGTCAGCCATTTCCTTGTCCTTCGGCACCTGATCCCACGGATCCTCATTGCTAGTCATGGCCTTTTCCCACCTTTTGTTGGTGGTGGTGCAAGCTTTTTGGACCTCCACAAGCTTCTTCTGCTTGCCCGCCAATTCGAACTCAAGCGATATCACCTTGTGATGCTCCCCTTCAAGCTTTGACTTGGTGGCGACTAGCTCGGCACTAGCTCGCTCTACTACGTTCTTCTGCACCACCGCCAACACTTCTATGACTTTTGCTACCCGCGCATACTCTAAACCCTTGGTGCACTCACTCCTGGCGATCTTCTTCCACCCTGCCGTCTCCGCCCTTAGATTCTAGAGCTCCAATTTTGCCCTTTCTAACTGGGCCTTTAGAGGCTCCACTTCCACCCTAGCATGCGCCGCCTTGTTCATCAGGTCGGTTGTCAGAGTTGCTGCTTCTATTTGGGCTAGATAAAACCCTCTCAGCAGGTCGGCCTCTGACAAACGTGCTGCCGAGCGCACCGTCGCATCTTCCACCACTCCAACAAAGCGGTCGGCTGTGACCCTGGCTCCCTTCCCTTCCCTTCCGCCGAGCAACCTGCCAGCGCCCGCACATGGTACAAGGCGGTCTCCAGCACGGCACTTGTCAGTGGTTTGCTGATCCCCACTTTCCCCTTGCGGGGGCTTGAGCTTACTTCAGGTGCAGATGCTACCATCGACACCATGGAGGCCTTTAAGCCCAGCTTTTCCTTGACCACTTGGGCGGTCTCTCCTCCTGCGCCCTCCATGATCTCTCCCTCCTTCAACTTCTCCTTCTCTGGGGCTCCCTCCGCCTTCCTCTCCTCTAACTCCTTCACAACAGGGGCAGCCTCCCCCCCAGTCTTCATCTTTTTCAACACAAGGCCATCCTTTCCCCCCTCTACACCCCCTCTCTTCTTCCTTGGCTTCTTCACAACCACCTCCACCTCCTGTTTGCCCCTCACATTCAGTGGGTCTACTAGGGGCGGCAGATTGGCGAAGTTGTTTAGGTCTTTGTTCCCCACCAGTTTGGGACGCGGTCGAATTTGCTCCATCATCACCAACTTTGGGGCAGGCCCTAATTACGTCTTCTTGTATTTTTCCGCCCTGGCGAACAACCTCCTCTTCTCCTCCTCCTCCGCTTTCCTCCTCCCCTCCATTTCCTTCCTCACAGGATCTTCTTCTAACGGCTGCGGTCCCAAGTTCAGGGCAAACAACGTTGAAGGTAGGAACAGCTCGTCCCACTTCACTCCCTTTTCCTCCTTCCACTCCCTTATTTTCTTTACTCTGTCCTCGGCCTCCACACCTAACTTTGGCTCCACCGATTTCGTAGGGACTTTCCATATTGTGCGAACCCTTACCCCATCGTTCGCCGACACGAAGAACCATCTCGGCCTCCACCCCTTCACGGAAGATAGCAGACCCGCCACCAGACCCCGACCTACCACTGCTTGTAGAGTCACCAAAGTCTCCTGTTGATCGGAGGCCTTGTAGCAGGAGAAGAACTCCTCCATTGTCATAGTCGACCCTCCGGTCGCCTGCTGCCAAGCACTCGCGCAGGCCACTACTATCTTCCGCGCGTTCGGCATTAGTTGCTCTGGCGCCACTTCTAACTTGTTTAGCACATCCACCACTATCTGGGGGAGAGACAGCCTCAAACCCCCTCACAGCACTTCCTTGTAGAGGCTGAATTCATCTGGCCGCACATCTGATGCCCTCTCTTTGGACGTGGGCAGCCTTAACCCTATCTCCAACAGAATTTGGTACTTCTTCCTTATTCCCTCAAACTTCTCCCTTGTAAGTGTAGATCTGTTCGGCTTGGTGTGCCCATGGTCCGGCTCCGCTTGACTAATAGGCCTCGCGGCAGCGATCATTGGCATAGGGCGAGCCCCACTGCCTGACTGACTACCCTCCTCTCCCTTTCCTCCGCCCGGTACTGTTTCGCCAACTACACCGTATCGTCATCATTTAACGAGTCAAGCCTTGCAGCTGGTACTTCCTCTTGCGCCATTTCTCCTACGTGTCTGTGTATTGATTCGAACACGAGCACAAGGAAATTCATGAAGTGTTGCAGAAGTGTATCGCTGGAAATAAATGCGTTTACCTCTGGGACGCGTGGATTTTTGCAAAAAGATAGGTAAAGCGAACAACCCCAAACGCCCACGGTTTGCCTATATTCCAATGGTCAAGGTTAAATTTCGCTAGTTTGAAAATTTTCGAAATTTTTTCCAAAACCCGCCCTACTCCTTCGTTTCTTGTTACAACGCATTACCTCCTCCACCATGGGATTTCGCCACGTGTACAACTACGATCCACTGTCCCCTTTCCCTACCCCGTCTATTCCACTTCACATCACCACGTGCCCCGCCGTTCCTCGATCCCCACGCACCGCCACTACACCTTCTCGCTCGGTCACCCCTCGCGGTCGGCCCTCCTCTCAGTCGACCTTTTCACTCGGTCACCCCTCGCGGTCGACCCTCCTTTTAGTCGGCCTTCACCCTCGGTCACCCCTCGCGGTCGGCCCTCCTCTTAGTCGACTTTCTCACTCGGTCACCCTTCGCGGTCGACCCTCCTCTTAGTCGGCCTTCACCCTTGGTCACCCCTCGCGGTCGGCCCTTCTCTCAGCCGACCTTCTCACTCGATCACTCCTCGCGGTTAACCCTCATCTCAACCGACCTTCTCACTTGGTCACCCCTCGCGGTCGGCCTTCCTCTCAGTCGACCTTCTCACTCGGTCACTCCTCGCGGTCGACCCTCCTCTCAGTCGGCCTTCACCCTTGGTTATCCTTCGTCGTCAGTCCTCCTCGCAGCCAATCTTCTCGCTCGGTCCCCCCTCGCAGTTGGCCTGCTTCTCTCCGATGACCTCTCACAACCCCTGTTTTCTTTCTTATTCCCTTCGTTAGATTAAAGCTACACTTGGGAATGGGGGACTACTGACATAGGTGGGCCTATAAGAGCTTTTGGCCCATCACTCAGAACCCAATATATAATTCAAACACTAAAGCCCAACACTGCCGGAGCTCAACGTGGTATCAAGGACCAATAATATCTAAACACGCGGCAAGTGAAGAACCAGCCACATCAACAGACAAAGATCCTGCAAAGTTATTGCACCACACATCAGCCATTAATGAGCTTTCCTGCAGCATTTATTACGACAACCCCTCACGTCGGAATAGCCTCACCATGAAAAAGGTAAGCTAGAGCATAGACTTTTGGCCAACATGATGGCTCGAAGTGGACAAGGAAATGATGAGCACTGGATATAAGCAAGTCCTAAGACAAAGAAAATGTTTAGCTTCTCTATCAGCAATCTATCCTTACATTCTATTTCTCTCTCTTTCTAACTTGCTCGTCAGAGGGTTCGCTGGGGGACTCCCCGTTTCCCGTTGAACTCTTGTGCAGGTCTCTCCGTGGACTTGGTGTCTCGGGCACCAGTTTGGGAAGCGTGGATCAAACCGACCCGTTCCGTCTGGAACCCCTTGTATCATCATATATCATCATATATCATTACAAATTAAAACTAAAAACCAACAAATAAAAGTAATAAAAGAATATACTATGTGGGTTTAGATTTTATATGGAATAAGAGAAGATACTATGCGGGAGTGTATATAATACAAATATAAGCTATTTGTATATAGTCCAGATCGGTTTCAATCCGAAACTGTGGGGTTTGATCTGGAATCAATCGATGGACTACGGGTTTTTAATTTTTCAATCCGAAACCAAACCACGGATTCAAAAAATCAATTCAAACCTACCGGATTGGATTGGATCGGATCGGATTACGGATTTTACGAATTCCTTACTCAGCCCCTACACCTAATTATTTTAGTGCACACACTTAATGAAATATTATTTTAATGGCAATTATATTAAACTAAAATGACCATAATGGACATCCACTAACACCCATAATATTATATGAAAATATTCTTTATACATATCTTTAAAAAAAAAAAAAAATTCAATGTACACCTTTTGAGTAAAACAAAACGAAATCCTAATTTTTTCATTATTATCACTCTGCTTGCTACACACTCTATACTCCTCTATTGCTTGCAAAGTAATACTCTCATAACAACTCTCATATTATTTTAATATCTAGATTTATACTCTATTAGTGATGAAAATGTTAGTTTAGTTGCGTTTGGTAGAGCTTTCTAAATATGATTTGAGAGTAGGAGTTGTATTTTGAGTTTGTGAGTTTTGAAATTATGATTTGAGTGTGAAAAATTTGTTTGGTAAAAGAGTTTTGAATTGAGTGGAGAATTTTTGATGTGATATATGATATTTGATACAAAAACTTACAACTTATAACTGAACATACAACTTAAAATTCTATTAAAGCACATAATTTTTTTTAAAAAAATTCAGAAAATATTTTTTCGAATATATAAAAATTAACATATGTCAATTGCAAAAAAAAATAAAAATAAAAATTTTGCACTGTTCCGGTCAATCGGTCGGACGACCGGTGGGACGTCCGGTAGGACATTTGGTGGGACGACCGGTTAGGCCAAATTTGAATTTTTTTTTTTTTTTTTTTTTTAAATTGCGCCCCACATAGAGTTTTCTAAATGTTGTGGAAATGTGATTTGAGAATACTATCCAAACATCATATTGGAATGTGGGGGTAGAATCATAGTTTGAAAATCGTTACAAACACAGCTAGTTTTTCCGTGCATAATACTTTTTTATTATTATTATTATTATTTTTTTGCAATTTTCAGTCGGACAACTAATGTCGAATTATTTCATTATATTCGAACATGAACTGTCAAATTATTTCATTATATTTGGATATCAACTGTCGAATTTTTTTTTAAGTTTCGAATTAAATATATAATTTTGGAAAACTAGTGCCGAATCCCCAAACTGAAAAACATAAAAAAAAAAAAAAAATGAGGGTGTGGTCTTGAATAGTCTTCATGTGGGTTTACAATGAGTTTACAAATCTAGAAGAATGGTCACTCAACAAGTGTGTAGAAATGAGAGTTGAGTGGTGTGTGTATAATGATTATGAATGAAGGGTATAATTGTAACTTTTAGTGTGCGGATTGAGAAAATTAATTAATAATCAAATTAATAAATGTATGTATTAAAAAAAAATATGTACTAAAATAATTAAGTGTGTCAAAATAAAATTTCCTATCGCCCAACAAAATTGAAATTTAGAATTTTGGCTTGAGTGTCTTTTTTTATTCTTTTATACATTTTGTCCTAAATTTTTTGTTAAAAAAATCATTGAATTCTAATCTACTACTTTTGCAGGTGTGCTTTTACAGAGTGATAAACTAATTTTAAACAATTGTTGAAAAATATTTCGGTGGGTAATATACACAGTATGTAATCTTATATAACATTATTTAAATTTTTACAAATTTGAGTAAATTTATGAAAATTTATGTGATTACATAAATTTATGTTAAACTTACACATTTTTGTAAGACTTTTTATTTAAATTCTTAAAAGTTTATCTAATTTTATATAAAGGTTATATATGATGTCCAATGCGTACTCAATCTAAATAATTATTGAATTATAAATAATATTTTATGATAATATTGTGCGGGATAATACCTTTAAAAGTTATCACCCCAGACTAATCAAATCACAATTAATGATTGGATTTTCTTTGATTCTAAATTTTTTATGATTTGATTTTATTTGAATTGGTTCAATTCTTAGAACTCTTCTAAAAAGGTCCAAAAAAAAAATTTAATTTATTGATTTATTGGCTTATTTATCTCACATTATTATTTTTTATATTTTTACAAGTTTTTTTTTTTTAATATATAATAAGCCAATAAGCTATTTTGATAACTGGGTTAAAGGCTAATTTGTTAATTTTTTCCAGTCACATCATATTTCTAATTTTTTACATATTTTTTCAAAAAAATTTAAAATTAAAATTTAAAAATTAACTTTTAACCTACTTCACAAAATAAGCCTAAATAAATAAAAAGTCACTCCCCAATATAAGATTAAACCCATGCAAAAATTTGTTCACCTCCAATTTTAGTAGAATATATTAATAAGATATTTGCTTTTATTTTTCTCAAAATGTAATCACTAACACCATTTTCAATCCAACTCAAATCTTTTATTAAAGTTAAATTTAATAAAAATTTAGCGAAAATGCTATTTTAACCTTTTTATCAAATTGATATTAAATAAAGGATGTTCTAACTTTTTAATCAAATTAATAGAGCGTTTAATATTACATCAAATCTTGGAGAGAATCATTGGTAGATGATCGGCCAATCAATCGGGTGGATGATTTGAAGAAAATTTACACTAAATCAATTGAACTACCCTGAGATCCTTTAGATCAACAAATTGTTTTTGATGAAAATTAAAAATTTAACGTTAGAACGTGAGAACAGTTGATGTGAGAACTATGTTTGGGAACCTAAAAGAGAAAAGAAATGATTATTTAAGTTATAAGTTAAAATAAAAAAAATGAAAGGGTTGTGATTTCTTTCTTTTTTGTTTGGATAAATAAGGAATAAAAAAAAAGAAATGATTATGATTTTTCTCATTCTTGTTTGGTTAGATTTTATAAGAGAAAATGAAATAAACTATTTTGTGTAATATTACTAAAATAATCTTTTTATATTTTGTCAATCATTTTATTTCTTTTACTTTTACAGAAACAAAATTAATATTATGAAAATATAAGAATATGTTGATTTTTTTTTTTCTTCCTAATCTCCACTTTTGAGAAAATTAAAAAGTAAAATTATAAGAGAAATGGTTTCTCTCTGTTTATCTTCATTTCTCCCCACTTAAATTATTTAAATAAATAAGAAAAATACATATCTTTTTACTTCTTTTATTTTCTTTCCAAATCACTCAATCCAAATATCCAAATCACTCAATCCAAATATAGTGAAAATTTTTAATTCAAATCTTTACTTAAATTTAATATATATATATATATATATATAAAAACGCTTCGAGATGCTCTAACAAGATATTTGAGAAGATTACTTTAACTTATCGATAATTTGTTTCTTACTCATCGAGACTGGTGTACACAGTCATCAATCAAATTTCCTTTTTCTTTGTTTTTTTTTTTATTGTTTTCCTGTCACTATCCTTTCAAGTCTAGTGTAAAAGCTACTTCGATATCACTTCTCCGGCTACAATTCGCCGGAATCTGACATCCATCTGCACAGTTCGCGGGAATATGACCCACATTCCTACTCACTTGAGCCGCTTGTAGGACGAATTGCCTCAAGTCAAGTGTATGTTTTCCGCTCTGCATTTTCTTGGATTTTCCTGGAAAAGTTCTGTAGTCTGTTTTTATCGTTTTTTGTCCTTTTCTTTTCCAGGAAAATCACCGTGAGTGACTAACATTTCACCGTGCATTAATCGTCCTGGCTTTTGACTTTGAGTATCTCAATTTTGGTAAGTTCGTCTTTATTCTTCTGGGGGTTTTGTTTTGTTGCAAGTACGTTATATAGGAAATGTCTACCGACTGAGAAATTTTTGGGTGCAAATAGGACAGGTGCCATGTGGTGGTATCTTTTTCTTTTCTCATTAGTTGAGATAGTGGGGACTATATTTATGTGGTGGGTAATGAGGAGACAACATGAGAGGTTATAATATTTGTGATTAGTTAAAGACAACATAAGAGGTTATAATGTTTGTGATTAGTTAAAGGCACCCTGCCACATGCTGCCCTATCGGCACCTAAAAATTTTTTGAACTGAGAAATTTTTGGGTGTCTACCCAAATGTATGATTATGTGATAGATATTAATTTGTGCAAGCACAAGATAAAAGTTCTAGGTATTTTTTTAGTTGAAAAGGTGGGTTTGTGATATCACGTCATTTATTACCCAAAGTAACTTTTACATATTGGGAAAAAGTTAGGAGAGTTGTCAAATGTCTAAGGTGTGACCTCACATTATATGAGATATTTGATTATTTATTTGATAGAAAATTTAATACTGACATTACCTTGGTTGGTAAAGTAAGGTAGATTTAAATTTGGTGTTGTCATACTCCGAACAAGTAATTTGGTTCATATTACATATTTTGGTTTACGAATTTTTATAGTAGAAATTATGAATCACAAGGTTATGGTGTGTAACCTAAATTATAAAAGCAAAGTTATGTGTTTTTGGCAATTTTTTATTTTTATTTTTATTTTTTTATGATAAGTAAAAAATTATATTTTTTGTGAGATGCAGAAAGTTAATACATTTTGTAAAATATACATACCACGCGTGATAGCCTTTCCCACATATTTTTGACTGCTTTTGATATAATTTTTTTTTGCTAAAAAAGTGGTTAGAAAATTAACTGTAATGAAGATTCATATTTAATGTGACACGAACCATAGTCAAAATGAATTTGGTGCACATACTTTATTTTTCACTTTAATTTTTTGACTACATAACTTTGCCTGTTTGGTGCAACTTTAGCCTCTTTATAAGTTGAAAGCTGATAATTATAAAACAAAAACTAAAAGCACTCATTTCTTAATTTTCAAATAATCAATTTTATTCCCAGTTTATTTAAGTAAATTTTGCTCACAAAGTTGCACCAGTTTGATACATTTAAGTAGCACTAAACAACCCTGTTGTTACTTTTTTATTTATTTTATAACATATTTTGCATCTAACTACCAATCAAAATGAATCGCATACACACAATTAATATTTTTGGTACTGTTTTGGGCTCCTTTACTGGGCCAACGCGCAAAAAGTAGCCAGAAAGTGAACTCTGCATAGTGTGGTGTAGATTCAAATTCAATTTGACGTGGGCGACAACCATAATGCATTTGATCCATACATTTCATTTTTTAAACTACTCTTGGGGGCTACTTTTGTGGCTCTGTAGCATTGTTGTTACTATTTTTTTGATTACTATGTGTACATGTCTGCAAATTCTTTACCTAACCAGCCTCAGTTCTGGTATAGTTCTCTTTTTCTCCATGGCTTTATTGGAAACTTGAGTGAGCTAATACACTCTTGGATATCAAAATGTGAATGGATGGATATATATGATTGTTCTTAGTAACCTAAACTTTTTTGTCTCTGTTTGTGAGTAGGGAAACAGAATCAGGAAAACGAGTGAGATTGCACCCATTCCCAGCTGCCATATATAAAGTTTTATAATTAGCATTTTGAATCAGGAAAACTTTTTTGGTTTTTGGTTTATTTATTATTGTTATTATTTCATTAGACATAAGTTACCAACCCTTACTGCTATGGTACTTGCGGTGCATGTACTATTGTTTTGAGGGGTTTTCAAAACTATATTTGGGAATCGTTTTTTGTGTGATTGCAGGTAAAGAAATATCTTGCTGCAAGTATCAGGAAGATTGAGCTCCACTGGTTAAGTAGTCATGAGCAGAAGGAAAAGGAATATTTGTCAAAATCCATTTGATGCGTGTCGTAAGCATGAAACTCCTTGTCTTTCCTTTCCTCGCACTTTTTTTTTTCCCCTTACTTTTGCTGATTGACTATGAAGCACAAATACTTCAAATAGGGTGACGTACCTATATTGTATTGGATACCGATACTCCTTGGATACTCACGGATACGTATCGGATACTTATTAAAAGTATCGGATACTTCTTAATTATTTTTTCATATATTTGGAGTATTGGATACTTAATTTTGAAGTATCAGATACTCCAAGTCATATTTACTTGTTTTATGAAATTAGAATTGTAACATTTCTTGCATAGTAATATAATATAATATAATTGCAAGTATAAATATAAGAATATTTTTTTAATATTTTTTTTAAGTTTTTCGATAAGAAGAGCATAGTAAGTTAAATAATAGAATTTATCAAATTGATATATCCTAATTATTTCATGCATGTCCCCTATAACTACATAGAAAGTAAGAATTAACAAGAGAATATAACAATGGTAAAATTAAATATCAATAAATAAATAAGCAAGTAAACTTGAATGCAATATTTTTCACTAGTGTCAAAGGAAAAAGTATGGGACAAGTTGTGAATTGTTCTATTATTGTAATATAAATATATTAAACTTGATATTGAAATGAAATATTTGCAAGACATTAAAAATTTAAAAAGTAAACAAGCTACTAGCTTAAATTAATACAAAATTCTTAAAGGTTAGTATTTTGCATTATAAAATTACATTGTGATTTCTTAACGTTCTTTAGCTTATGCGTACCTCACTATTAATAATTTTAAAAAATATATTTTTCACAAACGTATCCTAACCATACCGGTATTCTATTTTTTTAGGTTTTGTCGTATCGCCGTATCCATATCGTGTCGTATCCGTATCTATATCGTGTCGTATCCGTATCTATGCTTCCTAGCTGATTGGTGATGAAATGTGAACAATTTTGTCCAAGTTTTGTTGATTTTTAAAGTAATTAGGAATTATCCCTAGTCGAAGTCCTTGATAGATTTTCCTTCTTGTGTCCTGGCACTACCTGTTCCAAACTTACTTGAATTTATTAGGTCTGAAATTGATTTAGTCATTTATCAAATAATTTTCTTGATTGGTCAGACCAGAAAATCAAAATCTTTATGCCTTTTCTACATACAATATTTGATTTGTTAGAATATTTATACTCTTCTTGTAATTTAGTAGAGTTCTTGGTTATGTCCCAAAAATGTCATTTTTCAACTTGGCAAGAATTGAAGCACGCATGCTATTGGATTACTCATGTAAATCTTATTTTCCAGATGCTAGCTTAACCAATTCTTAAAATAACCCACAAAATAGATTCGTTTGGTCAGATGAAAGTGATTTTCAATATGACAAGGTTTCTAAATTGAGCCAAACTGAATTAATTACTTGTGAGGTATGGTTCACTTTAAAAGATTTTTTTTGAGCTTTTCACTTATGTTTCTGGTTAATTTCAATTTTCAACATCATCTTGAAATAAATGATAGAATTGATAGTATAACATAAAACATAGAGCCTAGGTTATACCTTTTATTCCTTAAATGACTCTATTTCATTTGGTTCGAAGAAAAAAAAAAGGATTTTTTTTTTTTTTTTTCAACACAGCAAAAGACTTTTCAACTGCTAGGCGAAACTATATGGACTTATTTCATGCAGCTTTAACTTAGAAGTGCCACTAAATCTTTGTTAGATAATTTGTATTTGAAATGTTTCTGATTTATAGTTATTATCGATATGCCATCTGACAGCTTTTGAGGCATTTTATCACGGCTCGTGGAAATCTGTGGTGTGCATACGAATAAGGGCCGGGTCTATAACTATGCTTGTAGTAGATGGTGGAGATGTGTTTGAAGAAAATGTTTCTGTACCAAACCTTCGAGTAAGATCAAGAAAAGCAAATTGGTCAGATTGCATCTTTTTAAGGCCTGGACTTGACGTTTGTGTTCTTTCGACCTCTCAACTTACAGAAAGTTCAAGTGAAGAGAAAAATATGGAATCAGTAAGTCGCCATTTATTTTATCTGAAGCTGCAAAACCGTGCGTTTTTATCTGTTTTGCTGCTATACTTCATATGTTTGATGAATTCTGTAGTTTGAAAGTCCCCTGTTTTTGTCGATACTCTTTTGTAGTTTTTGGTTTGGTGTGCAATCATATAATGATTAATGATACTTGTGATGTTACATGTTCCTATTTTTGTACTTCTTCCTATTTTTAAGATTATTAACCTTAAATACTTTTTTTCCCTTTTTTTCCCCTGATGTAGGTCTGGTTCGACGCTCAAGTAAATTCTATTGAGAGGAAGCCTCATGAGCCTAAATGTACTTGCCAATTTTATGTTAGGTTCTATGTTACACAAGACCCGCTTGGCATGAGCAAGAAAAAGCTTAGCAAAGATACAATCACAGTGCAAATTGATCAAATGTCCATCCTTCAAAATCTTCAAAAGAACCCTTGTGAAAATGAGCACTACCGTTGGGACTTCTCCGAGGACAACTTCTCTTCACTGCAAAAATATAAATTGTTAACGGGAAAGTTCTCATCTGATCTTTCATGGCTACTTGTTGCATCTGTTGTGAAGAAAGTTGAATTTGATGTCAGATCAATACAAAACAGGATTGTCTATCAGATTTTGGGTGATGATTTAAGTGCTGTAAATTTCAAATTAGAGAACGAAAGATCAGTCCCCATTGTTGTCCCGTTTACTCTATCTGATATTCTTGAGAAGGGAATTGATTGTGAGATTGATGAAGAGGAACCATTGCCATTTTATGATTTAATGGGCTTGCGGCGATCCAAGCGTCGATGTGTACAGCCAGATCGTTACTTGGGTTGTGGTGATTTGTCGGAGTCAGATATTGAGGTGGCTCGAACAGGGATATGCAAAACAAACGGAGCGAAGTATGATGAAAGTGATGAAAGGGTTTCACGTAAAAAAGATTCCTTTGAGAATCGTCTTGCATGCCAAATTAAGATCAAATCATCAAAGGAGGTGAAATGGGTTGTATCCAAACAAAGAGAACATCAACAGCAACTTGCTGATCAAAGAAAACATCAATCTGAACATGCTAGTGTTCGTGTTTGTGTTCCTGTGCTTGTTGAGACTGATCAGATGGTCCATGACAAAGAGGATCCTCATGATGCTCAGATTCCTGACACTTATTCAGAAGATATTGGTGAAAAGGTTGAAGGTAGATGGGAGTGGAAAGGTTCACATAAGAAATTCCAAAGAAAAATGGATTATTCTACATGTTTAGACCGGGGGATTTTTCATAATGATGGAACTAACAGAAAGAGATCCTTTAGTCCGAGTATGTGCAAAGAAATGATAAGGACATGTATGGAGAACATAAAATCCACAATCAAGAAGGAACAACCACTAGTTATTGATCTGTGGAAAGAAATCCAGGCAGAAAATTTCTTGAACCTAGGGGATATTAGCAACATGCCCTTATTGGACGAGGAAGAAGACTCGGAAATTGACATGTGGGAGGAAATGGAATTTTCCATGGCATCAACCTATCTTCTTGATGATAGCAAGGTATGATTTTTATCTCTTTTTTTTTTCTTTTTTTCATAATCTTATTTGGGTTTAAGTTCAAGAGCTAAACTACATAGTTAAATGCATAATTTTATACTTTGAAATGGAACTTTAGAGTCTTGATAATATAAGGGCATTAAATTTTGTGATTTTTCGTTCTTATTGGATTGTATATTTGATTCCTGATTTGTCTCATGGAATGCTTTTTCAGGGTTCCAATGTTGAAGTCCCTGTTGAGGTTGAGCAAAATACAAGTGGACACTGTGGACAAGTTTGCCAGCATGAGTACGAACTCAATGAAGAAATTGGAATTCTATGCCAACTATGTGGCTTTGTGAGCACTGAAATAAAAGATGTCTCGCCAACCTTTGTAAGTCAAGTGGATTCGAGAGACCAAAGTATTTCATAGATAACTCATGCTTTTGTTAGAATCCTTCTAGCTCTAGGTTCATTACCGATCTCCCTAGACATCCTAGTCGTGTTTCATAAGCTGAATATGCAGGCACAAAATGGAATGTCCCAAGTATTGTTTTAAATAACAGTGTTGAGATACGTATCAATGTTTGTGATACAGTCATATACTGGTCAACATTGGACAGTATTAGCCAATATATCGGTATCGGAATTCTGAAATCCCAATATGCCAGTCCGTAAAACCAGGTTCTAACAACCCAAATAAGTGATTCTACAGTTAGATTTTTCTTTTATTTGAATGTGTACTTGACAATGTGTAAACAACCAGAGGTATACAGGCTAAAATCCTTTATCTCATAGTTGGTCCAATAGGTGTTAGGATCCTACTTTGTACCCCTGCTTTGTGACTTGTACCTTTGTTCTAATTTCTAAGCTTTCATCTAATGCAATATAAGTCATCCTCATTAGTCCTTTCTTCTTTAATTATGTAGTTTCAAACCAGGAGTTTGATTCCAATCAACCATTCACTCAATGAAGAAGATTCAGAGCATAAGGCGGATGAAGGTATGGGGCTCGATCTTTTTGGCGTCGCTGCTGCCTCCAACATGCCCTTATTGGAGAGGGAAGACAATGTGTGGGCTTTAATACCTGATCTTAAAAGGAAATTACACTTCCATCAAAAGCGAGCATTTGAATTTCTTTGGCGTAACGTTGCTGGTTCTTTGGTACCCGAACTTATGGAACAAATGGTTGAGAAAAGAGGGGGTTGTGTTATTTCTCACTCTCCTGGGGCAGGCAAAACTTTGCTTATCATTGCATTCCTTGTGAGCTACTTGAAGTTATTCCCCAGATCACGGCCTCTAGTCCTCGCTCCAAAAACAACACTCTGTACTTGGTACAAAGAAGTGAATAAGTGGGAAATTCCTATTCCGGTTTATCAGATCCACGGTCTTGGAACCTACAGAGACGAACACTTGAGGCAGAAATTGAGATCATCTCCAGAAGCTCCGAAGGCCAACCAAGATGTTATGCACCTTTTAGACTGCATGGAGAAAATTGAGAAGTGGCTCATACATCCGAGTGTACTTCTAATGGGTTATACCTCTTTTCTAACATTGACCCGAGAAGATTCAAAATTTGCTCACAAAAAATATTTGGGCAAAGTGTTGCGGCAAAGTCCTGGGATTCTTATACTTGACGAGGGGCACAACCCGAGAAGCACTAAATCGAGGCTGAGGAAGGCTTTGATGAAAGTTGAGACGGGGTTGAGAATTTTGCTCTCGGGCACGTTGTTTCAGAATAATTTTAAGGAGTATTTCAACACCCTCACTTTGGCAAGACCGAGTTTTGTCAGTGAGGTGTTGAGGAAATTAGACCCAAAGAAGTTTAAGAGGAGAAAGAGAAGCACGAAAACACACTTTTTACTAGAAAATAGAGCAAGAAAATTTTTCATCCATAAAATTGCAAAGAAGATTGATTCGGGCGTAGAGGAAAAAAGAATGGAGGGTTTGAATATGTTGAAGAATTTGACAAGTGGATTTATAGATGTATACGAAGGTGGAAGCTCCGACAACCTTCCCGGTTTACAATGTTACACTATAATGATGAAGTCAACACCTTCCCAACAAGAGCTGCTGACAAAACTTCAAGGTGAAAGACCTTTGTACAAAGGATTTCCATTGGAAATGGAGTTTCTGATTACTCTTGCATCGATACATCCTTGGTTGATCCGAACTACAGCGTCCTCCAGTAAATATTTCAGCGCGGAAGAGTTGAATTGTCTTGAGAAATACAAGCTTGACCTCAAGTCGGGTTCAAAAGTGAGATTCATCATGAGCCTCGTGCCTCGATGCATCATCAGGAGGGAGAAGATTCTGATCTTTTGCCACAATCTCGCTCCGATCAATCTATTCCTAGACATATTCGAGTCATTCTATGGGTGGCGAAAAGGTGAAGAAGTTTTGGTGCTTCAAGGGGACATTGAACTTTTTGAACGTGGAAGGATAATGGACAAGTTTGAGGAACCGGGAGGGCCCTCAAAAGTAATGCTAGCTTCGATCACAGCTTGTGCCGAGGGCATTAGTTTGACTGCAGCGTCACGGGTGATCTTATTGGACTCGGGGTGGAATCCCTCCAAGAGAAAGCAAGCTATAGCACGGGCTTTTAGGCCTGGTCAAGTGAAAGTGGTGTATGTGTATCAGCTATTGGCTGCTGGAAGTTTGGAAGAAGAGAAGTACAGTAGAACAACGTGGAAGGAGCGGGTTTCAAGCATGATATTCAGTGAGGAGCTTGTGGAGGATCCTTCTCAGTGGCAAGCAGAGAAGATTGAAGACGATATATTGAGGGAGATAGTGGAGGAAGATAGAGCTACATTGTTCCATATGATAATGAAGAATGAGAAAGCTTCAAATGGGGTGATCAGAGGTAAAGAATAGCCTTCTATATCATAGTAAAACAATGTATATTTTTGCCAAAGCTTAAACATATTATGTGATGTTGTTTTAAAGGACAAAACTTGAAGCAGCAACAAATCCTTTTGGGGGGTGTTTTTGTAGAAATGCATTACATATGGCATAACTGTGCATAGGGTTTGTTTTGTGCATATGTTAGAACATATTATACATTATATATAGCTTAACATATTATAGATTATAATTTTGAGCAGAAACTTTTAACACATTTGGTACAAAATGGTTGGATTATAGATTTAACTTACAGGGTAGTGTTTGTTTAAATTGTAAAGTAACATTTTAGTTATGTAATTGTCATTTATGCCTTTATTAGCTGTAAGTGTTTGAGAGTGGAAGAGAAATGAGGGGGGGGGGGGGGGGGGGGGGGGGCGGCGGTTTATATAGGGCCATGATGGTAATATTTGAGAAAGATGAGGGATATGCAAGTAGATTTTCAATTAAAGACGGTTTCTCTCATAAGCAGAAAGCTGAGAAGCACCCCGTAATCAACTTTATAGATAATGTTTCAAGTCAAAAGAACTTATAGATAATGTCTTAAACACTTTGTTAAACCTTATCACCTGTTTATGATAATTATCTGCTAACCCTAGTTTTATTAAATATAAACAACAATTTTATTTTATTTTTGTCTGAATTATAAAATGCTATGCCATTTATTGAATGCATATAGATCTGTATTTTTCTTCGTCTTCATAATCATTTTCAATCTGTTTTAGGATTGTTCAAGCCCATTAGGTCAAGAACTGCAGTAAGCTTTGGTTGCATTTTTTTTTTTTTGGAGAATACAATATATATATATATATATATATTGTTTTGCCAGCAATTTTCAGAAACATGTTTTGGGGAATTTTTGAAAACCACTTTTAAGAAAACATAAAAAATTTATTTTCAAATTTTCAAAATATGTTTTTGCACAGAATGGAAACGATGGATATTTTGAACCTTTCATTACTTTTTCTTTCTAAAATTGCAACAAATAAAATAAAAACGAAAACATAGTGAAACAGGCTTTAGTTTAGTAGGCAGGTGTGTGGAATAGTATGTAATGTGGTGGATAGAGAAGTATGGTCATATTTGATTCACAAGATTAATAGTGAAGTATTAATAATCCTATTAAATTAGTGTGGTATTCACTATCCAATTGGATTAATATCCATTGGATTAATAATCCCACCTCTACTCCATTGCTAATAATCCTACAAATTTGTTGGATTAATTATCCATTGGATTAATAATCCTAAACCAAAATGTTAAAACAAACATAGGATAATTGGACCCACGGATTAATAATCCCAATCCCATACTCTAATCCACCCAATCAAACATGGTGTATATGTATATGTGCTCTGTTTGAAGCAAAATGATATTTGCCATTAAATTGCTTATTGCGAATGAGGTGGATGGTGTAGATTTAAAGTTGGTGAGATGTGGGTCATATTTTGTGCTCCATAGATGCACTTTTTAAGATAATTTTCCCAGTACTTTTTCTGATTCCTAGTGTTGTTGCTGTTTTAATTGGTCACTTTGTGGTTTATGTAGTGTTGGATAGTTGTGTTGAGGGATGCCTTTGTGACTTGGTATTTTGCTTATGGTTAAATGTTCATTTTTGAGGTTTGTCTCTGGTTTATGAAATGTTCAAATGTTCAAAAAAAAATTCTCTTTTTAACTTTAAGACCATCTGTGAGCTTTTTGAGGATATTTTCTTCTTTAAATTATGTAGAATTAACATGTTGATGTAGGACACTATGTATGTAGAGATGTTTAAAGCAATTGGATAAATGACTTGGCTGGTGTGATGCATTTGAACAAGAGGATGAAAATTTGAATTGTTAGGATGTTTGTTCTTTAATTGATTGTTAGGATTTCTTTTGCTATGTTTGGATGACATGTATCTTGCGTAGAATAGGAATCTTATTATCAGTAATAAAATTCACTATCAATGTTATTTGAGTGTTTAGTTTTGCTAAGAATTATTTGAGGTTTAAAAATATTGGAGGTCGTCAAGCATCGGAGCTGTTGGAAGCAGATTTTATTGAAGAGGAAGTCAGTTCTGTTATCAAGAACAGTGATGGTAATAAAGCACCTAGATCTGATGGTTTTAATTTGGCATTTTATAAGAAATGTTGGGGAGTAGTCAAACCTGAGGTAATGCAATTTTTAAGAGAATTTCATCAAAATGCCTCTTTAGTGAGTGGTTTAAATAGCTCTTTTATAGCTCTAATCCCAAAAGTCGACAGCCCTTCAAGCTTGAGGGATTATAGGCCAATAAGCCTCATTGGATCCATGTACAAAATTTTGGCTAAAGTCTTAGCCAATAGGATGAAACAAGTGATGCCAAGGATTATTAGTGAGACTCAATCTGCATTTCTTGGGGGAAGGAATATCCTAGATGGGATTCTCATTGCTAATAACATAGTTGATGGGTGGAGAAAATCAAACAAGAAAGGTTTGGTGTTGAAATTAGACTTTGAGAAGGCATATGATTCAGTCAACTGGGAATTCCTATTTAATATGTTATCTAATTTTGGTTTTGGCGATAGATGGGTGAGATGGATGAAAAGTTGTGTAACATCCACAAAAGTGTCAGTTTTAGTGAATGGTTCACCTACTGAGGAATTTTGCCCATTGAGAGGTCTTCGGCAAGGTGACCCATTGTCCCATTTCCTCTTCAATATTGTGGCCGAGGGGTTGAATATCTTGTTTGCTAGGGCCAAGGAAATGGGTTTGATAAAAGGGGCTGCCATTGGGAATAATGGAATCACAGTAACGCATCTGCAATTTGCAGATGATACAATACTGTTTTGTGAAGTTGAGTTGGTGGAAGTGGTGACCATCAAACGCATTTTGAGATGTTTTGAAATCCTATCGGGGCTGAAAATTAACTATCATAAGAGTGTGATTGCGGGCATTGGAGTGGATGAAGTGTTGCTGTAGAGTTTTGCCTCTAGACTAAATTGTGCCCATCAGGGGTTACCTTTTAAGTACCTAGGTCTACCTCTAGGAGCTAATCCTGGTAGGTTAAGCACTTGGAAGCTAGTCTTGGACAAGTTTAAACAAAAGTTATCTACATGGAAGAGAAGGCTGCTTTCGTTTGCTGGGAGGCTGACACTTATTAAGTCCGTCATGAGTAACTTGCCTATCTATTACTTGTCTTTGTTTAAAATACCTGTGGGCGTGGCTAAAGCAATTGAGAAGATTCAAGCAAACTTTCTTTGGGGGGGATCCGGCCTCAGAAGGAAAGTTCACATGGTTAGATGGGATACCGTTACCAAGAGTAAACATTTGGGAGGTTTAGGGAACAGAAGTATCACAGTTATGAATAAGTGCTTACTGCTGAAATGGTGGTAGAGGTTTGGGTCAGAGCATCATACTTTGTGGAAGGATGTTCTATGCTCTAAGTACAATATGGGGGTGGAAGATGGCTGCCATGTATGGAAGGAAACAGCAGAAACTCTAAAATTTGGTCTGATATCATTGGTGCAATTATATCTACTCCTATGTTACACAATCTGTATCTGGCAAACTCAGTCATTGAGTTGGGGAATGGTAGGAGAGCTCTTTTCTGGCTGGATAAATGGGCTTGGGGAGCTAAGCCTTAAGGAGGAGTTCCCCAGACTTTTTTTTCGCTGTCCAATGATAAAATAGGAGTAGTGTCTAACTTTTATATCAGGAGTGGAGGGTCTTAGGTTTGGAATCTGGAATTTAGGAGGGCTCTGCTGGCCTGGGAAGACGAGGAGGTTAGGAAACTTCATTCCCTCCTTATGAATGCTCCAGCAATGAGGGTCACCAAACAAGATGCTTGGAAGTGGAAGGCTGACCCATCTGGTTTGTTTTCTGTTGCATCAGTGTATAAAAATTATGAATACTTCTTGGGTCCTATTAGGAGTATGGCAGTGGTAGTTTGGAATAATTGTGCCTCTCATAAAGTCAAATTTTTTGGGTGGTTGGCTTGGCAAGGCAAGGTGAAAACCTCTAGCTTCTTACAGAGAATCGGGATATTAGCTGCATCTGCCAATGTGGGCTGTGTTTTTTGTCAAAATGAGGAGGAATCTATCAATCATATCTTGCTCTCGTGTCCATTTGTTTGGCTGCTATGGTCTAATATTATGAAATGGTGGGGTTTTCAGTGGGCTATGCCAAACTCAGTGGAATGACTGCTGCAATGGTGGTCGTTTTGCAAAATGAAAAAGACTCAGAAGCTGCTGTGGAAGGTTGTGCCTTTGGCTGTTTTGTGGTCTACATGGAAGCATAGAAATGATTGTGTTTTTAATGGTTCCCAGCCAAATTTGGAGGAACTATGTGAGGTTGTCAAAGCACGAATTGCTTTGTGGACCCAATCCTCCCCAGCCAAAATGGAGTTCTCTATTAATGATGCAGTCTTCAATTTGCCTCAGGTTCAATACTGTATTAGGAATGGGAGCTGAGCTAACCACCTGCTGGGTGGAACAGAGTATGCTGTTGTTGGTTGCCGAGCTATGGGCTTATTTGTTGTGCAGCTGATAGGCCTATTTGTTGTGCAGCAGAAATGGTACATGAGCTTGTGTAAGGCATATTTGTTCTATTTGTTACATCTATCCTGTTTCTGGGATTGTCTCTGTGAGCTGAACCTGTTGTTGCTTGATCTATTAACTCTCTTCTGATTTCATGGAGTACATTGTAAAAACTTGATCTGTTTTTTGTCTGCTCTGTGCTGGTGTTGCTCATTGGGTTGCCGCATTGGTTTGGTGCTGGTGTGCTGACTTTTGAAGCTCTATGTGTCATTGTGAAATGAGATCTGGTTTTATAATATGCAGCTTCTGTGCAGGATTTGGTCTTAGGTCTGGTGGTTGTGTCTAAGGGTGCTTATTTTTGAATGTGAACTGGTCTTGTTGGTGCCTTTTTTTGAATGTGGAATGGTCTTGTTGAGTCTGCACTGCTGCAATAATGTTTGGGGGGGGGGGGGGGGGGGGGGATGTGAATCTGCACTATGCTCTGCTGGTGTTCTGGTGTAGTTGGTGTGTATGATCTGTTATGTGTGTATGATCTGGTGATCTGGTGTAGTTGGTGTTCTATCTGTTATGTGTGTATGATTTTGTTTGTTCTATCTGTTATTTGTGAGCTGAACCTGGTGTGCTGACTTTGAAGCTCTATGTGTCATTGTGAAATGAGATTTGGTTTATAATATACAGCTTTTGTGTGAGCTGGTTATGCAGCAGCATTTGAATTGTTGCAATGGGTGTTAGTTCTGGACTGGGGCATTTGGTGGCTAGTTTTGTTTATGGAATGGTGTTGTTGAGTCAGCACTGCTGCACTAATGTTTGGGGGGGTTGAATATGCTCTTGGTGGCTGTTTTTTGTTTTTTTTTTGTTTCTGTTTCTTTGGTTGGTTGCTCACCAACTTTGGGGGTGTTAGCAAATGATAGGATGAGTTTTTTTGTGCCAACCTAGTTAGGGTGATTCAGTCCATTGTGATGCTTTTGCACTCGCCTTTCCTTATTGATGTATTTTGTCTTGTACTCTGTACTATATTTTACATCAATGTAGCTTCTTTGTTTTGCCGATCAAAAAAAAAAAAAAGAATTATTTGAGAAAATAATAAAAATTTAAATATTATGGGTCCAATTGTTAATTTTTATGCTCGAGTATCTAATATTTTTTCAAGAAGAATGGCAACGGATCGTGTTTTTTAGGTTTCGTGCGCGATTTTTTACTATTACACTCAATTATTTTTGTGTTACAATTTCATATTTTATTATAAATTTGATAGTTTTGACCGATCTATCACTATGTTTGACCCTATACAATCAATACTCTCTCAAACCATTTATATTAAAATCGGGTTGAGGAATGGAGAAGTAGAAGAATTAGATTTCTATTTAGTTTGGAAATGTGATTCTTAGTAAAATAGGTAATCAAGAATTACTTTTTGATTCCAATATATACCAAATGCTGGACTTATGGGAAACTAGAATCATATTCACGTTTTCTCTTCAAATTCTCTTCAATTAGTGATTATTAGTTGCACTGATATATATTGAATTTATTGAGAGCATATTCTCTTTGTCATTTTCCAGTTATATTGAATCAGCCATAAATCAGAGTGTGGAATGAAGGTTGCATTTTATTGGAATTGAGAGAATACCCAAATGGAATGAAGATTGTATTTTATTGGAATTGAGAGAACCCAAATGGAATGAAGAGTGCATTTTATTGGAATTGAAAGAATACCCAAATGATTTGACTATACTCTTTCACAAATGTCTGGATCAAGAATTCATATATATTTTTTAAAAAAATAAAAAAATAGTGTGATATATATTGAACTTTTATACGTGGGAATCACACTTAAAATGAATCTGGATAGCACATTGTTCTTCAAGTATTTTTTTTATTATTTTTGTATCTGAATTGTTAATCCCTAAAATAACTCTCCTTAACTGGCACTAGATGAATCCCTAATTTTTATTTATTTATTATTATTTTATTTACAAAGAAAGTAACTTTAAAAAACTATTATATCGGGGGAGAGCCACAAACCATGGGCTGGAAACTGGATTTCAAGAATGTCGTACTCAATTTTTTATTAAAAATTGGAGTTAAAAAACTTGAGATCACAGCAAACTAATGCAGAAATAAATCATATGCATGTAGGATTATAAGTTTGAATTGAATACTTTAGATATACTTTGAAGTGTTTGGTCCTTGATTCCAGGCCTTGCCAACATGAGCTTTTTAAAACCTACCTAGTGTTGTATCAAGTGGACCCAGACTAATTAAAATTAGGATGAATTATTAATATATTCTTTGGGATTTACTTAAAAGGAAAAAACGTGGTGGCTCGGGCGGACAACTGGCAGGATGTCTGTTTGGACAAATGGGTGAAAAATTGTCTATTGCGGTTGTCACTTTTGTCGACCGTGGCTGTCAGCGTCCTCGCCAGACGACTGTTCGGATGACCGGCAAGGTGAATTTCGAGCCATTCGAGCCAACCTCATATTCGGGCTACCAAGTATTGCTCTTACTTAAAATATGATTTGCTCTTTATGATTTTGAAAATTATATTCATTCCTATGAAATTTTTAATTTCATAACAAATAGCTTATTTTATTAATAAATCATCAAGTTAATTAACAGTTTTTAATGATATCAAAAATTTATTTCAATTAATAATTCAAATAATTTTATCATTATTTAGGAGAACAGTTTTGTTAAATAAAAAATTTTGATAATAAGATATTTGTAATTTTTCAAATCACCAGAGACAATCTATATTTTAAACAAATTTCAAAAGATGTATTTGTAATTTACCTTTAAAATTAAGGGGATTTTTTTTAGAGTCCTTGGTATTAAGATTTTATAGTATAAGGGATATCTAATATTTTCATAATGTCTAAGGTCCCTCAAATCAATCCAAAGAAATTTCAATCCAAACCAAAGAATTTCTCTGAATCAAACTAGAGAAATTTCAGTCAAATCCAGAGAATTTTTGTAGACCAACCCAGAGAAAATTTACTTCAAACCAGAGAATTTCTCTGGACCAACCCAGAGAAAATTCAGTTCAAACCAGAGAATTTCTCTGGTCCAAACTAGAGAAATTCAATCCAATCCATGAAGCAAAAGCAGCGATGTTACGCACAAAAGTCATAATCATTTTCATTGGCCGTTCGAAAGCACTACAACATAACTTTGCATATGGGAATACTCTCATCTTTACTGAGAAGCTTCAACGATGGGTGAAGCTCAATATCGTGCATAAATACTTTATCTTCAATGTCTAGATTGCTTACGTCCACCTCAATTTTGGAGGGGGTGTGTTCCGCTGGGCATAGATACATACACACAAACATACATATATACCTAAATCTGCATACGGCGATGGAGGGTGGAGGAAGCGGTGGCTTGATCTGTCGACAGTGTCAAACCATCGGCGGAACTGTGTGTGGAGGTCCGATCTGGTGATGATTGCGGCAGATCCGTCGATCTGCGAAGTTGATCTGAAGGGAGAGGCGATGGCAACGGTGGCGCTGGAAGCAACAGTGGAGGAGGCGACAACTACGGCACAGGTGAAGTGATGAGATCGGGGAGAGAGAGAGAGAGAGTGGTGGGATTGATTTGGAAATTTCTTTGTGTGGTATATATGAGTATGGGAGTTGAGAATTTTAGACATAATAAAATAGTATTGTGAATCTTTTACATTACTAAATATGAGAGAGGGACCTTTGACTAATTTTCCTTAAAATTAAACATTCTTACTTGCTTTCCATTCTCATTCTTCCCCACAGATATATTCATTTCCATAACAAGCTAGTTTTTTATGTTTCCCAAAACAAATAAAAATAAATCCTTCTAAATTGGTCAATGAAAATGAAAATGAAAGAAAGTAGAATTACTTATCTATTTTTTGTAGGGTAATGTTATTATACATTGATAGTTATTTATATATATATATATATTACTCAATAGGGGTGAGCAGCGGATATTTCAATTCGCTCAAATTGATTGAACTGAACTGATCTGCCGTATTTTGGACGGATGCGTGATGACAAGCAGACAGTTGCGGATTAATTTTTTTCAATCCGCTTAGTTTTGAACGGATGGCGGATTTGAAGTTACTTTGGCAGTAACCGAACAACCAAACCACGAGTACCCCTAGCAATTTGTAAGACTTTGTGTTTTCAATTTGTTTAGATATTATGTTTATGTTTTCAATTGGAACAGAGTTTAGATATTTTGCTGTGTTTTCAATTTAAAAATCTTTTTATCAAATGACAAATGTTGATATTTGATATTTTTGTGTGAAAAATATAAGTCTTAATTTTGTCATTTAAAAAAAATCAAATTGTTATTGGTATTTATTATTAGTATTTGACTATTTACTTGACAATCTTTTGGTCACGTTGAGTTGTATTGTTATTCAAAAAAAAATGTTGACAAGTCGTTGTATTACGTTTAAAATTTGAAAAAGTTTAAATTGCCAAATCGATCTGCATCAATTCGCCAATCTACTCAATCCACATCTGTTAATTCGGCGAACGGATGCGAATTGATTTATTTCAATTTGAAAATTTAGCGGATAAATGGTGGATTGGAAGTTCTTCAACCGCAACCGAACTGCGAACACCGCTAATACACGCTGTGTCTAGTATATAGCATTTTCCTCCTTTTCGTTTTACTAATAACTTAAAAAATAATTAAAAAAAATTAACAAATATTTGTTTATCTTTCCAAACCCAACTACTATTTTATTTTATTTTATTTTAGTATTACTTTTGTACTTTTTCTTTTGGGTATATAATATTTACCTCCTCTCTTGAGATTTAAGAAAAATATAATCAGTAACATACTTTTGACACAACTATATTAATTTTAGTTTTGATAAAGTTGTAGTGACTGAAACTAATACAAATGGTAGATAAATACTTAAATAAAATAATATACATCCTAATAAAAAAAGATATAACTACATCAACGACTAACAAATTATTGATATAAAAGGTCGTAATTATTATGTGAATTAAAATTTCAAGAAAAATCAGTGTAATTTTATTAAACTTGCTAGGGGTGCAACTCGGGCAGGTTCGGTCGGGTTGGAAGGTTGTCCAATCTCAGCCCAAGTTGTGCTGAGACCTGCCCAAGCCCGAATTGTAACCTGAGGTTGTCTGCCCAAACCCAACCCAAGTTAAATCCGAATTGCTCGAGTTGCCCAAATTACCCGAATTGTAAATGATATTTTTTTTTTGTTTTTGTTTTTGGCAGCTACATTATTAAATTATTAAAATTTAATACCATTAAAACAAATAATTTATATAATGTAAGAAAGATATCGTTATAGCAGTCTTTACAATTTATGAGTGAAAATAAAAAAAAAAGAGTAAGATTTTATACTATTTGCATATATATAATTGTACGGGGATATGAGAACAAATATTCCGGCGTGCCCGTATTCCTTTCTTCCGAGCTCCGTCGATGTCCGATCACCTGCGAGTCAATAAGGATGAGCTACCCGGCGGTGTGTGGCCGGAAAAACCCTCCGACGGTCAAGTTAGCACACACCTTAGAGGGAATAGAGAGAAGGGAGAGAGTGTTTGAGTGTAAGGATTTTCTTACAGAGTGTTCGTCTGTCGCGTATGGGGGGCGCAGACAGGCTTATATACCTTCTGTGCCCCATATCCACTCCCTGTCATCTCCTGACACGTGGCTCTGCTATCCCATCTGTCAGCTTAAACCATGCCGTTCATTACCTGCTCTCAACTGCCTGCCAGCATAGCTGGAGCTCGGCAGCCGAGCTGCCCTACCTCGGTCATACCATGCTTCATACCTTAAGCGCCCGACCGGATAACCGAATGAAGGACCGGGCTAGGCGGCATCTCGGCAAAGCTTAGCCCGGGATCCTCCTTTGGTCGGTCTTCCCGCCGGTCAGTCAACTACCTCGGCTGACCGCGCCTTTCCGAGCGCCGGCCTCTCGGTCTGTCTGATCTCGACAATCCTCGGACCGAGCATCCTGGTCTGACCGGTCGCTTCCTGGCCGAGCACCTTCTGCACGGTTCGGGGCAGCACATAGTCCAAACTCTGCCCGGCCCAAGTTCTGGTAGCCCATCTCCGGGTGAACAGTCGATCATCTCGGCCCACTGCTCTGCTGGGCCCCAAACCTGTTCGGTTTATACCTCGGCCCAACGCCGGAGCATAAATCACCCTCTCAATTGCCCCTTAATTCCGTCCGCGGAAGCGTGACTGGGATTATTCACCTCGTCCGAGATAACGTTTATCCGGTCGTCAAGATGCCAAGTTTCGACCGAGCTAGTTGACGCAATTGTCCGCAGATTTGACCGGTTATATTCCTCGGCTGACCTTTTCTCGTTGAAAGTAGCTCGGTTGGCTCTTCGTCTTTTCAACCCGTCGCTTCAGTCCTGCCAAAGCCATAAATGGTGACACGTGGCGGTCTGCCATTGGTCATCGGGCAGCCAACCCGCCGTTTTTGCCAGAATTTGAATTTGGGCGGTCTCTAACGCCTATGCAAACTTGCCCCCCCAGTTCCATTTTTCCTCTACTGCTGCATCCATCTCTGTCGATTCTCAGACCCAAGCTCGACTGCCATCCTGCCATTCTTCGTGTTTGGGAAGAACACCTTCAGCCCTTCACAGGTAAGATGCCCAATCTCTCTTACGTCGCTATTTACTCTTATTTTGCACACATTAGGACCCAAAAACATAGCTTTTAGGGCTTAGACCATAGAAAACATTCTAAACCTCCCACTGTTCTTGGTGTTCTTCGTCTTCCTGAACAACGTCGAAGAACTGGGGTGAACCGGGCTCTGGACCTTTTTTTGATCCAAGAAGCCAGCCAAACCGGGCAAACAACGTGTTTGTTCCAACCGGGGCAAAAATCGAGATAATCAAAGGACTTGGTCGCTCAACCGGGCTAACATCAGGTCTGCTTGGGCGACCGAGCTCCTTAATCAGACAACCGAGGTAGTTTGGCCCCCTTACCGACCGAGCTGAAGTCTAGCTCCCTTTACGAAACCACACACTTACACTTGCCATCCTTTTCCTGCAGAGTCCAAGGGGACCCCTGTCATTCCTGAACCTCTCAGGACCGAGCTGCAGCAATTTATCACCGTGCCCAACCCATCAACCGGGCTATAGTAAGTCGGCCACAAATGGGGAAGTTCCGCTTCCTTGTGGATACTCCGGCCGCGCTAGCCGCTTTCAGGGAGGACTACGGCGTCCCGGCCGATGTCCATCTCGAGCTGGCCGAAGAAGAGACCACGCCTTGGGGTAGGGAGGAATGCCCCTTCACCGTGCTGTCCATTGTCGAAGGGGGCCTTCGTTTCCCTCTCAACCCACTGATTACCGAGTTCTTACGCCGTACCGGGCTAGCGCCAACCCAAGTGTCCACCAACACTTATAGAATAATCAACGGCGTACATGAATTGAACCAACGGCTAGGCACCAACTTAGGCCTAGCCGAGATATTGAGGCAATACACAATGGGCCACACCGGTGACGGCCTAGCTTACTACTTAAAAATAAGACCGGGCAAGGAAAAAATCGTAACCGGCACCCCGGACAAAGATATGCACGATGATGATTTCTTTTGGGTGTCCGGCAACTACGAAACAGCCGAGGTGCCGGGCTGGTTCATAAGCAAGGACTTCGGTTCTTCATGTAAGCCACTCAAATTTGCACGGTTAACTTTATTCTTTTAGTTTTATTAACCGGTTTCCCTGTTTCTTTTGCAGCTATCCAAGCCTTGCAAGCCAACTACCAATTCCCCAACGTCGAGGCAATTCGGGCCGTGCTTAGGTACCGTCACCGAGACTGCAACGAATTGCTCGGCTACACACCCACCTATAGATATTCTGCACCGCGCCGGAGTAGAGTAACTGACTTCCTCAGAGCTCCTTCGCCACCTCCAGATCCAACCCTACCAGACGTCCCATTAATCCGGTTAACCGACGAGCAAGAAATGGCCAAAAGATCTCGGATCAAAAACCTCCTAACCGCGACCTCAGCCGAGATTCCGAGCGTCACCACCCGTGCCCCGGCTGCCGGTCAATCGAGTGCAGCCGTTGTAGCCCTTGCTTCTCCAGCTCCAGCTGCCGTGCAATCTGCCAGAGAAGGGCGCCGGGCTGGAAAAAGACCAAGGGCAGATCCCTCCGCCGAGCTCGTCACCGAGCTGACAACCGAGCATCCTGCTGAAACTCCTGCTCCCGTGCCCGCTTGGCGTCCTCAGCTGAAGCACCGGGGACAGGACATCCCGGCGACTGCATCGATCAAGGCAGACAAAGAACATTTGCTTGCCTTCGATCTCTCCAAAGCATTTCTCCTACCGGGCGACGTGGTAGGCAATGACCACGTCCCTGACACCCGGCTGGTAAAATCTTCTGTGAAGTCGATGGCCAGGGTAAGTCGGCGTTCTTTTTAACATTTCACAAGTGTTTGCTCGGTTCTTCTTGCTCGGTCCCCTTTCTGATGTACTATGCTTCTTTGTGCAGGCCATTCAAAAACAACATTTGGTCCTAGAGCGCATCCACCGGCTTAGGCAGAAAGCCAACGACACTGCCAGCCATGTTGAAAGCCTCCAAGCCGAGCTCGGCCGGGCTAAAGCTTCTCTCGAAATGGCCAACCACGACAATAATAGACTGCTCGGTCAGCTGGGCGCAGCCGAGAAAAAACAAAGTGAGCTTCAGGCCGAGGTTGACGCTTTGAAGAAGGCGAAGAAGAAGGCTTGCCGGGCTGCCAACAAGGCCGGGTTCAACGAGGCCGAGGAGAGCTATAAGAAGCAGGTGTTTGCAACACAAGACATCTACTTCAAGGCCGGTTGGAAGTCTGCCTGTGAACACCTCGGCCAGGGCTCTGACACCGACGTTTTTGCCAATCCTCCCAAAGCTTCACTACCGGTCTACCTCGTGCCATATGCAAATGATGTATTTACTGCGCTTCAAGCGGAGGCCGAGGAAGGACTTGAAGATGGAGAGGATGACACAGATTCTGAGGAAGAAGAGGCCGAGGTGCCTGAACAGCCCGGCAACGATGAGCCCGGCGCCCAAGAAGCAAGCCAAGCTGTTGACCTTGATGCTGATGCTGCCGAGGATGAGTTCGCCAATCTTTCCCCCTTAGTTTAGGTTTCTTTTCTTTGTATTTTTGCTTTCAATACACTTGATGTAACCGGGCTTTGTCCCCACCTTTTGTAATGAATTTCTTTATCAATGAAAAATTTTGAATTTTCGTCAAGTGTTAGCCCGGTAGTAATCAGTTCCGTCTTCAGCAAACCATCTCGGTATAACTTGTCATTTCAACACTTTGTCGACCGGAGTCCATAACACGGTCGAAGAACTTGAGCATAACAAAACAAATTCACGCACCGAAATACCCATCTCGGTTGTAGCAAAGTTGGGCAAGATACCAACTCTTCCAACCGGAGTACATCATCACGGTTGGGAATCCTAAGTTGGACAAAACACCAACTCTTCCAACCGGAATACACCATCTCGGTTGGGAATTTTAAGTTGGACAAATCACCAACTCTTCCAACCGGAGTACATCATCTCGGTTGGGACTCCAAAGTGTTGGACAAAACACCAACTCTTCCAACCGGAGCAAATCATCTCGGTTGGGAATCCTAAGTTGGACAAAACACCAACTCCTCCATCCGGAGCAGATCATCTCGGTTGGGAATCCTAAGTTGGACAAAACACCAACTCTTCCAACCGGAGCAAATCATCTCGGTTGGGAATCCTAAGTTGGACAAAACACCAACTCTTCCAACCGGAGCAAATCATCTCGGTTGGGAATCCTAAGTTGGACAAAACACCAACTCTTCCAACCGGAGCAAATCATCTCGGTTTTAAGCATTAAAAGAACAAAAGTGCTAGTGCTGGGCGAAATTACTTCTATATATTGACAAAAAAGAATTACATTCTGCTTTGCAAGCCAAAAAATTGCTTTACAAAAAGGGGAAAGTTAAAAATAATAGAATTTCAAGTTGGCCGCATTCCATGGCCGGGGTATGGCTCTTCCCTCTAGATCCTCCAAGTGGTAAGCCCCCTTGCCAGCCAGACCAGTGATCTTGTAGGGTCCTTCCCAATTTGCCCCTAGTTTGCCTTCGCCTGGCACCAGGGTGTTGCCCATAATCTTCCTCAAAACCCAATCCCCAACTTTGAACGGTCTGGGATGCACTGTCTTGTTATACTTCTTGGAGAGCTCTTGTTGGTAGGCGGCCACATGGATGAGGGCTTTCTCCCGGCGCTCTTCCGCTAGGTCCAACTCCAAGGCAATAGCCTCGGCATTTAGCTCGGGCTCAAAACTCTCAGTTCTGAGGGTGGGCATTTCAACTTCCAAGGGTATGACCGCTTCCATGCCATAAGCCAAAGCAAATGGAGTCTCCCCGGTAGAACGTCGCGGGGTTGTTCGGTAAGCCCAAAGAACGCTCGGTAATTCTTCAGCCCACTTGCCCTTAGCCTTTTCCAACCGTTTCTTCAACCCATCCAGTATAGTCTTGTTTGATGCTTCGGCTTGACCATTGGACTGCGGGTAGGCCGGGGTGGAGTTGTAGAATTCTATCTTCAGATCTTCACAAAATCCTCTGAATAGGCGACCGTCAAACTGGGTGCCGTTGTCAGAGATCAAAATCTTGGGGACGCCGAATCTCGTGACAATGTTCTGCCAGACAAATCGCTTCACGTCTTTTTCTTTGATGGTGGCCAAGGGCTCAGCTTCAACCCACTTTGTGAAGTAATCTGTGGCCGCGATGAAGAATTTCCGGTTGCCCGGTGCTGTTGGCAACGGTCCCACTATATCTAGCCCCCACATGGCGAAAGGCCAAGGACTGGTGAGGGGAAGAAGTTCCCTGGCAGGCTGGTGGATCTGATGGGCGAATTTCTGGCATTTCTCGCACTTGCGGACATATTTTTGCGCGTCGGCCTGCATGCACGGCCACCAGTATCCCTGCGAAATAGCTCGGTATGCCAAGGACCTGCCCCCGATGTGGCTGCCACAAATGCCTTCATGAATTTCAAACAAGAAGGCCTCCACACTGTTCGGGTGCACGCACTTGAGATACGGACCGGTGAAGGACTTCTTATACAACGCCCCTGATGGAGAGAGCCAAAACCGCTCTGACTTCACCCGGATTTTGTGTGCTTCTTTCTTGGCCGCTGGAAGAGTCCGGTCTCGGAGGAACAAGATCAAGGGGTCCATCCATGAAGGACCTAGCTCGACGCAGAGAACATCCGTCTGCCCGGTGTTTTCAATGCTCGGTCGCGGAAGAAAATCAATCAACAAAGGGTTTGGAGACGTACTATTGACCATGGAAACGAGGCCGGCGAGTTCATCAGCCCGGCTGTTTTCTTCTCGGCCAATCCGTTGAACTCGGATTGCCTCAAACTGCTTGATATGGTTCCTGACCAGAGCTTGGTATTTCGCCATCCTGTCGTCCTTCGCTTCATAAATCCCTGAAACTTGGTTGACCACAAGCTGGGAATCACTATATACCAGAAGCTCGGCAGCCTTCATTTGAATTGCGCTTTTGAGCCCGGCAAGAAGCGCCTCGTACTCAGCCTCGTTGTTAGACGCCGGGAAGCCGAGTGTGATAGAATGCTCAATGGTTAGGCCGTCCGGGGATATGAGAACAATACCTAGGCCGGCGCCATGACGGTTGGACGCTCCATCAACAAAAAGCTTCCACATATCCCCTATAAAAAGCTTCCAGCAGTCAGATGGGTCCTGAGAGTTGCGAAGGGCAATGGGATCACAACTGCTCGGCTGCTCGGTGCCAAGTTTGGTGTTGACTGGTTCAAATTCAGTGCCCCTTGGTGATTCGACACCGGACTCAGCACGTTGGTCAGTAATGCTCAAGTCCGTAGGCGAATCACCAGGTTGCGGTGTAAAGCCGGCCGAATGTTCTGAGCTGCCTGGAACCATTCCTCCCCCCATTGATGATTCGACACCGGACTCAGCAAGTTGGTTCAGACTGCCCAAGTCCGTAGGCGAATCATCAAGTTCTGAGCTGAGTGGAATCATTCCTTCCCCCCTTGGTGATGCGGTGCCGGACAGAGTGGATGTGTTGGTGATACACAACTCCGTCATCGCATCGCGGGGTGGTATGTCCGTGCAAATTGAGGGAACTTCGGAGGTGCGCGCTAACTCCGCGGCGCGACCTTCTTTGGCTGGTTGTGCCTCGGTTGGCGTTGTGTGCGTCTCATCATCTGCCTCGGCAATATCGACCGGGCATACCGGATGAGTACCAGGTGAGAACTCGGCAACAAAATCGGCCAAGGTTTGGGCTTTGATTGCGGTGCGCGGCTGGAACTTCACATCGAACTGTCCCAACTCGACCGCCCATTTTAGAATGCGGCCTGAAAAGTCTGCGCGCTCAAACAAGGCTTTGAGGGGAAACTCGGTCAATACGACGATGGTATGGGCGTGAAAATAATGTGCCAATTTCCTCGAAGCCATCATCAGTGCCAACGCAAGCTTCTCCAAAGGTAAGTACCTCGTCTCAGCCGGCAGCAAGGTCTTACTGACGTAAAAAATTGGGAGGTGCTTGATCCCTTCAGCCCGGACTAACACCGCACTCACTGCGTGCTGGGAGACGGCAAGGTAAAGGTAGAGTTCCTCACCGGGCTCTGGTGTAACCAATAGTGGCGGAGAAGACAAATAATTCTTGAGCTCGGTCAAAGCTTGGTCACACTCGTCATCCCATGAGAACTTTGACTTCAAGGCTTGAAAGAAAGGGCGGCAGCGATCTGATGACCGGCTTATAAATCGATTAAGCGCGGCGGCCATCCCGGCCAGATGCTGCACGTCCTTAGCCGAGCTGGGCTGCTTCAGCTCTTGCACGGCTCTAATCTGAGTAGGGTCTGCTTCGATGCCTCGGTTCGTGACTAAGAAGCCCAAAAATTTCCCGGATCCCACACCAAAGGCGCACTTCGAGGCGTTCAAGCGCAGCTTGTGCTTCTTCAGAATGGCGAACATCTCGGTTAAGTCGGACAAATGGTTTGCCTCATGTCGGCTCTTTACCACCATATCATCGATGTAAGCCTCCATTGTCCGACCGAGCAAAGGAGCAAACATTTTGGTCACCATCCTCTGAAAGGTTGCCCCGGCGTTTTTCAAACCAAAGGGCATAACTCGATAGCAGAAGAGTCCCCTTGGCGTTGTGAAAGAGGTGATCTCTTGGTCAGGCCCATGCATGGCAATCTGGTGATAGCCGCGGTACGCATCCAAGAAACTGAGCCGATTGTGTCCAGCCGTCAAATCCACTAGCTGGTCAATGCGCGGCAAAGGAAAGCTATCTTTTGGACAAGCTCGGTTGACTGTCTTGTAGTCAACACAAACTCGCCACTTTCCATTCTTCTTAGGCACCACTACCGTGTTGGAAATCCACCGAGGGTAGTGCACTTCCTGTATTGCTCGTGCTTCAAGTAAGTTTTTTACCTCCTCTGCTACTACCTCGGCGTGATGCAGGGCCGACCTCCTTGTCCGCTGGATGACCGGCTTAGCGCCAGGGAAGACATTGAGGTGATGGCAGATAAAACTTGGGTCAAGGCCGGGCATGTCGTAGGGCGACCATGCAAAGACTTCAATATTTGCCATCAAAAACTCAATCATCTCGGTTCTCTCCATGGCCGAGAGACTTGAACCGAGCAAGAAGAATCTGTCCGGCTGCTCGGCATCAATTCGCACCTCCACCAAATCTTCGACAGCCTTGTCCTCGGCTTTGGTGCCAACATCATCCAGGACACTCTGGTCCTCCGGTCCCTCGATCATTTGAACGAATCCTTTGGCAGCCCGGCTCCCGTTGACCGCCACGAAGCATTGCTTGGACATGACCTGATCACCACAAATCTCCTCGATTGCCCCCATAGCCGAGGGGAATCTCATCACCTGGTGGTAGGTCGATGCTACGGCTTGCATGGCGTGAAGCCATCCTCTTCCAAGGATAAGGTTGTACGTTGAAGGGACTTGTAGCACCCAAAACTCCACTTGCTTGACCACGGATCCCGCTTTGACCGGCAGGATAATCTTTCCCAATGGCCACTCCGGCTGTGAGTTAAATCCAACCAGTGGTGAAGTGGCCGGAGCCAAGTCTGTCTCACGGAGTTTGAGCTGTTTGAACGCATCATAATACATGATCTCGACCGAGCTTCCCTGATCGATCAAGATTCGTCTAACATCAAATTCTTTGACGCGTAGTGTTACTACAAGAGCATCGTTGTGCGGCGTCTGGATGCGCTCTAAATCTCTTGAGGTGAAACTTATCACGTCTTTCTCTTCTGTCTTCCCCCTCTTGATGGCGGGTTGTACTGACAAAACTTCCCTCATATGCTCTGCCTTCTTGATCATGCCCCGGAGTTCGCAGACACGCTCCGGTTCCACGATGCCGTGGATGACATTAATGACTCCTTGTGGTGGTGCATCTCGGTCGTCCTGTCCCCTGGGATCAACCGGAGCCTGATTTGGTTTCACTCCGCCATCAATGTAAAGGTCCAGATGCCCGGCCGCAACCAATTCTTCCAAATGTTGTCGCAAAGGCAAACAATCCTCAGTCCGGTGGCCCCTCTCCCGGTGAAACGTACAACGATACCGCGGGTTGTACCCCTTTTGTCCATCGCCCAACTTAGCAGGAAACCGGACATACTCCTCGTCTCGGATTTCGCTAAGTATGCGATAGATTGGAATCTTAAAGACCGTGGTTATGCCAGTCCTTGCCTTCATTCTCCTGTTTGCGTCCTCAACGTCATCACGGGGGTAGTCATCCCGGTCATTCCGACGTCCTCTACCCCGGTTTTTTCGATTTGAACCTCGGTCTGATTCCTCTGCCCGGTCATTTGAGCGGTTGGACTCTTGCCCAACTGCGTGCACCTTGCCTGCTGTCTTCTTGTCTGTTCCGACCGGAGTGGCCTTCACGGTGGAAGCCGACGCATCATCCTCTACTCGGATGTGCTCGTTGATGCGCTGCATGAGCTGGCCCATGGAAGTCGGTTGGTGCATGGTAAGCGAGTCCCGCAGTCTATGTCCGACCGGGAGACCGCGCTTGTACTGCGTGATAGCAAGGTTGACCGGGCAGTCTAAGATCTCGTTGAAGGTTTCCCAATACCTTGAATTGTACGCTTTCAGTGTGTCGCACGGTTCCATCTTGACACTCAGCAAGTGATCAACTTCCTTTGGTGTTTTTGTGTTGGTTTTGAAGCGCGTAACAAACGCCTCGGCCAACTGATGCCACCTTTGTATACTCCCTTCCGGCAACCTCTCGAACCACTTTAAGCCCAGCTCGCCTAAACTTGACGGGAAGATTAGGCACATAAGTCCGTCATTGCGCCGGTGTCCGGCCATAACCTGTCGGAAGTGGCTCACATGCATGTACGGATCGGTTTTCCCGTCGTAAAGTGTGAACTTAGGCTGATGGAAGCCCGCTGGAAGCGGCGTTGTTTCTATTTCCAGGGAGAAAGGAGTGGCATTCAACCTTGCCAAGTCTGTATCTTCGAATATCGGCACTGCCTGGCGGGGTGGAGGCATTCCGACCTCCTCGCTGGCATGAACCCCGTAGGAGAGCCGCTGGAAAGCAGGTATTCTCTGAGCTTCGCGCCGGCGAGCCCGCTCCCTTAATACTGCCCGTAAGTCCTCTGACTGAGCTGAATAAGAATACCTCGACGTCGTCGCCGGACGCGAGGGTTTGTAGGTGCTGTCTTGCGCGCTGGATTTTTCTGCACGCACGTCGGAATCACCAACCTGGTAACTTCTGGAGATAGATATGGACTGAGTATGTCGTTGACTCTGTCCGCCCGAACGGCGGGATGGGGTGCGCTCACTGTGGTCACCCACTCCAGCTACACCTTTCCCTTTGACATGCCGTTTAAGATCCTCCATCTCCGCCGCCATCCGCCTGATGACAGCGTCTTGGTCCCTTAACTTGCTTTCCAGTCGCCTGGCGTGTGAGTCTCTCCGCCGGTGACCGTCAGGACTCCGTGAATGTCCATGACTCCGTCCGCGCTTATCCCGCGCGTCTCCTGACTGTCCTCCAGTGGGCGTCCCCAAGTCAGCCATTGGATGGACGGCAGGTGGTCCCTCTCTCCTTCGGGTATACTCCGGGGTGGCTCCGTCGATGGCGGACAACGGAAACTCGTCGTTGTTCGCCATGGACGGCGATCAGATGAACCTGGAAGACAAGGTTTTGTCTGTCAACCTTCCCACAGACGGCGCCAATTGTACGGGGATATGAGAACAAATATTCCGGCGTGCCCGTATTCCTTTCTTCCGAGCTCCGTCGATGTCCGATCACCTGCGAGTCAATAAGGATGAGCTACCCGGCGGTGTGTGGCCGGAAAAACCCTCCGACGGTCAAGTTAGCACACACCTTAGAGGGAATAGAGAGAAGGGAGAGAGTGTTTGAGTGTAAGGATTTTCTTACAGAGTGTTCGTCTGTCGCGTATGGGGGGCGCAGACAGGCTTATATACCTTCTGTGCCCCATATCCACTCCCTGTCATCTCCTGACACGTGGCTCTGCTATCCCATCTGTCAGCTTAAACCATGCCGTTCATCACCTGCTCTCAACTGCCTGCCAGCATAGCTGGAGCTCGGCAGCCGAGCTGCCCTACCTCGGTCATACCATGCTTCATACCTTAAGCGCCCGACCGGATAACCGAATGAAGGACCGGGCTAGGCGGCATCTCGGCAAAGCTTAGCCCGGGATCCTCCTTTGGTCGGTCTTCCCGCCGGTCAGTCAACTACCTCGGCTGACCGCGCCTTTCCGAGCGCCGGCCTCTCGGTCTGTCTGATCTCGACAATCCTCGGACCGAGCATCCTGGTCTGACCGGTCGCTTCCTGGCCGAGCACCTTCTGCACGGTTCGGGGCAGCACATAGTCCAAACTCTGCCCGGCCCAAGTTCTGGTAGCCCATCTCCGGGTGAACAGTCGATCATCTCGGCCCACTGCTCTGCTGGGCCCCAAACCTGTTCGGTTTATACCTCGGCCCAACGCCGGAGCATAAATCACCCTCTCAATAATATATATTCAACATGATTTAATAATCTAAATTACTTTAATATCATGTAATAGCTAATAATTTATATGTATATTTAATATTTATATATATATAATTTGGGTTTCGTGTTGTTTGACGTCTTTGTCCAAGTCCGTACCGAATTTAAAAATATTTTGTCTAAGCCTTAAAAAAATTCGGGCTGAATTCGAATTGCTCGTGGTTGAGCCAAGTTACACCTCTAAAACCTGTAGAGCTAATTATATATTTTTTTAAAGCACATGAAAGGTGAGTGTAATTTATCTTTTTTTTTTTTTCTTCCGCAAATTGACTTGCTATCTTGATTATTTCCATAGTTTTACCCTCCTCCAAGGTATTGCATAAACTGTGGGAACCAAACTTTAAAACCAGCAAAGTGAGAGACAATGAACGATGGTGTATCAGTGCCAGCTTGTGATCAAATTGTGCATGTTGTCAGTATAAATATGCAATCTTTTGTAGAGTTTTGGATTATACTTTGTTTGGTTCATCAACTAGGCTTTACCAACCTAATATTATTGAAATGATTTTATTTTAACACCTTACCCTTTTTCTTTTTCTTTTTCTTTTTTTTTCTTTTCTTGGAAAAATTACAAAAAAAAAAAAAAAAAAAAACAGAGTTTGACCTTTATGACAAGATAAACCTTGACTTTTTAATTTTGTAAATTTAAACTCAATTTAATTTTTTTTTTTTTCAAAATAAACCATCAACCTATTTTCTTTAAGTAAAATAGATTGAAAAAATAAATATTTTAGTAATTAAATTCAATGTACGTATACAAACAATATTTAAAATACCCTTATCGTTAAGTTTAATAACTAAAATATTATTTTTTGTTATTTTTACTTACAGAAAATAGACAAATAATTTATATTAAAAATAAATCAAAAAAAAGATTAAATTGATAAAATTAAAAATTCAGAATCTATTTTGTTATAAGGATGAAACCTGAGTTTTCTCTTGTAATTTTTCTTCTTTTTTATTTGGTGTTAATTTTAACACCTTCGGATTACGTTCTAATAGATAGTTAGGAGATAATGAATGATCCACTTAAAATGTGTTGTGATTCCTTATTATTTAGGATTATCATGACAATACAAAATATATTTCAAAAGTATGTAATAATTACTGTCTAAAAAAAATGTATCTAATAATTTTTTTTATAAATAAAGAATGTCATTCGTACTCAATTTTGGACATCCAAACAAGGGCTTAACAGTAAACTACTGCATATATATAAAATATATGCATGTTGGATTAAGTTTGGATTAAATAAATTCAATAAAATAAAACAAATATATATATAGAGAGAGAGGAAGAGATTCTTGGCAGAAGCTTCCTCTACCCAATTTTTATATCTAGTGGCAAATTGGATTAAACATTTCAACTTAATGAAATATAATACAATAATAATATGGATGGATTTCTCTTCAATTCACTCTGATTTGGACTGAAGAGGTGCTGTTTGGAGTCATTCATTTTTTAGGATCTTTTGCATATATTGTTCATAAAAATAAAATAAAAAAATTAAGTCGATCAAAAAAAAAATATTTTTGAAGATAAATTATCTATTATTTTAGAGATAAATATGATAAAATGAAGAGATTATGATTCCCTAATATATGAATTTGATAATGAATAATAGATATAAATAATAGTTCTTATTAAATCAATACAGTGATAACAATTTCTTTTTTTTTTTTTTTCTTTTCTTGATAACTCCATGTTCGGTAACTGATTAATTCAGGCTACTAATCTTATTGTCCACTAGCAGGGACAGACCGACTAATTTAGAAGGATCAATCCAATCGTTCACTTGTATGGGTCCAATTAAAACTAAGGCAGAGCCGTATATGGACTAGTCCTAAGAAATTATTCGCATTTAAAAAGTTTTAAGCTTGAGATCATGGAGAAAGCACGCTCACAGACCCAACCCTTGACTACGAGTGAAAATTCAATGTAATGGTAATATCGATGATGTGGTATCAACAATATTTGATAGCTCGAATTTTCATGGCCCCGAATGACGGGGCCATGAAAATTCGGATTACCAAACATTTTTCCACAACAGAGTCAAATAATGTTAAGGGTCAACTCAACAATTGTCTTGCCAAATATACATGAAGGATAAAAAATAAGAAATAAATGAATAATGATATTAATAACATGATATCATTGCTGTATTAAAAAAAATTTCCTTCACTACCAGAGCAACCACTCTAGGTTATATATAGTTGACATGGGTGGGCCTATAAAGGACATGGCCCACCACTTAAGGCCCAGTCCATGATTCTCAATATTCTTGAAGCCCAACGTCACACCAAACACCAATGACATCTAAACACTTGGCAAGTAAAGAGCCAGTCATATCAGCAGACAAAGATCCTGCAAAGTTATTGCATCACACATCAGCCATTAATGAGGTTCCCTGCAGCATTTATTACGATAACCCCTCCCCATCAGAACAGAATGGTCTCACCATGAACAAGGCAAGCTAGAACATAGACCTTCGGCCAACGTGACAGGTCGGAAGGGACAAGGAAATGATTGGTAGAGGATATAAGCGGGTTTCGAAGACAAGGCAAAGGTTAAGCTTCTCTATCACTAATCAATCTCTACATTCCATCTCTCTCTTTCTAACTTGCTCGTCGGAGGGTTTGCTGAGGGACTCCCCGTTCCCCGTTGAACTCTTGTGCAGGTCTCTCCGAGAGTTTGGTATCCCAGGCATCAGTTTGGAAAGCGCGGATCAAACCAACCCGTTCCGTCTGGAACTCGCCGTATCATCAGTTGGCACCATCTGTGGGAACCCTTTCGCTCCGTGCGCCAGTTGTACTCATTGTCGTCGGAGACCCCTTCCCGATAACCCCTATCTGCCACCCACCAAGGTGGATGGTCACAACTAGATCCATGGCTTCTCACCACAATGTTGCCGACCACCAAGCTGACCCTCCTAACCCAAACAACCCACCACAGTATTTCACAAAACTCACTAACAGCATCAACCGCTTAGCCGAGCAAAACCAAGCCTTGATCAATGCTTTGCTACAAAGAAACCTTCCCATCCCTCCTCCTCCACCTCAAGATATCCCACCCAACCAAGAACGAGCCCCGACCCATCCTATTCAACAGTCCCACCCATCCAACTTGGAAGGCTTGCGACTCCCTTCTCCAGATATGAACCTGCCACCTCGGGCCCCACATCCATCGGTCTAGGCACCCACCCCCGAGGGAGAGGCCAGTAGTGTCCAGCTTCTGCTGCATTCCGGTGGTGATAATGTTCCTCTCTGGGATGCAGAACTCCGAGCCATGAAATTCCAGCTTTAAGGAGTCATGCAGAACATACAGAATAAACCATCTACCACAGCCAACTCACCGTTTGTTGCCTCCATCAGGGACAAACCCTTACCTCCTAAGTTTAAAATGCCCTCGCTCGACTCTTTCGACTGTACAACGGACCCGGTCGACCATTTGGAAACTTACAGGACCCTCATGGTCCTCCATGCATTCCCTGATAAGATCATATATCGGGCTTTCATCGTAACACTTAAGGGGTCGGCTCAACTCTGGTTTAGTTAACTACCAACAAACTCTATCTCTACTTTCCGGCACCTAAGTGACTCTTTTCTCAGCCATTTCATCGGTGCCCAGCGCCAGCGGCGTCCGACAACCCAACTCCTCAACATCTGTCAGACCGAAGGGGAGTCGCTGCTCAGCTTCGTCACTCGCTTTAACACCGAAGCTCGGCAGGTAGCGGAGAACGACGACAAGGTCATTCTCACGGCTTTCATGGCTGGTCTACGATCATCTGATTTCCTTTTTTCTCTCTCCAAAAACCCCCCGACCTCCACGGCAACCCTACTTTTCAAAGCCCAAAAATACATGAATGCCGAAGATTCCCTAGTCGCTCGACAAGGTCTTACAGCCAAAAACCCGACCCCCAGAGAGAAGAGAAAGGACTCTGAAACCAGAAACACCCAGTACACTCACCAAACACCTCAGTATACCGACCGACCTGCCCGAGTCGATCTGTCGGCGCCTACCCGACGGCCCGACCGGTTCGAACGATACACACCCCTCAATTCCCCCATGGAACAAGTCCTGAACCAAATCCAACGAGATTATCCCCTAAAATGGCCCTAACCGTCGCGATCTCCTTCCAACCGGCAAGACCAGTCCAAATAGTGCCGCTTTCATCAGGACCACGGCCATAATACCGAGGAATGTGTTAACCTCAAAGACCAGGGCGAGGGTTTGATACGTCAGGGGCGTCTCAGTCGTTTCACGGCAGCCCACTCTCAGCAAAGGCAAAGAGCTGAACCTACCAGAAGCAACCATCGACGCACCCCTCTTCGACAACTCGCACAACCTAACCAAGGTCATGATAGACCCCCACAGTAACCCCGGGCATAGGGCAACCCTGCCCCCCCGGTTGGAGAAATCAGAGTTATTGCTGGCGGGCTTGCTTATGGAGAACCATCCCGTTCGGCTCAACGAGTAGAACTCAGAAAAATAAGGCAGGGCTCAGATAAAGAAGTCGCCACATTGGACCGTCTTTTCAAACACCCCAAGCAGTAGATGGAGCCCATCACCTTTACGGAGGCCGATTACATAGGCATCCGTTACCCCCATGATGACCCCCTTGTTATCTCTGCTCTCCTCTCTAATTACAAAGTCAGACGGGTTCTCGTCGACAACGGTAGCTCTTCAAAATCATCTTCCTAAACGCCTATCGCCAGCTCAAGGTCGGGAAAGAAAGTTTGTCCCCTCTCCAAACCCCACTAGTTGGCTTCACTGGAGACCGGGTGACCTCCATAGGCTCCATCAATCTTCCTATTACCATTGGAGAATACCCACGGCAGACCACAAAGTTGCTCACCTTCCTCGTCGTCGACTGTCCCTCTGCTTACAACATTATCCTCGGTCGCACCGCCCTAAATGCTTTTCAAGCTGTCACATCCACTTTTCACCTAGTCATAAAATTCCCTACCGTCCTTAGGTCGGCACTGTGAGGGGAGAACAGACCGTGACCAGAGAATGTTACATCGCTTCACTTAAAGATGTCAAGTTGAAAGAGGCTATGATCATTGAAGAACTTGACGTCAGAGACGAAGACGTGCAAGTCAGAGGGAAACCAGTGGAAGAGCTTGTCGAGGTCCTTATCGACCCTACCAATCCAACAAAAACTGCTAAGATCGGCAGCCAACTATCCTCCTAAGCCAAGGCCGACCTTACAGCCCTCCTGATTGAGCACAATGACGTGTTTGCCTGGACCCACTCCGACATGCCGAGTATTGACCCCTCCTTCATCACTCATCGTCTCAGCATTGAGCCCCATTTCCGACCCTTCCGCTAGAAGCAGCGCATCTTTCACCCGAAACGTAATACTCTTATTGCTTCTGAAGTAGATAAGCTCCTTGAGGCACAGTTTATAAAAAATGTGGACTACCCCAGATGGCTGTCAAATGTGGTCCTGGTCCGTAAAAACAACAATAAATGGCGACTCTATGTCGACTACTCCGACCTCAACTGAGCTTGCCCCAAAGATAGTTATCCCCTTCCTCGCATAGATCTATTTGTCGATGCCACGGCCGGACATCAAATGTTCAGCTTCATGGACGCTTTCTCTGGCTACAATCAAATTGTGATGCACCCATCGGACCAGGAACACACCTCTTTCATAATTGACCGGGGACTTACCACTATCGTGTCATGCCATTTGGGCTGAAAAACGCCGGAGCAACTTACCAACGGTTAGTTAATGCCGTTTTTCATTACCAGATAGGTCGGAACATGGAAGTGTATGTCGACGACATACTCGTCAAGAGCAAACTCTCCTCTGATCATCTGGCAGACCTGCGGGAGACCTTTGACACTTTGCGCAAGTATCAAATGAAGCTGAATCCAGAGAAATGCGTCTTCGGTGTCGGATCTGGAAAATTCTTAGGTTTCATGGTCAGTCAACGGGGTATCGAGGCTAACCCCGAAAAAATCAAGGCTCTGATAGAAATGCAGTCACCCAGAACAGTTAGAGAGGTTCAAAGGCTTACGAGCAGAGTCGCCACCCTCAACCGTTTTATTTCCCGCGCAACAGACAAGTGTCTCCCCTTTTTCAAAGTCCTTCGGCAGGCTTTTGAGTGGATGGCAAAATCCAAGGAAGCCTTTCAGCAATTGAAGCAGTGCATGGCCAACCCCCCTACTTTCTCAAGTGATCACGGGTGAGCCCCCTTTTCTCTACTTACTTGTATCAAACATCGCATTCAGTGCAGCCCTCATTAGGGAGGACGACTCTGTCCAGCGACCGGTCTACTACATTAGTCGGGCTCTCAGGGGAGCAGAATAGAACTACCCACTGCTTGAAAAAATGGCCCTGGCCTTGGTCATAGCCTCAAGACGACTCCGACCTTACTTCCAAGTGCACCCCATTGTCGTCCTCACTAACCAACTGTAACAAGCCCGCGGGAGACCTCGCTACAGCTCGGACTCGATTTGTGTCACGGTTCTAAATCTGAACCAAAGAGTCCAAATCCGGCAAATCGTTTTGAGAAAATAGATTTTGAAAGAAGTGCCAAACATGGACTGCTTTGCCAGATACAGAGTCGCCACCTAAATATTTTATTTTGGGAAATTTAGGAAACCCTGACTCGTTGCCTAAGGCCACGTGTCCATCATCACCAAAGTTGCCTCGGCTCAGGAACTTGGGTACGATTGGGGAAGGTCACTTCGTGAGCACCCCCGCTCGCCCGATCAAAGATCGGCCTCTACTAACCATGATATCTATTTTTGAAAACATTGTATGTCCTTATTCTGGTTATTAGCCTAGGTTACTATGTGATGCACACAGCATATAAGCATAGACTGGGTCGCCCGAATTGGAACAAAACATTTCATGCTTGTTTATTTGAAAGATGGTTTGCTACTCGCAAGTAGGCTTAAAACATTTGATGATTTATTCCAATTTAAGTAACCCAACCTTCACCCACAAGCATTCAGGCAGTTATATCACATAAGCATATAGCCTCATGGTAAGCATGCTATTTATGGCATTCACTCACACGCATGCAAGGATGCTAAAGCATAAAACTTACCGAGTACTCCAAGCCAAAACAAAAACTCATTAGAAATCATGCATGAATCCTAAGTATACAGAAATGCCTAATGCAACACATGCAAAAATGCAAACTATCGCAGGCTCGGCTATTCTAAACATGGCATATGGAATGCTACAGCTAACATGTATTCAACTTTGAAATTGAAATACAATGCAGTTAGTATGATGCGCCGAGCCCGGTGCATGCAAAACAGATGAATGAATGCAAACATGCTATCATACTGTATGCTAATTGAAACATGCCCTAATTTAACCATCGTAAGCTGGTAAATAAAAGGGAAGAAAGACGTGGGGTTGGAAGACATACATCACACTCACGCACACTTATTACAATTATGCCCTCGCGCAGAGGGTCCAAATAAATATACAGTCCCAAATAAAAGAATATTACAGTCCAAATAATATACAAATTCCTAATTAATTAATAAATTAACTAAGAAAATAAATAAAACTGGCATGCAAGCCAGGGACTGCCTTGCTTCTGATGGATGATGCATGTCCGGGTTGTCTTGCGCGAAAATCCACCGGGATGCCCCAATTAGCCTCTGTTTAGCAGTTATTCTTGGAAAGCGTGCCAAGCTCCGAAAAGTTACTGATTCCTCATTTTGCTGCAACAGAGAGTAGGAAAGGGGCATAGCAATGTATTTTCACAAATATATGCATGCCTCGATCCTCGTGCCACCAATCACGCATACCGAGGCATGATGGCCGAGGAGTCGAATTGCACAATTTAATGTAAGATGAATGCACATGAAAACACAACAAAACCTAACTCCATCATGGATGATCCGGAGTGTCGGCGACTGGGAATTGAGACACATTCCGTCACACAGAGTACGAAATGCACCTCGTTTCCCGTGCCCGGGCTAACTCCTATCCCGAACACGATGCAATATGCATGACATGCATAAATGCAACTAAGATACAGCCTAGCATGCACAATGCTATAAAAATGAGATGCCTCGAAATGCGTGCACACAGGAACGCAAACCGAGAAAATGCATGAATGCGATCTAAGATACAACCTAGTATGCACAATGCTATAAAAATGAGATGCCTCGAAGTGCGTGCACACAGGCACGCAAACCGAGAAAATGACATACGCAATGCAAATGACATGAAAATATGATATGGGCTTACACTAACATGAGAGAGCCTCAGCCACACTCACATAAGAGGCCGATGGATGAAAATGAAGTGCCTCGAAATGCGTGCACACGGGCACGCAAACCGAGGCAATGGCATATGCAATGCAATATGGCTAAAATGGCATATAGAATGCAACATGGACTTATATTAACATGAGAGAGCCTCAGCCACACTCACATAAGAGGCCGATGTATGAAAATGAAGTGCCTCGAAGTGCGTGCACACGGGCACGCAAACCGAGGCAATGGCATATGCAATGCAATATGGCAAAAATGGCATATAGAATGCAACATGGACTTATACTAACATGAGAGAGCCTCAGCCACACTCACATAAGAGGCCAATAGGTGAAAATGAAGTGCCTCGAAATGCGTGCACACGGGCACGCAAACCGAGGCAATGGCATATGCAATGTAATATGGCAAAAATGACATGCAAACATGTTAATGGATTTTCAGCAATGAAAAGTGGGGGAAAACAGCCCCGAAATGAGGCGAAAACACACCCGATGCATGGAATCTCTCCCGAAATGCAAATTAGGCGCATAGAATGAACTACAGCTATACAAAGCATGCATAATTGGTACATGGAATGAAAAGACAGAAGCAAGGCAGCCTCAAAATAAGCATTTTTCCAGTACAGATCATGGCCAAACAGCAAGCAAGGATAGGGCAACAATGGCATGCAAAAATGGCCCTAAACATGAGGTTATGAAGCAACTCACAGCTGCTAACTCCAAATAGGTTAGGGCCCTTCAACAACATTGAAGAGGGGCCAAAAATAAGCCACTTTTCAGAACTGTAAAAACCCTAAAACAAACATAGATATGGCTAAGCTCTTATGCAAGAAAAAGGGCCAAAAGGTGGCCAAAGAGGCAAGTGGTATATGCACAGCCCAAACTGAAAAATTCCCTTCTACAACATTGAAGAGGGACCAAAAATAAGCATATTTACAGAACTGTAAAAACTCCAAAACAGTATACAAACATGCTAAAAATGCAATGCAAAATGAGGCTCAAAAGGTGGCTATAACACAAAGTATGCAAAGCATTCACCAAACAGCCAAAGACCCTTAATGAAACATATTAAGAAGGTCAAAATAAGACTATTTCTAGGCCTGTAAAAAGACCAAAAACAGAAGCATGATAGGCTGCCAAAGCATGCAAGAAAATGGCATTCAAGGAGGATATTGAAGCAAGTGCAATATGGAGGGCTCAAACCGGGTTGAGCCCTTAATGAAACAAGAAAATGAGCTCAAAAAAATGACCTTTTCAGTTTTGGTCGGAGCTCAAATCAATAAGCAAGTATGGCTTACAAAAGGTGCAAGAAATGGACCAAAAAATGGGGAAATGCTACTCACCCTTGAAGACCAATGCTTTTGTTGCTTCTTGGACCAATTTTGATGACTCTAAGCTGCTAGAGTTCCTCCCCTTGCTGCTGAAATGGAGTGGTGATGGTAGAGCTTGAAGATGATGAAGAAATGGAGCCCAAAACTTGAAGGAAATGGGGTGATATGTATGTATATGCTCCAACCAATCCTTCTAACCCTCTTTCTTGAGTTGGGAGGCCAGCAATCTATGCAAGAGAGGGAGAGAAGACTCCAGGCCAAAGTGGAGGGAATTAAGGCTCTTGTTCCCCCACAAAATATCCCCCGGATATAGATATTTTCTGGGGGAAACAGCTGTACAGCTGTAAAGTACACACAGTGAGGAAGCAGGCCGGCCAGGTATTTTTGTTGCAGGTGGCCGGCCGGCCACCACCCCTAGCCGGCCGGCTAGGGGTCAAAAAGGCCAAGTTGCTTTAGTGGCCGGCCACCACATAATGGTGTCCTCCCATGTGCCCTCAACACAACCCTGTGGTTAAAAGTCCAAGAAAGTGGCTCAAGGGTGTTCAACATTAGCTCGGAAGGAGGGGTTCAAAAGGGTCAAGCAACATTAGTGGCCGGCCACTAACTTTTAGGATCCTCCCAAGTGTGTACATCACAAATATGTGGTCCAAAGTTCAAGAAAGTGGCCCCAAGGTGTTCAACATTAGCCCGGAAGTGTGAAAAACGGGCATCGGAGGGCGTCGGAGGATATATAACTGGTTGCTGCAACAATTACTGGCCTCCCACCCTTCTACGGCCTTCCCAGTGATAAAACAGAGGTACCTGCCAAAAATGAACGAAAACCATTGCAAAACGAATGTTCGGGGGCCAAAACGCGCAGTTCAGGGTCCCGAAAATGGGCTGTTAAGCACCGAAAGTGGCATTCGGCCACGAAGTGGGTTTCTCAGACCCCAGTGTCCCTCAAAAGGGAGTAAATAGGAGGTATGCCAAAAACCGGGGCAAACGGAGATGGTTAGGCGGTCCCAAACCGAGGCACACGGCCAACGATTCCGAAAAACCGGAAACCGGACTCCGAAATGGGTGTAATGGCCTATAACCATAAGACGTAGCCCACGGCCACTGAGAGATGATCTACTGGACCTCTCCCTCCTCTCAGGAAAAGAAACAGAGAAAACCGAGTCTGGTTCGTAAACCGAGGCAAGGCACAGAAGAGGGTTCGGAAATCCGGAGGCAGGGCTCACGGCCGCGACTCTGAAACTTCTAAACGAGCACATTATGCAACATCACCAAGCGCTCAATCGGTGACGTCTGAGTCTTAAGGTCGGTCAAAAATGGGGTGTCTACACCAACCTTTGAAGCAGATAATACAACAACCAGAGTTGTCCGGCTGACTTATGCAATGGTCAGTTAAGCTCAGCCAATTTGACATCTCCTACCGACCTTGAACAGCGATCAAAGGGCAGACTGTCACCGATTTTATCCTAGAATTCACTAATTCCACTCCAGCCACATCCCTCCCGCCCACGCAATTCAACACTGAGGTCGAAGACCCCCCACTCTTGGACCCTCAATGTCGATGGATCATCCCGCAAAGAAGGCAGTGGGGCTGGTCTCATCCTCACCGCCCCTAAGGGTAGTTATTTCAAGTGTGCTCTCCATTTCTTATTCGACGCAAGCAATAATGAGGCTGAATATGAAGCATTGATAGTAGGTCTCCGCCTAGCCAGAGACATTGGCGTAAGCCATATCCAATCGTTGGACAAATTACGGGGGAATTCGAAGCCAAGGAAGACACCATGCGGGTTTACAAAGATATTGCACTCCCCCTTGTTCGCCTCTTCAACACTTTCCATATCAAGCACATCCCTCGGACAAAAAACTCCAAGGCAGATGAAATGGCTCAATTAGCTTCTGCTGACCAGTCAGACCTCAGCCATGGCGTTCGCCTTGAATACCTGACCCATCCTGCCATTTTCCCAAACCAGCAGCAAGTTCACTTCCTCTAAAATGAACCTATTCCATGGGCGGCAGACATCCTTCTATTTTTGACAAATGGGGAATTACCAGACGACAAATAGCAGGCCACCAAAGTCAGGGCCCGGTAGTCCAACTACATTCTTATCAGCGGCCTCTTATACAAACGTGGCTTTTCGCGCCCATACCTGAGATGCCTCAATCCTGCTCAAGCGACCTACGTGATGAGGGAGGTCCACGAAGGTGTATGTGGTAATCATTCAGGTGCTAGGCCAGTAGCCCATAAAATACTTCGCATCGGATACTTCTGGCTTACTCTCAACCAAGATGCCACTGAATTCGTGCGTAAGTGTGATAAGTGCCAACGCTTTGCTAACATGCCTCACGCTCCTCCTACAAAACTGATCACACTTTGTAGTCCCTACCCATTTGTCAAATGGGGGATCAACCTAGTTGGCCCATTGCGCACCGGTCGAGGCCAAACCAAGTTTGCAATCGTTTCCATTGATTACTTCACTAAATGGGTGGAGGCGAAACCCCTCGCCTCAACCACTGAGCAAAACATAACCAGATTCATTTGGCAGTTGATCGTATGGTGATTTGGCATCCCTCAAGCCATCGTCTCTGACAATGGCAAGTAATTCGACAATTGTAAGTTCAGGAAATTCTGCGTAGAACTCCAAATCCAGCCATGTTTATCTTCTCCAGGTCATCCCCAAGCCAATGGCCAAGTTGAGGTTACCAACCGTTCTCTTCTGACAATCATCAAAACTAAGTTGGAAGCCGCTAAGGGACTCTGAGTTAAGGAATTACCAAACGTACTCTAGGCCTACCACATTACAGCCCGAACTCCCACTGGAGAGACCCCCTTTCGCTTAACATACGACACTGAGGCGGTCATCCCAGTGGAAATCGGCCTGCCCACCCCAAGGGTTTTGCACCCGAGTCCAAAACTAATCAAGGAATTGCGTCGGGCTGACTTAGATCTAATGGAAGAGCTCCAAGAGTCCTCTGTTATTAGACGAGCCTCATATCAACAGAAAATGCGAATACACTACAACCGCAAGGTCCGATCGAGGGAATTCGATGTGGGGGACGTAGTTTTGCGCGAAGCCACTCTTGCCACCAAAAATCCGGTCGACGGCAAGCTTGCAGCCAAGTGGAAAGGACCTTACATCGTCAAGGCCAGGCCTTGACCGGGCACTTACCGACTTCAGGACATGGAAGGTCGAGACCTCCCACACCAGTGGAACGCCGAGCACTTGAAGCGTTATTTTCATTAAAATGCCATGTTCCATTTCTGTATTAATTAATTGTTGTATGTTCTTTTTTGACAATCTACACACGTGTTTGTTTTTGTACTTTTCACATATGGTGTAAATTTGTGATCAATGGGTTGCGCCTTAAATGACAACGATCTTATATCTCAATTATCTGCGTGGTATTTCAATAACACCTTGCTAAATTAAGTTAATTAAAGCCTCAGCCAAACTGAGTTACTTAAAGCCTCAGCCAGACCGAGCACAAAGGGCTCAGCCAGACTGAGTTACTTAAAGCCTCAGCCAGACTGAGCACGAAGGGCTCAACCGGACTGAGTTACTTATAGCCCCAGTACTGAACACGAACGAAGAGTTCGGCCGGGCCGTTTTCATAATTTCATGATTATAGCATAGTGGCCATACTTAATTAAAAATCCAAGTCCATACTTTTACATCTCTTAACATTCTTTACACTTTTAACTTTTCATTTTTAATTCAGCTACAATCCACACGCCTAGTCGCCCAAACCAATCTTTCATTTCTCAACACTTTTACACTATGATTTAAAGTTTCACACTTAAAGACTTTTACATTTCAACGTTTTCATTGTTAACATTTTTTGCATTATGGTTTTCTCCGAAGTTAGATTGGCTTCCCACTTCTTAACTTTTACTACGATTTATGCACAAGTCATATTCTCATGCCCATTCTCATTATTTTCAAATCTACAAGAAATAAAGACAACAGTACGAAAAGCACAACTCATTATTTTATTTGCAAACTTACACATAATTCACTATAGCAATTACAAAAAAAAAAACAACAACAACAAAAATTTTATTTACAAACAAAAACACGCAAAACACAAAAATTTTGCATCAATCACTCATCTTCGCTAGAGGCCAGGTCCTCCTCCTCGATCCCCTCGTCCAGGGGGGTTTGGGCAACGTCGTCTTCATCAATGTTCACTTGGCTAAAGTCCAAGTCTGGGAACAACTCTTCTACTTTGCGTTTGAAGGTCTTCCAGCCTCTGTCCCAGAACTCAGTCATTTCATGCTTGTAAAAGTCCGACCGCTGAAAGCTCTGGATCACCTCCTCTTCACTCCTACTTCCAGCGGCCGTTCCCGACGGCCCAGCCCCCTCATCCCTCTCCCTCGCCACGCTCCTGGCGACTGCGGCATCGATGGCTATCTGAAAGTCAGCAGACTCCTTGAATTGTTCCATCGCCGCCTTGCACAGGTCGGGATACCCTGCCCTCTCAGCCGCCAGTCTAGCCTGCTCGTCCTCTAGCGTTTTCTCCAACTCAGCGATCTTCTGATCTGCTTCTTCATTTTCCTTGATCGACTGAGCGCGTAGATCTTCATTACAGAACATGGCCTCATCCCATATTTCGTTGGCGACGGTGCAGTCTTTCTGGGCCTCCTCAAGCTTCTTCTGCTCGCCAGCCAACTGGAACTTGAGCGATACCACCTTGCGGCGTTCCGTCTCCAGCTCTAATTTGGTTGCGAACAGCTCAGCATTAGCATGGTCTGCTGAATAGCCCTGCACCATCGCCAACACTTCCATCTTCATGGCTTTCTGGGCATACTCCAGCCCCCTAGCACACGCACTCCGCGCGACTTTTCTCCAGCCCAGTCTATATCCTCAAACTTTTCATTTGGGCCTTCACCTCCTCCAGCTTTGTCTTCAGTGGCTCTACTTCACCATTTGTACGCGCTGCTTTGCTCAGCAAGGCTCCTGCTAAGGTCGTCGCCTCCATCTAGGCCGAGCAAAGCCCCCTTAGTAGTTTGGCCTCTGTAAAACTTGCCATCGAACACACGGCCGCGTCCTCCATTACTCCTAAGAGCTGGTCTACGGCAGTCCTGGCTTCACTTCCTTCTCCTACCAGCCGCCCAGACACTGCTCGCGCGTGGTAGATGGCGGTCTTCAACCTGGCCTTCCCTCCTTCTTCTTCAGGTACAGAAGGGCGGTTGCTCCGTCCCCTACTCAGGCCCAACCGCCCCACTTTCCACTTGTGTTCTAGAGCCCATGGCACTCTTCAACTCCACCTCAGGGGTCACCTCTGACATTCCCTCCTTCATCATCTTCAACGTCGGCTCCTCTTTCTCTTTCCTTACCCTCTTCTTCAACACAGCTTCCACCTCCTTATTGCCTCTTTCTTTCAATGGATCCACTGGGGGCGGTAATGGCTCAAAACTGCCCAAGTGCTTTTCCCCCAGTGGCTTGGGGCACCGTCAGATTCGTTCCCTCATGATTGATTTCGGCGGACGGCCTAACTGTGACTTTTTGTATTTATTAGCCTTGGCAAAGGTCGTCCTATCCCACGCCTCCTGCGTCCTCCTCCTCGCCTCCAATTCTGCTAACGTGAGATCGTCACCAGTCGGCTGCAGTCCCAGCCCCGAGGCAAATAAGGCTGAGGGTTGAACGAGGTCGTCCCACTTGACGCCTTCCTTCTCCCTCCACGCCTTCACCTTTTTCACTATCTCCTCCGCCCCTGCCTCCAACCTTGGCTCCACCGACTTGGTCGAAACTCACCACACTGTGCGCGCTCCTACTCTCTCGCATTTGCTGACACATAAAACCACTATGGCCTCCACCCGTTCACTGACGATGGCAACCTCGCCACCAGACCCTTACCCACCACCGCCTGTAGGGTCACCCAAGTTTCTTGCTTGCCCGAAGCCTTGTAGCAAGCAAAAAACTCATCCACCGTCATGGCAGCTCCCTTGTTCGCCCGCGGCCATGCACTTACGCAGGCCAGTAAAATTTTCTACGCGTTGGGCATCAGTTGACCCGGAGCCACCTCCAGCCGATTTAGCACGTCCACTATTATCCGGGGGAGCGGCAACCTCAACCCCCCCTTTAACGCCTCTTTGTTGAGAGCAAACTCCCCCGATCGGGCGTCGGATGGCCTCTCCTTTGACGTCGGTAATTTTAACTCTATCTCTGCAGGTATCTGATACTTCTCACGCACCTCCTCCAAGTCCTCCGCTGTAAATGTAGATCTATCTGCCTTTGTGTGCCAGTGATTCGGCTCATCGTAGTCAGGCGAGCCCGCACCCTTGGTACGACTCCCTCCTTCTCCCTCCGCTCCGTCCGGTACTGTTCTGCTAGTTCCACCGCATCATCGTCTCCTAACGAATCCAGCCTTGCGGCTGGCATTTCTTCTTGGGCCATTTCTCCTACGTGTCTGTGAATTGCTTTAGACATAGGCACAAGAAAGTCCACAAAGTGTTACAGAAGTCTATCACTGGAAACAAATGAGCTTACTTCTGGGACTTGTTGGTTTCTCGCAAAGAGGTAGGTAAAGCGAACAATCCCAAAAGCCCACGACTTGCCTATATTCCAAGGGTCAAGATTCAATTCCGCCAGTTTGAAACAAATTTTGAAAAACTCCCGCCCCTGCCTTTTCACTACCCTATATCACCATGCCCCTTCACTTTTTACTAATGCGTCACCTCCCCCATTAAAGCATTTTGTCATGTGTACGGCCACGGTCGACTACTCTACTCCCCTTCCCTGTCTGTTCCACTTAACTTCACCACGTGACCTACCGTCCCTCGAGCCCCGCACACCGCCACTTCCCCTTCTCACTCAGCCACCCTTTGTGGTCGGCCCTCCCCACGATCAGTCCGTCCACTCGGCCACCCTTTGCGGTCGGCCCCTTCCCAAACTGATGCCCGGGATACCAAACCCTCGGAGAGACCTGCACAAGAGTTCAACAGGGAACAGGGAGTCCCCCAGCGAACCCTCTGACGAGCAAGTTAGAAAAAAAGAGATGGAATGTAGAGATTGATTAGTGATAGAGAAGCTTAACCTTTGTCTTGTCTTTGAAACCCGCTTATATCCTCTACTAATCATTTCCTTGTCCTTTCCGACCTGTCACGTTGGCCAAAAGTCTATGTTCTAGCTTGCCTTGTTCATGGTGAGGCCGTTCTGTTCCGACGGGGAGGGGCTATCGCAACAAATGCTGCAGGGAACCTCATTAATGGCTGATGTGTGGTGCAATAACTTTGCAGGATCTTTGTCTGCTGATGTGGCTGGCTCTTTACTTGCCAAGTGTTTAGATGATATTGGTGCTTGGTGTGACGTTGAGCTTCAAGAATATTGAGAATCATGGACTGGGCCTTAAGTGGTGGGCCATGTCCTGTATGGGCCCACCATGTCAATAGTGATAACATATATGACAATACAAAATACCTGTTGCATTTTTCCGCTTATTGGCTCTAATAGATTCAAATACTTGATTTGGTAGTTTGATTTTTCTACATTTAACATTGTTGGGAGTTGGTTGGATGAGTCAACTATAGTTGTATTGATGCATAACATAAATATTTTGAGTAATTTTTTTTTTAAAACCTACTTATGTATGAATGTTTTTTTGGAACTACATACAATTTATGAAGTAATAGTATTCCAAAAATGTTGCCATACAAGTATCGGATATTTATCGGTACGGCTGCATACGTATTGGGTACGCCATATACGTACTAGATATGTCGTATATGGTTGGGTATGCGATGGGTACGCCATGGGTACGTGGTGGGTACTCAATAGATGTAGGGTGGGTACACCATGGGTACTCCACAAAAGTTTTTTTGTTTTTGTTTTTGTGTTTTTTTTTTTTTTTTGGTTTCAGAAGTTGGAATTTGATGCAAGTTTATAGCCTTATTTCTCCTTAATCATCTTCAAAAAATTTATGTAATTTAGAACCACCAACTCTTTACACGCTTATTGAGTAACTTTGCCCTCTTCCACTTGTTGTTGTATAGGATTGTATTTGTATTGTTGAATATGTTGGAAAAAATGATTTTTGCTGACTTTAATTTAATATTAAAGTGTAGTGACTTTAATTAAATATTAAAGTGAGTCCCAACCTTTTATTGTGTTAGGTCCAAGTGAGCCAAAAACCATTGGATTTTGAATAAGTAATTGCCAAGAAATTGTCTCATGATGTTAGATTCATGAATAGGATTTTAAAGAGTATTTAAATCCTTTTTCTTGGCTAAAGGGTGTGAATCCTTTGGGCATCCAAACTTTCATATTTTTTGAAAGGGGCTATGGATGCTCAGTGTTTTAATGACTAGCCTTAAAGGCTGGAGGTTCTTCTTCTCTCTCCTTTACATGTATAAATTGAGACCCTCCTATCAAGTTTCAATATAGAAATTTTTTATTTCCATTTTACAAGTCAGTTTGCTAGAAAGTTTCTACATTGAGAGAGTGCTGCCACTGTTCTTGTTCGCTAAGCTAGACAGAAAGTGCTTCTGCCGTAGCTGGTTTTGACCGTCGTATCCTGGGAGACAGACGCCGGGATTCCTCAAGCACTCGACCCGTGAGGCGGCGAAATCTATTTTAAGGAAACTGCTTCCGTGCAGGCTTCGGTTTCGTCTCTTACCCTTTTATTGTTTTGTGTATTTCTGTTGAAATTTAATTGTAATTATCAGCATATGTTCTTGGTATATAATTTGATTTCTTCATAAATCTATTTATTTAATTTCACAATTTGAACAACAAGCTTAAAACAAATTTTATATATATTTTCTATGAAATTGATCGAATAGATTTATATAGACTATTAGGTTAGCTTTGTATAATGTTACTAGGAATTGTTGCGGAATTGCTCACTATTTCAATGATTGTAAATTATGCAATGGTACTCTCTAATTGCTTAGTTTAGTTAGAATTCTCTATCATAATTTGCATGAATTTTAAGGTTATAAAATATAATTTATGGATGTTGTAATTTTGACATACTAATTCTATTCTAGTTTTAATTTGTTACATGCTTATTATTTTCTAGATAATATTACATAATTTAATGTATTTTGGAGTTATAGAGTTTTTTATGAATTCTGTACATGATTAATGTGAATTATTTAATTGGGTGCATTAATCTAAATTATCTAATTGGGTGCATTAATGTGAATTATTTAATTGGGTGCATTAATTTAAATTATTTAATTGGGTGCATTAATGTGAATTATTTAATTAGGTACATTAATCTAAATTATCTAATTGGGAGCATTAATCTGAATTATTTAATTGGGTGCATTAACTTTGAATTTAACTTATTTATTTGGAGTTAATAGTTTAAATGTTTATTATGAATTAATTTTATTCATAACCCATGAGTATAGAACTTTATTTTAAAGTTTTAATTTAATTGGCATTTTAATGCATTGGTTACTTATATAATTAAAAGTTGGCTAGATGGTTTCATTTAATTTATTAAATTTTTTAGATTATTTGTTTGTATTTCGTTGTGGTTTGCTACTAACTTTCTTTGTAGGGATACCAATGCGAAAAACAAATATAAAACCAAATGAATAGTATTTGGGATGTAAAAATAAAAATGTTTGGACTACTAACTTTTGTGTTGAATAAGAATACCTAAGCGTGGAAAGGCTTTTGGAAGAATCCTTATGGATTGACTATTTTATTTAAATGTTTGAAGCATGTTTGCTTGAGATGTAGTTGGTTTGTTTACTAATTTGTAGTAGCAAGTTTTATTTGCTTATATTGTTGTAGCAATCGTTTTACATTGCTTGTAAAAGTTTTGGACCCTGGTTTGCTTTAACCTAGTTCATCCTTAAGAAAATTTAATACTTAAAATTGTTTATCACGAACTAAGAGTCAACATGCTCTTAAAAGTTTTGTCAAAGGTTAACTGGGTTTTAAGTGGGACCGATGTGACCCCTCCAGTCTTCTTGGGAACTTTCTTGACCGTGTTCGATTCTAGGTTTTGTGGTGAGACTAATTTTTGAATTAATTTTTCTTCTAAGGGATTTTCTACGGGTTAAGTTTAATTTCTGGAAACACAGAAGTGATATTCTGGTGTAATTTTTGAAAATGGCAACTATCACTGATGCTGCTGCTGCTGCTACTGCTACTGCTAATGTTGGTGGGGATTTGAACCCCGGGGTAACTGGATTACCAATCCCTACTGCTGTGATCTCTATGGTCAATCCTGGTGTTACTCCCGCTGTTTCGGGAGGACCGCTTAGTCACCATGAGTGCCCAGAAAAATTTGTTGGGAAAAATTTTAAGAGATGGCAGCAAAAGATGCTGTTTTACTTGACCATGCTTAACCTTGCCAAGGTTCTGAGCAAGGATCTTCCAGTCGTGGCAGAGTATGAGCCTGACAGGCAGAAAGTCATGGCGCTTGACACATGGAAGCAGACAGACTATTTTTGCCGGAACTATGTGTTCAACAGCTTGGCAGACTCACTCTATAGTGTGTTTTATTCCAAGAGCTCAACAAAAGAATTATGGGAATCTCTGGAAAAAAAAGTACAGGACTGAGGACACCGGGGCAAAGAAATTTGTGGTTGGCCGGTTCCTTGATTTTAAAATGGTAGATTCTAAAACTGTGATAAGCCAAGTCTAGGAGTTCCAAGTGATCTTGCATAATATTCATGCTGAGTGGATGCCTTTGAACGAGTCATTCCAAGTTGCTGTGATCATTGAGAAACTTCCCAATGGTTGGAATAATTTCAAGAATTACTTGAAGCACAAGCGCAAAGAAATGTCAGTTGAAGAACTGGTTGTCCGACTCCGGATTGAGGAGGATAATAGAAAGAAAGGAGAGCGTACCTCCTCAGTAAAGGTCAATGTCGTTGAGCATGGCAAATCTTCTGGGATAATGAAGAAGCCCCCTGTGAACAAGAGCTCTAAGCTGGGGCCAAGGGGTGGTGTTGCAAAGAAGTCGGCTTATAAGCTGTAGGAACCAGGTTATCGGTTCTTTGCGAAGTGTTATAACTGTGGTAACGAGGGGCATCGGGCTAGTGACTGCCGCAAGCAGAAGAAGCCATACAAGACCAAACCTCGTGCTCATATGGCAGACTTACAAGAGCACTCCTATGAGGAGGATGATATGCACTTGTCTACCGTTGTCTCTGAGGTGAATCTGGTGGGTTCAAACCCAAGAGAATGGTGGATTGATACTGGGGCTACACGCCACATCTGCTCCGAGCAGAAGCTGTTTACAACTTTCGAACTGGTTACAAACGGTGAGAAGTTGTTTATGGGAAACTCTGCTACCTCGATTGTTGAGGGGAAAGGAAAGGTGATCCTGAAGTTGACGTCAGGAAAGGAGCTGACCTTGAACGAAGTCCTGTATGTTCCGGACATTCGTAAAAATCTTGTCTCAGGGTCTCTTCTCAGTAAACATGGTTTTCGCATGGTTTTTAAGTCCGACAAGGTCGTTCTTACCAAAAGAGGAATGTATGTGGGTAAGGGTTATATTTTTGGGGGTATGTTTAAACTCAATGTTATGACTGTTATCCCAAAGATGAATAAAGGTGCATCTTCTTCTGTTTGCATGCTTGAGTCTTCCAATTTGTGGCATGGTGGACTAGGACATGTGAACTTTGAATCTTTACATAGATTAATCAAGTTAGACCACATACCATTTTTTAAGATTAATCTGAAACACAAGGGTGAAACTTGTGTTGAAGCAAAGTTGACAAGAGCTTCGTTTCATTCTATTGAAAGAAGTGCAGAATCGTTGGATTTAGTGCATAGTGATGTGTGTGACTTAAAATTTATACAATCACATGGTGGCAATAAGTACTTCATCACTTTTGTTGATGATTGCACTAAGTATTGTAATGTCTTTTTGCTCAAAAGCAAAGATGAGGCGATTGACAAGTATGTTCTTTATAAGAATGAAGTTGAGAATCAAGTAGGCCACAAGATTAAGGCTTTAAGAAGTGATCGTGGTGGTGAGTATGAATCTCCGTTTATTGAGATTTGTGCTCAATCTGGGATTATCCACCAAATCACGGCGCCTTATTCTCCTCAGTCTAATGGGATTGCTGAGCGGAAGAATAGAACGCTAAAGGAAATGATGAATGCAATGTTGATAAGTTTTGAATTGCCACAGAACTTGTGGGGGGAAGCAATTCTCTCTGCAAATTACATTCTGAACAAAGTACTCCGGAAGAAGGTGGACAAGACGCCTATGAGTTATGGAAAGGCGTTAAGCCTTCGTATAAATTTTTACGAATGTGGGGGTGTCTTGCAAAAGTGGCGATTCCTACACCCAAACGGGTTAGGATAGGCCCGAAATCCGTGGATTGTATATTCATTGGTTATGCATATAATAGTAGTGCATATCGATTTCTTGTACATAAGTCTGAAATCCCAGACATACACAGGAATACCATCATGGAGTCAAAGAATGCATGTTTCTTTGAAGACATTTTTCCTTGCCGAACCCATGAAGGGGTTCCAAGGTCTTTGGAGCAATTTAATGAGCTTGCTAGTGAGGATGATCATGTTGATGATTCAGGTGATGATCAAATTGAGGTTTTAGATGAGCCTAGAAGGAGTAAAAGGGCTAGGATATCCAAATCTTTTAGTCCAGACTTCTTGACTTATATGGTTGAGAACGAACCTCAAACTTTTCACAAAGCTGTGACTTCTCCTGAGAGTCCTTTATGGAAAGAAGCGATCAAAAGTGAGATTGACTCCATCTTACAGAACCACACCTGGGAGTTGGTAGATTTACCTCCAGGTTGCAAGCTTTTAGGCTGCAAATGGATTTTTAAAAGAAAGATGAAGGCCGATGGGTCAATTGACAAGTATAAGGCGAGGCTCGTTATCAAAGGGTACAGACAACGAGAAAGCCTGGATTACTTTGATACATACTCACCTGTAACTAGGATGACATCCATTCGCATGGTGATTGCGATAGCAGCTTTGCGCAATCTTGAGATACATCAGATGGATGTAAAGATAGCTTTCTTAAATGGGGATTTGAATGAAGAAATCTACATGGAGCAACCTGAAGGGTTTTCAGCTCCAGGACAAAGCAAGAAAGTCTGTAAACTTGTCAAATCTTTGTATGGTTTGAAACAAGCGCCTAAACAATGGCATGAGAAGTTTGACAATGTAATGTTGTCAAATGAGTTTAGAATCAACGAATGTGACAAGTGTATTTATGTCAAAGACACTGACAGAGGTTATGTCATTTTGTGTCTATATGTTAATGATATGCTCATTATAGGTAGTAACGATGAAATGATCAAAACTACCAAGAAGTTATTAAACTCTAAGTTTGACATGAAGGATATGGGTATTGCAGATGTTATTCTGGGAATTAAGATTACCAGAATCTCTGGCAGAATTGTACTTTCTCAGTCTCATTATGTTGATAAGATACTTGAGAAGTTTAGTGGATCAAATACGAGTGTGTCATCGACACCTGTAGACTTAAGTCTACATTTTACCAAGAATAATAATGAAAGTGTCTCATAGTTAGAATATTCTCAGGTAATTGGAAGTTTAATGTATCTGATGAGTTGTACTAGGTTGGATATAGCTTACTCGGTTAGCAGGCTTAATAGATACACAAGTAATCCCGATGCTTCTCATTGGAAGGGCATTGTACGGGTGTTAAGGTATTTACGCTACACTCGGGATTATGGGTTGCATTATACTCAATATCCAGCGGTGCTTGAAGGATATAGTGATGCGAATTGGATATGAGATATAAAAGACTCAAAGTCCACTAGTGGATATGTGTTCACTCTTGGTGGGGCAGCCGTGTCTTGAAAATCTTCCAAGCAAACGTGTATATCTAGATCAACGATGAAATCAGAGTTTATTGCTTTGGATAAAGCAACGGAAGAAGCAGAATGGCATCGCCATTTCATTGAAGATATTTCACGTTGGTCTAAACCTGTGCCAGCTATTTGTATTCATTGTGATTGTCAATCTGCAATTGGTAGGACACAGAGTAATATGTATAATGGAAAGTCTAGGCATATCTGTCGTAGACATAATTCCATACGACAACTACTCTTGAATGGAGTTGTCTCTTTAGACTTTGTAAAGTCTAAGGACAACATTGCGGATCCGCTAACCAAAGGGTTAAGTCGAGTGTTAGTCGAAACGTCGTCAAAAGGAATGGGGTTGAGGCCTTTGGAAGTTACCGGAATGGAAATCCAACCTAGTTGACTGGAGATCCTAAGATCTAGGTTCAATGGGACAACCTAATTGCATGTAACGGTGGTATGTCACTGAGGAAGTTAAACCTCCAGCCATTCCTTCTATCAGTGATACCTGCAAGTGTAGAGGTTAAACTGAGCTTTTAATGACTCTAGTGTGTTAAGCTGTTGAGCTGAGTATTGCAGGATATTCAAGTAGAGTCACCTATGTGAGTGTGAAGTGGGGCCGCTTCTAGAAGAATTGGGCAGGCCAAGATTCTTTGAAACCACTCGCTGAACCAGGCTAGTGTCCAGGGCCACACAGGGCACACTAGTGAGAACAGAATGGTGGTAGGAGTAATTCCCGTGTGAGATCTATTGTCTCAGTTTACATAAACGGTAGAGCAGTTCAAGATGTCTTATTCATTGATCAGCCAGTAAACTCGATAGGTTTTCACTGGGAGAGGTTCAAAACCAAAAGCTACATTCTCTGATGTCGGGGTTAGTTCGTTATACTCTCTCTTCGAGTCATTATTGTTGAACGATGTCCGTTTGTTAAGTCTTTCGGTCAATTTTTATTCACATGGGGGACTGTTGGAAAAAATGATTTTTGCTGACTTTAATTTAATATTAAAGTATTAAAGTGAGTCCCAACCTTTTATTGTATTAGGTCCAAGTGAGCCAAAAATCATTGGGTTTTGAATAAGAAATTGTCAAGAAATTGCCTCATGATGTTAGATTCATGAATAGGATTTTAAAGAGTATTTAAATCATTTTTCTTGGCTAAAGGGTGTGAATCCTTTGGGCATCCAAACTTTTATATTTTTGGAAAGGGGCTATGGATGCTTGGTGTTTTAATGACCAGCCTTAAAGGCAGGAGGCTCTTCTTTTCTCCTCTTTACATGTATAAATTGAGACCCTCCTATCAAGTTTCAATATAAAAATTTTTTACTTCCATTTTACAAGTCAGTTTGCCAGAAAGTTCCTACATTGAGAGAGTACTGCCACTGTTCTTGTTCACTAAGCTAGACAGAAAGTGCTTCTGCCGTAGCTAGTTTTGATCGTCGTATCCTGGGAGACAGACGCCGGGATTCCTCAAGCACTCGACCCGTGAGGCGGCGAAATCTATTTTAAGGAAACTGCTTCCGTGCAGGCTTCGGTTTCGTCTCTTTACCCTTTTATTGTTTTGTGTATTTCTATTAAAATTTAATTGTAATTATCAGCATATGCTCTTGGTATATAATTTGATTTCTTCATAAATCTATTTATTTAATTTCACAATTTGAACAACAGAATATTGATTTATTTTGGGTTTTATAATTTCTCTTTATAGCTATTGTTTTGAACTTTGATTTGTAAGTGTGATGTTTAGCTATAAATTTAAAAATAAATAAATATTTGACGTACCCTAGTCATATCTATACCTTATTTTTTTTAGATTTTAATGTATCAATATACTTGTATCGTACCTATACATGTATCCAGCTCCATGCTTCATAGCATACAATGCATCATGAGGCACATTAGACATCTTTAGTCAACTTATTTTTCGATTTTTATGACAACAATGAAAAATATGTTATATTTCAATCATTTTTTGGTATTATTTATATCACTACATATATAAATATTCATACTCGATTATTATTTGAAAAATAATCATTAAAATAATAATAAAACCCAACCTTAGAATGTATTCCGATAATATTATTATTAATAATAATAAAAGTGATATATTACCTTCTAAATTAATTGTCAAGTTAAATATCCTGCAAATCATAAAAGGTGCATCTTATTGGAAGTTTCACATTTATGCAAAAATGAAAAGGTGACCAATACAAATGAAAAAATAATTAACAAATGAAATTTTTATTATAAAAAAAAATAATATTTTTCAACTTTCTGAGTGTTTTGGTTCGAAATAAAAAATATTATAGAAGATTACATCATTCTTTTTGAAAGTTTTGTACAAATATTTTGTTCATATATATAAAGCATTAATTAAATAGAGATTAAATGTCAAAAGATAGTATGTATTCAATCTATCTATCCGAACAGACATTGGGGTTTAATCCAATGGTCTAGTAGTCACACCTTCGAGTCTAGTGAAAGAGAGGTAAAGAGTTTGAGTTGATGGGCTAGCGGTTAATCCCTTCAGTTGTAACATAGCTATACTACAACTATTGTGTTTGATAGTTGTTGGGCTTCTGACTATGTATTTTTTAAATTATAATTGTTCAATTTAATTTTAACATAACTATTAACATATTTATAATTAATCTCCTGCTGATTAACAAAGAAAAAAAAAATTGTCAAAGGTTATGGCTCTACCAAATTTACTCTTGTATTATAATTTTGAGAAATGCTATTTATCACATGTTTTATTTCACAATTTTGTTTCACCTCTTAAATGTATTGATGCATTTAATTAAAGTCATGTGTACATGCAAGACTCATCATTTTTGATAAATAATGAAACATACTATATTACATGCACTACAACATACAAGAATTTTAGACATCAAATGTTTTGGTCTCTAAAAGTGAAAATTTTGTTGCAAAAAACATTCAGGGACTAATTTTCATCGTCATGAGGATAGTCGTTAAAAGATCGTTCCGAAAAGTTAAAAACAAGGCATTTAGTGATAAAATTTTGAAAATGTCACTAATAAATACACTTTTAGGGACAAAATAATTTGGTCCCAAAAAGATAATAATTCATCACTAATGTCCAATTTTTGTTGCTAAAAATATAATAACGACACTTTTTGTAACAAAACTATTTAGTCTCTAAAAAATAATTTTGTCCTTAAATTTTGATTCCTAAAACTTTAATTTTTTTATAGTGATGAGAATCCAAACGAAAATTTTTGATAAACTATTTCAATGATATATAGTATAGCCTTTTCTCTAATGTAATTGTCCATGTCTTGCAATAGGCTCTTGGTGCAAAGGAAAATGACTAACATGTTTTAAGATTATGTTTGGATAAACGGTTTTAAATGAAGAAATTTGTGATTAAATTTATTAATATACAAAGAAGTTAACTATTATAGATAGATCAAAAATTAAAGGGAAATAGAGTATAGTAAAAAGACAATTATATTATTGTGATCTTTGATAAGATGAAAGATTTTAAATAATTATTTTTAGTTAAAATCTTTTTATTTATTTATTTTTTTTTTAACTCAACAAAGAAACTTTTATTGATAGAGAACAAAAGTATAGAGTACAAAGTAAAACTAGCAAATTCAATTTTGAAATTTATATTTATACTATCATATCTAAATTTAAACTGTTATTTTTTAGTGATTAATGCCTTGACAAGACCAAATGCAACCTTGGTACCAACTGCAATTTAAAATAAGAAAGAAAGCAAAAGAAAAGAGTTGTTAATAATCAAATTATTATATTATCAAGTTGTAGATATCTAGGGTTAGATTTTATGGAGACCTTCAAGTTGATAAGTCTCTTCTTTGTGTGAACACCATGTGAAGAGAGGTTCAAACTTTGAAAAAAAACAAAGAAAAGAAAGAAACAAAAAGATCAAGTTGATCAAAGTGGGAGGGAATAGAGAAATGCCCATAGGACAAAAGAAAAAAGAGTTCGTGGAAAATGGATTCCATGTTAAAGTTGTACGAAAGAGGAAATTAAATGGTTAAACCACTTGAGAGAGAGATGATTAAAGTCGAGGTAGGTAGGGTATAGTAAAATAAAACCATGTTGGTGAGTAAATTTACCAAATTAATCTTGGTTTTTGAAGATATATACATGTTTGGCACAATTTATTGTAAATAAAAAAATTAATAATTTATAAACAGAAGTCAAAAACGTCTCTCATCTAATTTTTAAAAATTAATTTTTTTTAAAATTATTTCTATATAATAGATTATAAATAAAAATTATACCAAATAATCTAACCAAATCGATCCTTTACAAACTCCAAGTATGTTTTCAGAGGAAAATTCAACGAACAGACAACTAGTATGCCGCCATTCTAGTTGGAAAATGGGTGGCTTGTTATTTGATTTTACCAATATCCTCGCAAGTTGGCTTTGTCGTTTTGTGATTTTATTTAGGTTCTGTTTTATTAGAGTGAACAAATATGACAAAATAATAATAACAATAAAGGAGACTTACGTAGTGGTACTAGTAGATAAATTTATTATTTAATAAGTTTTATGATAATTAATAATATTTTTATTAAAAAAATTTTTTGTGTACAAAAAATAAATTGAAACTAAATTAAATAAATAAATTAAATAATGCATCGAATTTATTTTATCGAACCAAATGAATAATAAAAGATCAAGTCGAGTGTGTGACACTCTATCTTTAAGATAGATTCGCCCCGTTACGGTACTTATAGACAAGTGGCGTCTATCTATCAAGATACAATGATCTTCACAAATTGTAATGGCACTCCAAACAATTGTACAACTAACAAAAATTTTGTGTTCTATACTCTCTTAAAATTCCCTAAACAACTACTATGAAGAATAATGCAAACAAAGCAAGAAATGGACAGCAAAATGAAATTTTTTCAGATTATTTTCCAACCCCAAAACTACTGGAAAATGCTGGTATTTATAGGCCAAAAGATTTGTCTGAACAAGTGCTGTATTTGAACTGAACAGGTATGAAAAACCCTGAACAGATACAGTTTGAATCCTTGGACAGATCTGCAACTGCTACAGTTATAAAACTGTCCAGATTTTGAATCTGTCTGGATAGTTATGAATCTGTTCGAATTTGAACAGATTGAAAAATTGTTTGGACTGAAAAATCTGTTGTGGAATTTTTGAACCTTTTGAACCTCAGATAAAATCTGTTCAAATCTGCCAAGGCTGATTTAAATCTGTTTGAGAACATAGAATCTGACCGGTACAAAAATAGTTTCAAAATCAATTTTGGACAGATTAATCTGTTATGGAATTGATCTTGAAAGAGACACAATTATTGGACACAAAATTTGAATTCAATTCAATTTGAAATTCAAATAAATTTTGTTCAAAAAATTAATGTTAGAACCGACCCGACCCACGATCCACACCCGCGCCTGGCACGGCTCGGCTTGGTCGGACGGGTGGCGGCAGCGTGCACGTATGTGGTGGTTTGGGCTAAGGATTACTTTGTCCATAACTCCTTCTTTCTACAAATTTGGGATGCCTCTTGCGGCCCAACCCAAGTGTTGCTACCTAGAACTTATATACATACGTAAGTTCTCTTCAAGTTTCAATGTGGGACAAGCCTTACAAGGAAACCCATATTTAATTCTTTATATGTCCAATTCCACGAACCCGAAAATGACGTCAATTTCCCATTCACTCATAAATGGCTTTGACGAACCGTTTTCACTGTGTGACTTGCTATGCAGCAAGGAACACGTCACCTCTTCGGACCCACCCCAAAAGGTTTGAGGCCCACTCAATTTTGGGCTCAAAGTTGACCCAAAATAAGCCTTATAAAAACTAATTTTCCAACAATCCCCCACATGAATAGAATTTGACGGAGAGAAAATGTAACAACATGATCTAATTACAGAGAGTATAGAAATTGGAAATATTCTGCAAAGGATATGAAGCTTTTGTCTTTGAACCTTCCCTTGTGAGACACCGTCAGATTTACTAGCTAACCAGTGAACATGATGTCTTGAACAATTCAGCCATTTGTGTAAACCAAGACAATAGAACTCACACAGAATATCACCAGACACTGTTTAGTTCTCACTATTGTGTTCATTTTGGCCCTGAACAACTTGGTCTTTTATGAGTGCTCTAGAGAATTGTAACGCTTCACAAATCTCATAGAATCGGCCCAGTTCACACTCACATAGGTGATTCTTATGAAGAGTATCCTGCCATACTCCACTGGGTTTACCTAGATATAAGAATCATTAAAAGTATTACTTAACCTAAAACGCTGCAGACATCACTATTTCATCATAGAAATGGGTAGGAGTTTGACTCCCCAGTGATCCTTCTGAGTCATAGACAACTTGGTTGTCCTTTTGAACCTAGATCTTGGGATCACTAGTCAACTAGGTTGGGTTGCCGTTGTGGTAACTCTTATTTAATAGGCTTAAGTCTCATTCCTCTCGATGAATTCTCAATTAGTTCTCTTGCTAACCCTTTGGTTAGTGGATCCGCTATGTTGTCCTTAGACTTCACATATTCAATGAAAATAATTCCATTAGAGAGTAGTTGTCTTACCGTATTATGTCGACGACGAATGTGTCGTGACTTACCGTTATACATATGACTCTGTGCTCTACCTATTGCCGATTGACTATCGCAATGTATGCATATAGCAGGCATCGATTTTAGCCACATTGGAATATCTTCAAGGAAGTGGCGAAGCCATTCTACCTCTTCCCCAACTTTATCTAAAGTTATGAATTCTAATTCCATAGTACACCTAGCAATGCAAGTCTGTTTGGAAGATTTCCAAGATACAGTCGTACCACCAAGAGTAAAGACATATCCACTGGTGGATTTTGAGTCTCTAGTATCCGATATCCAGTTTGCATCACAGTATCCTTCAAATACTGCTGGATATCTAGTATAATTCAGCCCAATGTTACGAGTAAATCGGAGATCTTAGAACCTTTATAATTGCTTTCCAGTGTTCTACTCCCGGATTACTCGTATATCTACTTAATTTACTTACTACATAAGCTATATTCAGGCAGCTTCCAATAATTTGAGCATACTCTAATTGAGAAATACTTTCCTGTACATTCTTAGAAAGAAACAAATTAACATCTACAGGTGTTCTAGCAAGATGTTCATCATCATTGCTGAATTTGTCAAGTATTTTCTCAATGTAATGAGATTGTGACAAAGCATATCCTTTTGATGTTTTGATAATTTTCATACCAAGAATTATATCAGCAATGCCCATGTCCTTCATGTCATAATGTTTATTCAATATTTTATTTGTAGTTTTAATCATATCATTATTACTATCTACGATGAGCATATCATTCACATAAAAACATACAATGACGTAACCTTTGTCTGCGTTTTTAATATAAACACATTTGTCACACTCATTAATTTTAAATCCATTTGACATCATTGCCTTGTCAAATTTCTCGTGCCATTGTTTTGGCACTTGTTTTAAACCATATAATGATTTAACCAATTTACACATTTTTTTTTCTTTTCCTAGAATAGAAAATCCTTCTGGTTGTTCTATGTAAATTTCTTCATCTAACTCACCATTTAAGAAAGCGATTTTCACATCCATTTGATGAATTTCTAGATTGTGCAACGATGCAATTGCAATTAGCATTTTAATGGATATTATTCTAGTAACTGGTGAGTACGTGTCAAAGTAATTAAGACATTCTTTTTGTCTAAAACCTTTGACCACAAGTCTTGCCTTGTATTTATCAATTGATCCATCTGCTTTCATTGTTCTTTTGAAAATCCATTTGTATCCAAGAGGTTTACACCCTGGTGGTAAATCCACCAATTCCCAAGTGTGATTTTAAAGGATGGATTCAACTTCATTACTGATAGCTTCTTTCCATAAAGGAGCATCAGGACTGGACATAACTTCTTTAAAAGTTAAAAGCTCATTTTCTAACAAAAAAGTTAGAAAATCTGGACCAAAAGATTTTGAGATTCTAGTACGTTTACTACGCCTAGGTTCCTCTTCTTCATTTTGATCTATCTCTTGCTCTTGATCTTGTTCTTGATCATTACTAGTAATAGCATCAAAAGATCTTTTCTTACTACGAGTCTCTTGTCTAATCTTATTCAGAAACACATGTTCAAAGAAAAATGCATTTCGAGATTCAAAAATAGTATTTATATGCATTTCGGAATGTTCTAATTTATAAATCAAAAACCGATATGCACTACTATTCTTGGCATAACTAATGAAAATGCAATCAACGGTTTTATGACCTATCTTAGTCTTTTTAGGACAAGGAATAGCCACTTTAATCAAACACCCCCACACTTTTAAGTATTTGTAGGATGGTACCTCCCATGCCACAATTCATAAGGTGTTTGATTCACTTTCTTTTGGGGTACTTTATTTAAAATATAATTAGCAGAAAGTATTACTTCTCCGCCTCCACAAGTTCTGAGCTAATCCAGAACTTATTAACATGACATTCATCATTTCTTTTAAAGTCTTATTTTTCCTTTTAGCAATTCCATTTTGCTGAGGTGAATAAGGAGCGGTGGTTTGATGAATTATTCCATATTCTTTACAAAATTCACCAAAAGGTAATTCATATTCACCAAAAGGTAATTCATATTCACCACCTCTATCACTTTTAACTTTCTTAATTTTCTTACCAAGTTGATTTTCAACTTCATTCTTATATCAAATGAAAGTTTCCAAAACTTCATCCTTGGTTCGAATTAAATAAATATAACTATATCTAATATAGTCATCTATGAAAGTGATAAAATATTTTTTCCCACCTCTAGTTTGAATTGATTTAAAATCACAAATGTCACTATGAATTAATTTAAGTGGTTCCGTACTTTTTTCAATTGAATGAAAAGGAGTTTTGGATAATTTTGCCTCAACGCAAATTTCACATTTATGATTTGAATCAATGTCAAATTTAGGTAAACATTCCATATTACTTAATCTACGCAAAGATCCATAATTAATATGTCCAAGTCTATCGTGTCATAAATTTGAAGACTCAAGCAAGTAAGAAGAAGATGTATTTTTATTAATACTAGAGAGTACAACAGTCATTACATTCATTTTGAAAAGGCCATCAGACATGTAACTTTTTCCTACATACATCTCGTTTTTGGTAAGTACAAACTTGTCACTTTCAAAAACTAGCTTAAACCCATTTTTACTTAACAAAGATCCGGAAACAAGATTCTTGTGAATGTTCGGTACATGCAGCACATTGTTGAAAGTGAGTTCCTTTCCAGATGTCATCTTCAGAATAATCTTTCCTTGTCCTTCAGCTTTAGAAGTCGAAGAGTTGCCCATAAAAAGTTATTCACTGTTGTCCATTATAGAATAAGATGTGAACATCTTTTTGTCGGTACAGATGTGGTGAGTAACACCAGTGTCCACTCACCACTCTTTAGGATTTTTGATAAGGTTTACCTCGGAAACAACTGCAGAAAGATTTATAACACCTACACTATTGGAAATTTTATCCACTTCGGTCATATCGGCTTGAGCAGGCTTCTTACTTGATCTTCCTTTGCTTTTGCAAAAATCAGTTCCTAAGAACTTTTCTGGTATTTTACCAAGATTCACTGGGACAGTCCTAACATAAAGAGGGGTTGACGCAATTACAGCTACCATATTAGTACTGGTTTGAACATAAGTTTGACCAATTTTTGTAGCCATGAATTCTAAATTATAAAACAAAATTATAATTAGAATTTTATAATACACAGAAAATTAAACCAAAACCACAGAATTAAATTCTGTAAAAATAAAAGAAACATGAACTGTAACTTTTATTTTCAATTAATTTGAAAATAAAATATAATTTTATTTAAACAAATTAATTCCACACAAAAAATTAAATTCTGTAAAATAAAAGAAACAAGAATTATAACTTTTATTTTCAATTAATTTGAAAATAAAATAAAATTTTATTTAGCCAAATTAATTCCACACAGAAAATTAAATTTCTGTAACACTTCAACAATTAAAATACTGAAACAAAATTTTAATTAATGAATACTCCTAAATAATTTCTAAAAATCAAAATTAATTTCTGACAAAATTTCACAAATAAATATTTTGAATTGTTAATGACACCAGTATATTACTACTAGTTGTCAAAGAAAATAGACAGTATATTACTACTATCTGTCAAACAGTATATTACTACTATTTGTTTTCCAACTAGAATATTGTTTTGTAAAACCACATAAAATAATTTTTGTCAGAAGAAAAAAGTGAAAAGGAAACAAACGAAAAATTCTGTAAATAGAATAATTCGAATCTGTCTTAAGATTGTTGGAACAATCTTCTGCGTACAAAAAATAAATTGAAACCAAATCAAAAAAATAAAATAAATAACGTACCAAATTTATTTTACTGAACTGAATGAATAATAAAAAGATCAAGTTGAGTGTGTGACACTCTGTCCTTAAGACAGATTCGCCCCGCTACGGTGCTTACAGACAAGTGGCGTCTATCTCCCAGGATACAATCATCTTCATAAATTGTAGTAGAACTCCAAATAATTTGTACGGCGAACAAAAATCTTGTATTCTATACTCTCTTAAGATTCCCTAAACAACTAATATGAAGAATAATGCAAACAGAGCAAGAAATGGACAGCAAAATGAATTTTTTTCAGATTATTTTCCAACCCCAAAACTGCTAGAAAATGATGGTATTTATAGACCAAAAGATTTGTCCGAACAGGCATTGTATTTGAACTGAACAGGTATGAAAAACCCTGAACAGATACAGTTTGAATCCTTTGACAGTTCTGCAACTACTACAGTTACAAAACTATCCAGATTTTGAATCTATCAAGATAGTTATGAATCTGTCCGAATTTGAACAGACTAAAAAACTGTTTGGACTGAAAAATCTGTTGTGGAATTTTTGAACCTGTTGAACCTCAAATAAAATCTGTTCAAATCTGCCAAGGCAGATTTAAATTTGTTTGGGAACATAGAATCTGTCCGGTGCAAAAACAGTTTCAAAACCTGTTTTGGACAGATTAATCCGTTATGGAATTGATCTTGAAAGAGGCACAATTATTGGACACAAAATTTGAATTCAATTCAATTTGAAATTCAAATAATTTCTTGCAAGAATTTGGAAAAATTCAAATAAATTTCATTTAAAAAATTAATGTTAGAACTGACCCAACCTACAACCCACACCCGCGCCTAGCACGACTCGGCCGGATGGGGGGCAGCGGCGCACGCTTGTGCGGTGGTTTAGGCTAAGGATCACTTTGTCCATATTTCCTCTATTCTACAAACTTGGGGTGCCCCTTGGGGCCCAACCCAAGTGTTGCCATCTAGAACTTACATACACACATAAGTTCTCTTCAAGTTTCAATGTGAGAAAAGTCTTATAAGGAAACTCACATTTAATTCTTTAAATGTCTAGTTCCACGAACCTGAAAATGACGTCAACTTCCCATTCACTCATAAATGGTTTTCACGAACCATCTTTACTGTGTGACTTGTTATGCGGCAAGGAACACGTCACATCTTCGGACCCACCCCAAAAGACGTTTGAGGCCCACTCAATTTTGGGCTCAAAATTGGCTTAAAATAAACCTTATGAAAACTAATTTTCCAACAATTTTTCATCAAACACAATTAAAAAGTCACAAATTATTAATTTTCAGGGACAAATTGAAAATTGTCACAAAAAATGTTACTAATTATGAATTTTAACAACAGCTTAAAAAAATCGTCACCAAAAAAGTAACTAATTTTTAACTTTCAACTACAGCTTGAAGATTGTCACAAAAAGTCACAAATTGTAAGTTTTAGTGACAATTTATAAAAATCGTGACAAAAAAGTCACTAATTGTCAATTTTTTGTTACAAATGTAAAAAATCGTTATAAAAAATTATTTTTACTAATAATTTTACTAACATTTATTTTTAATAGGACTTAAAGAGAATTAATCTAATTATTAGAGCCTATTTGTAAGTACTCTAATAATAATAATAATAATAATAATAATAATCATAATCTATCTATCTATCTTCTATCTATCTATACTATTATAAAGTGAACACCTCTTATGGTGTCCTGAAGCTTTACTCTCCTCATGCCATGTGGCAGTGTTTTTTATTTTTAAAAAAAAAATTAAACAAAGAGATGGGTAAGGTTTGAACTCATGACCATGGATTTAAGTATGAGGACTCATACCACTTAAGCTAAGTACACATTATAATATTAATCTCATTATTATTTTCTTTTATCCTATTTATTTAAGTACACATTATAATATTACTTTCATTTTTATTTTCTTTTATTCCTATTTATTTAAGTACACATTATAATATTACTTTTATTTTTATTTTCTTTTATTTCTATTTATTTAAATTGCACACGCCGCTAGTAATAATAATAAGTGAAGTTGAATCAGAGTACTTACGAATTACATGCATTAATTAAATTCAAAATTTAGGGAGGATGTTACTTTGAGTGATTATGATTTTACCGTTTTGTCACTTTAATCTTGTGTTTGTGATTTTATAGGGTCCGCGTACCTGCATACATTAATTAAATTCAAGTAATTTTATTTAGGGAAAAAAATTCAATGTTTTGACCATTCTAACAAAAGGAATCATGAGTTTTAAAATTTGTCAATTTAAATTTTAAGTTTTTTTTTTTTAAAATCAAAATCATTTGCCTATTTCTGTTAATTAAAATCAATAGAAAACAAATATTTTAGTTATTAAACTCAACGAAAAAGAGAATATTTTAGACATTTTATATATACCTACATTAAATTTAATGGTTAAAATACTATTTTTCGTTAGTTTTACTTAACAAAAATGGGTAAATAATTTAGATTGAAAATAAATAAAAAAAATTAAAGTTTAAATTAATAAAATAAAAAACTCAGTTTATTTTGTTATAATGTTAAATCTAGAAAACAAAATCGAAATAATTTTTTCTAAATAAAATTATTCGAATTTATTTATGGGGTACTTACGTATAGATCCTAATAAGTGGACTTATTTGTCTAATAAACTACCAATAAGTCCTAATAGTTGGACTTAATTCCCATCAAGTTCTATTGAAAATAAGTATTTGTAAACTTGTCGCTAAAAATAATTTTTTGTGATAAGTTTTTATATATGCCGCTAAAAATTGACAATTATTAACTCTTTTTGTCATAATTTTTATAAATTGCAGCTAAAATTTACAATAAATGACTTTTTTTATGACAAATTTTTCTTATAAAACTTATTAAACAATAAGTCTACTTATTAAGACTTACACGTAAATACCCCTTTACTTAATGCATGTAGTTTGTACTTACACGGACCCTATATAAAATCACAAACACAAGATTATAACTAAAAAAATGGTTGGTTTTCCACTGGTTCGATAATTCTAACGGTTTATTTTGTAAGTTCTTTCATGTATATTATCTATTAAAAAAAATGAGATAAACTTGGTAATCATCATATTCAATTTATTGCATTTATCCCTAAAAAAAAAAACAATAGGTGTATTTTTTAAAACAGGCTGTGTATTTTTTAAAATAGACTATCTATTTTTTAAGTGACAAATGTGATAAATTGAACATGCTATGATTATTGGATCGATTTATTTTTGTGTCTAGGTGATATATATGAATGACTTTATAATATGAATGGTTCAAAAAATCGAAACAGAATCTGTAGTAGGTCCCACGAGCTTGAACAACACCTTCTAGTCCAAATTTTGGACCGGAGACAATCTAGATTCTAAAAAATAATACTAATTTAAAAGTTCCAAATAAGCTTAACCCAAAAAAAAAAAATACAAATTATAACTTAAGGAAATTTACTTTTTTGACCAAATAAGTGGAAAAAGTCAAATAAATAATCTACAGTTGCAACCAAACACTATCAGTGATTTTTTTTTTTTTTTTTTTTTTTTTTTTTTTGGGAATCAAATAAGCTAAAAATTTGGCTTATAAATAAATTGAATTGAGCCAGGCTTTATAGGACTCGAACTTGTCTCGTTTGTGTATCCAACTTGAGTTCAGCTCGACTCATTAAAATTTCAATACATCATAATTTTACGCTTGATAGTTCTTTTTGGATGATTTTTTTTTTATTCCATATATTTTTTTTCGAAATCTATCTATACAAAATCACTGAAGGCAGTTTCAAACACTTATTTTCTGAAAAATGTTGTTTCACTATTTTGATTAACTAAAAAATCAATCTATTATTATTATTTTTTTGAAATTATGTTAGCTTTTTTGGCTTCCGAAGGTTAGAAATGTAATTTGAGCATACCAGCAAGGATCAATAAGTCCTTACAAAGATTGATAAATGCCAACCAATTAGTCAGACGATTGTTTCAAAATTCTTTCAGTCTCAAGCACTTTACTGGTGGCTTATTTTTTCTTTAGGAAAAAATGTAGAAGACTAAATAAGATAAAAGAAAGAGGGAAGAACAGTGTCAGAAATCAATCTTTTATTAGTAAACATTAGTTTACAATTGTACCTTTACGTTTTCACAGGTTCGAAAGGGATTACAGCAACAGACTAACTGAGAATTACTTCTAGAAATTTGAAGTGCAGAACAGGAATGTAAAGACTAGAATTTAAAGGACTAGAAAACATAAAGTAAATAAATTGGCTTTCTAGATTTGGTTCTGCGTCTTGCATTATCAGCACTCTCCTTTATTTATAGGCTCTGAAAATAATCATCAAAGTGGCTGATGATCCGTTGAAGTATGCGATAACTGTCGAAATGATCTCCATGATCACTGAGTGTGGCTTGCGGTTTTGATCGGTTTGCTTCCCACTATTCTTCCACTCTTCATGGTTATGCTTCCCTCATGAATTTGAATTTAAACTGTAAACAACCATTTGGCCACATCACCTTGAATATCTTGACTATTCTCATGTCTCGCGGATCCATTGCCATTACTGCAGGTTGCCCTGCGTCTGTTGATGATTGAAGATCTTCACTGATTCCCCAATTTACCCCTTATAGTTCATGTGTCAGGCTGTGATAAGTCTGTACAAAATATATAGCCAACAAATTTCATATTCAATATTGATCTTGGTTGAAAAATCTCGTAAATGCAAATCCACATATATCAATTTTATTAAAAATGGAATTGTAGAACTCAAGTTATGAGATTTTAAAATTTTTTTGCACAAAATAAATGAAAATGTTAAAATAATTTGTACACTGATCAAAATAATTTGACAGATAGATTCAAATAAATAAATTGATTTTTCAATTAATCAATTTCATTTTTTCAAAAAATAATATTTGAAACAGCCTTGGGTAATTTTAGATTAATAAAATAGACGATAAATATATTTTTGAAATAGACTATTCATTTTTTTAGAAACAAAAAATGAAATGGTTATGATTATCGGATTGACCTAAACTTTTTCATGAATGATATGTATTGAGGGCCCTATAAAATGAACGGTTCGAATCATTGAAACGAGACTCGTAATAGGCCCTACGAGCCTCTCAAGTTCTCTCATATTGAAATCTTAACATAAGAGAAATCCAACCCAATAAAAAAAAAAGGGTAAATTAAAAAATCCATCCGCTGAGATTTATTTAAAATATGGATTGTTCCTTGTGGTTTGAAAAATTATAAATACCCCATTGTCAGAATTTTCTATTTAACAGAATTAAATGAAAAATAAAATTTCTAACTGCTCTCCTATGCAATAATAAAATTACTTGAATTATTAATTAAAATAAATTTATGATATTATTAAAAATTATTAATTGACCTGATAATTTATTAATAAAATGGGCCATTTGTTATGAAACTCAAAACTTCAAGGGACGGGTTCATATTCTAAGCAAACTTGAGGGTTTGTATTTGTAATTTATCCAAAAAAATTATCCAAAATGAACAACTGAACATTAGAAATACTAGCCAATTCGCACAATTTGCCTACTCCGCATCATTCCACCTGCCAACTTTGATTTGAAATTTAAAATCTGCCTTTCAAATTGTTTTGTTCCGCTATAATTAATATATATATATATATATATATTTTTTTTTAATTATTAATTTTAACACCCAATGGAATATCAAAATAAAAAATCAATGTGAAAGAGATTTAAAATATGAAATTTATTGTAAGTTAGTTTTATATATATGGAAATTATTACGTAAAATTAGTTAGTATTATGTATAAAAAAAAATATTGTGTAAATTACTATTATATATTATACAAATACATAGTAATTATTTAAGATTATTCTTCAATTAATTAACAAATTAAAACTGTCCAAACCGTTCAAATCACGATTTAATTATTTATTAATCTATTATCCATAATTTAATTTATAATTTCACTATCAAATCGCACCAAATTCTCCGTACACACCCACTGAATAAAAATACGACCTACAAAGAGAAGTCATGTCCCAATCTCTCGCAACATCATTGAATAAAATGGCTGTTTGACATGCCAAGAGCCCTTCTCGCTACCAAACAAGATGCATCTTTCTTTTCATGGAAAATGTTAACTTTGTTATTCTTCATTGCCTTTCTTTGTTCATTCATTGGCAGTAAAATCACTCAACAGTTATGATAGGATTTTCGCGTAGTGATTGTGTATTGTGATGTAAAAATTTGGGTTTAATTTTTATAAAGACAAATTTGAAGTGGTGTTTATTTATTGTCGTGAACAAGTTGCCTGGATTTATTTGATATAATATTTTTATATTTATAATTATTTTTTTATTAATTAAAAATAAAAAATAAAAAATATTCCCAAAGTGTTCCACAAACAATCATAAAGATAAAATGGACTATTGAGAATTTCCCTTTCAATTTCAGATTTTCTTCACAAATTATGTGTAAGAAAGGAAAAAAAAAATATTAATTTTAACAAGTGATACCAATTTACATGAAAATTTTTTTATGAAAAGAAATCTAAGTTAGTAAATCCATCCCGAATTGAGTGTCCAACATTTTTTTTCTCTCTCTCTGTGTTGTGCCCAAAAATACACATTTAAATTAGAAAAGTCAAGAAAATTATTTCTTATTTTCCAAGAATTATCCTTGCAACCAAATATGCTATAAGTATCTAGGCATAAACTATTTATGACACTATATATTTATCAATATAAATGAAAATTTAACAATTAATTACAAAATAAGTGAGATTATATGACCAGGATGGACAAGGCAGTCAGTTCAGTTGTTCATTGTCCCTTGAAATTGTGAGAAAGTTAAAAGTTTAAGATTCAAGTCGATGGAGCGACTGCGATCCTTTCACTATAATCTAACTTAGTAACTCTGTAACATCATATCGTATGGCCAAAAAATAAAAAATATATATATATATATTTTTTTTTGTAGATTTTTTAAATTTGATCTAAGAGAAATTTTGGAAGAGCTATCTGTAGTAGAAGAAAACAGAAAATATTGGAAGAGTGATACTAAAAAGACGAAGTGATTGAAATTCTTTGCGATATCTTAAATTTTGTGTATGTGTGCGTTTTTCTTAACACAAAACTCAATTTGAGTTGAATAAAGTACATTTTCAAAGTCGTGGGAAAGATCTAATATAAAAACTCAAGGGACACTACAACAAAAAGCATTTTTGGCTATACTTTTTAGCAACTAAACAAAAATTTAGTTGCCAAAGATACATAATTAGCGACAGAATATTCGTGGTCACTAAAAAATAAACTTTTGGCGATGAATTTATAATTTTGGTCGCTATTGATTTTGGCGCTAAGTGAATTTCTTGCGCGGGAGCGCGAAAAACTTTTCAGTGACCAAATTGATTTATAGCGATGGAAAATTTAGTCGCCAATTGTATTTGTTTGGCAACAAACATTACTTGGTCGCTAAAAATCTGAATAACATTTATGGCAACCAAATTAATTTGGTTGCCAATAAATTATTTGTCTTTACCCTAATTTTTTATTGCCAAAAATTGTTGACAAGAGAATAAACAAACAATTGACCTAACTTCTTCTTATTTTCTCATCCATCTGAAACGGCACAGCACAGAACGGCACAGCACAGATCAGGTATGTTCTTCTTCTCATCTTCTCTTCTTCTTCTCTCTCTCCCTCTCCCTCTCCCTCTCCCTCTCTCGCGCCGCTGAATGCGAAAGGCATAACAGTGCTCGGCGGTAGCAACACTGGGTGGCAGCAAATCGCGACCCTCTTTTTGGGTCGATGCTCTATTCTTTTCTCTGTCTTTGATATTCTGAATGTAGTCCCTCTCCCTCTCCCTCTTGCTTTCTCGCGCCGCCGAATGCCAACGGCATAGCAATGTTGGGCAGCAGTAGATCACAACCTTTTATTTGGGTCGCTGCCCTTTTCTCTTCTCTGGGCCAAATGATATTCTGAATGTATTTTTTGTAAAACTAATTTTTAAAGTAACTGAGGTGAAATAAACTAATTTTTATTTTATTTTTTATTTTGGCTATATTCATGGTTATGTATGTGTATGTACTCATAGATTTGTTAGTGTTCATGTTTATATGGGATTGAGATTGTTGCTTTAGCTAGTTAGGTTACATTGTTTATGCCATTATAAACATACAAGTGGGAGCTTTCAAAGTGGGATGTATACTTGATATTATTCCATTATAACTGTTAGACAGTGATTCTACATTCTGACAGCCAAAATCTCATTGCTCTGCAAGTCCATTAATTTTCATGGCCAATTGCTCTCTAGCAATCATTGTAGATGACTTTTCAAAGTAGGGCTTTTCCTCAATTAGACTGATAACATTCCTTTGTGGTCATAACAGAGTCGTTGGATGTATACATTTCTATTTGGTTTCCAAGAAAATATTCAGGAGTTGTTAAAAATGTGCTATTATTCTGCTTATCAGTGTATGTTATTATTGCATGCTAATGAAATGTGTGAAGCTACCTTCTAATGGATAATGTGATAGGGTTGTTATGAATTAACTTTGGACCATGGAATGGTGAAGTCTGGTTTTGATATGAAGAATTATTATTAGATCATATAAAGTTATTGTATCTATATTATGATAGAACATTCTAAGTCACTTTGCATGGTTGTCATTAATCTAGCAAACTAGACTTTGGATTTGACTCAGTAGTCTTGTAACCACAATTTAGGATGTGAAGCTACCTTCTAATGGATAATGTGATAGGGTTGTTATGAACTTTGGACCCTAGCATATATTATGATAGAACATTCTAAGTCACTTTATACAGATATAGCAGCGTGCAAATGCAGAAAAACAAATACCTGGTTTCTGGTGAGCTTCTTCATCGGTTTTGCATTGAAACTCTAGGAGATCAAGACATTGGACTCCTTTAAGGTGAAACTCAGGACATTCAATTAACACGTGAAACAAAATAGAGAATTCAGCAGCCAAAAGTGAAAATAGAGCACTGGCATTTGGGTTCATGATTGGTTGTAACATTAGTAGTTGAATAACTTCACAGTTACACGGTTTATTGCGAGGAATTTGAGCATGATGATTAGGGTATGCATAGTAGACAATGTAGCCTGGGTAGCCTACATAACTGTAATTACAACGGAAATAGTCAATTGTCTGCAGGTGCAGCTCGTCTGGCATACCCTAACTAAAACCAGTCTGAATTCAATCTGTTGAGAGGCCTATGCTAAATAAATACCTTTGAGTAATGGATCATGAAGGTGATCACTGACAGATCCATTTTGAATATACTCATAAAACAAGTAGAGGTGGTCATCTCTACTGGCATACCCCAACAACTCCACCTATAAATACATATAGGCTTGATTGGTAAAAAATGTTTGAACTTTGTTAAATCACATTAAATTTCATTTTGCAGATATGAAAATGTTACTTACCACATTAATGTGATGTATCTTGCACAAGACCTTGAGCTCTGCAAAGAACTCCTTGGACTTGTTAGATCTCATATTCTTAATCTGCAAAGAACTCCTTGGATGATTTAATTCCATATAGGTATGGCTACTATCTCTCTATTGGTCGTGACGGCTATTGTAGGTTTAATGCTAGTGGGTTTGTATGGTGGGATGTGTGGGTTTAGAGAGGAACTAGAGAAAAGAAAATGAGAGTTTAGGAAGGAGACTAGTAGAGTTTAGGAAGGAAGTAGAGTTTAGGAATGAGAGTTTGAAGAAACGCCCAATGCAATTCATGAGTTGACATTAGCAAGTAACTTGCTTGACTTCGCCTATAAGACAATTGTATTCCCTTTTTTCATGCATATTGCTATTGTTCATAAACCTATTCATCTGTTGATTCAAATGATTAATATCTTGCTTGAATGTGCTTGAATGTGCAAGTCTAAGACACGGACAGAGAGACCCATTTATTGCTATCCATCTTTGCTGGTTTTTGACTTTCATCTTGTTGCATTGTTAGCTTTGCCAATGAGCTACTAGTTGTTTTTGTTCTTTTCTATATCATGTGTATAGTAAATTGGGAATTGCCTGAAGCAACAAAATGGCCAAACTGGTGAGGATGAATTTCCATGAATTTCCATTGTAGTAGTAGTTTTTTTGTTGTTATTGTTGGAGTGTCAGTTAACTTATGTTGCATTCGGTGGGCTTGGGTGCCAAAACTTTGAATGAGTGCAAAGCATTCAAACACAATTCTGAAATCTCCTTTTGGGGAGTGATTGTAGATGCATGTGATAGATTAAAACTAACTTTATGAATAGTTTGATTCAAGAAATATGCATCAACAGTTAATCATACAAAATGTGTCAGCCAATACTTAGTGTGCTTCCCTTAGTAACTTTATATAGGTTAAAGTGTGCTACATGCACTGTGGTAGAGCACGAGTATTGATCTTTAGGTTGAAAAAAAGAACTAGGAATATGTACAAATTTATAGAGATATTGCTTGTAATTAGTTCATATATGCCAAGTTTAACTAGTGAATCATGTATTACTTTTTGATTTTGTTATATTGAAATTTTGTAATTCACTGTAAGAAAATTTGCTCTCAATTTGTTCATCTATAATGTGAAACCAATGTCTTTAGACCAAGACCTTTATTATTAACATTTTAACATTATAATTTTTTTTTTCATATGTTTGACACATTGGCAATGGATGGAATATAGTTCGGGAGCATCAAATGATTACATTTTGAATTTTTGGATATATTTTGTCATAGGTTTTTGTTATGAATTTGCAAGCTTGGAAGAGTTTTTGGAATTACATGTTTGAAGTTTTTTTCACATGTTTGACAGATTGGCAATGGATGAAATATAGTTCGGGGAGCATCAAAGGATTATATTTTGAATTTTTAGATATATTTTGTCATAGGTTTTTGTTATGAATTTGCAAGCTTAGAAGGTTTTTGGGCATTACATGTTTCAAGTTTGGAATTGTAAGAGATTTGCATTTAAATTGAATGTTTTGGTGCCATTTGATAACACTTACGTTTTCAGTTTCCTATTTATATTTACAAAAATTTTAAAAACTCAAATAAAATTTTTTTTGGTAAAATTTTTGATTTATAAATCAGTGGTCTCAATTTATAAATTTAGCCAAAAAATGTGTTTCCATTTTGAGTTTTCAATTTTTTTTTTTTTTTTACCACCCAACACTAGCTACCACCCGCCACCATTTTCCACCATCATCTTCCGCCACCACCACCCACCCCCTACCACCACCTGCCACCACCACCCACCACCTGCCATCACCACCCACCAGCCACCAGCCACTTGCCACCACCACCACCACCACCCGCCACCTACTTGCCGCCACCACTCACCACCCACCTGCCACAACCATCCACCACCTGCCACCACTAGCTACCCACCACCACCAGCCATCTGTCACCCACTCGCCACCACCGCCACTATCACCATCACCCACCACCCACCTGCCACCACCCACCACCACCGTCACCCACTCACCCACCACCATCACCACCCGTCACCTACCCACCACTACCCACCACCACCGGCCATCCGCCACCCATCTGCCACCACCACCTACCACCCGCCACCACCACCACCACCCACTCACTACCACCCGCCCCCCGCCACTGTCACCCACCCACCCACCCACTATCACCACTCACTACCCACCCGCCACCACCCACCACCACCCACTCGCTACCACCCACCACCCGCCACTACCACCCACCCACCCACCCACCACCACCACCACCCGCCATCCACTCGCTACCACCCACCACCCGCCACTGTCACCTACCCACCCACCACCACCACCACCAGCCATCCGCCACCCACCTGCCACCACCACCCACCACCCGCCACCACCACCACCACCATCCACTCGCTACCACCCAACCACCCACCACACCACCCACTCGCCACCACCCACCACCTGCCACCGTCACCCACCCACCCACCACCCACTCGCCACCACCCACCACCCACCGTCACCACTTTCCACCACCGTCTTCCGCCGCCACTTGCCACCACTTGCCATTTCTCACTCTTTTTCATATTTTTAAATTTTTTTAAACATTTTGTTAATTACCAAACACGTTTGTAGTTTATGTTTTTCTAAAAATAAACAAAAATCAGTTTATAAAATTTTTGTAAATATAAACTGAAAACGTAAACGTTACCAAACACACCATTTGGATTTGATATGTTGTTTATATTTAATATGGTACTACTTTTGAATTAAGTTTATATTTTGGATGCTTTGCACAAGTGTGTTAATTTGAATTATATTTTGCTCATGTTTATAGGTTTATGAATTATGTATTGAACAGGGAAATTGTTAAAAAAAATTATAAATAATGAATTTTTGGTGACAGGTTTTTTTAGTTGTAAATTTACTTTTGGTGACATTTTATTTATGTTACTGAAAGTATGTGTCAATTTTTTTAGCGACCCAAAACTTGATTGGTCGCCAAAAGTTTTAACATTCAACAACCAATTCTTTTAGTCACTGAAAGATATTTTTAGCGACGCATTTATATGTCGCTGAAACTTAACATGTCATCAGCTGAAGGCTACTTGTAGTGACTAAATGTTAATTTATGGTCACGAAATTTTAGTCTTTTGGCGACGGAAATATTTGGTCGCCAATTTATTTATAAAGGCAACCAAAATTGATTTGGTCACCGAAGCACTTAGTGACAGGGCTTCAGCGACCAATTTTGTTCATGTCGCGGATACTTTCAGCAACCAAAATTACACTTTTGGTGACTAAAAAATAGGTCGCTAAAAGTGTTTTTTGTTGTAGTGAGACTGGAGTCAAATTATTAAAAGAAAAAATAAACCAAATCAAACTAAATCAAATCTTAAATCTCATCAAATGAGGTTGGTTACATAAATTATTTTTCTCCACTAGACTTTATCAACGGTCATTTGATTACTCAAATTAAAAAAGATTTATACCTCTATTTACTACACTCGCTCAAGTCAATTTAGGTCTACCCATTCCCTTAATACTTCCATCTACCGTCACTGTATCACATCTCTTCACTACTGCCTTTGTTGGCCTCCATTTATTTGACTAAGCTATCTCAATCTATTCTCTCTCAACTTATCTTCTATCGGTGATACTCTTACCTATTCACGAATATGCTCATTTCTAGTTTTATCTTTTCTAATCTTACCACACATCCACCTTAGCATCAGTATCTTAGCCACACTCATCTTATATACATATTTCTTAGTTATCCAAAATTTCGTCCCATATAACATTGCTGGTCTAATAGCCGTTTTATAAAGTTTCTTTTTAGTCTAGTGGGTACTCATTTATCACATAGTAATTCTATGAATCACATCCACTCCAATCTCCTCAACCGTCGTGATAATCGATCCTAAATAATGAAAATGTCCACTCTTAAGTAGTTTTTAGTTCTCAATCTTTACTTCTTCTCTATTTTCATTGTTACTATTACTAAATTATACTCTATATACTCTGTTTTTGTTCTGCTTAACCTAAATCCTTTAGATTCAAGTGTTTTTCTTCACGTCTCCAGCTTGGTGTTAACTCATTCTCCATTAACATAATATTATCTACAAAGAGCGTACACCGCGACATATCATCCTGAATATTTCTCGTCAACTCATCCATAACTAAAGTAAAAAGATAAGGACTTAAAGTTGATCCTCTGTGTAACACCACAGTAATTGGAAATTCACTTACTTCTCCAGCAGGTGATTTAATAATAGTCACTACTGTCATGACCCAAACTCGCCCCTATAGGTTTAGCGTCGTAATCGGCCAGTAATCCTGGGATTACCAAAGGCCTCTGAACAGAATAATGTATAATTAGGGGCTGAGGAAGCAATTATATCAAATACGTTGTCCATAAAGCTGTGCTAACGTGTATGGGGCAGAAATTTAAAACTTTAATAACACACATATGATATAATATATATTTGCGTTAGTCGTGCATCACTCTCATGTACAGATAAAACAAAAGTGGGACATAGCCCAGTGTATAGATGAACAGAACTTGTTCTATACCCAAAAGAAGACAAAGTCTTAAACATAAGCCATTTAGACTTGACTCGCTTACAAAAGGGAACCTCCTTCGAGGCACAATGGCTGGCAAAAAAAATTGAGACGCTAGGTCATCAACTCTGAGCCTGGTCACGTGCCTGGTCACCTACATACATAATATAAATAGTGAGCGGAAGCCCAGTGAATAATAACAGAGTAAAGGGATTTAATGAATGATTTCCATCACAGATATAACTTTCAAATCTCTTATTGAATAGAAGTCTAGGCTCCCCTTTTTTCTGCGCCCTACCTTTTGGAAAGGGTTTGAAAAGAAAAGGCCTCACAGTTCGGACTCCCATAGTTCTGAATCTAGTTTCACAAAGTGCAATGTGAAACTAATAATCACCAAAGAGTCCAAATCTGACAAACTTTTTTGGAAAATCGATTTTAAATCAAATATTGCCAAAATTGGACTGTTTTGCCAAATACAGAGTCGCTACCTAAATATTTTATTTTTGGAAAATTCAGGAAACCTTGACTCGTGCTAAAGGCCACGTGTTTGTCATCACCAAAGTTGCCTCGGCTCGGAAACTTGAGTACAAGAGAGGAAGGTTCTGAAATGAGCACCCTCGCTCGCCCGATCAAAGATCGGCCTCTACTAATCATGATATGATGTTTCATAAACATTATGCGTTCTTATTCCGGTTATTGATCTAACCTTACTATGTGATGCGCACAAGCAAATATAGACTAAATCGCAAGAATTGGAACATTTCAAGTCATGTTTGTTTTGCGAAAATGGTTTGAATTTGCCACCCTCAAGTGGGCTTAAAGATGCGGATCTGCCACCAAACAAGGTGGCTTTAAAACATGATTTGCCACAACAAGGTGGGCTTAAAACATACATTCGTCGAATTGTTCCAATTCAAATAACAAAGCTTTCATCCAAAGGCATTCATGCAGTTTAGCCAGTAAGCACATAGTCTCATGGCAAGCATGCAAAACATGTCAATATGGCAATCACACTCATGCAAGTATGCTAAAGCGTAAAAGCTTACTGAATACTCCAAACCAAAACAAAAACTAGTTAGAAAAAAATGCATGATCCCTAACTATGCAAGACGTCTAATGCAACGCATGCAATGATACAATTAATAGGCTCGGCTACTACTATGGCATTTGCAACACTTTGATAGCATGCTTTGAAACACGTATTCAAAGAAGTATTGAATTGACAATGCGGTTTGAATGATGCGCCGAGCCTCGGTGCATGCAAGACAAATGAATGGATGCAATCATGCAAGCATAAGGTATGTTAATTGAAAATGCTCCTAATCTAACCATCGAAAGCGAATAAATAAAAGAGAGAAAGACGTGAGGTTGGAAGACATACACATAAGCACGCACACTAATTACAACATACGCCCTCCCGAAGGAAGGTCTGAATGAATAAGCTAACCAACTAGCTACGCTAATTAAGCTAACTAATTACAAACTGAAACTAATTAACTATTCTAAGCTAATTAATTATTACAACAATTGAATCGAATTAACTAACTTACTCTAAGCTAATTAAATATTACAAATTGAATTAACTAAATAATTACAAAGCAAGTAATTTAGCTATCACTAATTAACTAAATAAAGCAATTAAATGGCCTCGAGGGGCAAGGGATGCATGCATGCTCGGATTCTCCTCCCGAAATGCCACCGCCTTGCCATTGCAGCCTCTGTTTGCACACATTTGACCACTAAAAATTGTGCCAACTCCCTGAACACTTCTGATCCCGTTCAGGAGCACACAGAACAACCTTCTTCATTGATGGCCGGTCGGCTGCTGCTGGTGGCCTGTCGGCCACCCCTTCCTTGAGCTTCCTTTTTTGCTGCAACAGAGAGCAAACAGGGGCCAAACAGTGTATTCTCAAGGGTTATCTGTACTGTTACCCTCCTTATCATTACACAAGTTCAAAGGAGTGCAACTCTTGGCCCTCAAACCATCAACCAAGCATTTTCCATGCATGTTGGCTAAGGAACCAAGCTTGTACATGCTTAATGAGTGCAAAACAAAACTCAACAAAACCACTACCCTATCATGCATGATCAAGGGTGATGGTGACCAAGGAAAGTGGCACGTTTCATCACTTTGAGTATGAAACGTCCCATTTTTCTCGTGTTCAAATTAACGTCTGATCCGAACACATGCAACGATGCTTTATCTTGCCTCTTTTACTTATTGATTTTTGTTTACTCATTTTATATTACCAATCCATTCTTTAGTTGATTAGTTCAAAAGGTGAGTGTCCTCTAATGGAAAGAGGGTTTAAACCACAAGTGCCTTGAGCATGAAAGAGACCTCATGTCACTGATAATGAACTCCCGAAGGAATTAAACCATTAAGCATGAATGCCTCAATTTCACACTTAAGCCAACAAGGGGTTCAAAGTCACTTCCAAAATAAATGAAAGTGTGAAACAAAAGAGCATGTGACAGAGCTTATGATGCTGAAATTACATGCAAAATAGCACCACAACATGCAAGCAACTCAAGCAATTCATGTTTAGAGGCTGAAAACACTAAACTAATGAAGTCCTTTACACTACAACTATACAAAAGACTACTCATACAACACAAATAGCCCAAAACAAAGTCAAAGAAGCCCAAATTAGTGGCAAAAACATGCTGAAAATAGGCTAAGTTAAGCTATAAAAACATGCTAACATGTAAAGCAACTAGGCATGCAAGCAAGGCAACAAGGAGGGGAGGCTAACCCCTCCAATTTTGGACTTCAAAAGAAGGTTTTTTTCACTAAAAAACCTCTAAGTTTTAGTTGTTTAAAGGCCCAAAAAGTTTGATTTGAAGGTGATAAAAGATGGCACAAAAAACTATACAAGCTATGGAGCAAAAAGGGGGAACAACCCCTCAACTCACAAAGGCTCAAACTACCATTTTTATACCTCAAAAATAGAGTTTTTCACACTTCAAAAATAGCCTTAAAACATTTGAAAAGGATGGCAAATCAAGTATGCACAATAAGCTTAAATGAGGTTAGTACAATACCTTTGAAGCAAAGTGCAATTCAGCCACCAACTCAAGCTCAAATCCCCTTCCAAGGCTCAAACAAAGCTCCAAGGGACCTCAGCTCAAAGGTGAGAGTGTTTGGTTAAGGGTTGATGTGCAAAAGTGTAGAGAAACTAAGCAAGTGTATGCAAAATAACAAGAGAGAGAGAGAGAGAGAGAGAGAGAGAGAGAGAGGTCTAGAGAGAGAGAGAGAGATTTTTGGTCCAAAATTTCTAACCCCTCCAAATAGGGGAGGGCACCCCCTGTATATAGAAAATCAAGGTTTGAGCTTGAAATCATCCCTCTATACACATGTATGGAGATCCATTTCAATGAGCAACAGCTGGCATAGCTGGCAAACAAATATCTGAAAAATGAGACAAATGGCCGTTGGCCACCACTGGTCGCCGACTGGCCACCACTGGTCGCCGACTGGCCACCACTAATGGCCGACAAGGTCAAAGGCTAGCCGACAAGTCCCCCCTTCTCCAGGCAAGAGACAACAAGCTCTTGGTCCAAAAACAAGCACAAAACAGTCAAGGTTCAAGGCTAAAAGTCAAGGTGCTCCGCCGAGGACTTCGAGTGCTCAAATGAACACAAACAAGCACAATCACTGAGTGCACAAACGATGATGTCCAAGTCTTGAGGACAGTAAAAAATGGGGTATCTACAAGAAGCATAAACATATTTGTATTAGAAACAAAGTCATAAACATATTTGTATCATGGGTGGTGTATTCGTTAGCATGAAACATATCTCTTTGGTCAAGCAAGCACATTAAGTTCCACATTGGAATCTCCAGTGTCGGGTAACATATCTCATATGTGGGCCACGGTATTGTTTCCCCCGGGCGAAGGCCCAGGCCACGATACTATCTCCCTCGGGCGAGGGCCTCATGACCATAAGCCACAGTATTATGTTGATATGGGCCGAAAAGTACCACATTGAGGTCGTTTAAATTACATTTATAGTCTTTCAATTTTGTTTAATTGGTGGAGATGATGTATTTTGTGCACTTGTCCAGATTTGGCAGGAAATATGCAAATTCAATCAAAAAAGGGCGTGAAAATAGATTCTCCGTGTGAGAAGCGAAAAAATCGGGCCAGCCACCTCACCGCCCGTGCGGCCAAGCTTCACCGCACGTGCGGCTCACCACCGCTCAAGCGACCCACATGGGAGCTCAAGTAACCCACCTAAGGATGCGTGCGTGAAATTTTAATGCTCTTTTGTTGGGAATAAAAAGAAAACAAGGGGACTGAAAGAGGGTTCAAAAAATATTCTAAGAAAATGAGAGGCTAGGGTTTGAAAAGGGGATTTTTCCTCAAGCTTGAAGGACAACTTCCATGGGGGCTTTTTCCTCTTCCATCTCTTCCATCTCTTCCCACTCCTCCATGAGTGGCTAAGTTATTCTTTTCTAGAGTTTTGATGAAACCCTTGCTATGTAATGAGGTTTTCTTTTTGGTTTTTGATTATGTAAAGGTTTAAACATTTGTATGGTGCTTTAGAAGTTTCAAATACATATTTTTCATTATCTCTTTGAGTATTCGGCTTTTTGTGATTATTGAATGCTTTCCATACAATGGTTTTTTTTTGTTTCATATTCAAGATATAAGATGAGCCATACCACGAGGGACAAGTCGTTTTGCTACCCTAGTTTAGAGCGAATGATTCGTACTACTTGGGATAATTCGTGCCTATACATTGAACGCGATGATTTTCTTGATAAATGCTTCAAACTTGTAGTTGCAAAGTATTATTTAGTTCGAACAGTAGCATAATTGACTTCAAATTGAATCCTTATTTATGTAACTAGTGATGAACTCATTGCCCTAGGTTTTTTCCCAAATTAGTAAATTCCAATTTTATTTATAATTGCTAGTTTCATCGCTTTGTTTAATTTAATTATTATTAGTTTATGAATCCCTCATCTTTTTCATCAAAGTTAAATTAGGAATTTAACAATTAAATTAGTTTAATTTCACAATTGTCCCTGTGGATCGATACCTGGACTTGCCATTATTCTAAAATAATTTGGTATAGTTTAGTGTTTAATTTTGGTGTGTGTAACGATCCATCTAATTTTGGCGCCGTTGCCAGGGACTTCTGGCAAAATTAATTAATTTAAAGTTATATTCTTATTTTTATTTATAATTTATAATTTTATTATTTTTATTCTTGGTTTACTACTCTCTCGTTTGCTAGTGTCTACTTGTGTAGGATTCTTACGTGTCTACATAGCAAGTAAACAGCCGCAAGCCCTGAAGATGACTTTCTTTGGAAATGCCATTCTTGGTCCTGAGTTTTCAATGAATAATGATTATTTGAAAAATATGTCGGCTTATTTTAAATGGAAAGAATCACAACCTCCATCTGAACTCACTCTTCTCAAAAGAAAAATATTAAATTTTACTCAGGAAGAGGGAGAGTTATTTTGTCATTGTTGGGAACGATACAAGAGCTATGTAGATGTTTGTCCACAGCATGGCTACAAAATGACTCAACTCATTGCTTTCTTTTACAATGAGTTGAACTCTTAAACAAGTCAGTTTGTAGACACAATGTGGGAAACTGAATATTTTGAGATGTTCCCAGCTGAGGTGTGGATTTCTTTTGACCAACTCGTTCAAGACTTTCATAAGAGTGCATACTGTGAGATTTTTGAAAAAGAGCTGCAAATTGAACCTAGTGAAGCCACCACACATCTCCCCAATGATCCAACAACTGATATGGGGTTAGTATTTTTGTCATCTGAGCCTACAGTTGCATCCATAGATATGACAGAAACTCTCCCCATAGTTTTGGCCTCTCATGTGGAAGAAATTGAAAAGGATTTAACTATAGAAACTTATAGTGATATAGTAAATCAGCATGGATGGGATTTTATTTTTGGTTTTGATCTTATTGTGTCCACACATGAGATTACTTTACACACTATACTTTTCACACACATATTTCTCCACTCTGTGAATCGTTTTCCCACAAGTCATTCACAACCTAGTCCCGCACTGTTGGACGAGTTGATTTATTTTCATTACAATGACCCATATCTCATAAATTGGACGAAAAGGTGAAAATAAGTTTGTGTTGATATTTGGCTGAAGGTAATAAATTTAGCTCTTCCTGGGAGGAAACCTGAGCATTTTAGTTTTATTTATTTATTTATTATTTTGTGTGTTTTCAGTGTGATGTGTCAAAAAAGAAAGTGCCTATGCGTGTGTTTGGTGTATCCTTGCCTCGCTGGATGTGCGTCTATGCCGTCTGGTAAGATCCCCTCTCTCTCTCTCTCTCTCTCTCTCTCTCTCTCATTTTACTATTTACTTTCCACTTTCTTACATTGAGGACAATGTCATATTCTAGTTGGGGTTAAGGGTTTTTATAAAAACAATTCACGTTTGTACTTGTTGCACTTGATTTTGCCACTTCACTTGATTTTCACTTTGTGCCAGTATGGTAGTGATTTGAGCATATGTTAATTGGGGAACATAGTAGGCTTGTATGAAAAGGGTTTATTGGGTCGATACTCGCATGTGATGTTTGCACTAGGAGAATTGTTTGTATTTGTGGTATTAGTACATTTATCATGAGTATGCCTTGATTCACATGAACACACTTTCGTAAAAGTGACCTCTCCATTCTAATCCCTGTGTACATAATTGATAATTGATAATTGCTAGTGTTGCAAAAAAGAATAAATGAGTAGCCAAGATTCTTAAAAAAAAGAAAAGAAAAAACACTTGACTTGTTTGGGTTCGTAGCCTTTTTAACTCAAGTTATTAAACCCGTAGGAGTGTCTTTACACCTAGTGCCCTAAAACCGTCTGGTTTGGGAGTCATTGGCCCAATACTTGCTACATGGGTTAATTAGAAAGCTTAAGGGACCTAGACATTGCACAATTGAGGAAAAATAAGGAGAATGACTTGTTCAAATTCGTAACCTTTTCAGCTCGAGTTATTAAGCCCGTAGGGGTGTCTTTACACCTAGTGCCCTAAAACCATCTGGTTTGAGAGTCATTAGGCCAATGCTTGTTACATGGGTTGATTAGAAAGCTTAATGGATCAGGACATTGCACAGTCTTTCAAAAAAAAAAAAATTTTGAGAATCTTGGTTGCAACAGTTTAGTCTTTCTGTATATGTTGGGTGTTATTGTGAGTTACACTGGGATGTTATAGTGGACAGTTAACTAGTTATGGGGAATGCACTTTACACCAAGGGCACTTATGATGGGTTTACTAACATTCACAAGTACAGGGGACTTAACTTTTGTATTAACTGAATTGTGGTTTTGGCTCAATAGATTCCTTCATGCTTGTCCACTGTGCCTTCAATGACTTATCATGTTTTAATATCACACTATAGTGGCACATAAGTTGATTATTAGGTGGAATGGTGTGGTTAATTGTTGTTGAGCAGATATGAATATGTTGATGTTTGTGGGTATCATTTCTGGAAACCCTCACGAGACTATACTCGTCCACTTGGGGTAACCTTGTGGTTGAAAGGCTTGTTACATATGCTAAATGCAATCGTGATTCCTACAAAAGTGGCTTAGAGTTATTTTACTTCTTTATTTATTTTGTTTTGCTCGAGGACTAGCAAAATGTAAGTTGGGGGATGTGATGTGGGCCGAAAGATACCATATTGAGGTCGCTTAAGTTACATTTATAGTCTTTCAATTTTGTTTAATTGGTGGAGATAATGTGTTTTGTGCACTTGTATAGATTTGGCAAGAAATATGTAAATTCAATCAAAAAAGGGTGCGAAAGTAGATTCTCCGTGTGAGAAGCGAAAAATCGAGCCAGCCACCCCACCGCACATGCGGCCCACCACTGCTTAAGCAGCCCACATAGACGCTCAAGCAGCCTACCTAGGGATGTGTGCATGAAATTTTAATGCTCTTTAGCTGGGAATAAAAGGAAAACGAGGGGACTGAAAGAGGGTTCAAAAAATATTATAAGAAAATGAGAGGCTAGGGTTTGAAAAGGGGATTTTTCCTCAAGTTTGAGGGACAACTTCCATGGGGGCTTCTTTCTTTTCCATCTCTTCCACCTCTTCCCACTCCTTCATGAGTGGCTAGGTTATTCTTTTCTAGAGTTTTGATGAAACCCTAGCTATGTAATGAGATTTTCTTTTTGGTTTTTGATTATGTAAAGGTTTGAACAATTGTATGGTACTTTAGAAGTTTCAAATACATATGTTTCATTATCTCTTTGAGTATTCGGCTTTTTGTGATTGTTGAATGCTTTTCATATAATGGTTTTCTTTTGTTTCATATTCAAGGTATGAGACGAGCCATACTATGAGGGACGAGTCATTTTGCTACCCTAGATTAGAGCGAACGATTCGTACTACTTGAGATGGTTCGTGCCTATACATTGAACGTGATGATTTTCTTGATAAATGCTTTGAACTTGTAGTTGAGAATAATTATTTAGTTCGAACCGTAGTATAATTGACTTCAAATTGAATCCTTATTTATGTAACTAGTAGTGAACTCATTGCTGTAGGTTTTTCCCCAAATCAGTAAATTCCAATTTTATTTATGATTGCTAGTTTCATCGTTTTACTTAATTTAATTATTATTAGTTTATGAATCCCTCATCTTTTTCATCAAAGTTAAATTAAGAATTTAACAATTAAATTAGTTTAATTTCACAATTGTCCCCATTGATCGATACCTGAACTTGCCATTATTCTAAAAGAATTTGGTATAGTTTAGTATTTAATTTTGGTGTGTGTAACGACCCATCATATGTCCCCTGGGCGAGGGCCTCTGCTAAGGATACCACAATTACATTTCACAGAAAAGGATCATCATTCATGTGATCACATCATATTCTTTTCTATCATTCAAAATGAAACCGTTCATATCATATCATAATATTCAGAAAGTACTTCATATCGAACATAGCTTTACTAAGTTATTACTCATAGATAGCTTCACAGATAGCTTGATAACAAACCAATGGATCAACAGCTCATGGCGTATGACCTTAGATGTCTATTTGAGCTCTAGTTAGCTAATTGTTAAGTCTCTAAGCCAACTCTTCCAAGTCTTTACAACATCCAAGTGTTTGAACTTAATTTCCTAAGTCCTCTCTTTCTCTCTCTCTTTCTCTCTCACGTTTATGAGCTCAAATATGAAGGGATAAGAGTGTGTAACTTGTGTGTGTTGAGTCAAATAAGCCTTACATAGGCTTGGTTAGTGGCATCTAATTAAGCTAGGCTTAAGTTCACTAATCCACATGATTGAATTCTAATTAATTCATTCTGAATTGAATTTCAATTAAACCTACCATAATTTCCCAAAAATTCCGAATAACACATATATCAAGTCAATTTTGCAATCGGATACCGGTAAGGCCTTCAATTGGCAAAACAAAATAGAAATACAGACAAATATTTCTACCATGAATAGATAGAAACAAAAATAATGCAACACACACGCAATTAATTAAGAATTTCATCTTAATTACTCATTAGGCATAATTACTTATGGCTAATCATGGTTTAGCAGTTAATCATAGGTCGAGGTTGTTACAGTCTTCCCCCCTTAAAGAGTTTGGTCATTTAAACTCGAATTGCCTTCATTTTGGAAGAATACCTGGTCCAAAGAAAACAGATCAGGGTATCTTTTCATCATATCTTCCTCCGTCTCCCAGGTTGCATAAGTCCCTCCATGGTTCTGCCAATCCACTTTTACTAACAGAATTTCCTTGTTTCTCAATCTTTTGACTCTTCGATTCACAATCTGAATTGGTTTCTCCTCATAGGTGTAGTCATCATTCAAAAGCACATGTGTTGGTTCAATGACATGTAACGGATCTCGTAAATAGTCTCGAAGCATGGAGACGTGGAAAACATTATGCATATGTTCCATGACCGGCGGTAAGGCTACCTGATACATCACTGGATTGATCTTCTCAAGAACTTTGTATGGTCCAACATATCTCGGTGCCAATTTGCCTTTCACTCCGAGCCGCGTCTATCTTTCATCGGTGTTACTTTGATAAACACGTGATCCCTGACTTCATATTTCCTATCTCTTTTACGGACATCCGCATAACACTTTTAACGTTTTTGTGCAATTTTCAATCTTTGTTGAATGAATTTCACATTGTCCATTGTTTGTTGTACAAGTTCCGGTCCCAACAAAGGTCTGTCACCTATTTCAGCCTAACAGATCGGAGAACGGCATTTCCTATCATACAAAGCTTCATAAAGGACCATCCCAATACTTGAATGGTAGCTATTATTATACACAAATTCAGCCAATGGTAAGTATGTCTCCCAATTGCCTTGAAAGTCTGACACACACATCTGTAACATGCCCTCCAACGTTTGAATGGTCCGTTTAGATTAGCTATTTGTCTGTGGATGATAAACACTGTTTAATCTTAGCTCAGTCCCCAAAGCTTGTTGCAAACTCTGCTAGAATCGCGAAGTGAACTTGAGATCTCTGTCAGATACTATGGATACTAGAACTTCATGTAATTTCACAATCTCATTGACATACAAATTAGCCAACTTATCCACATTATACAAAGATTTGACTGGTAAAAAGTGAGTAGATTTAGTTAAACGATCAACAATGACCCAAATAGAATCCATACCTCGGGAAGAGCGAGGTAGTCCGACAATGAAATCCATAGTAATATGTTCTCACTTCCATTCTGGTATTGGAAGTAGTTGAAGTAATCCAGCAGGTTGTTAATGTTCAACTTTAACTTGTTGGCAATGTAAGCATCTAGCCACAAAGTCAGCAATGCTTTTATTTATTCTAGGCCATTAGAAATTATGTTTCAAATCATGGTACATCTTTGTATTCCCCGGATGCATAGCGAATTTAGAATTGTGTGCTTCGGTTATAACACGTTTCCTCAAGTTAGAATAATCCGGTACACAAAGTCTATTCTGGAATTTCAACACATTATTCTCAAACACAAATCCCGGCCTTGGTTTTGAGTCAATCTCATCAATAATTCAAAAACTCATCTTCACGTTATTTCTCTCTAATTTCTCCTATGATAGCAAGTTCGGTAGAGATGGCGGCTAGAATCCTACCTTGTTCACGCAGGGCTATCTCAATTTCATTCTTTTCCATGTCAGCTATTAATTCTTTCTAATCAGTAAGCAAACAGGACAAGGTTCCAACTGATTTCCAGCTCAAAGCGTCTGCCCCTGTATTTGCTCCTAACTTCTGACACATTAGTCGGTTTAGGCCAGTCTACAATAGCTTCGATTTTCTGTGGGTCGACAGAGATACCATCCTCATTGATTACATGCCCCAGGAATGCCACACTGTCAAGCCAGAATTCACATTTAGACAATTTTGCATACAATTTTCTTTCTCTCAAAATCTGTAGAGCAGTTCTCAGGTGTTTCTCATGTTCTTCCCTGCTTTTAGAATAAATCAAGATATCATCAATAAATACAATGATAAATTCATCGAGATATTATTTGAAAACCCTGTTCATCAGGTCCATAAAAACTACCAGTGCCTAAATGGCATGACCAAAAATTCATAGTGCCTGTATCTAGTTTTGAATACTGTTTTCTCTACATCTTCTGCTTTAACTTTCAATTGATGATAGCTTGATCGAAGATCAATTTTAGAAAACACTTGGGCTTCCTGAAGTTGGTCGAATAAATCATCTATCCGGGGTAATGGATAGTTATTCTTGATAGTTACTCTATTCAGTTTTTGGTAATCTATACATAATCTCGAGGACCCATCTTTCTTCTTAACAAACAAAACTGGAGCACCCCAAGGTGAAGTGCTTAGGCGGATGAATTTCTTGTCTAATAGTTCTTGAAGTTGGGTTTTTCAATTCTTTCAGTTATGAAGTTGACATTTTGTATGGGGTCTTAGAAATAGGTTGTGTTCCAGGTGCTACTTTAATAGTAAATTCAATTTCCCTATCAACTAAGTCTCCATGCAAGTCATTCGGAAACACAGTAGGAAATTCACAAGCAATAGGAATAGTTTCCACATTAGAATTATCAAAAATATTAGTCAAAACACAACACATATAACCCACACATTCCTTCTTAAGCAGTTTAATAACTTTCATGGCAAAAATCAAGTATAGGCGAGGAACTACCCCATTCCCAGTAAACACAAACTCAGGTAAACCAGGTGGACAAAATACAACAGATTTATTCACATAGTCAATAGTCGCACAATACTTCGTTAACCAATCCATACCCAGTATGCAGTGAAAACGATCTATTCCCAACGGCAATAAGTCAACATACAACGTCACATTACCACTCACAATATCACATGTTGAAATCACATGTGCACATACCATAGAACCCCCAGATGGTGTAGATACAGATAATAAATAATTCATGGATTCTAAGGGTTTAGTTAATTTCTGAGAAAAGGCATGCGACACAAATGAGTATATAGAACTAGAATCTATCAAGACATATACATTTTGGGCACAAATGGAAATTATACCTGACACCACAGACTAGGTGTTCCGTACATCTCTGGGCCCTAGTGAGAACACTCTCCCTTGCCTCAACGTTTCATTCTCAGTGTTACCCCTGACATTAGTTCTTGCATTTGACCTTGCCACTTAGGCAGACCCCGTTGAACTTGCTGTGGGGCGATTGGCATTCTCAAGCCCGAGTGGACAATCTTTCATCATATGGCCAACTTTGCCACACCGCTAAGAGGCACTAGATGCACGGTAACACACTTATCTATGCTTTCTTCCACAATCAAGACAGCTTGGAATAGAGCCACTACTTTGGCTAGAGCTGCTGGAGGATCCCATATTCAGTTTTTTTTTGAAAATGACCGGCCTTTCTTGAAATTGAATCTGGATCTTTTACTTCTCCATTCTGTGGTTGGTGCCTTGGCTTGTTTCATTGCTGCCAGGGTGGCTTCCGCCATTATTGCTCTGTCCAAGACTTCTACATAGGTAGGGAACTTCAAGACGTCTACTCGATCAAACACTTCTAAATCCAAGCCGTCTTCAAATTTTTGCCCCTTTTTATAATCAGTATCCACCATGTGTGGGGCAAACCGAGCTAACTCAATGAATTTGGCTTCATACTCAGCCACGGCATCCTGCCCAGCTTAGGTTCTTGAAACTTTGACACTTTCCGATCTCTGAAGTATTAGGGAAAGTACTTGTTGTAGAATATCTCATTGAATTGAGCCCATGTCATATCCCCGTTGTTATTTCGAACTAACAACCACCATCTCCGAGCTTCATCCTTTAAGGTGTAGGTGGCCAAGAGTACTTTCTGAGTCGCGGTGCAAGGGAACACTTCAAATAACTTTTCCATTTCAAGCAACCAAGTTTTTGCCTTTAAGGGTTCAATACCACCCAAGAAATTTGGCGATTTCATTTTCATAAACTTTTGGGTCAAGTTGATTATATCATTGTTATCTAGCTCATTTTGTGCTGATGGAGGCGGAGGGGGCAAAGGTTGTTGCCTCTGTTGTTGTGTCATTGTCTCAGTTAAAGCTGCAAGCATTTGTTCCATGCGGCTCATTCGGGCCTCAGAGGATTTAGTGGCATCATTGCTTCTTGTATTTTCCATGTGCTATAAGGAAACAAAACAATAAGGGTAAATTACATTGACACCTCTTGAGGTTTGGTCCAATTATTACCCACCTCCTGACGTTTCGGAAATTACATTCCTTCTCTTGTGGTTAATAGTCTCATTGCACAAACCCCCCTGCTTATATAAAAGGTAAAAACTCCTAGTAGATAAATAGAGGAAATTACTCTTAAAAAAAAAAAAGAAGTGAAGGAACGGGGAAAAAAAAGAGAAAGTATAGCAAAGCAAAAAAAGAGAGAGTGCATGAGTTCAATGTCTTCATTCCGTCTAAATAATTACAATGATAGGGAGGTTAGTGTAATTTTCTAAATGTCAAGGGGTGATATGTATTAAATCCAAACCTTAGGGGGTGTGAGTGTAATTTACCCAAACAATAATAAACATAGGTATAATCTTGTTTGGTTTTTCAAATTTCATGTGTTCATGTCCAGATTCAGTTTTCACATTTTCAAGGATTATCACCCACTCACACATGTAGATAAATGTCCCTAACTCTTTCTAGGACATCCTGTAGCTCATATGGACTCGTGCGTACGGTATAACTCGTGCTCTGATACCACTCTGTCACGACCCAAACCTGCCCCTATAGGTTTAGCGTCGTGACCAGTCAGTAATTCTGAGATTACCAAAGGCCTCTGAACAGAATAATATATAATTAGGCGCTGCAGAAGCAATTAAATAAAACACATTGTCCATAGAGCTGTGCTGACGTATATGTGACAGAAATTTAAAACTTTAATAACAAACATGTGACATCATATATATTTGCGTTAGTCATGCATCACTCTAATGTACAACTAAAACAAAAGTAGGACTTAGCCCAGTGTATAGATGAACAGAACTTGTTCCATACCCAAAAGAAGACAAAGTCTTAAACATAAGCCATTTAGACTTGACCCGCTCACAAAAGAGAACCTCCTTGGAGGCACAACGACTAGCTGACAAAACTGAGATACCAGGTCATCAACTCTGAGCCTAGTCACGCGCTTGGTCACCTACATACATAATATAAATAGTAAGTGGAAGTCCAGTGAATAATAATAGAGTAAAGGGATTTAATGAATGATTTCTGTCACAGATATAACTTTCAAATCTCTTATTGAACAGAAGCATAAATATATTCGTATCAGAAACAGAGTCATAATCATATTCGTATCATGAGTGGTGTATCCGTTAGCATTAAACATATCTCTTTGGTCAAGCAAGCATATTAAGTTCCACATTGGAACCTCTGGTACCGGGTAACATATCTTATACATGGGTCATGGTATTGTTTCCCCCAGGCGAGAGCTTGTGCCACGATATTGTTTCCCCCGGGTGAGGGCCTAGGCCGCATCATTATCTCCCTCGGGCGAGGGCCTCATGACCGTAAGCCATAGTATTATGTCCCTTGGGCGAGGGCCTCTGTTAAGGATACCACAATTACATTTCACAAAAGTGGATCATCATTCAAAATAAAACCGTTCATATCATACCATAATATTCAGAAAGTACTTCATATCGAATATAGCTTTACTAAGTAATTACTCACATATAGCTTCACAGATAGCTTGATAGCAAACCAATGGATCAACAGCTCACGGTGCGTGACCTTAGATGTCTATTTGAGCTCTAGTTAGCTAATTGTTGAGTCTCTAAGCCAACTCTTTCAAGTCTCTACAACATCCAAGTATTTGAACTTAATTTCCTAAGTCTCTCTCTCTCTCTCTCTCTCTCTCTCACACGTTTATGAGCTCAAATATGAAGGGATGAGAGTGTGTAACTTGTGTGTGTTGAGTCAAATAAGCCTTATATAGGCTTGGTTAGTGGCATCTAATTAAGCTAGGCTTAAGTTCACTAATCCACATTATTGAATTCTAATTAATTCATTCCAAATCGAATTTTAATTAAACCTACCATAATTTCCCAAAAATTCTGAATAATACATATATCAAGTTAATTTCGCAATCAGATACCAATAAGGCCTTCAATTGGCAAAACAGAACGGAAATACATAAAGATATTCCTACTATGAACATATAGAAACACAAATAATGCAACACACGTGCAATTAATTCAAAATTTCGTCTTAATTACTCATTAGGCATAATTACTTATGGCTAATCATGGTTTAGCAGTTAATCATAGGTCGGGGTTGTTACAACTACACATTCACGCATGTCCCAATCACATCAATGTACCCTTTTTGTCACCCATTTCTTCTCTAACACCTATCATTTTATATCCTGAGGTACTTTATCATATGTTTTCTCAAGATCGATAAAAATCGTATGAATGTCTCTTTTCTTTTCTCTATACTTTTCTATTACTCTCCTCAAATGATAGATTACTTCTATTGTTGACTTACTTAGCATAAATCCAAATTGATTCTCTGACACCTCTGTTATATCTCACAATCGACGTTCTATTATTCCACACTTTCATTGTATGACATATCAACTTGATTCTTCTATAGTTATTGTAATTTTGAACATCACCTTTATTCTTATAGATTGACATTAAAATAATTTTCCTCTGCTCCCCTGGTATTTTTCTAGTTAACAAATTATTGCTAAATAACTTAGTCAACCAAACAATGTTATGAGAGATGTTTTTGGCTACAAATAGAATGACTGTCAGATAATACACAAGTAGAATGTGGTTTGTTTAGAGAATTAGACCTTTTACATTATGTTTATAATTTAACAAAAAACAGAATTCAATTATGTTTTTTATAAAATAATTATATATTTATGAAAAAATTTAAGAATTTAATTATTAATATTTGTAAATTTTAGAAAAATTCTATTTACACACCATTACTTGTCTCAATACACACCATTTACTCAGTTCATATTATACACATACTAAAACTTTTGATTTTATCTTAATACACACCAATTTTATTTTCAGATGATACTAAATTACCCTAATCTTTTCCAACAAACCCTAACCTTAACCATTGCCTACTACTAGCCACCACCAACCACCCCTTTTACCTCCTCGTCACAATCACTACCAGCTCTGACTGCACTCTCCTTCGCCATCCCTAGTTCTCACATCTGTTGCCCTATTGCCACCTCTTTATCAACCTATTGACTACCCTATCACCTCGTCACTGGCGGAGACACTCATCCTATTTCTGCCACTGCAACAATTTTCCTCAACGACTCACCACCTCTGACCTCCACTATTGTGCCTCCCATTATCACCATTGCAATTTGCACAAAGAGAAAGAGAGGTTTGTATTTGATGGAAAAAACTTAGGGTTGGGGTTTCAGTGGGAAGAAACTTAGAGTTAGGTAGTGAGCTTAGTGATAGAGTCAAAGTGAGAGAAGAGATAAGAGATGAAATAAAGGAACTTTGACCGAGCATTGAGAGACATGCGGTGGCAGCTTTGACCCTCCACCATCAATTATTGCTGGTAGACGAGATAGTAGGCTTTCTGGTAGTCAGAGTTGAGAGATTCAAAGATGCAAGTCAAGCACTAGTTGGGAAGTTCAAATATGTAGTCATCTTTTTTGCGTCGGAGGTAGGGAGTTGTAGTGTCCCGATTCTAAAACCCGACTTGAACCTGTTTGTATGGATGTCCCATTTTGTTGTTGGGATTGTGGATATATGCATGGTGTTGTTATTGTATTTTTGTACTTCTTTACCTTCATTTCACTTGGTTGGGACCCTTATTGTTGCCTTGGAACTATTCTAGGAACTTAGAACCAAAATCTGTTTTAGCTTGGTCGTACCCACGATCATCACTATTGCACCCGCGATGTGTGAAGTCACGACGCGACCAAAACCACTTCTCAGTACTTTTGCCTATTGAAATTTCTACGCTCGTGATGGCTACAGTCGTAACCGTGACTAAGTTGTTCGCATCCTCGATTAGGACCTTCATGCCTGCGATCATGTCTTTCGCAACCACAATGTTTAAGTTCGTGGCCATGATCTGTTGTCTATATAAGTAGTTCAGTGGATGAAAATATCCTATTTTGTCCAACTTTCTATTCTCTCTGTCTCTCCTTCTCTTTCTCCTATGTGCGATCTAGCCGTAATTTCTTGGGCTTCAACCTTGATTTTAGAGTGTTTAGACTTGGGTTTGATCTTTGACCCAAACACTGTTATTGTAGAGCTTGGCAAGGGCTTCATTTTAATCTTTACCACATCTTGATTCGGGCGTTGGAAGTTGCTTATGTCTTCTCCTCTTCTTTTTAAGAGGTAAGGTTCTATTTCATTAACTCAATATGAGTTTGTTATTGTACTTGTGGTATTTTGGTACAAAGAATCATGTTGTGGTTGTTGTTGTGTTGTTGTTATTGTTGATTTTGAAAAATCATGTTAGATGGTTGAGGGTTTGTGGAATTGGGTAGGTGGTTGGTTATCTATATTCTTGTTATTTAACCTATTTTCTTTATGTAAAATTGCATGTGGGTATTTAAAGTTGAAAAAGCCCCAATTTGTGAAAACCCTTAATGTTTTAGGAATTGGGAAATTGATGAGCTTATGGTGAAATTGGTAATACTATGTTGAGTATTGTGTTTTTGAATTGAATTTGAGAAAATGTAGTGGAATTGAGAGTATGTGAATATAATTTATGAAATTATATTGTTATTTAGATGGTTATAATCATTAAAGGGAAATGATGTTGATTATAGATAATGACTCTCACTACATTAGTTTGAGATGTTTTTGATGAGAATAAATAAATAAAAAACATTGTTGAATGGTGGTGCAAGGAGCACACTTTTACAAAGATTAAGTAATTCTTTGTCGCATTGGTTATCATTAAAAACAACATGGTTTTAATTGAACGGTTAGGGTGAATCTGGGTCATGTATAACTGAGATTGAGATGGGTGTATGTGGTGTTTAATGATGGCCATTAATAGAGTATAACTCATGTAGTGTATTGGATTAGGTGGCATTTAGCGATGGTCACTGGTAGAGTGCAATTTCTTATAGTGCGCTGGTTTTGGTGGTGCTCCGCGATGGCCACTAGCAGATACATGGACTTTAGAGGGTTTATCAGGTCTTAGTGTTAGTATTGTTGATGAAAAGGAATGGTTTTCAAACAAAACGTTTTGAGCATATTATACTCATATAGCATCATGATCATCTATACTTATGAAGTTGTATTAGTTTCTAAAATATTCTCTACTAGACTATATATTCGCCTTACGTGACTAAAATCTTTTTTAGGTATTGATGACATGATGTCACAAAGATGAGACATTGGATGTGTGCCTGAGCTAAGAGAGTTAGCTCTTTTGTTGTAGGCTTTGGGCCATCTATGTTGTAGGTCGTGTGTCATTTTTGTAAGAATTACACCCTTATATATGATATAAGCCTGTGGACATTTTGTTGCTCATGATAACAGACTTGATATGCAGAACATTCATTCCACTTAGATATTGAATGTAGGGTGTATGTAACCGGAGAAACTCATATATTGAATGATGCTATTATATCCATCTACATGAGAGATACTGCTTTATGTGAGATTATTGTTGTCTTTCTTTTATTAATTATTGGTTTGTTTACATGGTTCAGATATTGGAATTTAGGGTGTGACAGAGGTGGCCACCAGCGGTAGTGGGGTTAGGAAGAGGTGGTAGCTAACGGAGTTGAGTTGACAGGGAGAGAGGGAAAAAGAGAAGGGTGTGTAGGTAATTTGATTGAGGGATAGAAATGTATTAAAAAAAATTAGAGAAGTGGTGTAAATTGAGAGAAATAGTGGTGTGTAAATAGAATTACCCTAAAATTTATCTTTAATCTGAAATTATTTTTAGAAACTTACATTGAAGTTAAAATTTTCCTTATAATTTCCCCACCTCTATTTGTTAGATGGATAAAGAGCTAATTATTGCTAGAATTTAGCAATGGATAGTGTTAATATGTTTTATTTGAACAACATTGCTCTAATGGTACAATATATATATATATATATATATCTTTTTCTCACAAAATCAAATCAAAATGTTATATGAGGGTGTGCTATATGGCTTGGTATTGTTATATTTTGTCTTGAAACTTTCAAATTCTCATTCCAATTGTAAGGTATATGACTTTCTATTATTATATTTAATTTTCACTAATAATAAGGAATATGGTTTGCTATATATTACCCACAAATAAATCTTGTGCCAGTATGGCACTAGATTTATCTATAGTTGGAGTCTTTGTTTCTACATCTTTCTTCGAGGGATTACATATAATATTTTGATTTGACATTTTGTAAGAACAATTGAATTTTTTTTTATTGTATAAAATTAAAGTAACATTGCTAAAATAAAGCATTTCAACACTATTCATTGTAAATTATAATAATAATAACTAGCTTTTTACCTATCTAACCCATGTTGTAACTTGAGGATAACAATTGGGTATTTGGTGCAAAGCATCTCAAGTGTTGTAGTACATTTAATATTATGCTATGAAGTGAGAGAAAAAGTGAGTGTATAGATCAAATTTATAATTATGTGAATTACATCACACTAAACATAAACTCTATATTATATGCTCAATTTGCATAGTTTTTTGTTTTTATTTTGGGAGTAAAATAGTACTAATATGACATCAAGGGGCATCCCAATCATTTTAGCAAATTGGCTAGCGTTAACTAATTGATTACCTCTAAATGGACCCCATAAATTTGGTTGGATATCCCACTTTTCAATATATATATATATATATATATATAATTTTAGCCTTAGACCAAATTATCAAAAAAGCCAAAACAAACCCTAACTCTAGTTGGACGCTACCCAACTATGGCCATCACATTTACTCAGACCATCCCTTCCCAAACCACCCTTCCAATCACCATCACATCCTTTCCTTCCATGTCGTTGCCTGCACTACCTCCTCTTTCTTTTTTTTCTTCTTTATCATAGCTACCCTATCTCTTTTTTCCGTCGCAACCCCGTCTCCAACTATGAAACCCCAACCTAGCTCCCATTTCTTGTGGGTGATGCCCCAACCAATTCCTTTCTCATTGCAAACTATCTTCCAATCCTTTTCTAGAAGAAAAAGTATAAGAAAGATGAGTAGAAGAAGAAGATGAGAAGAGTACGAGGCAACAGACAGAGGTCGTCAAAAGAGAGAGATATCACAAAGAAGAAGAAGAAGAAGAAGAAGAAGAAGAAGAAGAACATAAAAAAGGGGTAAAAAGTTGCAGATTGAGAAGATGGTAGCAGGAGAGGGAAGGCAACAGGGTTAAAGTGAAATTGGAGTAGTGTTCAACAAAAAAAAAGTGAGGTGCCCAACCCAAATTATTAGAGTACATTTAGAGCTACCCTAAGTAATTTAAAGGTGTTTTTATTTACATAACAAAAAAATATCTTCTTATATCCTTAAATTTTTTATTATAATTTTATCTCTATCTAAAATTACCAAAAAGTACCAAAACCCTAAAACTTTACAAACTTCAATTTTTCTCCCACTCACCCATTCATCACAATTTCCATCTGCCGATGACACCCCTTAACCCATACACATCTTTCCTTTCATTTCTCTCTTTGTTGCCACTTTCTTCTTGTTGCTCTCATTTTCCTACTTATTTTTATTCTTATTTTCCAAAATATCCCTAGTTTTTTTTCCTCTTTCAAAAAAAAAAAATGAGGGGTTGCATGATAGAAAGGAGCTAGGTCATACAAAATGGATCGGGGGTTGGATTGGGTCATTGTGAAAGGAGGTTGTTGATGGTGGTGGGAAAATTAGAGAGGGCTATTGCAATAGCGACAAAGTCTATTGTTAGGAAAGATAAGGGGCTTTGTAGTGGATGAATGAATCACTAGTAGGGAAGTAATTTTCCAGTGAAAGAACGTGGTTAAAGGTTAATAATCAAAGGTGGTGGTTAAGGGTAGGATAGAGTTAGGGTTTAAAAGAGGGGTTTGGCTTCTCTAATATTGATCATCTCAACTTGAGGGAGTATTTGGGCTTGGTAGTCCCATTTTGGGACTGATAAACCCAAGAGTATGATTATAATGGGGGTGTTTGGTGTGGTTTTTTTGAGCCAATTTATAGATTCTAATTTTAGAAAAACTATTTTAGACGGTTTAATTAAATTTATTTCAAACAGCTTTTAACTTTAACAACTGAACACTTGATCCAAATATTTCATAGTAGATTTCTCTCTCTCTCTCTCTCTCTCTCTCTCTCTCTCTCTCTCTCTCTCTCTTTCTTTCTCTTTAAAAACCTCCTCCCTAGGCCTATATTTGGGCCGGCCGGCCGCTGCCTTTGGCTATGGCGGTCTGTTGGCCTAGCTCTTTCCGGCGTTTGTTTGTTAGTTTTTTCCTTTAATAAACTTGATTTCCCCATTATTTTCCCACCTAGGTAAGTTTTGTGTGCTACGGTAGACTTTATTTTTTGGTGATTCGGGGCCCGTTATAGCTGATTCATTAGGGGTAGTGGTGTGTTGTTTTCATCAGGGGCCGTCCACGATCTTCATTCGAGCGCTCTTTTGCGAGTAGGAGCTTGAGGGGTGAACTCTGGTTCAGATTTTTAGAGAAGTATCGATGCTTTGTTTGGGCGGAAACATGGGTGTCGAAGTCGATCCAGATCTGTCTGGTTTTCATTTGTGCGCTCCTCTTCGAGTAAGAGTTTGAGGGGTGAACTTCTTCCAAATGTATGGAGGTGTCCCAGTGGTGGGTTGGTGTTTGGTCGGTGTTTGGATCTACAGTGGGTGTGAGAAAGAAGAAGAACTTGTGGTTTCAAAGATATTCTAGCAGACCCAGCCGAGGCAATGCAATTGGTCGGAGAGGAGTACTGGATCCACCACCACTACCACTGGAGAAGGAGTCAGCAAGCCTATTAGCGGAAGAGATAGCGGTGGCAATGGGAGTTGCTCTTCCAAGGAGGTAATTAATCAGAGAGATGATCTGTCTACTGCAGCTAATGTTGGAGCTGTAATGTCAAGTTCAATAGGGGAGTTGCAGCAGCATAGGCGTTGGATTTTTCCGGTGTTGGCTATGGAGTTTTCTCGATCAGATTAGTAGCATAGGTGTGGGTATTGGGAGTTGCAGTAGCATAGGCGTGGTGTGGACAGCAGCTTAGGCGTGGGTGGTGTGGGCATTGGGAGTTATAGCAGCATAGGCATGGGTCTTGGCAGTGTGGGTTGTGGAAAAGATTTTAGTTTGGGTGGTGTGGGCATTAGGAGGGTAGCATAAAAGGTGAATAAAATAATTGGGTTGATTAGAGGTGTACAGCAACTTGGGTGTTGGAAAAGAAAATTTCAATTTGTTGATAAGAGGATTGCAGGAGCAGCTTGGGTGATTTGGTGGGTTGATTTTGTGGGGATTCATGTATTTTATTTTCTAGTTAAGTCCTTCTTAACTTTTTTTTTGTTTAAAAAAATCGTGAAACTAAGGGGTTGGTTGTATGGATGCGAGTAGCAATAGTAGGGGTATTTTTGTACTTTCCGAATCTCTCTCGATGCATGTCATCTTCATGTACCTTTAATTTCATGCTGTTAATGAAATTTTTCTTTGTTGATCAAAAAAAATAAAAAATAAAATAAACTTTAGCAATTGAACTCAAAAAGCAAATCTTGAGAATTGTTTACCCCTCACTTCTGATTATAACAACTTATTTATGACTATACACTTAGATTTTTTTATTTTTTATTTAAAAAAAATAGAAAAAAACTAAAATGGATTGTGGATTAGTTTTTTTTTTTTTAAATAAAAAAAATGAGAAATGTGGACCAGTAGTTAATAACAAAAAATAAAAGTTAATCTAATTTACAACTATTAAAGGTTAATTCAATTTACAATTAACAGGGGTGAAAATGACATTTATACATTAAAAAGTTATTTTACAGCTTATTTACCAAACACTATTCAGTAACTTAAAATTTACAACACAACAGTTACACCAAACAGATTAACAATTTCTGATTAAAATTATAATTTATAATTTATTAAGTTATAATATATAATGTTTTTCAATAGTTACACCAAAGAATAATGAAATTATGAAGAGTATAACTGCATAAAATAAAAATTTTGAATTTTACAATAGAGTAAATAGGGAATGAGTGTGAGAATTTTTATAGACGAATTACACTAAAGGCCTTTATAGTTTAGAGCTGTCACTTTGGTCCTTAACTTTTTAATTGTGACACATGTGACCCTAAATTTTGAATTTTGTTCCAAATAAGGATAATTGAATATACTATTACTCAATTTCAAGGACAAAGTCGTTAATTTGATAAAATGTAAACTAATTTGACAAAAATGAATGTCAAAAAATATTTTTAAATTTTTATAAATTATTTCTACCCACCAATGATAAAATTATGTAAAATTGATAAATATTTTACACATTTATTTATTTTTTTTACCAAATTAATTTTTATTATGTGTTTAGATGATGATCGTTTAATGGGTGGTTATTTTTATTTTCATTAAATTAGTTTCTATTTCTTCAAAAATCAAATATGGCGATAACTTTGATATTGTTATTAAACCAAATCATTAAATCAAAAAATTGAAAACTAAAAACATTTTATATATTAAATATATCGATTACACATTAAAAGTCTAGCAACCACTCATTACATGATCATCATCCAAACACATAATAAAAATTAATTTGGTAAAATAAATAAATAAATGTGTAAAAGATTTATTAATTTTACATAATTTTATCTTTAGTGGGTAGAAATAAATTTTAAAATTCCAAAATATTTTTTTGACATTTATTTTTCTCAAATTAGTTTGTATTTTATCAAATTTACAATTTTACCCTTGAAATTGAGCAATGGTATCTTCAATTGTCTTTATTTGGAACAATATTCAAAATTCAGGATCAAATATGTCACAATTGAAAAATTAGGGATCAAAGTGACACAAGCCCCAAAATATGGGTACTGTTAGTGTAATTCGCCCAATTTTTATTGGGGGAATTGCACTAATAGTCCATATAGTTTGAGACTTGTGTCACTTCTATTCATAACCTTTCAATTGTAATATATTTAATCCTAAATTTTGAATCTCATTCCAAATAAGGATAATTGAAGATACCATTGCTCAATTTTAAGGGCAAAGTCATCTATTTAATAATATATAAACTAATTTGATAAAAATAAATGTCGAAATATTATTTTTGAATTTTTGAAAATTATTTCTACCCACCAAAAATAAAATTATATAAGAATGATAAATCTTTTACATATATATATATATATATATATATTTTACCAAATTAATTTTAAGTATGACGAATTACATTAACAGTACCTATAGTTTAGGGCTTGTATCATTTTGGTTCCTGACTTTTCAATTGTGACACATTTGATTCTGAATTTTGAATCTTGTTCCAAATAAGGATAATTGAAAATACCATTAATCAATTTCAAGGGTAAAGTTGTCAATTTGATAAAATGTAAACTAATTTGACAAAAACAAATGTCAAAAAAATATTTTTGAATTTTTAAAAACTATTTCTACCCACCAAAGATAAAAATTATGTAAAATTGATAAATCTTTTACGCATTTATTTATTTTACCAAATTAATTTTTATTATGTGTTTGGATGATGATCATATAATGTGTGGTTGTTAGGCTTTTAATGTGTAATCAATATATTTAATATATGAAATGCTTTTAGTTTTAGATTTTTTGATTTAATGGATTGATTTAATAATAATATAAAAATTGTCGCCATATTTGAGTTTTGGAAAAATAAAAACTAATATAATGAAAATAAAAACAACCATCCATTACATGATTATCATCCAAACACATAATAAAAATGAATTTAGTAAAGAAATAAATGTGTAAAAGATTTATCAATTTTACATAATTTTATTTTTGGTGGGTAGAAATAATTTTTAAAAATTTAAAAATATTTTTTTGACATTTATTTTTGTGAAATTAGTTTATATTTTATTAAATTGATAACTTTACCCTTGAAATTGAGTAATGGTATCTTAAATTATCCTTATTTGGAACAAAATTCAAAACTTAGGATCAAATGTGTCACAATTGAAAAGACAGGGACCAAAATGACACAAGCCCCAAACTATAGGAACCGTTGGTGTAATTTGTCCTTTTAAGTATGTTTAGATAATGATCATGTAATGAGTGATTGTTTTTATTGATGTTTTTCAATGGTTATTATGTAATTAATGGTTGTATTTGTTGTTAACATATATTTTTGAATAGTTGTTATGTAATGGATGAAATGATTTTAATTTTAGATTTTTTGATTTAATAGATTTGCTTAATATTAATATTAAAGTTGTCACTATACTTAACTTTTGAAAAATAAAAACTAATTGAACGAAAATAAATATCAAAAAACATTATTTTAAAAAATTATTTTTGCCTCTTCAAAAGATAAAATTATATGAAAATGACGTGTTTTTAATTTTTTTCACTAATTTAATTTTTAGTTTCTTAGAAAATTTTACTGAATATAAATTCTAAAAATCAAACCAAATTAAAAAAATCTCAACATTATTCGTTAAAAAAATGTCACTACATTTCAAACAACATGGAAGTTAATTAACACAAAATAAGTTGTATAACAACTTTAATCTTAAAATTGACCATTTACAAAAGAAACATATTTGATTAGCCTCGTTTAGAATAAGATTTAAAATTAAAAGTTAAATATATCAAAATTAAAAAATTAAAAATTAAAATGATACAAATTTTAAATAATAAGAATGATTAGTGTAATTAATCCATTTTGGAATGGTGTAAATGGAGACTCCCCTTAAGTGGCAAGAGATGTAAATAAGAAGAGGGAGAAGGGCAGTGAGAAAAGCCAAGACCGCGTCCAAAGGGGTTGCAAGTTGATGATCCCACTTGCAAAGTCCGGCGTAAGCCTGTGCGTTATAAAGATCAACCATTCTCTGTGAAGAATGACCATAACTTATACATATTTTACCTTGCAAGTGGACAAAACTGTTCAACAAAATTTCTCTCTCTCTCTCTGTCTCTCTCTCTCTCTCTCTCTCTCTCTCTCTCTCTCTACATATACATACACCTCTTCATATTATATATAACACCTCACAAACAGCTTATTTCCAACCTTTTTTTTTTTAATCTTTAGAGAGAGAAAAGAGATAGGAAGAAGAAATGCCTACGTCTCTGCAGCTTCACAGAATCAACACCACCTACCCCGCCACCACCTCCGCCGCCGCCGCCGCCGCTACCACCAGCAGCGACATCAATTGTAACAAAAACTCCCAAACCAGTATATGGCGAGTTCACCCTTCTATCTCCGTCCCTGACGACGCCAACCACTACCACACCCACGCCGTGGGCTCCAACCAGTGCTGCTCCACCGTCGTCCAAACCATCGCCGCCCCCGTCGCCGCCGTCTGGTCCGTCGTCCGCCGCTTCGATAACCCCCAAGCCTACAAACACTTCCTCAAGAGCTGCCATGTCATCGTCGGCGACGGCAACGTCGGCACTCTCCGGGAAGTCCACGTGATTTCGGGCCTCCCGGCGGAGTCCAGCACGGAACGCCTCGAAATCCTCGACGACGAGAGACATGTCATCAGCTTCAGCGTCGTCGGCGGTGATCACCGACTCAATAATTACCGCTCCGTCACCACTCTCCACCAATCGCCGACCGGTTCCGAGACAGTTGTTGTCGAATCATACGTCGTTGATGTACCGCCCGGTAACACGAAGGACGAGACCTGCGTGTTCGTTGACACGATCGTTCGGTGTAACTTGCAGTCACTGGCTCAGATCGCCCAGAATTTAGCGAAAAGTAACTGTAAATCGTCATGAGATTTTCGTGATTTTTGGAAACCAGAAATGGAAATTCGTGATTAGCTTTGCTTCTGAGATTCAAATTTGTTAAAGGTGACACAGTATATGACATTATGGTTGGTTGTATTTTTCTGTGCAATCTGTTTTTTTTAAAAATGTGCCTGCGTTATTGTCACTGTCACAGACTCACAGTCATGTCTAATGTTTTTCATTTTATTTTTCTTGGGAATTTTTTTTTATATAATATATATACATTGTGAACTCTCTCCCAAGTTTATTTCATCATGTTCCTTGATTTGTTGGATCTCTATCTTTGTATATGTTATATATTTGAGATATTTCTTGAACATCAATAATTCACGCTCATGCATGCATTACTTCTAGAAAGATCATTTACAAATAATTTTTTTTTTTTTTTTTGTAAATTTAACTTATACTCTGTGTTTTGGTTTGAAATAAATAATACAATTAATTATGTGATTTTGTATTAAAGTCATGTTTGTATGTCATTACCTTTTAGGAAAATGATATATAGTGAGTGTTTGAGAAATTGGTTATTTTAGTAGGATATTTTAGTTTTTGATTATTTTCGTAGGTTAAAATTTTTATGTTTGGAAAGATGATTTGATTTTTTGTAGTTGGATGTGATGTTTGTCAGAAAAAAAAGTGAAATGATTATGGATTTGATGTGACATTTTGTCTTATTGACTATTTTAGTATATTTTATCTTTTTTGTAGATTTTAGCCCAAAAAGCAAAAAATAATCTTTGCCAAACAAGTCATAAGTCCACTTTTTATATTCAAGAATTTAATTATCAATCAATCATATTCTTTATACATCACTGGATCTAGAAAGTAGGTTTAATTTTTGAATCTGAATAACAATACTCTACTTTTTAATAGTGTTATCGAATTAATATGATGTTCCTTGTATATATCTTATATGTAGTGTATGTGTAAATAAAATGTGCCTACTAGTACAAATTCATTAGTGTTGAATAATTCAATTTTGCAAATTGTGATATTGTTTTGTACAAAGGAATTGCCCTTTATTTAATTTAGTGAAATGTTACGTGCTAAAAAATTAAAATTAAAAAATTCTGTAAATTAAATTTATAATGTAAATTTAGATTAAATAGTGGTAAGTCACACCCAAAATAAATTAGATTACATATTTCAAATATTGAACACTTTTCTAAGTACTCAACAGTATTGCTTGCTTTAATATTTTTCACTACAAAAACCAATGTGTGGGGAGTCTAAAGGATATGTATTAACTATTCATATTTTAGTTATTCAAACAACAACAATAATAATCAATTAATTTTTAGATATGATGATATTTATATATTTGACAACATAGTTGAAAATATCTTTCACATTATATATGTATATACACACACATCTTTGTATGGTATCAATGATTACTTCATTTTGAAGATATGAAGCCATTATTTGTTTGGTACCCTAGATGTGATATTGAGATCTTTCATTGAATACCTAGTGGCAATGTGCTCTTTTACATGTACTTGCATGAAAAATAAATAGCAATATTAAACTTGTTAATAAATGCTATTGATATTTAATTTTTCATTGATTGGGAAGATGGATGGGTTTTGGTGCTGTCAAATAGTGCAGCATTAGTTATTTATTATTACTCAAATTTCTTCTATTTTCCTTTATTTTATTTTTGCATCAAAATGTCAAAGAGTTTGCATAGATGAATGTTTTTAAAAAGGAAAATGCTAAATTCAAATGGAAGAACTTTAACTATTTGTTTAACATTTTTAACAAAAAAATTCTTTATTGATGTATGTTTGTATCTCCATCTGTACTTTAGTCATCAATAAAGTTTATTTTTTTGCTAATAAGAAAAATAAATATGTTTTTTTGTAACTTTTTTAATCATCAAACCATTTGTTCAAAAATCATATGCTAACAATGTATATGTGATCTCTACAATTACCCTCACCAAATAGTGGTATCATATTTTTACAAAAAATTAAACTACATGGTCGATTCATAATTGTACCAATGGTGATGCATGAGTGCAAGAAATTAATATTTCAACCGTATTAAGAATGAATAATGATATATATTTATGGAGGTCCATATTAATAAATACACATGAAATCATTATCTTTATATCTACTGTAAAAAATTGAACACAACTTGTTAGGACCAGACGAGTGCTTGATGGGGTCTTATGGCTCATTATAGGCCTCACATTGTTTTATCCCTTCGTTCTACCCTCATGTTCCCTTTTATAATGTTGAATGCCATTATTTGGTTATCTTTCCCCACACAATGTTTTCTTCAAAATGCTCTTGCTTCTTCAACTTTCTCAATTCTTAGCATGACACCATTTGCCATCAAAGAGTCTGTCAGGACTGATTGGCGACATACTCTCTTACTACTGATCTATAGTTTTATTTTATTAGTGACTAGTGGTTGGCATACGCCATGTGTGTGGTATTCAAATAAATAAAAATAAAATAAAATACTTAGTATATATCGTGTACTGTTGAAGTGGTAAGAGTCTTCTTCATTTGATATGATGCTTTAAGGTTCAAGTCTCACTCCTCTCATCTATTTGAGTTATTTATTTATTTTAAATAGAAAAGAGTGGATACTTGGCAACATAAGAAGCCTATGCTTTAGGACACTATAAGAGCTGTTCACTTTATATATAGTATAGTATAGATAGATAGACAAATATTCATCCCGACGAGTCTAATTGGTGTACTCTTCCTGACATAAGATCTTATCATGGGTCATCTATTATTGTGGGAACATAATTTTGGATTATTCATGTGGCCTAAGTGATTAGTCGAGGTGCCACGTTGGTGATTTTGATTGGTCGAGATGTGGTCAGACCACATCTGAAAATTGAGATGTTTAGATAAGGATTAGAGTCCTAGATGATGATGGGCTCTTTGTCAGGATAGGTGAGGATTGATGAAAGAGTTAATCCTCATCCAAATTGGAGGAGTTCTTAATAAGTGATATCCTATAAAGGATAAGAGTCCTATGAGACTTCTAAGGGATGAGGGCACTAATGATTATAAAAGGTATGCACCCCATGGGTATAAGGTACGCTTTATTTGATGTTTTAATTTGTGAACTTTGTGATTAGGTTGTTTGCTAGTGTCGATATCTTGTGAGGTAAGTTGACTGATTTGATCGTTGGAGTGCCCCCGGATGGACGAGCCACCGGTGTTTTTTGTCTTCTTGTGTGCAGGTGTTTGGCTTCTTTATTCTTCTGTGTGCTCTACGGCTAAGTTCCTTAGATCACGGTTAGGAGATCTAGTTCGATTGCGAGGTCAAAAATCAACACCACAATTTGGCACCGTCTGTGAGAACTTAGTCCAAATAGATGGCCAACATCGTGCAAGATCAATATGTTGGTGACGACAAGTCATGATATCAGTCGGAGGAGCACCCTCTAGCATGTTGTGCAGTCGACATGTTGGGAGGTCTAACAATACAAGTTCCATCACCTTAGTATGATCGAGGTAATAGAATTTAGAGGCAGTTGTGGAGACATAATTTTGGGTTATCTACGTGGCCTAGGTGGTTAGCCAAGGTGTCACTTGGGCAATTTTGATTGGCCAAGGTATGGTTAGACTACATCTAAATCCAAGATGTTTGGATGAAAGGCTAGTGTCCTAGATGATGATGGGCTCTCTGTTTGGATAGGTGAGGACTATTGAAAGACTTAATCCTAATCCAAATTGAAGGAGTCCTTGATAAGTGATATCTTATAAAGGATAAGAGTCTTATGAGATGAGACTTCTAGGGGATGAGGGCATTGATGATTATAAAAAGTAGGCACCCCATGGGTGTAAGATAAATCGATTGACTTGATCATGGTTGAAGTGCTCTTGGGTGGATGAGCCACTGGTGTTTGTTGCCTTATTGTATGCAGGTGTTAGGTTTCTCTATTCTTCCGTATGCTCTACGGCTAAGTTCCTTAGATCATGGTTAGGAGATCTAGTTCAGTTGTAAGGTCAAAAATCAACACCTACAATTTGGCACCATTTGTGAGAACATAGTCTAAATAGATGGCCAAGATCATGCAAGATCAGCATGTCGGTGACGACGAGTCATGATATCGGTCGGAAGAGCACTCTCCAGCATTTTGTGCAGCCGATATGTTGGGAGGTCTAACAATATAGGTTTCATCACCTTAGTATGACTGAGGTAATAGAACCTAGAGGCAGTTGTGGGGACATAATTTTGGGTTATCCATGTGGCCTAGGTGGTTAGCCAATGTGCCACTTGGGTAATTCTGATTGACCGAGGTGTGGTCAGACTACATCTAAATCCAAGATGCTTGGATGAGGGACTAGAGTCCTAGATGATGATGGGCTCTCTGTTTGGATAGATGAGGACTACTGAAAGACTTAATCCTAATCCAAATTGAAGGAGCCCTTGATAAGTGATATCTTATAAAGGATAAGAGTACTATAGGGGATGACGGTAGTGACGATTATAAAAAGTAGGCACCTCGTGGGTGTAAGGTACGCTTTATCTGATATTTTACTTTGTGAGTTTTGTGATTGAGTTGTTTACTTGTGTCGATATCTTGTAAGATAAATTGATTGACTTGATTGTGGGAGTGCTCTCAGGTGGACGAGCCATCGGTGTTTGTTTCCTTCTTCTGTATATGTGTTAGGCTTCTCCATTTTCCTGTGTGCTCTATGGCTAAGTTTCTTAAATCTCGGCTAAAAAATTTAATTTGGTGATGAGATCAAAAATCGACACCCATAATTATTTTGATCCTTTTGTCTTGACTTGCCTCGTATGGACTTAGTCCTAGTTAGGATTTTTCTACCCATTGTAGTAACATTTGTTTTTGTTACAAAAAATCTAAGAAATGGTATACATTAAAATACTAGTTGTTGCAATGGAGGAATCGACCAACAGCTGCCTCCCAACTTGAGTACTCTAATAGATAATTCAACTTGTTTGCAACTTGTCGTTACTTTTTTTCTTCCCACTCTCTTTCTCTATCTATCTTTTTCCTATCTTTATTTTTTATATATGTTGGTGGAGTTTGGAAGGACATGAAAATGAATTTGCAAGTTGGTTTTGCAAGTGGGCTTGTAATAAGGCTTTATAATCAACCCTTCGCAATTTGTTTGCCTAAGCATGCTATCCACGCCTTTCATTTCATTTCATTTATTTATTATGATTAATATTATAAATCAACTTCACAAGAAGAGACATATCATATCTCAAAATCTTCAAAACCACCTTCCAATCTCCCAAAGTCATCTCATCAATTCCTCGTCTGTTAGGATTTCATATTTCAACATATTGATTTTTTCCTTTCCTTTTCTCCCCGAACCCGCCCCACCCAGCAACCCCCCCCCCCCCCCCCCCCCTTCTTAAATAGAGTTGCAAAATTCTATTTTGACATTAACTAATACCACTTAAAAAGATAACAAAAAATAGATTAGAATTAAGTAAACTATTTTCATCTTTCAGGCCCCCCCGCCTGCCCGCCCAAAAAAAAAAAAACCTACTTTCATGGGAGTTGCAAAAACTCCCGTATCATCTGTGCTATGCATTTTTTTGTGGATATGGGATTGCTGTTGCCTTGTGAGGAATTTGTCATGAATTTATTTTGATAATTCAAACTGTTAAATATTATAATGTTTATTGAGTAGATCATTTAAAAATAAATAAATTACACAAACATCTATAGCTCCCTCAAAAGAGGACATTTTTTTTTTTATCAAATAAATGGCTGATATGATTTTTATAATTTTTAAAAACAATTATAGCATGATCATAGAATTACGAATATCTGATTAATCTGATTTTTTTTCATAAATAATATATTTGAGGAATGCTATAATATAAGCCGTTCGAATTATTGAAATATATCCGAAACAAACCCAGAGTCTTATGACAATCTATTAGGTCTTATAGGCACAACAGAACCCTCATCCCTCTTTTGTAGTCTCCCACCCCTTCACCATTCCATTTCTTTGATCTCTCCCTGTCAACCTTTTAAATCTACTCTTGGTAGCCATCCTAACCCCTCTTTTCTAGTGGCTCTTTTCTTGTAACCTTTTAAATCTACTCTTGGTAGCCATCCTAACCCCTTTTTTTTTTTTTTTTTTTTTTTTTTTTGAGTAATAATAAGGATTATGAAAAAAATATCATAAAATATATCATAAATTTTTTTTATTCTTTGATTAGTATGCGATGTTTTATTATATATATAATCCAAAAATAAAAAATCTTTTATAATCATTTTCATAATTAACATTACTCTTTTTTCAGTGATGCTTTCCTCTTCCAACGAAATTAACTACCTTGGGAAAACCTATAAACCATGCCTCTACTGTGGGACCCTACTTATTTATTTATTTATTTATTTTATCCATCAGCTACTAGAATGGCAAATGTTAACCGTCGTTTATCGGGTGGTCAATGGTCATTAGTCTCGATGTGAAAGAGTATTATACAAGCCGGTTTATTGCACTTTGTACCTGAATTATCACTAAATTATCTAGTTAGTTTTTAAATTAGTGATTAAGTTTACTAAATTCTTAAAATATATCAATCAAAATCTATTTAGTTATTAAATTATTGACGGAATCCTTATCAAAAAAAAGATATTAATTGAATTTATTAAAATTTTAAAATATTTAATTCAAATCCATTTAATTTTTGAAAAGTTTATAAAAATAAAATATATGTTTATAAGTATTATAAATTAGTAAAAGACTCATTTACTTAAGATTTTATTCTAAAAGAATCTTAAATTTCTATTTTATTTTTACAAAATATTTTGTTTCGTTTTGTTTAAATTAATATTACAGCTTGGTTTCTCGCTATTGCCAATAAAATTAGGTTGAATTACACTAATGGTTCCTATAGTTTGGAACTTGTGTTACATTGGTTCTTGATTTTTCAATTATGACATATTTGATCATGAATTTTGAATCTTGTTCCAAATAAGAATAATTGAAAATACCATTGCTTAATTTCAAAGGCAAAATCTTCAAATTGATAAAATATAAATTAATTTGACAAAAATAAATGTCAAAAAATATTTTTAAATTTTTAAAAATTATTTCTACCCACTAAAGATAAAATTGTGTAAAATTTATAAATCTTTTAGACATTTATTTATTTATTTTTTTTACTAAATTAATTTTTATTATGTATTTGGATGATAATCATGTAATGGGTAGTTGTTTTTATTTTTATTAAATTACTTTATATTTTTTTAAAAAATCAAATATGGCGACAACTTTAATATTATTATTAAACTAATCCATTAAATCAAAAAATTCAAAACTAAAAATAGTTCATATATTAAATATATCAATTACACATTAAAATTCTAACAACCAACTATTACATGATCATCATCCAAACACATAATAAAAATTAATTTGATAAAAAAATAAATGTCTAAAATATTTATCAATTTTACATAATTTTATTTTTAGCGGGTATAAATAATTTTTAAAAATTTACAAATATTTTTTCGACATTTATTTTTGTCAAATTAATTTATATTTATCAAATTGACGATTTTGCCGTTAAAATTAAGCAATTGTATCTTCAATTGTCCTTATTTAGAATAAGATTTAAAATTTAAGGTCAAATATGTCACAATTGAAAAGTCAGGGACCAAAGTGATACATGCCCCAAACTATAGGCACTATTAATATAATTCGCTCATAAAATTATATGAGAATTAGATATAATGAAAAACTAGAATAAGATAATTTAAAAATAGGGAAAAGGCTCCGACCCCCACTGGGGGTCACTCCCAGCCCCAGTGGGGTGTGATTGGTCCATTATTATTATTATTTTTTTTTTCTTCATACAATGACCAACCCCTGCGTGTGTGTGTGGGGGTGGGGTGGTGGCGGTGCCTTGGAGCTGGGGGTCTCCAGCATCTCTCTTAAAAATAATACTTCGCTACAAATAATAATACAGAGAAAAATAATACATTAATTAAGTTATAAAAAGAACTTATTGGAAAACTTCAAAACAATTAATTGGAAATTATAAAAGAAATCCGGTATATAAAACTAGATAAAGACAAGCAAATAGGCATTGTAGAAGATAAGGAAAAAAAATCATGGATAATTACTTTTATTCTTACAAAGGAAATTCATCAAAAGAACTAACACCCATTTTGCAAACACAAAATAAAAATTTTAAATTTTAAATTTTTTAATAAAATTTTAACTAGGTGAAATCTTTTACTAATTTATAATATTTGTGGACATATATTTTACTTTTGTAATCCTTTCAACGACTAAATAGGTTCGAATTAATTATTTTCGGGACTTAGTAAATTTAATCGATAATTTAGGAGCTAAATAAATTGTCTTTATATACTTTAGGAATGTAATTATAATTTGGCCATAATTTAGGGGTACAATATGTAATAAATCCTATACAAATTAATAAATTTTATTAACTTTCAATACATACATGAGTTATCCTTGTCGAGTAATCACATTAGTCTTGTGAGTCCTGTTTTAAATACACAAATTTTATTAATACATGCTACATCAGTAAAAAAAAAATTTCAAAAAAAATAAAATAATTTATTCTGTTATGTTGTATAGCAATTTAGATAATATATATGTACATGTTAAAAATACATTAAAAAAAATATTAAGTATATGAAAATTTATATTGTTTGTTTGTTTATTTGTTTATTTTTATTTTTTTGGTGAACAAAATTTATGTTGTTGGGGAAGTGGGGTTTAACTAATAAGATAAAATATTACATTTAAATGATAATCATTTCACTTTTTTTCTCACAATTATCAAATCAACTACTAAAAAAAAAAAAAACAAAAAACAACTATAATCCCAAACACAACTTTTTTAGTTAGGTTAAAATAATCACAAAAAACAAAAAAGTCAACTAAAATAGCTTATTCTCACACGGGCATGAAATTCTCATTATTTAAAGGGCGAATTGCACAACGGTTTCTGTAATTTGGGACTTGAGTCACTTTGATTTCTGACCTTTCAATTGTGATATATTTAACTCTGAATTTTGAATCTCGTTTAAAATATTGTTACTTCATTTCAAGAGGCAAAGTTGTCAATTTGATAAAATATAAACTAATTTGATAAAAATAAATATCAAAAAAATTATTTGTACTCACTATAGATAAAAATGATAATTTTTTTAATTTTTTACTAAATTAATTTTTAGTATATTTTTAGATGATGATCATGTAATGAGTGGTTGTTTTGTTGATATTTTTGAATGGTTATCATGTACTAAATGATTGTATTTGTTGTTAACAGATATTTTTGGATGATTATAATGTAATTGATGGTTATTAAACTTTTAATGTATATATAATCGATATGTTTAATATATGAATATTTTTAGTTTTGGATATTTTAATTTAATGGATTGGTTTAATAATAACATCAAAGTTGTCGTCATTTTTTACTTTTGAAAAAAATAAAAACTAATTTAACAAAAATAAATATAAAAAATTATTCTACCCTCTCAAAAGTAAAAATGATGTGTTTTTATTTTTTTTCCACTAATTTAATTTTTAGTTTCTTAATTTTTTTTTCTTTTGAAAATAGATTTTGAAAATCAAACTAAACAGAATTTTATAACAAAAAAAGTTCTGACATTATTCATTAAAAAAAGGTCCATTATATTTCAAACAACATATAAGTTAACCAACACAAAATAAATTGTATGACGACTTTACCCTTCAAATGAAGTAACAATATTTTTAATTGTCCTTATTTAGAATGAGATTTAAAATTTAAAATCAAATATATTATAATTAAAAAATTAATAACTAAATAACACAACTTTCAAATTATAAAGACTATGTGGTCAGTAAAACATGACATATATATGGCAAATGCATTAGCTATCCCTACCCGAGCCACTTGGTGTTGTTTGAGATGTTCTAAATAAGTGCACTTTTTGACTTTTTATGAAATATGAGTTGTATATGGGTTGAATATGAAATGATGTGATAGAGACGTGATGTGACTTGAATAAGATGATGTGACTTAAATAAGATAATGACTTTTTGACTTTTTAACTTTTTTAAAAGATGACACTTAAGTACAAAAAAAAAATACTTTTAAGTTATGTTAAAAATCTGTAGAACGTTTGGAAATTGGAAAGACTACGCACCGACAACAATATCATTTGTTGGGAAGAAACTCCAAAATTTACATTTATAACACTTAGCATACATTATTTGAAATTTATACTTAGCATACATTATTTGAAATTTATACTTATTTAAAGTTTTATTTTTTATTTTTATTTTTTTATTGATTTTAGGGGTTCAACTTGAACAGGCTCAATTCGTGTAATTTGAATTTTTTTTAAAGGTGGGGAACAAAGTTTTTAATTTGTGGTGAGTCTGGACAAAAATTAAAAATTCTGAATTTAATTTAGACCAAACTTGGAAAGAAACATAAGAAAGTCCAAGCAACTTGAAGCTTGAATTATTATACAAATATATAAATTATTAGCCATTGGTTGATGTTAAATCATCTACCCCATTAGATCTTATTCAGTGTATAAATCATATACGCAAGTAACACAATACAAAAACTTATCATTTTTCTTTTCCACTAAAAAATGATAAAGACTACCGTAGTCAAGCAGTGGTTTCCTAATTCTCTTCTCTCTCCTCTTTGTTTCCCCATCTATTTCATCATATAAATTATTTATTTTGATGATAATTAATGATCATTCCATTCGATCTCATTCTAATAAATCAAATAGAATATTAAGGCTATTTTGAAAAGATAGTTAAAAGATATCTTTTAATTTTTAATTCATTTTGAATCATATCATCTCTCATATTTTTTATATATTTTTTCAAAAAAAATAAAAAATAAAAAATTAATTTTTAATTATCTTTTCAAAACAACCCAGTGGCCAGCTTTCAAGATTGAGGTCTACAAGTTTAACCATCAAACTCCACATTCGGCCCAAGATTCAGATTTACAACTTTAACCATCAGAAAGCCCACACTCGGCCCGAATTGCCTTCGGCATTCATTTGCATTCAGTTAAAAAAGAGGATCAAAACCCTATGGAAAAACAAAACCAGTTTTTGAAACAACGGTGCAGTGAAGCAAAGAGCAGCCACAGACATGGCGTCGAAGGAATCTCAACCTCCCAATCCAAACAGAGCCTTAACCAACACTCGGTTCTCCGACCTCCAACCCCCACTCTCTGAACCGGTTCTCCAAGCTCTCACTGACTCCGGTTTCGAATTCTGCACCCCGGTTCAAGCCGCCACCATCCCCTTAATCTGCAGCTTCAAGGACGTCGCTGTCGACGCCGCCACCGGTTCCGGAAAAACCCTAGCCTTCGTCGTCCCCCTCGTTGAGCTCCTCCGCCGCACCTCCTCTCCTCCCAAACCTCACCAGGTTCACACAATCACACACACACACATATATATATGCTATGATAATCAACCAATTAAATGTAGAAAGGAGAAAAAAATTGAAAATTTATCAAAATTTGAAATTCAAAATGAAAAAATTATGATGGATAGTATAGATGTGTAAACTTGAATTATGTAATTTTAACTATATACGAATTTGTTGTTTATTATGTTGTTAGAAGGAGAAAATTCCATTTCTAATTATAGTTGTGACACTTTGGAAGTAAAAATGTGTATAACTCATATGCAAGTTTTAGCCTAATTTTGTGTGTGTGTGTGTGTGTGCGCGTGTGTTTTTTTTTGGGTGGTTGTATGTAGTACAAGATAACTGTATTTATGCATTGTTAGGTGAACTGGTTGCTTTTGGTGATGTCATGTGTAAACAACGAAAGCATTTACTTAAAAAAAAAGAAGAGACAAATGCTGAAAAGTGTATCCAGTTGGGTTTTACAAAACACAGCCTACATGGGGTGGTATCGCCTTGTCAGTTGCTTTTTTCTTGGCTAGAATGTATTCAGGGCTGGCCCTAAGATCGTTAGGTGAAGTCTTAAAATTGGGGCTTTTTTATGTATAGAAAAACAAAAATACCATCTGTCCAAAATTTTACCCTGAAAAGCTGTATAATGTAGATTCAAAGAGTGTAATGTGAGTCACACTTAGAATGAATGTGATTCATAAATATGTGTTTCTACGTTAATTCGTACGAGTATGTAGTATTATTGTATACATAATCACCAAAAATAAAAGTTTGTGGGTAAAATTGTAGCATGATGTATATATGACAATGCATTAGCTATCTACTTGAACCATTTTAAGATGGAATTCCAACCTCCACCCTACAAGCGATGAATAACCTTTGTTTTTTGTGAAAAGGTTAGTTAAATACGTTAAAATGTATAAAATGTTGGGAGAAATTCTAGAGCCCACATGTATAATACCAGGGTCTAACATAAAATGTTTAGAATTCGTTTTCCCTTAAAAACTTAAGCTCTACAAGTGAAGATTCCCATCCATTGTGTATTAAGATCATTCCATTTATTTTTTATCATATATAACACCTTACCTTCATACATGCTTTAACATAAAATATGTATTAAAGTTTTAATTTAATTTAATTTTTTGCTTCTATTCACATCTTAACCAACACACTATTAGCAAGGTTAGCCAACTTTTAAGATTGAGTTACATTACATATTGGAACATTGAAATTTATAAGTGATTTCAGTCAAAAAATTTTACAATAAAAAACAAGTTTAACCATCAGAAGCATACACTTGGCCCAAGATTGAGCCTTGCAACTTTAACCATGAAAAGGGCTACACTCGACCTGAAGCGGCTTGTGTAGTCATTTCTTTTTAGTGAAAAAACATCAAAACTTTTGGGAAAATTTAGTACTTGAGACATTGGTGCGCCACAGACATGGTGTCATTGAAACCTCCTCCACTCCCACTCCCACTCCCACTCCCACTCCCACTCCCACTCCCATTCCCACTCCCAACAGAGCCTTAACAGACACTCGGTTCTTTAACCCCACTCTCTGAATTGCTTCTCAAAGCTCTAACCCCAGTTTCGAGTTCTCCACCCCAGCTCAGGCCGCCACCATCCCCTTGCTTTGTAGCTCCAACGACGTTGCTGTCGATGCTGCCACCGGTTTTGGCAAACCCTGGCCTTCGTCATCCCCATCGTTGAGCTCCTTTGCCACACCTCCACTTCCCCTAAACCTCACTAGGTTCACATATACATATATATATATATATATATATATGCAACTATACTGTCTTGAGCTATACTCGAAAAACTTCAAATTATGTAGTTCTATATAATTTTAAAATACAAACTTGTTGTTTATTATGTTGACGAGCATGGGTAAAAGAAGAAAATTCGAAGTCTAATTATAGTTGTGTGTGACACTTCGGAAGCAAAAATTTGTACACCCATATGTGAGTTTTAGCCTAATTGTTTTGTTTTGTTTTGTTTTGTTTTGTTTTTTTGGAGAGGCGGCGCGGGGGGGGGGGGGGGGGGTGGTTTGTTATGTGTTGGTTAAAAGGGTTGATTTTGGTGGCGTTATGTGTAAACAACAAAATTATTTACTTAAACAAAACCCATAAACAAATGCTGAAAAGTTTATCCAGTTGGGTTTTATGAAACACAAGCCCACATGGGGGGTGGTTATTGCCTTATCAGTTGCTTTTTATTTGGGTTGGATGTATTTATAGTGCATTTGGTTTAATAGGTGAGAAAACAAAGAAGTGATTGTTGTTTCTTATCTGGCTGAGAAGTGAAAATGAAATTAATGATTGTGTTTTCTCACATCATGTTCATATGGTAAGCAAGCAAATGCGAGAAAGGACATGCGCAGGATTGCTTTTTCTTCCTTCTATTGTAATAGGCATTTTCGGTATTACAAAAATTATATAACCAATCAGTTATTTTTCATCAAATCTCACTAGCTTTGGTGAAATTTGGTGAAAAATGAAATTGACATAACAAAGAGAGTTCTCGTTATCTCCATTTCTCATCATTTTTCACCTAATTTATAAACTAAACATCAAAAACAATTATTTTTCTCTTCATTTCTTATCATATCTCATCAATCACCTAATCTAAAGAGACGATTAGGATTTTGAATGGCGATGTTTGATTGAGACATTTCTCAAGGAACCCCATTGATGTTCAATAAGCACTTTCGTGATACTTAATCACAGGGTTAAGACTAGTACTTATGGTCAATTTAAAAGGTGCTTCTACATGTAAAATTTTCTTAAATTAACTGCATTATTTGATCAATCACTTTCATTTGGTGTGCATTTGTGAGTATTATTGTTTGCTTTGATTGCTGTTAGCTTACCTTCAGCATTGACAACAGGTAATGGGGATTATAATATCCCCCACAAGAGAGTTATCTTCACAAATATACCATGTTGCCCAACCTTTCGTTTCAACATTGTCGAATGTTAGCTCCATGCTTCTTGTTGGGGGAGCAGAAGTAAAAGGAGACATAAAGAAAATAGAGGAGGAAGGAGCAAATTTGTTGATTGGCACACCTGGAAGGCTACATGACATAATGGAACGCATGGATATTTTGGACTTTAGAAATCTTGAGGTTTGTATGCAGTCATTAGTTTACTTCAATTTTCTTGAATCTATACCTCTATGATACATTGCATTTTTAGAAAAAGAGAATGTTCAATTTTTAGTTCTATTTTACGAAAAATTGATGCTACCCTCAAGTCCATTCCTTGGTACAGATCAAATATTATTTGTAATTATGGATGTATATTTAGTTATAGGGTTGGGCAAGCATCCATCCGATCCATCAAAATTGAATGGTTTGAACCGATCTGCCACAGAATGGACGGTTTCAATGGTCCGATTGAATGGATGTGGATGCATTTTTCCCAATTTCCCTATGTTCGGACAGATAGTGGGTGGGAGGCTTCACGACCCAACTTGATTTGCCAACACTCCTAATAAAATGAAGTTATGCTTTTATGCTTTCTGTTAAAAAAAGAACATTTTATTTAGTAATTATATTTGCTATTTATGAAATATGAAAATTGGGCCTTTATTTTTATTATAAAAAATGAACAATCAAAACTTTTGGGCAGAAAATAGTAAAGAATTACTGGAAAATAGTAAGGTCCAAAACAATAAAGTCCAAACCAAACCAATTTGCGCCCACCCCCCAACTTGCTCACAGTCTCCTCAATTCGCATCCGCTAACTAAATGGACGGATGCAGATTGATTTTTCCCAATCTGCCTAAGTTCGGACGGATAGTGGATGAATGACCATCCAATCCAACCCGATCCACGGGCACCCCTATCTAGATATATGTTGTTTATAAGTAAAAAATCAATGCATATTTGGTGTTTGCTCTAGTTGCAACCCCTTGGGATCTCTAGTGATTGATAACTTTACGTTATAAAGAAGAGAAAAAAGAAATAGAAACTAATTGTAGTATGTATAATGAAGATAAGTTAGTAATATAAGACGAGATTAGTGGCACAATTATGTTCTTATTTCATACATGAATATAGGATGCACGTTGTTCTCCAAGTTACAGATTAACTGAGGCTAGGTTAAAATGAAAGTAAGTCCTAGGTGAACATTGATTGCAATGACCACTAATGGAATGCAATGCATTAAATTCTTATGTTATTGGTCTTGTGCCTTTCCCTTTTCTCTATCTCAATGACTAGTAATGGAATAAAAAACAGTAAAAAGCCTAAAATCCCCTCGTTATTGGTCTGCTTGTGCCTTTCCTGTCTCTATCTTAATGAGCAGTAATGGAATAAAAGGCCTTAATTCCCCAATTATTGGTCTTGTTGTGCCTTCTCTCTCTCTCTCTCTCTCTCTCTCTCTCTCTCTAGAACACAAAACGCAGTTGAAGAAGAGGCCTACAACCCTAGCACACAAAACGGCCACAATCTAAACACTTAATATCATTAATTCCAAGTTGAAGAATGCAATACAAACCTAATACTTATATAGGCTAAAATCCCAAATGAAAAAGGAAACCGAATCCTAATAGGGTATGGAAACAAATATTGATAAAATCCTAACTAAATTAAAAATCTTAATTAAAAAAGAACTTTAATTAAATTATAATTAAAAATAAAATACTAAATTGGATAATAACTATTGAAGACAAAATTATAAGAACTCCATGATGCGCACAGGTTCCACACCATCCCTTCCTCCCCCTCCCCCCCCCCCTCCTTTCTATTTCTCTTATTGCCGTTAAAATTTGGGGGGTATGATTTGGAGGATTATATAAGTAGTCATCAAGAGTAGTATGATATGGAGTTCAGATTTGCTAAAGTTGAAGTCTCAACTTCATAGGTGAAGTTGGTGCATTATGGGACTAATCTGTACCTATATTAATGATTTGAACTGTTCATCTCATATGACAAACTAAGAAGCACATGTTTGCAAAAAATTAGGTTGATTAGATATAAGTAATCACATATGATCAAATTACATATATATTGTAACAAATCGATGGTCTATTCTTAAAAACATGTAGGCCTTATAGATAGAAATGATCTAATAGTATGCCAATTGATATTGGATGTATTTAATTTTTTGCATGGATAATTTTTTAATTTAGTTGTATAAAATGAACGGTTTAGATTACTGAAGTGAGTCCAAGTTAGTTCGATAATGGGTCAACTTTTGAATCACGTATCGTAATTTTTTTGTAACACTTTTAAAAATAGATAGAAAAAAAATATAGTTATAGAAAAAACAAATATATTGTGAGAATAACACTTTATAATCTTTAAAATTGTAGAATTAAGATTCCTTAAATTAAAGATATGTATGCATTGATCCATACACTCTGTTTGGATGAAGGGGTTTGGTGAGAAAAGAAAAAAGATGGAGACAGTGAGATTTCTTATCACTTGTTTTGATTGATTAAATAGTCAAAAATGGTGAAAAATGAAATCCTTCAAAACTTAAGTTTTGTTTCTTACTAAAAGTGGTGAGAAACCAAAATTATTCGTTACAAAAGAATTATAATACCTAAATTACCTCAAATACAAAGAAAATAAAATAAAAAGATGCATGTATCTTATTCTATTCGTTGTTCATTCAAACAAGAAGGTGAAACTACTATCATTTCTTTTCTTTTCTCACTTAGGTGAGAAACTACAATCATTTCATTTCTTTTCACACCTCACGATCCAAACGAAGTGTTAATACATATAAAATGCAGTAAAATATATCGTTTTAGTACATTATTCGTATCAAATTTACCCTCAAATACCGTTCCTAGTAATTGTGTAATATGTTTTATGTATTGTTTTCACTCACAATTTAAGTCTTAATATCTTATTTATAGCTTTCAAGTTTTCAAATAGCTTGTCCATAGTTGAAAATTTTAAAACATTGATGCTTAATACAATACAATACAAGTAGATATATTTATTAAAAAGATAAAAAACTAAAATGAAAATTACCCTTCTCATTTCAAAATATATTTTTTTTAAAAGTTAATGAAAATTTTTGACAATAGTAATTTACACAAAATAAGTTCAATTATTTTTTTTTTTCAAAATTGCCAAAGAAATTTAAGTATTCATGTCACATGTATCGCATCATGTATCATGTATTGTATATCGCATCATATATCGTATAAGATACATTTAATGTAAGATATGTATTGATGATATAACAGGGTTCCTCTAAAATGTATCGAATCATAAGATATTTATCGTGAATCGTAATATACTGACAACACTGGATAGAACTTATAACCTGACGAAACTGTTAACTCATGCTGTCTCAGGAAAGAATTTGTGGCTTATGAATAATGTTGCTGGTTGGACAGATTTTGATTTTAGACGAGGCTGATAGGCTGTTGGATATGGGATTCCAGAAGCAGATAAATTCTATTATATCTCGCTTACCAAAGCTTCGAAGAACTGGTCTTTTCTCAGCTACTCAAACTGAGGCAGTTGAAGAGCTATCCAAGGCAGGATTGAGGAATCCTGTGAGGGTTGAAGTTCGAGCAGAAACAAAATCACTCAATGAATCATCATTGTCAAAACAGTTAGCCTCTTCAAAAACGCCCTCTGGCCTTCATCTCGAGGTATCTATCTTGCTATCTTGTCTGACATTCTTTCATAAATTTGACTTTCTAATTGGATTACTTGTCTGTTCAATGTTATTGTGCCGAAATGACACTTTGTCTGAGGTACGGGCAACAGTTATTTGTTAACAGTTGTTTAATTTTGTAGTATCTTCAATGCGAAGCAGATAAGAAACCATCACAACTTGTTGATCTCCTTATCAAGAACAAGTCTAAAAAAATTATAATGTGAGTTGAACATGAACTTCTTCGTGGAAGATTGCTAACATTGATTATGGCCACGGAAGGATGCAGTTTTGGGGTTTTCTTAGATGGTTTCCTTACATTCTGCAGCTATTTCATGACTTGTGCTTGTGTGGATTATTGGGGAGTTGTCCTTCCATGGCTTGCTGTTCTGAAGGGTTTCACTCTAATACCTCTTCATGGGAAGATGAAACAGGTAACTTTACAGAAATTGTTGTATTATGTCAATATCTAGCATTTAATGACAGTCATTATTTCACAATAGCCCAACTGATTCGTCAGTCCATCCTTTTTATATATTGTCTACTAGACTGCGAGGGAGAAGGCATTAGCTTCATTTACTTCTCTTTCCAGTGGTATTCTTCTATGCACAGATGTTGCAGCACGTGGACTTGACATTCCTGGTGTTGATTGTATAATACAGGTAGCTTACTATTATCAGTTCCCCTCCTTCCTTATCCATCCCTGGTGCAGAATTTTGACCCATTTAGTTTAATACTGGCTCAGTTGATTTGGCAATTTACCTTAGAGAGCACTTGTGTCATGTAGCCTGTTATTACTTTGTAAGTGAAGATGCTATTTCAATTTCCTGGCCAATCAACATTTGTGTAATACATTCACCCAAAAAACATTTATGTAATAGTGTTTTGAAAATATATAACCAGCTCACTATTTTTTCATGTGTCAGATACTTGATTGATTCTCATTTAAAGTGAGTGGTCCATTTTAGAAACCAAAATATTGATGGTTAGAGCTCTCCCTTTAGCTTTTGGTTAGTTTGTGATATATATATATATATATGCATATTTGATAAGTTGGTTAGTGTATGAATTTATTATGTATCAGATGGTCTTTAAAATGTTCAACTTCTTTTGTTTATTTGATTTTGTGAATTTATGATGTCATATATAAGGTTGTCTTGTACAAAATAATTAAAGTTAATTTTTTGAACTTAAACCAAATGATGATTACAAAATGCTTCAGTTGCTAGAACTGCCATAACAAGTCTGTAAAAAATATCAAATAGATTACGGCTCATAGGGGCTTCAATAGCAGTCCCTTGGATCTATGACCTAATTTATGGGTCTGGAACTTTAATGTTTGTTGGACAAAATGTGTTTGTTGATTGTGTGTTTTGGTGTCCCATGGATTAAAAATGCTTTCCTGCGTTTCGCATAGTACACTGAAGAAACCCAACAAGTTCTCCGCAGCCTTTGATTAGTTGGACTTCGTCATCTGTTTAAGTTTTATTACCAACCTTCGAAATAGATATGAGGTCAATAAATCCTTGTAGTTTTAATCTTTTTGTTATCTAATGTTACGAATACATATGTACCAACCTCTTTATCAAATTTGGAGTGTGGAAGGGTGAGAAATTACTCCCCATAGTTTGGTCAGCGGGTATTATCAAATTGGAGAAGGAAAGGACTGAACCGGATTTGGATAGTACCTACGCATTGCAGAGAATCAAGTGATCACTGCAAGAAAAGTAATTGCAGTCAGTGAGAAGTTACCTGTTTAGGTGCACTGGACATGTGTCTAAGTGGAACAAACTGTTAGGAATAAGTTGGACAAATTAATATAAGCATGGAACACATTGCATTGAATATAGGAATGAAACTAAAGGCCCTTATCTTTTCTGAAGGACCAGAAAAGATTACGCATTCAGTTTTTATGGAAAAAGCTTATTGCTTTCATTTGTTGTGCCAATCTTCTTAACTGTGTCATTAAAATGTGAGCATAAAAACCATCTTAAGCTCAACATGCTTCTTGGTGACACAACGAAATTTAGGAGCAAGGAACAAAATTGTTTCCTTTCCATTGAAATGAGCGAAACATTTCTATTTCTTAGGAAACGAACCTGAAAGATAAGTGTAAAACCAAAATTCTAGTGTTTCCATTGAAACATACCAAAATGAAACATTCTGAAACAGGTTGTTTCAACACATTTTAGGAATATCTAATAAGAGCTAAAACTAAAATTGAAAAAAGAACACATGAGTTTGTGCATGATAACTTTGATTTGTTTGATATTAGTCTGATGATTGTTGGCTCACATTGAATGTACTTACCCTTTTTGTATAGGTATGTGTAAACTTAAAACATGTTCAATGACATAGTTATTATGCTTGTATCTAATCAAAACAACACACTGAAGTGAAATTTTGATTCTTGGTTAGGAGTTAAATTAAACACTGCACTACACAAAATTACTAAATTAACCACAACATAAAGTCTGGGAGTATAGAGGTCATGACATAAATTAATCTCCAGCCTTATGTTGCGGGTTCAAGTCATAAGAATCAGTCTTTTCGTTAAAAGGTGGGGTTATGGATGTCTACCTTTAATCGCTGTCTGACCCCACTATAAGTGGGAACCTTGGGCACCAGATACAATAATTTATTTTTATTTTTAAGCAATATCTTCATGACTGAATAGAGCTCAACTGAAAAAATTGAAGGTCGTTCCGCTTTTATTTATACGAACTTGATTTCAACAGGTATGGTTGGTGCTTAGACTAACCAAAACTTCTAGTTTGGCTTCATGGACCCCTAGATGCTTATTTGTGCTTCCTTTTATGATTTCATGTGCAACCAACTGCATCATGATGCCTTCTGCATTTCACTGTTTGTTTATTTATTTTTATTTTTATTTTTATAATTTATAAAAAAATCATATCATTATTATATTCAAGATGGATGGAGAGTGCTTGTCCCCAAAAAAAAAACCCAACTCTGAGAACTGATAAAAGATTTCATTTTGTGGTAATGCAGTACGACCCCCCTCAGGATCCTAATGTATTCGTACACAGAGTTGGTCGAACTGCTCGGATGGGACGGGAAGGAAGTTCCATTGTCTTTCTATTACCAAAGGTTGTAAAATCTTTAATTTTGTCACAGTTAATTCCATGTTTTGCTCAGACTATGTTATTACTATTACGTGCAATGTTATCCTTGTTTTTTTTTAACTTATTATATTTGCATCTATAAATGTAGGAGGAAGCTTATATAGAATTCTTGCGTATAAGAAGGGTTCCACTTGAAGAAAGAAAATGCTCTGATGAAGCTCCTGATATTGTGTCTGATGTGAGAATCTTCCTTATTACTGTATATTCTTTCTTTTTCTTTTACCCCCTTCTGTTTATATATGTTTTCTTGTTCTTTTTTAATTGTAGTTTTTTGCTATATTCATGTTTTTTTCTTTGTTTCATTAACCAGTTTCGCTTTGTCTTTTTACTGATGCTCTATCTTTGCTTTCCAATCAGTTTGTCTGGCACAAGAGGGAGTTTTGTGTTCATTTTATAAGAGTATTCGTCACCCCCTTGCATTCAATCTACTCTTTTGGAAAAGTAATATAAGTTTTATTAGAAAAAGGTGACAAGGGCACTCACCCAAAATACAAATAAAGAACGAAGTCTGCCGAATCTATCCTTCTCTAGGCCCTTTCATTAAACTACTTGATTTAGCATTATTTAGTTTTCCTTTGTTAGTTTACCTATCATATTATAAGTGTTGGAAATTATTTGTTTCAGATACGGTCTGCTGCAAAAAAGGACCGTGATGTCATGGAAAAAGGGCTCAGAGCGTTTGTTTCTTACATCCGTGCTTATAAAGAGCATCACTGCTCTTACATTTTCAGGTATTAGCAGGGTATCTTGTTATCCATACTATTATTATACTATTATATAGAGCCAAATGGTCATTGGTGTGAACATGGAAGTGAAGTTGTGTAACACTAATCTTAGTTCCAAAATTATTCAATACATTTCCTGTATGAATTGCTTTTCCGTTCTATAACTGTTGGTCAGAATGAGAATCCCATACGCTTTACGTTAAAGTCCACAATATTCAGTTTTTGAACCTAAGAACTATCAAGTCAGTTCAGCTGCCCACCATATTATCTTCTGCACTTGTTCTGTTGCTTCCACAACCATTTGAATGAAGTTAAGTTGTTGGCTGTTGGAAAATGTACACCATAAGACTAAATTTGTTGAGGTCAATTGGCAGACTATTTTCTTTTTGTTCTTTGCTTTTTATGTGACTATATTTTTCATTGGTGGGTTGTGTCTTTGAGGTTCAAGAATTGCCTCTAAGTTTGGTTGTCATGGATGGTATTTTGTGGGTAGGGCTAAACAAATGGTATTTGTATACAAAATGATGTGGTCCATTTATATTCATTCATTGTAAATAAAAAAGTTAATTACTGTGTTCTATAATTCAAAGATATCATTACCACCATATCATTATTATGTATGAAAATTCTGTATATTAAATATTTTTCATATTTTATTGTGCTAAAAGAATGAGATACATTTATAAAATTATGACAATTAATATGAAAGTCCACCAATTTTGTATAAGAAAAAAAAAACAAAAAAAATCTATAAGGTAGTGGAAAAGTCAGGGGAATTACAAATCAGTGAGAAGTAGATAAAGTAAATACAAAACTATAGAGGTATAAGCGAGGTCTGTGCTCTGGTGCAAGTAAAGCTACAATTTTTACTTGCATTTTCGTGTTTTCACAATTACCTTATCTACTTTTTATTTATTTGCAAATCTCTAAAAAAGTATGTATATACATGAAGTATTGTGTTTATTTATTTATTTTGTGTGTGTGTGTGTGTGTGTGTGTTTTATTTATTTATTATTTAATGAGATTGGTGATTATATTCAGATTGTGTGTGCTGGAAGGAGTTGATATGGCTGCACTGGTATTTTAATATATTAAAATAGGTTTGTGATAATTGTTTCTGGTGCATATGCACTGATTGCAAGCACTTGAGAAATTTAATGTTCTCTAGCATCTGTGTTTTTAATTGTCTTCTATTTTCTGCAGGTGGAAAGAACTTGAGGTAGGGAAGTTGGGTATGGGTTTTGGCTTATTGCAGCTCCCTTTGTTGTCTGAGGTGAAGCGCTACTCACTTTCTACCGCGGGCTTTGCTCCAGTCAAAAATATCATTTTGGAGGAGATCAAGTACAAGTGAGGACACTTAAATCTTTTGCTTTATTTTATCTGGAGTCAGTGGCTCCTTAACCCCTATTGGCAGTTTACTTTGAAACTGCTATAGATGTTGGGACCTCCCATATGATATGAATGGACATCTCTCCTTAACAATCCGTTTGGATTGAGGGCTTTGGTGAGAAAGAAAAGAAATGGAGAGAATAAGATTTCTCATCACTTGTTTGAATGATTAAAGATGTGAGAAATGGTGAGAAAGATCAAACTTAAGTTTTGTTTCTCACCAAAATGGTGAGAAACCAAAATCGGTAATACCTAAATTACAATTCTAAATACAATGTAAATGGAAGACGCATGTCTTGTAAATACAAGAAGATGAGAAACCACAATCATTCCTTCTTTTCTTTCCTAGGTGAGAAACTACCATCATTTCATTTCTTTTCTCACCTCATGATTGAAACAGTGTAAATTTTACTAAAAGGCCTCACTTTCTGAAATGTTGAAAAAGTTTGAAAACAGAAAGAATGAAACATGGTGCCTTAGTTTTATAGTTCAAAATGTTTCATTTTCCTTTGCAACCAAAATTGCATCTGAAATCTTGTTTTGAGACCTTTCTTGCCTTAGTTTACTTTGTGTGCCCTAATCAATGCATGTTATTCTTTCTTTCACATTTGCTAACAATTGGAAAGAAAATTATAGATGTCATGGCACAATCATCACCTAGGTTGTTTTTAACACAACTGTTGTTTCTTTTACATTTTCTTTTTTTGAATGTTGTTTTGCATACTAGCTAATAATACTACCATTTAGGGATAAATCTCGGGAGAAACAGAGAAAAAAGAACTTGCAAGCAAAGAAAGCTCGGCAACAAGAAGAACCCAAACCACGGAAGCCCAAAGCGATTGCAAATACTGCAGCTGCTTCTGCGACGAGGAAGAAGACAGCAAAACAGAGACGTACTACTCAGACTATGGAAGATGAAGATGAAATGGCACGGGAATACAGCTTGCTCAAAAAGTTAAAAAAGGGTGCAATAGATGAAAGTGAATTTGCAAAATTAACAGGAACTGAAGATTTGCTTTGAAAATGCAATTTCGTGTTATGAGAAGGACTTGGCGGGATATGTAGGTGATACTTTGGAAGTTCCAGGAGGCAAGAGCCAGATATATGAAGTTGGATTAGTTTGTTTGGGTTGGCAATTGATGAGTTATGAAGACATTTTGGGTAACAAACATGTGCAATTGCAGCAAAAGATAGTTTCAGGGTAAAAGATTAGCAGTTAATTGTGATTGTCCATCTGGGTCTTCTTGCTTTTCTTTTCTTTTCTTTTCCTTTCCTTTCTTTTTCCTTGGCCTTGTGATTGTACTAGAAAGATTTCTGGGGTACCCCAGGATAGAAATTGTAACTTTTAGTTAGTCATGATTAATGGAAAATTTTGTTTCTGTTTTGTACAAGAATGACTTTTCCATTAATCTGCAATTGTAGAATTTCAACCAAGGCCACTCAATGCTTTATGAATAAATTCTAGATACGCTCAATTATTTCAAATCACGTACATCGGTTAAGTCCGATGAATATTTTTAAATAGCATGAAAATGAAACATATGAGTTTCAGGAGTCATAACATAATGTGGATTCTAATTCTATGTTCAACTCGTTTGTACTGATTTATCTGCGTGGGTTCACCTAAAATAACATGCACAATTCTAACAAAATTGAATTTATGCAATTGTCGTCTTTCATAGCTTATTCTCCATTAAAATTACTGCATTACTCGCAAGTTTAATGCAGTAATAATAACACTTTCCGTTATATGGTGGAACTAATTTTGATTAGATTTACTGAATTTGAAGTTCCTACTTCAACACCAAGTTAGAAAAATCTAGGCCGTCCACTTGAATTTGAAAAGTTTAAATCATATCAACTTGAAAAATTGCTACCACTCTGCCTTTGTTTGTTTCAATTAAAAAATAAAGAATAAAAAAATATATATGAGTTTATTGAATTACTCTCTTGTTTCTTGTAACATTTCATTTCTTCAAGCTTAAACCAAAGGGTTAGCCACCTTTTTAATCCCTATAGTTTAAATTCGATTAATTTAGTTCCCATTGTTTTAAAAGTGTTCAGAATTGGTCCCCCAAACCTAACCCTGTCCATAATAACATGGATTTAAATCTAAGAGAAAATATGTAAATGCAATTAAAGAAATTATATTTTGTCCCTAAAGTATGCTATTTGTATTATTTTAGTTCTCAATATTTAAATTGTACCAAATTAATCTCCTATGTTTAAAAAGTATTTTGAATTAAGCTTCCAACCTAACTCTGTCCATGGATGGAGTTAAAACGCATGAGTAAAATGTGTAAATGCAATTAAAAAAATTACATTTTTAGTATAACAAAATACGCGATGTGTTTTTTTGGTCCCAATATTTAAATTGCGTCAAGTTAATCTGAAATATTTTAAAAGTATTTCAATCTAATTTTGTCATTTCCATTTCAACTAAGGGTAAAACATGAAAACCATAAATACACACCATAGATAAACGAAGGGAAAAAAAAAAAAATGACCAAACATTTTGAAAAAAAAAAAAAAAAAAATTCTCATCATTTAATATGTATACACATTTTTTTGGGTAAGTAAATATGTATAAACATCATACACACACACACACATATATATATATATATATATGTATATGTTATTAAAAGTAGTGTTTGCTCTCAATTTTTCTCTTTCCTATGTGGCACATCTCTCTCTTTTTCGATTCTTTTTATTTATTTATTATTATTTATAATTAAAATGCCACATCAATATATCATCGAGAAAATTGGTGAGAATCCAATCTAAGGAGAGTATAAGACATTAGATCTAATGGATATTTTTTTGTTGAAAAGAGATCCACACTTTGCGAAATAATTTGGTGAAAAGTCCTAAAGAACATTTTGTTTTCAATTTTATCCCTTGACTTTTTATTTTATTTTATTTTATCTATTTGACTTTTTGTTGACTATCTATTCAAATTTATATCTATATGTTCAATTTTTTCTTATATGTTCAAATTTTCCCTATTTGTTCAAAATTTTCAAAGTATATATATATTTTTTATCTATTTAATTTTGTAACTATTTGTTCAATTTTTTGCTCTTATCTGTTCAAATTTATATCTATTTGTTCAAAATTTTCAACTATATGTTCCAATTTGTCAACTAAATTTTTTTTATTTGTTCAATTTTGTAATCTATTAAAATTTACTAAATTTATTTTTTTTTTTCACCTGTTGAAATTTGCCAAACATATTTCCCTCATCTGTTGAAATTTATCATCATCATCAACAATAACAAACACAACCTATATGTTCTCCACTCTTTTCCAAACCAAACAAAAAGAAAATCTCCAATGAGATCTTATCAACAACAACAACAACAACAAACACAATAACAATCTATTTGTTCAAAACATTTCATCAAATAACCACGTACATAGAGATATAACCACACATACACATTTTTTGCCATTATCTGTTGGAAACATCACAACATCAATGAAAAAAATAGATAACAATAATCTAACAACATATCTTAAAAATGAACAAACCATATCTCCTAATCCAAATCCAAATCCAACAATTCAACAACAATCCAGATTGCCTCCCCTCAAAAAAATGAGAGAAAGGAGGAGAGAGAGAGATATCAGTCGGCATATGTAGATACCACATTTTGACCGCTCCTAAAACTTGGGCGCTTTATTCCAAACACCCGATGATGAAAGTTACACTGTGCAATCTTTTGAATTCTCAGCGAAGAAATTTGAATTCAAGCTCTAATCCCAAACCTTACATCCCATTTGGGTCAAACTATTTTAGACTTTGAAACCCTCTTTTCAAAATATTTTTTCAAATGTTTCTATGATGTTCCGAGGCTCGCATTTAGATTAAAATATTGCACTTTTCAACGAGTAAAGACAGAGTGGAAATAAATGGAAGGGAGGTGAACTCTTTGAATTTTTTTTAAAAACATCTTATTTATAGGTTTGGAGTTGAAGGAAATAAGAGGGGATGGAAGAAAACTAGTTTAGGAAAAGGTTAAGCATCAAACCGTTAAGAAAGAAATAAACAACCTTTACTAAATTAGGCATATTTCTTTGTACACTTAGAATTTAGATGTGAGACCACTATCATTGGAAATTCGACTTCTGCGGCTTCAATTTAGACTCAAGAATTACCTTAAACCGAGTCTGGATGAGGGAGATATGCCTATTTAAAGTTTGGCTTGAAAGTAGTTTTTTGGACACGACCGGGTTTGTCTAGATTCGACCGTGACTTGTTTAGACTCGGTCGGGTTTCAATTCCTTTTAGACCTGACCTTTTATTTTTAGACTCGGCCAGGTCTCATTAACGATAAACAGGACAACTGACGGGAATTCGTCAGCTGTTGTTTTTTGAAGATATTTTTGACCTATTTACCTCAAATTCTATGAATACGAGGCCTCACCTCTGTTTTGAGGGTTAAAGAATTTTCAAACACCCTAAAAGACATTTGAGAGCTCCTCCTTCCATTGCAAGGCATCTTTTTCTCTTGTATCACCTTTGAGTTATACTTACAAATTAGATACACCATTAGAGCTTAGACTTGTAGCTTTTGTTGAGACTTTGACACCATAATTCAAAGGCTTGAGAGTGCTTTGGGTCAAGTTTGATCTACAACAATACATCCTCTTTAAAGAGGTATAACTCTTACCATCTCTTTCCTTTGTTTATACTAATCCTTTTCTTCATTTTCTTTGAGTTTGTGCACTATTGGAAGCTACTTTCAAGGGCTGAAATATGTGATTTAATTCACAAAAAGTGGGGGGGTTAGCCACCCCTCCTTAGGCTTGCTTGCCTAACTTGTCCTCTCCTATTTTCATTTACTTCTTTCACCATTTTTGAAGTGTTTTAAATATTATTTTTTTGGTTTTAGGGGTTGTTTAATTCGCTTAATTAGTTTATTCTTTGAATATCATGTTTGTAGTGTTGTAAGTCATTATGGATTTGGTTGTTTAGGCGTTAGACACCAATCCATTTGAGTTAATAGTCTTGTTTACTTAGTTTTCAAGTGAATAATATCACTTTTGTAATAATCAACTTCGCATAATCATTTCTGCAATCTCCCTCATTTCTTTGCTTCTTTTGACTAAGAGTGGTATCTAACACGGGATTACCATTCAAAGTATAAGAAAGAGACCCATCATGTGGTAAATGGTTTAATCTCTTTTGAGATTCATTACCAGGGCATTACATCTCTCTTATGTTGAGAACGATCCCTTGTTTGATACTCCTCCTAATCACGGGTGCATTGTTTCTAAGGGACTAGTTTTTAACTTAGACCTTTGGAAATCTCAAAGAAAGGTTTCATTATAGCTTGTCATCGAGTTAGATTTGAGGTCATTATTGCCCTTCTCGGGTTTGACTCCGAGTCCATTATCGCTCAGGAATAGGTTTGATTCCTTCTTTGTGATTTCCCCTGTAGAAAATGGCTTGAAAAGTTCATTTCTCAGGTTAAGCTATGCTTGTTCATCTTTATCGCTTTTGGACTTAGTGGATGTAAATATTACTTTTGGACAAAATGGAATAAAAGATAAGAATGAAGAGGCAAGATAAAATTGGCTTAAAAATTGGATTGAAACCAACATAAAAAGCTAATAAAATTGGTTAGATTTGGTCAGACGTTATACTAAATCCGTCGCTTCTAGAGTCATCGCATACTAATTTCTTGATGTTTGATGGTTCTTAAGACGTGTCTACCCCTTTCTTGAAATCGGCTTCATGATAGGAGGGAGGTACTATTAGTCTTTTAGTTTTTAGTAAATTCTTGTCCGGTTGCTTCTCTAATCATCACGCAATCAACTTGCGATACTTGATGGTTTGGGACCCGAATCTGCTTCTCCCTTGAACATCTCTATGACAGAGAAGGGCAGAAAGGACAAATATGGCTTAGGAACACTCTGTTTGTACTATTTTCACCTTAGAGCACAAAAACAGTCTTTTGTAAAAAAATAGGGCACGACCGGATTTGTTTGGGCCCGACCGAACTCCAAAGTTTGTTAAACAGAGCACTTTTGTTGAAACAGAGAGTAGTGAATGAGGGTAAAACAGAACAGTTTCCCAAGAGGCAGACAGAGCAATTTCTGAGGGCTGTCTTTGTCAGCGGGTGTGGGATTCTTGTTCATTCTTTACATATTATTGTTGTAATTTTTGTAATAAATTAGATAGTATTCATTTGGATTTGTAATAAGTAGTTAATTCGGACATTTGGACATTCGGACCCTCTTGCATGAGGGCACATTTGTAATATTGTGTATGCTTTCCAACCCTTATTTCTTTCTCTCTTTTATTTACATGCTTATAATGGTAGCATCATGTTTTATATTTTCATGTCATTGCCATGTCTTGTATTCATTTTTTTTTATGCATAGGGTTCGGTTCATCATTCTAACATTTTTACCATTTCTTACTGACTTGAATCTGTGTGCTAAACGCATGCTTTGAATTAAGCCATATGCCATGTAATAAACCGAATCTAGTAGTTGCATTTTGTATGTGTTGCATTAGTCATTTGCATATTAGGACATGTATTTTTCTAACTAATTTCTTTTATTTTGGCTTGCCTTGGTTAAGTATTAAGTGAACGCTTTTGCTTTAGCATATTGCATGTATGTTTGTGTTGCTATAATCAAGCATGTTACCATGAGGTTAAGTGCTTATTTGATATATCTCTTGAGTGCCTGTGGATGAAGGCTATTTTGCTTAAGTTGGAATGATTTGATTAATGTACATATGAGCTCACTTTTTCAAATGGTACATGTGCAAGACACTTTTTGAAACAAACACCTTTAAATCAAAGCATTCCAAAGTGAGTAAAATAGTCTATACTTGTGTGCTTCACATAGTAAATTAGCATTAATAATCAGAACAAGAGTATATAATGTACATAAAAATCACATCATGATTAGTAGAGGTGATCTTTGATCGGGTGAGTGGGGTGCTTAATCCATGACCTTCCCCTTTCATACCTAAGTTCTCGAGTTGAGACACTTTGGTGATGACTGACAAATGCCTTTGGCACGAGTCACGGGTTTCCTAAACTTTTTGAATATATTTAGGTGGCGACTCTATAATCTGACAATGCAGTTCATTTTTGGTATCTCCAACGATAAATGAATTTTCTAAAGATTTGTTGGAGTTGGACTCATTTGTGTTTATTTATTTCATGTTGCACTCGTGAAACCAAATTCAAAACCATGGACTTGTGAAACCAAATTCAAAATCACGGGAGTCCAAACTGTAGGGCTATCATATTCGAAGAGGCTAATGTCACGACCCAAACCCGCCCCTATAGGTTTAGCATCGTAACCGGCCAGTAATCCTTGGATTACCGAAGGCCTCTGAACCGATAAGCATATAATAAGGGGCTAGCGGAAGCAAATACATAAATATAGTTGTCCAATGAGCTGTGCTGTCTTATATGAAACAAAATATTTAAAACTTTATATACATAGTCAAAATTCAATCATACATTATACCCACACACATTAAAGTATCTGAAGTACAGCCAACAAAATTACATCAAGTCATATATATATAAACAGAACCAACAGAACTTGAACATAGGACACTTCGGGAACCTCCATGTGAGGCACAATGGCTGGCTGACAACAGAACACAGATCCAGACAAAAGCCTTCAGGCTCGAACTCCAGAATGCTCACCTGTAATATAAATATACAAACAGTGAGCTAAAGCCCAGTGAATAACATTAAGGTAAAGGGGTTAGTGAACGAAATCCGAACATATCATAAGCGGAAAAACAGATCATAGCATAATCATCCCCATATCAGAATATAATAATGGTACATCCCATAGAACACATAACAGAACGTCTTCAACTAGAGTAATCGGTTCCGGATACCGATTAAACACATGTCACCACAATGAAGTGGCTAGCGAGATCTTGTAAACTTGTATGTCATGGACCCGCATTTTCATGCCGTTCCCCATGACTTGGGACTATCTATGGATGCCATAATAGATTTCAAACTTGGGATGTTCGTTCACGTAAACAGATATCATTACAGAAATCATAGCTTATCACATTTCATTTGGAACATAATTTCATATAAACGTATTTTTACGATAACGTTACTCGCAGTGGTTCCAACAAACGGTTAATCAATCTTCAGACGTTGACCTACAATCACAAAAGTACATAACACAACATATCTCATTATTACACATTCATATGGCCAATACAGCTTAACTTTCATTACGTTGGTTCTTGTTCATTCTTAGCACATTGATTAAAACACACACACACTTGCAGTCTCGGAACTTGGCACATTCTTTTCTTAGTGTGTTTCTAATCAATAACCTCATTATCAAAGTTTAATTAAGGCTTAGGAATGCTTAAGATGCAATGAGGATGCCAAAACATGAGTTGGAACACTCAGGCAAAATTTCTGAAAGTAAGGTCCCCGCTCGAGCGTAGACTTCCTCGCTTGAGCGGACATGTAAAATGAGAGGGGTTGCTCGAGCGTGACTTCCTTCGCTCGAGCGACCTACAAACTTGGAAAAAGTACTGGTTGGTCATAATCTACGCTCGAGCTCCAACTCCTACGCTCAAGCAGATCAAGAACATACAAAGGGTTCGCTCGAGCGTGACTTTGGTCGCTCGAGCGGAGAGCTCATGCTTGCAAAAAAATACTGAGAGTTCAAAATCTCCGCTCGAGCGCAGGTTTCCTCGCTCGAGCGGACTGCAAAATTCTGGGTTTCCAAAAACAGAGTTTGAGCTTCAAAATGCGATTTCAATGGCAAACTTGTGCATGGCTTGATCAAAACACTTGGAAAGCTTTTCTAAAACATGAATACATGATCATTCTCAAACGTTTAGCTCAAAACTCAAGGATTTAGCAAATTTAAACTTAAAAGCTCATGCATGAAAGGTTTTTCAAACTTCTTTCTTGATTTCTCCATATCTTGCATACGTGCTGCGTTTATTAGCACAACAAAGCAGATACAGAACAGATGCAGATACAGCAGATACAGAACAGATACAGACACGCGATGGTTATAAATAACTAGTTCCATAAAGGAACCTTCGAATCCGGGTAACAAAACAGAAGCTGAGCCCCCGTGACAGGGCCTCCAGTACGGGTAACAGAGTGCAAACAGAAATAAGTTCCATAAAGGAACCTTCGATACCGGATAACAGCTAACAGATATCACATAATACCAAGAGTCACACGAATACATATCTGAGATTAGACAATTATTCATTGCACAACACGTAGTATTTCAGAAAACAGATCCCCTTTAGACATATAGAAAACAAATACAGTTGAACACAGCTTTACTACGTTATTAATCACATTACTTATATCAAGTACTTATCGGGGTCATAGATTCACACTGTTTCCATTTTCATAAGTAATTTCCCCCGTTAAGTTACATAGATTTGATTATTCATTTTCGAGTCATTCATCTGGTCTTTGTTCAACTTGGTTTTCAATTCGGTAATCCATTACAGTTAGTCCAGATCACCCAAAGTATAGTAGAAATACGAGACAATTTCGTATATTAACCCCATAGCAGTAAACGAAACTCCGAAGTAATCATTTATATACTATTCATCAGTCTCAGTTCCCAAAAATTCAATCGTACTATGTGTCAATACAGAAGCAGTCCTGTTGATTACATATGCCCTCAAGTAGCCAAAGTTTATAATCGAACCAGTCTGCTGTCAATAATTTCCATCAGTTTTGAAGTATAGTAACACAAAAGCAATCGTTCTCTTAGTCAAACAAGTTCATGGTAGTAACGGTAATACCGGAGTGTAGACGCGCCCGTGTGAGGCCTTCGTGCTACAGTTCGGACTCGAATTGTCACGGTTCTTAATCTGAACCAAAGAGTCCAAATCCAGCAAATCGTTTTGAGAAACAGATTTTTGAAAAGAAGTGCCAAACATGGACTGCTTTGCCAGATACAGAGTCGCCACCTAAATATTTTTTTTATGGGGGAATTTAGGAAACCCTGACTCGGTGCCAAAGGCCACGTGTCTGTCATCACCAAAGTTGCCTCAGCTCGGGAACTTGGGTATGATTGGGGAAGGTCAGCTATGAGCACCCCCTCTCGCCCGATCCGAAGATCGGCCTCTACTAACCATGATATCCGATTTTGAAAACGTTATGTGTTCTTATTCCAGTCAATTAGCTAGAATTACTATGTGATGCGCACAACACAAAAATATAGACTAGTTCGCCTAATTTGGAACAAAGTATTGCATATCCGTTTGTTTGAAAAACAGTTTAAAATTTGCTACTCGCAAGTAGGCTAAAATACAGATTTCAATGAATTGTCCCAATTCAAGCAATCCAACCTTCACCCACAGACATTCACGCAGTTATATCACATAAGCATTTAGCCACATGGTAAGCATGCTGTCATGTTAACATTCACACTCATGCGAAATGCTAAAGCATAAATACTCACCTAGTATTCCGTGCCAAAACAATGAACTAGTTAGTAATCATGCATGATCGTAGTTCATGTTAAAATAACTAATGCATCACATGCAAGATGTAACTACAATAGGCTCGGCTATTCTAAGATGGCATATGATGATGCTACAACTAACACGTATTCAACTTAGAATTGAAATACAATGCAGTTAGTATGATGCGCTGAGCCCGGTGCATGCAAGACAAATGTATGGATGCACGCATGCATAGCATAAGGTATGCTAATTTAAATATGCCCTAATACTAACCGTTGAAAGCAGGTAAGTAAAAGGGAGAAAGAAGTGGGGGTTGGAAGACATGCACACACGCACCCACACTTATTACAAATTTGCCTTCGCTCGGAGGGACCAAAAGAATAATACAAATCAATTAACCTACAAGCTAATTAAATATTACAGACCCTTAATTAATTAACAAATTAATTATAAAATAAACTAAATGTGAAGCGTAAAGAGACTGCCGCAGCTCTGCCTCGGAATGTGCGAATGATGCATGCTTGACTTGCCCCGCTTGGAAACTCGCCGCCATAGCACTGTTGCCTCTGTTTACACTGCCTTGCCCCTCTGAGGATCACATAAATTTTCAGAACTGCTTTGAATCACTCCTTGAGTGCTCTGGAGTGTCACCGGCCAGAACAAAATGCCACCGGCCATGGGAATGGGATTATCGGCCAAATCTTATGCTCTCGGCCAAACATGTTTTACCGGTCGGCACCCAAAACTGCCGGCCGACCAATTCTTCCTGCTGAAACCTGCAGTTGACAGCAGCAAAGGGCAAGCAGTGTATGGTATGGAATTTTCAAACAAATGTGTGCATGGCCACACTCCCTATCATGCAATGGACTCAAGGGAGCATGGCCCTCGACCCTCGGGCCATCAATCACGCATTTCAATGCATGATGGCCCAAAAGCCAAGTGTGCAACTTCGATATCAAATGAAATGCAAGCACAAAACACATCAAAGGGCCCCAACCCCTATCATGATTGATCAAGAGGCAAGGGATGCATGCTTAATGAAATGCAACCTAGGCATGGAGGCTAAGTGTGCAACATGAACATGCAAATGAGCAAAGTATACTAGGCACGCAACCTAAACATGTAAACAAACATGGCATACAACATCATGCGATGATGGACTTAAACTAACATGGATAGCTCGCAAGCATGCCAAAATCAGTGGCCATGTGATGAAAATGAGGCAACCAAGATGCATGCAAATATGCACAATGCAATGGCTCCGAGTCTAAGGCACAAAACACAACTCCACAAAGGCATTGAAAGGACGAATTATGGCATACAATGGCATATGTTCCAGCACTGAAGTATGATGCTCAATAATCCCGAAACATGCTAATATGCCACCCAATGCTTGAAATAGCCCCCGAAACTCAAAACTAGGCACATGTATTGAACTACAACTATGCAAAGCAAGCATTATTTGACCATGAAGCACAAATACAGAGCCAAGGCAGTCCCAAAATATGCACAATACTAGTTTAAAGCATGGCCAAAAGGTGCTAACCTGTAGGGCTAAAACAATATGCAAGATTGGCTAGTAAGCATGGTTTATACCACACCTATATAAAGCATATGAAATCTCACCAAACCACCCAAAAACAGTGTATAAAACCTGACAAAAGATGCCCAAATAACCACTGAAATGCAGCCAATACATGCAAAAATGATGAGCTCCTTTAGAGGGCCATACAAGGGGTTATTAAGCACATACAAGATAGACATGTAACATGGAAAAACCACCTCTGAAAATGAGTTATGGCAGCCCTAAAACTCACCAAAAATGCCCTGAAATTAACCTAGGAAGCATGCAAATGAAAGACCCTTTGAAAGGCCTTGAGTGGGATTGTTCTACACATGCATCATAGACATAAAATATGGCAAAATGGACTCCAGAAAGAACTAATGCAGACCATAAAACTCACAAAATGAGGCCTAAAACATGACTTCAATGCATGCAAAATAGAGTCCCTTTGGAAGGCCAACAATGCTAATAAAGAGAATGAGGGGTGAGAGGGTCATCCCTCTATGATTTTGGAGCTCAAAGACACATCAAGGCCACTGAAAATCCACTGGATTTCAGTGGCTAAGAGGCCAAAACAAGGCCAACGCAAATGCTCACATGCATGGCTCAAAACATGGGGAAACGAAGCATGCAAGGAAGAAAATGACTCCAAATAGAAAAGTGATCTCAATAAAACTTAAAGAGGAGGTTAAAACAAAACTTTCTTCAGTTTAGGTCAAGGTCCAAAAATGCTCACAAATAAGGCTAATATATCATGCAAAATAAGCCCTAAAAGAGAGATAAAGCATACAAGGGGGTAGGAGACCTCAAACAGAAAAGTACTCTTAAACAAACATGAAGAGGAGCTCAAAATAAGACTATCTTAAGTTTGCACCAAGGCTCAAAAATGCTTGCAAATGGAGCTAAGGTATAGAACAAAATAATACAAAAATGGGGGAAATGAGGACTTACCCTTGTAGCACAGCAATGCAGCCAACCTTGGACCAAGAAAGTGAGCTTTGAATCTCTGAAAATGAGTTCCAAGGTGCTGGAATGGATGGTGGAGGTGTTAGGCTTAGATGTGTAGTGTAAATGGCCAAGAACAAGACCCTTTTGAACCCTCTAACACACCTAAATGTAGAGAGAGAGGGAGATATAGAGGAAGAGGGTGATATATATCATATATTAGATGTAAGGTCTGGTTTTTTGCTGAACCACCACAAAGGAGGAGGAGGGTCTCCTTATATAGACAAGGGAATGGCTCCAAGCTTCTTAAAGAAGCTAAAAAAAGAAAGGTCAAAGGGGCCAAGCTTCCAAGAGAAGCTAACCCAAAGGTTCAAGCTTCTTGAGGAAGCTAAGACAAAGGGTCAAGCTTCCTCAAGAAGCTTGAGCAAAGGGTGCAATCTTCTAGAGGAAGTTTGGATCAAAAAGGGTATAAAGGGGCCAAAATAGCCACATACGCGTATGGGGCAGGGTCTGTGCACCCCAGCTGGCACAGCTGGCATGCACCATGCCTGCAAGAGTCAAAAAGGTGATACCGGCTAGAAAAGGAGGCCATCGGCCAAATAAATGGTCGGTCGGCCACTTATTTGGTCGGTCGGCTATTTTGACTGGCCAGTCGGCTAAATTGATGGCCGGCAGGTGGCTTCCAAGGCCAAAAAGTGGCCGGTGGGTGACCAGATTGAAGCCCCAGAAGTTAGCTTTCCAATGGCGCAAACCTTGCATTAAAATTCCTCCTGTGCAAAAAGTTATGCCCTTTTGGTGAAGCCGCGCAGATTCGGTCCAACCGGAGTGATGCCCTACTTCAATCAACCATATCTCCCCCACCCGGAGTTGGCTTTAGGAGATTCTTAAGTGCAAAATGAAGCCCCAGAAGTAAGCTTTCCAATGGTGGTGGCCTTATAGCTAAAATCCAAGTATGCAAATGAATAAGCCCGATTCAGCGAGGGCTGCTCGACTCTCTCTTACCCGAATTCATGCCGAACTTCTCCCAAACTAGTTTTCTCCTCTCCTCTTCTCTTTTCTTCAACTCCAAACCCCTAAATAAAGTGTTTTGAAAGATTTTTCAAAGGTTTCATCTCTCTTTCATTCATTTCCACTTTGTCCTTGCTCGGTTTATTGAAAAACGCATCATTTGACAAAATGTGAGCCTCGGAACATTGTAGAAACTTTATTTCAAAAATGTTTTGAAAGAGAGGGTTCTAAGGTCGAAAAACCATCCAAAATAACTTTGGTCTGAAATGGGGTGTGAAGTTGAGATTTGACGCTCTCCTTGCCAAAGAAACCAACTTTTTGCATAGCATAGCATGCATATCCTTTACCACCAAAGAAAACCATTAGTAACGCCCAAGTCTTAAGGGCGGTCAAAAAAGGGGTGTCTACAGTTGCCCCTCTTTGACAGAACTCGAAATTCATAACAATGACGGGAGTGAATGTCAAAGCCCAGAGACGACCCATTTTTGACAAGGTCGAAGACTTGGACAATTAAACAAAATACTGATAAATAAATGGTTGTGCCTGCAGGCTGCCTACGTATTCCTTTGCAAAGAATCAAACCAGCGTAGTTCAGGGGTAGGATGCAAATGATATGCAGGAAGACTTTGATAATTAGACTTATACGCTATGCGAAGCCGGTCTGAAAATTGGACTTATACGCTATGCAAAACCGGTTTGAACATTGGGCTTATACGCTACGCGAAGCCGGTTTGATTAAAAATTCAGGATTTATACAAAAAAGGAATTGCACCTTTAGAGGATTTAAGGTCTCTTAGACCCGAGAGTGCACAAGACAGTGCGAGTGATACAAAAACACAGTGTGCGCAAGACAATGTGATGCACAAAACAATGCTAAGAAGATGCACAAAACAGTGCGATACAGGTTGGAATGCACAAGACAGTGCTAACAAGATGTATAAAACAATGCAATGCAAGAGTGAATGCACAAAACAGTGCTATACAGGTGCTCAAGAGAGTGCTATACAGGTGCACAAGATAGTGCGATGTGGCTAAAGGTGTACAAAACAGTACGAGCAGGGTGAATACACCAAGTAATGTGATACAAGTGAGGTGCGCAAGATAGCGCGATGCAATGCACTAACAAGTACAGGTAAGGTACGCAAGATAGCGTGATAAAATGCATGCACAATGCAAGTAAGGTGCACAAAATAGTGTGATGCGCAAAATAACGCGAATGAAATGGAATGCACTAACAAGTGCAGGTGGGATGCGTAAGATAGCGCGAATGATACAATGTAATGCACAAAATAGTGCGATGCGCAAGAAAGCGCGAAAGTAAATTGCACAAAACAGTGCGATACACTAAACAGCGCGACTGTAAACTGCACAAAATAGTGCGATGCGCAAGAAAGCGCGAGTGATTACAAATGCGAAAGTGCACAAGACAGTGCGATGTGCAAAATGGCGCGAACTTGAACCTGCACAAAATAGTGCGATACACAAAACAGCGCGAATGATAACCTACACAAAACAGTGTGATGCGCAAAACAGCGCGAATGATTTGAAATGCACAAAACAGTGCGATATGCTAAATAGCGCGAGTGATTCGAAATGCATTAAACAGTGCGATACACTAAACAGCGCGATTGATTTGAAATGCACTAAACAGCGCGATACGCTAAACAACGCGATTGATTTGAAATGCACAAGATAGTGCAATACGCTAAACAGCGTGAGTGATTTGAAATGCACAAGATAGTGCGATAAAATGCGCCTTCTATGCAAGTATGGAGGCATTTTCCATGTATGAAAGAGGAGCATATTCTATGCAAAATTGAAAGTAAGCATATTCTATGCAGAATCAAAAGCAAGCATATTCCATGCAGGAATCATAACGATGCGCGGCACGCATGCAACAAAAGTATATATGAAAGTTCATATTCTATGCAATAGAGGAGCATCAAATATGTACTCTGGTGCCTCTGGTTTACCTCTTAGTGGACTTTGCAACACACTCAGCTCGAAAAGGGGACACCCTGTTCATATTGGCAAGAGGTAGCATCTGCATGTGAAACCCTCGGGTGCTGCTTGGACTGCCATTCTGACTTGAAACAGGCTTACACTTGGGGTCGAAATACACTCATACTCCAGAGAAATGACGAGGCCTGAGAAGGTGCACTTGGAATGCAGTCTCGAAATTTGCATGAAGTTGAAACACACTAAGATGCTCCAAATTTTCCTCTATTTTTTTTCTTTTGCTTTGCAGTCCGGAACCTATATAGCTTCAAATAGTTCCTTGTTCTACTGTTCTCACATGACCTGGGTTGAACCCTGCAGTTTATGAAAGAAAGAATCTTGTTTTGCATAAATGTGGAGAATGGCACAGCACTCTGAGCACAAAACGATTTTATTTTTGAATTTGAAATTAAGAAACAAGTTCTTAACCGGGTATTGAGCCGACGACTGGCCACAGTCAAAACGACTCGACAAAGGAAAAACGAAGGTAAAACAACCTAAACACATCCGTTGATACTCAAAACGACTCAAAACAAGAATCGAGACAAACAAAGACACAAACACAACACTCGGATGTGTATCACCAATGGCAAGAGACCTCTCAGTTCGCGAGGAGCCAGTTTCTTCGGGTATTGTTTCCCACCCTTTCTCATTTGTGATTCTTACATCACTCTGGCACTCAATCTCTATTTTTCTAAAAAAGCCCTTTTTCTCACTTTTTCTCTCATCGCACATCTCTCTATTCTTCAATCTCTCATTTTTCATCCCTCTCCTGGGTGGTTGATGAATGAACAGGAAGTTGCGGGCTCATGCCCCTAGCATTCTGCTAGATTCTCTTTCTTCTGCTCTCAACAGTGAACTTTCTCACAGTGGGGTTGCGCTACAACTGGGTTTGTAGCAAATCTGCGGCTAACATCGGTTGATGATGCTCTATTGGAGAGTTTGGACGTGATCAGATCTGTCCAGACGAGGGAGTGGAACATCTTGATCCATTCCAGTTTGTGCTTCGCACTTGGTTTGATACCTCGTTGTTCGGAGGATGAGAGAGCTTTCAGCCCTTTTGCTGTTAACTTCAGTTGTGCCCTTTTTCCGGCAGGTATGGTGCCTTTCTTGGCAAGCATGTTGCCCTTTCTGGCAAATGCATTGACAACAGGGAAAAGACAGAAAGCTTGACTCAACTGTGCCCCCTAGTTCATCATTTTGGCCATTTTTTATTTTGGTTTTAAAACAATTTTGACCAACATGAAAGTTTGATTAACATGCTTGTTCAATTTTCTGATTTAAAATCATGCAAGTCCGGCCATGAGCACTGAAAATTTTCCTTTTTTGGATCCAAGAAATGGTCCGTTTTGGAAAAATGGAATAATTTTTCGAGAAAATTAGTCAACCTCTGTAAAAATTCTCAAAAACTATTTTTGCAAACGGCCAATGCTCAACAAGCACGGAACCTACTCTTGAGATGTACAACCTCAGATCCGAAGGAAAATTGCCCCTTGCTTGAAGAGAGCTGCACGGCAACGGAACATTGCCCCTTGTTTGAATAGCATCGCATCGCATTGTAATCAGTCCTCAGAGTAACGATGACAACCGAACTCTCGGATACAGAGAAGGCAAAGATGATCAAAACCATTACATGGACACAGTTGATTTTGAAGTGTTTTACGGCTGGACTTCGGAATGAAGTTGCCTACGTATCCCAAAGATAGGAATCAAGCCTTACGTAGTTCGGGATTAAGGTACACTCGGGTATTAACCTCTCCTTTTGCGCTCTAACTTTTGCCAAGGCCGCCCTTTTTGGGTTTTCAACCTTGCGAGCCATGTTCTTCAATTCTTTTTCATTTCTTTTTTTTTTTTTTTAATCTTTTTCTTTTTTTTTTTCATTTTTTGCATTTTCTTCATATTTTTTTTTTTTTTTTTTTTTCTCGCTCTAACTTTTGCCTAGGTCGCCCTTTCGGGTTTTCGGCCCAGTGAGCCTCTCAAGGGTAAAAGTGTAGCTTGGTCCATGTCAAATGGTTCTGAGATCTTGAATCTGTCTGAATCCAGGAGAGTGACTGCTGTTCGCTGACAATGCAAGAGTCCATCCCATGGGGGCTGGATTTGCCCCTAGTGTTGTGGATAGGAACTCAGTTGTTCTTCAGCAATACTTTCTTCTTTCTTCTCTTCTGGGGTTTGGCATTCTTGCCAGTCTTCATTGATTTGCAGGATGATCCATCTTTGGCTCTTCGAGCACATCTGGCATTTTTGCCCCTAGTTCCAGGGATACTTCTGATCTAGCTTTGCAAGCTTCTTTTGGCGACATCTGATCTCCTTGATCTGACTTTTCTTGCCCCTAGTTCAAGGGCTGCTTCAAATATGGCCACACAGGCCTCCTTTGATGGTTGACCATTGACCAATCTGAATTTAAGTCCAAGGTTTGAGAATGAGGGGTCGAGTCTCGAGGCTGAGAGCGATCCTAGGCTGCACAATCTCAAGAGTGATTCCACACAGGTCTTCGCAGGATCGCACAAAACATTTTTTTTTGAAATCTTTTAAGAAAACGACTAGTCGCTCGCGCTGAAGACAGTGTGGGACCAATCTGGATCAAGCCAGGATCTTTCTCAGTATTCATATTAACAAGCATGATCTCGATCATTAAAGGCTTAGCATGCCTCTCTTTCTCTCAAATGATCAAATTTTTGCAAAACCCGAGGAATTCCTTCCTCTTCATTTTCACTGCAGTGTTCAAAAAGTTTTAAAAAACTTAGGTCAATGCAATGATTTTGGAGTGCAGAAGAGTAGGCAAAAAGTACTGCCGTTTCATTCAAACTTTTTGGCACAACTGGCACAAGTGGCACAAGGCAGAAGCAAGCACAAAAGCATGAAAAACCACTGCTGTTTCATTCATAACTGTTGGTGTAACTGGCTCAATGGCAGAAACAGACTCAAAAGAAAGAAAAAAGACAGACACAAAATGAAATAGTGATGCCCGAGATAACACCCCCGGAATCACCTGACTCTAACAAAACAGGATTGACTCGATACAACAAGACAGACCCGAAACAAAAAGACTGACTCAAAACAAAGAGACAGACTCAAAACAACATAACAAAACTGACCCAAATATCCAAGTCAGAAACTAGTATTCGCAAATGCTCAACACAGTGCGTGCCATACGCCACATCTGGAGTAAATCGAGCGCCACCCGCAGCTGGTTCATCCCCCGATCACATATTCACATTATCCCCCAAGTTCACTGATCCAATGACGATAGACTTTCCTGAGTTGGTGCGACGATGACCTTATTGTCAATCAGATCTTTTACTTCGTGGCGAAGACGGAAACAACTATCAGTGACATGGCCGACTTGCTGATGAAAGGCACAGTACTTGGTTGGATCATGGGAGGGAGGAAGTCTATCTGGCAGTGGTTGTGGCTCCAGGGGTTTCAGATCCCCCTCTTTAATCAGAACCTTCAAGGCCGCTGATAGAGACATATACAGTGGTGCGAACACCCTCTGGCCTCGAGGTGGGTGTTTTGAGGTTTGTGGAGTTTTGCTGGATGTACCACCAAAGGGATTGGTAGGCGCTGACTGGGTTTGCTGATCTCTTCTGAGCGAGGGTTTAAAGCTGAAAAGACCATTCCTGGTACAACGGCCCTTCTCCCGGTTTGCCCCTTGATTTGAACTGCTCTCATTCTGAGTGGCGAAAGTGTTATCCACAGTTTTTGCAACAACTGCGAGTACTTGTTGTTTGTTCAGCCTTTCGGCTTTCAAAGCCTCAATATCCCACTGAAGGTGTTCATGGGGACCAATGCTTGCCCCTATCTTGTTCTTACCACTTGCCTCCACTTTGCCAAGGGAGTGGCCTTCTTTTGATGCAACTCGTCCCAAGGTTGGGGAGCCTTTAGACATGAACTCCCTGGTACGTGATGTGGTCGATGATGGGGCCAAAACCCTAAAGGACAGATCTGCCATAGTTCTCTGAAGGTCTTCAATCATTTTCATCAGCTCAGAAGTAGTGGGTTCATGGGTTTGAGATGATTGGGGTTCAGAGGCACTCATCATGCATAAGTCCAGGCTCTCTGGGATAAACACATTAGGCTTGGGTAGATGGACTGGGGTGATGTATACGCTGGGGTCGTAAGGGACGTCCAGTGTGTGGATTAGATTGAGATGTGGATGAGGTACTTGGTCATTGGGGTCTGAAGGTGGAGCTATCGTCCGGTTGTCGATGAGATTTTGGACCTCATGACGAAGGCGGTAGCAACGATCGGTGCCATGACCGCGCTGCTGATGGTACACACAGTACTTAGAGGGGTTTTGTCTGGTTGGGAGTGGGTTAGACAGAGGTTGAGGATCGAGGGGTTTGAGATACCCTCTTTCCATCAAGACTTTTAGTGCGCTAGTCAGGCTCATATAGAGGGGGGTGAAAGTTCTGCCCTGAGCTCGGGCTGGGCCGGCGGTTTGTAGGCTTGGTTTGGCAAAAGGGTCGGCTGTGGTGACTGTATTAATTTCGGTGGGTTTGGGAATAGTGCTACTACCAGCATTGGTGCTTCCTGCAATCGCCCTCCTTGTCGGTTCACTTGTTCTGGGAATGATCCCGCTGTTGAACGCATTCTCGACCTGAACCCCCAGTTCATGCAAACTTTTGAAAGTGAATAGTGGGGGGACTATCAACTTTTGCAACATATCATGCTCGAGGTTTCACACCATCATCTGCACTTGATCCCTCTCAGAAGGGCGATCTGTCATCTGTGCTCCCTTTGCCCTCCACCTTGCAACAAATTCCATAAAAGTCTCTGTTGGGTTCTGGCAGGTTGTTTCAAGCTCTTGCATGGTCATTTCAACTTGGGTGTTGTATGAATACTGATCGACAAAGGCCTCAGCCAGTTCTTCCCAGTTTTGCTTCACTTTATCTTCCAACTTAACGTACCAAGTGGCTGCTACACCCGACAGGGTTCTTCCATACAGAGAGAGTTTCTGTGGCTTAGTCAGGCCCATCGGCTTCAGGACATCCAAGAAAAGTCGGATATGTACCATTGGATCTCCAGACCCGTCGAAACGGTCAATATATGGCATTTTGAATCTGTCTGGGAGCCGTATGGCAGCCTCGGTGTGCCCATCCTCAATGTCGGGAATGGAGTTAAGGCCCTGTACCTTCTTGAATTACTTCTCAAGGTTCGCAATCTTCACTGCAGTCGAATTGAGCTCATTAACATCAAAGGAATAAAGCCTCTCATTAGGCTGCACCAGGGGTCTGAGCACTTGAGCTTGAGTCAACCTTTCTCGAGGATTCGGACGCTGCAAATCTTCAACTGGCGGAAGTGGGTCAAAGTTTGGCTGGGGTCCCAAAGCTGGATGTGAGGCAGATGCCCCAGATGGACACTGCATTTCAATACTGGTCTCAGCCTGCATGGCAGTTCCTTGATTTAATGCAGCTATCACAGCCACAAATTCTTCCGAACCCTGTGCCATCATGGTTTGCTGAGTCTGAACAAATGTGATGTGACTGGCGACTGACGGATCAGATGAACTGGTGAGCCCTGACTGGCCTTTCTTTGCCTTGCCTTAGCGAAAGAACACTGGTTGCCCTTGAATTGAATTTCTGACCTAACAAAGTCTATCAGCACTAGTCCAATGTACCCGGGGGATATCGGAGCCTTCTGAAGCTATGGTTCCAAGACTACCCTAGCTAAAAAGAAAACAGACAGCACCTCAGCCTGATTTCACCAAAACAAATATGAGCATACTAGGATGACTGTGCCTCCTACTGAATTCTGCCCCAAAATTCTGCCTGTAAACTGATACCCTCAGGTAAAACTGATTCCCCAAATACTGATCTTGATGCCCACAGGCCTGATACTCAAACTTGCAAATTGATACATGCACTCCCTGTAGAGATACACTCTAGAGCACATAGCAAACAAGTGAGAGCCAAAACACCCCTATGTTGGGGTAGAGTTTCCTTGTCTTATTTTGTCAGGAGCTAGGATTTCATTACGCACGCAGCGGTTTCAAACAACCTACAATCGGGTAAGCAACCTGTCCTAGCTTGGAATAGTCACTATGGATTTCAATATGCACTAGGTCGAATGGTCGAAAAGGATGCCCCGGTAAAACCGGGGTTTGTGTTCCCATACTGTCAGAGCCCACAACCGGTCAGCCTTATGGCATGCTTTGACAAAGTCAAGCCACCGGCAAACCGTTCAGGAATGGCAGATGGCAAACACGGTGTCCTAGGCGCACTAATGCACATGCAATGCAAAGAGACACATAAATGAAATCAAAACAGGATATCATGAGTTCGAGTCAAGCTCTCTAACATCCCCAGCAGAGTCGCCAGAAACTGTAGACGCGCCCGCGTGAGGCCTTCGTGCTACAGTTTGGACTCGAATTGTCACGGTTCTTAATCTGAACCAAAGAGTCCAAATCCGGCAAATCGTTTTGAGAAACAGATTTTTGAAAAGAAGTGCCAAACATGGACTGCTTTGCTAGATACAGAGTCGCCACCTAAATATTTTTTTTATGGGGGAATTTAGGAAACCCTGACTCGGTGCCAAAGGCCACGTGTCCGTCATTACTAAAGTTGCCTCGGCCCGGGAACTTGGGTACGATTGGGGAAGGTCAGCTATGAGCACCCTCTCTCGCCCGATCCGAAGATCGGCCTCTACTAACCATGATATCCGATTTTGAAAACGTTATGTGTTCTTGTTCCAGTCAATTAGCTAGAATTACTATGTGATGCGCACAACACAAAATTATAGACTAGTTCGCCTAATTTGGAACGAAGCATTGCATATCCGTTTGTTTGAGAAACAGTTTGAAATTTGCTACTCGCAAGTAGGCTAAAATACAGATTTCAATGAATTGTCCCAATTCAAGTAATCCAACCTTCACCCACAGGCATTCACGCAGTTATATCACATAAGCATTTAGCCACATGGTAAGCATACTGTCATGTTAACATTCACACTCATGCGAAATGCTAAAGCATAAATACTCACCTAGTACTCCGTGCCAAAACAATGAACTAGTTAGTAATCATGCATGATCCTAGTTCATGTTAAAATGACTAATGCATCACATGCAAGATGTAACTACAATAGGCTCGGCTATTCTAAGATGGCATATGATGATGGTACAACTAACACGTATTCAACTTAGAATTGAAATACAATGCAGTTAGTATGATGCGCCGAGCCCGGTGCATGCAAGACAAATGTATGGATGCACGCATGCATAGCATAAGGTATGCTAATTTAAATATGCCCTACTACTAATCGTTGAAAGCAGGTAAGTAAAAGGGAGAAAGAAGTGGGGGTTGGAAGACATGCACACACGCACCCACACTTATTACAAATTCGCTCTCGCTCGGAGGGACCAAAAGAATAATACAAATCAATTAACCTACAAGCTAATTAAATATTACAGACCCTTAATTAATTAACAAATTAATTACAAAATAAACTAAATGTGAAGCGTAAAGAGACTACCGCAGCTCTGCCTCGGAATGTGCGAATGATGCATGCTTGACTTGCCCCGCTCGGAAACTCGCTGCCATAGCACTGTTGCCTCTGTTTACACTGCCTTGCCCCTCTGAGGATCACATAAATTTTCAGAACTGCTTTGAATCACTCCCTGAGTGCTTTGGAGTGTCACTGGCCAGAACAAAATGCCACCGGCCATGGGAATGGGATTATCGGCCAAATCTTATGCTTTCAGCCAAACATGTTTTGCCGGTCGGCACCCAAAACTGCCGGCCGGCCAATTCTTCCTGCTGAAACCTGCAGTTGACAGCAGCAGAGGGCAAGCAGTGTATGGCATAGAATTTTCAAACAAATGTGTGCATGGCCACACTCCCTATCATGCAATGGACTCAAGGGAGCATGGCCCTCGACCCTCAGGCCATCAATCACGCATTTCAATGCATGATGGCCCAAAAGCCAAGTGTGCAACTTCGATATCAAATGAAATGCAAGCACAAAACACATCAAAGGGCCCCAACCCCTATTATGATTGATCAAGAGGCAAGGGATGCATGCTTTATGAAATGCAACCTAGGTATGGAGGCTAAGTGTGCAACATGAACATGCAAATGAGCAATGTATACTAGGCACACAACCTAAACATGTAAACAAACATGGCATACAACATCATGCGATGATGGACTTAAACTAACATGGATAGCTTGCAAGCATGCCAAAATCAGTGGCCATGTGATGAAAATGAGGCAACCAAGATGCATGCAAATATACACAATGCAATGGCTCCGAGTCTAAGGCACAAAACACAACTCCACAAAGGCATTGAAAGGACGAATTATGGCATACAATGGAATATGTTCCAGCACTGAAGTATGATGCTCAATGGTCTCGAAACATGCGAATATGCCACCCAATGCATGAAATAGCCCCCGAAACTCAAAACTAGGCACATGTATTGAACTATAACTATGCAAAGCAAGCATTATTTGACCATGAAGCACAAAGACAGAGCCAAAACAGTCCCAAAATATGCACAATACTAGTTTAAAGCATGGCCAAAAGGTGCTAACCTGTAGGGCTAAAACAATATGCAAGATTGGCTAGTAAGCATGGTTTATACCACACCTATATGAAGCATATGAAATCTCACCAAACCAGCCAAAAACAGCGAATAAAACCTGACAAAAGATGCCCAAATAACCACTGAAATGCAGCCAATACATGCAAAAATGATGAGCTCCTTTAGAGGGCCATACAAGGGGTTATTAAGCACATACAAGATAGATATGTAACATGGAAAAACCACCTTTGGAAATGAGTTATGATAGCCCTAAAACTCACCAAAAAGGCCTTGAAATTAACCTAGGAAGCATGCAAATGAAAGACCCTTTGAAAGGCCTTGAGTGGGATTGTTCTACACATGCATCATAGACATAAAATATGGGAAAATGGACTCCGGAAAGAGCTAATGCAAACCATAGAACTCACAAAATGAGGCCTGAAACATGACTTCAATGCACGCAAAATAGAGTCCCTTTGGAAGGCCAACAATGCTAGTAAAGAGAATGAGGGGTGAGAGGGTCATCCCTCTATGATTTTGGAGCTCAAAGACACATTAAGGCCACTGAAAATCCACTGGATTTCAGTGGCTAAGATGCTAAAATAAGGCCAATGCAAATGCTCACATGCATGGCTCAAAACATGGGGAAACGAAGCATGCAAGGAAGAAAATGACTCCAAATAGAAAAGTGAACTCAATAAAACTTAAAGAGGAGGTCAAAAAAAAAAACTTTCTTCAGTTTAGGTCGAGGTCCAAAAATGCTCACAAATAAGGCTAATATATCATGCAAAATAAGCCCTAAAAGAGAGATAAAGCATACAAGGGGGTAGGAGACCTCAAACAGAAAAGTACTCTTAAACAAACATGAAGAGGAGCTCAAAATAAGACTATCTTAAGTTTGCACCAAGGCTTGAAAATTCTTGCAAATGGAGCTAAGGTATAGAGCAAAATAATGCAAAAATAAGGAAAATGATGACTTACCCTTGTAGCACAGCAATGCAGCCAACCTCGGACCAAGAAAGTGAGCTTTGAACCTCTGAAAATGAGTTCCAAGGTGCTGGAATGGATGGTGGAGGTGTTAGGCTTAGAGGTGTAGTGTAAATGGCTAAGAACAAGACCCTTTTGAACCCTCTAACACACCCAAATGTAGAGAGAAAGGGAGATATAGAGAAAGAGGGTGATATATATCATATATCAGATGTAAGGTCTGGTTTTTTGCTGAACCACCACAAAGGAGGAGGTGGGTCTCCTTATATAGACAAGGGAATGGCTCCAAGCTTCTTAAAGAAGCTAAAAAAAGAAGGGTCAAAGGGGCCAAGCTTCCGAGAGAAGCTAACCCAAAGGTTCAAGCTTCTTGAGGAAGCTAAGACAAAGGGTCAAGCTTCCTCAAGAAGCTTGAGCAAAGGGTGCAATCTTCTAGAGGAAGTTTGGATCAAAAACGGTATAAAGGGACCAAAACAGCCACATACGCGTATGGGGGCAAGGTCTGTGCACCCCAGCTGGCACAGCTGGCATGCACCATGCCTGCAAGAGTCAAAAAGGTGGTACCGGCTAGAAAAGGAGGCCATCGGCCAAATAAATGGTCGGTCGGTTACTTATTTGGTCAGTCGGCTATTTTAACTGGCCGGTCGGCTAAATTGATGGCCGGTAGGTGGCTGCCGAGGCCAAAAAGTGGCCGCTGGGTGTCCAGATTGAAGCCCCAGAAGTTAGCTTTCTAATGGCACAAACCTTGCATTAAAATTCCTCCTTTGCAAAAAGTTATGCCTTTTTTTGGTGATGCCGCGCAGATTCGGTCCAACCGGAGTGATGCCCTACTTCAATCAACCATATCTCTCCCACCTGGAGTTGGCTTTAGGAGATTCTTGAGTGCAAAATGAAGCCCTGGAACTAAGCTTTCCAGCGGTGGTGGCCTCATAGCTAAAATCCAAGTATGCAAATGAATAAGCCCGATTCAGCGAGGGCTACTCGACTCTCTCCTACCCGGATTCATGCCGAACTTCTTCCAAACTAGTTTTCTCCTCTCCTCTTCTCTTTTCTTCAACTCCAAACCCCTAAACAAAGTGTTTTGAAAGATTTTTCAAAGGTTTCATTTCTCTTTCATTCATTTCCACTTTGTCCTTGCTCGGTTTATCGAAAAGCGCATCATTTGACAAAATGTGAGCCTCGGAACATTGTAGAAACTTTATTTCAAAAATGATTTGAAAGAGAGGGTTCTAAGGTCGAAAAACCATCCAAAATAACTTTGGTCTAAAATGGGGTGTGAAGTTGAGATTTGACGCTCTCCTTGCCAAAGAAACCGACCTTTTGCATAGCATAGCCTGCACATCCTTCACCACCAAAGAAAACCATCAGTAACGCCCAAGTCTTAAGGGCGGTAAAAAATGGGGTGCCTACACGGAGTAATTAACCACGTGTCATGTATACGGTAATCCCATATTCCCCAAACACAAGTTACCAAATTTCATAATCTCATTCACGTGTTTTCCCAATCGGTTACAGGCATATAGGGAGAAGCTATTTATAATCACATAGTCTACTGTTGGTGGTTCACATTCTTCCTAAGTGTTCAAAATCGATTCAATTTTTCATTTGGTTAGTTCCCTTAGCAACAGTCTCGTCATTCAATCATAAGCAATTCACAATCCTCCATAACGTAATCAATCAGATAATAGCTCGCAATAAGGGTCTCATCAGATCAAATCAATAAAAGTTCAACCAGATCATATCAGACGAAAGTTCTACCCAGTCACATCAAATAAAAGTTCAAAATGTGAGTCATCAGACAGAAGCTCTCTCAGGTAAACAAAGGCCCCATCAAACCATAGTTCTATCAAATTAGATCAGGTAACAGTTCTATTCTTATCATTTTCAAACGAGGTACATTAGTTCTATAGTTCATACTCCATTCGCTTAGGTACATAGTCAATAGTTTCACAATTAGTCTAAGTTCATCAATTCTCAAAGTTACATCAGAGTCATATACAGTGTGTTTCCTCCCAATAATTCTATAGGTAAATGCACAGGCATGCAGTTATTTATATCGAGAGGTAAGCATTACAGTCAATATAGCCATTTCCCAAACGATTTTTCCATATAAGTATAAGGTACACAATAGCAGATTGTTATACAAAAGTTTCAAATCGGTCATACAGTCATTAAAGTATGGGCTCACTGATCTAGTCAAACGGTCTCGTCAATGTTCAACAATCACAGTCCACAGTTTAGAGGTTATCACATGGGGTCTTTACTTAGTCATACAATCCTAGAGTCATAATCCCAACAGTCAAGTTATCAAAACAAATACATATCAATCAAATTATAATTTATTATATATATCGAGTTAAATAAATATCATACAAATTTATTATATATATTTATTTATGTTACACTTTTGTAGCACGAAAGGTTAAAACTATTAAATGAATGTTTCTTTTATTGTGTTAAAATTTAATATAATTTAAAATTATTATATATATTTATTTAATTTATATTTTTATGGTACGATAGAGCTAAAATTATTAAAATATACACAAATAATTTATTTAAAATTATTATGTGTTGATTTAAATAGCACTTTTATAAAATGATAGAATTAAGATTATCAAAATAAATAAAAAAGTATTGTTTACCTTTAACTTTTTTGTCTCTCCTATGTAACACATCTTCATTTTTTTTAATATTAAAATTTCATATCAATATGCCCTTACGAATATTCTTTATAAAATTTAATATTTAAAAGACTTCTACTTAATCTAAATTACTCATAAACAAAACTTAATAGAATTATACATAATAAAAATATTTTACCAATTAGTTTTATTCTACAATTTTCACTTTTTTTAAAAAATTCAATATTAAAAATATTTATTTTTATGAAATTTATTATATATATATATATATATGTAAGTTACATTTTTATAACACGATAGAGATAAAAATTATTGAAATACATATAAATAATTTATTTAAAGTTAATATATGTGTTGATTTAAGTATTGCTTTTATGGAACGATACAGCTAAAATTATTAAAATAAATAATTGGAATCATTATTTAAATTTTAAATTTTAAATTATTGCTTCTTTTTTTTGTTTTCTCCAATTTAACAATTATTTTATATATTCAAAAATATAAATAATTGAACTAAATCTTATAATTTTTTTTTTAAACAAATATGTTTAGCCCATGCATCATACGGGTTAGCTACTAGTGTTAATTATATATGAAAAATATTGAATGCGCAATATTAAACATTTTTGGTGATGAAAAAAATCATTGACAAGAAACGAGATTTAGGCTTTTTTTTTTTTTTTTCAAACATGTTTTTCTTTTAATTTTATTTATTGTTAGTTTTTGATAATGTGTATTTTTTTTATTCAAAAAAATATATATGCAGATAGGTTACTCTATATACCTGCCAGGAAGTATTGTCCCTTAGCATCCACAATATATCTATAGGGAACCTCACCACACCTACATCGGAGCCTAAGCTAAGGCCCTCACGTGCTCCAGGTGCTAAAAAGTATGTTTAACTCCAACAATGGATTATGAAAACTCAAACCCAGGCTTTGAGCGAGGGATTCAAAAGCTTTACCACTGAACCAACCTCCTGTTAGTTTTAATAATGTGTATCTATGGTTTCTACATTTATCTCTAATTGAGAGAGAAAATAGAGAAAGAGGGAGAGCCGAGAAAATTAAAAGGGGATCAATTTGGAACATTTTTTGTACGATGATTGATATAATTTAAGTACTAAGAATCAAAATTATACAAATTGTATAGTTTGAGGACTGAAGTATTAAAAAAAACTCATGAATTTAACTGCATCTATAGACAGAATTAGGTTGAAGAACCAAATCAAAATACTCTTTAAAAACTAAATTGACAATTTAAAAATTAAGAACTGAAATAACATAAACTGCATATTTTAAAGCTTAAACTAATGAACTCCAAGTTCAACGAATTTGGATTCTTCAGCTCGTTAGTTTGAAATGTTTTTTCCTCAATGGATAAAATATTGTTTAAAATATGAAGAGAATTGTATCGAAATACGAGTTTAACTATAAAAACCTAACAACTAACTCAAGGCTTCCTTTGACACTCACGGTGTTTGAGAAGTACTTAAAATAGTTTTAAAAAAAATCGTTATTAAAAGTCAAATTTTTTTTTTAGATATTTTTTTACATGTATTTTCATAAAAAGGTAAAAAGTTAACTAAATTAACCATTTTTCAAAACAAACCTCAATTTTTAAGTTAACTTATTGACTTAGAATTAGTCCATAAAAGAAATTATTGTTTAAGAAAATTAGCTGTGTTTGGTGAAGCTTTCCAAAAATGATTCCACAACATGATTTGAGTGCTCTATTTGTTTACAATTTTCAAAAATTGATTTTATACCTACTTTTCAAAACACGTCTATCCGGTCATCCTCCCCAGACCTCCCTCCAAACGTCCTGTCGGTTGACCGGGACAGTGTTCGTGTTTTTATTTTTATTTTTTTCTGCACCTGTTATTTTTATATTTTAAATAAAAAATATTTTGAGAATTTTTTAAATTTTTTTAATGAGTTTTGAATAGAATTTTAGGTTGTGTGTTTGGTTATGAGTTGTAAATTTTTGAATCAAATATCATATGTCATATCACTCAATTCAAAACTTTTTTCAAAACTCATAACCAAACAAATTTTTCATACTCAAATTATAATTTTAAAACTCACAAACTTAAAATACAACTCTATTATTAAATCATAATTTTAAAACTCTATAAAACGCAACCAACTTTTGGCCAAAAAAAACGGACATGTCAAACCTAACAACCAACCCAAGTTTTTTTTAAAAATATTTTTAACAAAATAGGTTTATAAGCCCAACCAAACAAAATCTCAGGAGAGATTCTCACAATATTTCACCTAGGTCCAGTTTGTTTAGAATGAAATACGTAAAAGTGAGGAAAATATTTTTTTTTTAATTTTTTTTTTTATAACTTTTATGAATTTATTTAGCTTGAAAGTCATGAAAAGTAGAAAAAAAAATTAATTTTATTGTACAAAATTTTCAATTTTTTTCTTATAAAATTTTCATATTAATCGAATATTTGCAAGAAAATATATTTTCTTTTCTATTTCTTTTCATTCACTTTCTATCAAATTTTCTTTCTAATCAAATGGGAGCCTTAGAGCATGTTTGGTACCAAAGAAAGAAATGAAATGAAAAAAAAAAGAAAGAGAGTGAGAATGGAATAGAAGTTTGAATGGAATGCAATGCCTATACCCATTCCATTATTTGGTTGCCAACGCATGTTGACAAAAGAATGAAATAATAATTTTTATTCTCATGCTTGCCTATGTCTATTAAACTAATAAAATAAAATAAAAAAAAATATTTTTTAAACTTTTGATTAAGCTAGTAACAATCAATTTAATTATTTATGTATATCATAATAGTGTTGATAGTTGTGAAAGTGATAATGTAAGTAGTGGTAGTGTTGATAGTGGTGATGGCATCGATGTTGGTTGTAGTGTGGTATGGTAGTGGTGATAGGCAATGGTAGTAAAATGGTGAAGGTTATAGGTTGTTGTCTAGTTGGTGGTGGTAGGGTGAAGGTTGCAATAGGATGGCGGTATGTTAGGTGGTAGTAGTGGTGATAGGGTAGGGGTGGTAGTAGTAAGATGGCTGCGACATTGATAGTAGGATGGTGGTGGTAGTGGTAATGGTAGTGGTAGTTGTGGTGGAAGTGGTAGTAAAGTGGTGGTTCTCGCGATGGTGGTGGTGGTGTGGTTGTGAAGATAGTAGTAGTGGTAGTGGTTGTCGCGATGGTTCCGGTGATGGTGGTGTAGAGGTGGTGTTGGTAGCGAAGGTAGTAAGGTGGTGGTGGTTGTGGTAGCAACGGTGGTGGTTTTGGCGACGTTAGTGGTGATTGATGGTGGTGATAGCAGTGGTGGTATAAGGTAGTGAAAGGGGAGTGATAAGAGAAGGAAGTGGTGACTGTAGCTAATTGATATTGTTTTAAAGAAAAAATAGAATAGAATGCATATTTATTAACGTAACAGAAGGAATATACATTTCTATATTTTATTAGAATAGTTATTCCATTTTGACCTATTTTGTCATACCAAACAAGAAAAGAAATAAAAAATTAAAACAGACATTCTACTTCAACCTGTTCAACATTATCATGCATGCTTTTAGGTTGGTGATTTCAAAAGTTTGATACACAATCAATTAAGATTAGCTACAAAAACAAATAAATGAATGAAAAAGAAAGGAAAAGAAAAAGTGAGACTTTAAGATTCTATTATGTCAAAACTTGATTTCTCAAAAAATTAATGGATATGCTATTTTAATTCAAAAGTTATACTTATTTTTTTTTAAATTTAATTATGTAACAGTCTATTAGAATATCTTAGATAAAACACTCTCTCTCTCTCTCATGTCTTATCTAAAATTATACCTTTTTTATATATCACTATGTCTAAAAAAATAAATTTATATATCATTTTTCAAAATTAATAATGTGCACCTCAGGACCCATTTTGTTTATTGCTCACACATAGGGGGATCATGATATACATTTTGGATTACTTTTGTCATTTTCCTTCGGAAAAGCAGATTTTATGTTGGCACCAAAAATTGGTTTGCTTTCTGTCTAGTTAGCAAAGATCATGAAATTATTGCAAGCTATAATGAGAAGTGCACCATGTTGCACAAACGGCCGCATAATATTATTTTGTTTTTTCAAACATGGCACTCACATTAAAGGTCTAATTATATAAGAGTGACTTTTAGAATTATTCTTAAAGAGTCGAGATTTCAGAAGTGACTCTTAGGTGGTGCTATGTAGCAGGCCACTCCACCATATAACAATAAGTCACGGATTCGTATATAGGTAGAGATTTGAATCCACACTACTGACATTAAGTACGATTTACCTAAACTTGGAAGGTTCAACGTACCAACCGTATAAGTTGTCGCCCAAATAACTGACCCAAAAAAAAAAAAAAAAATACAAAAACCTAAAATCTAAAAACTTATACTTCAAAACTTTGTCACACCTCCTTGAGTTGACAAAAAACTCACATTGCTATTTGCTATAAGGAAAACGTGTATAATTATTACTTCTTGATTCCTATCAATCACTTTTCCACCTTATTCTTCTTATTATTATTATTTTGTATTGTATTGATATTGAAGCAAAGTGCCCCCAATATCTTTAATATGATCACTTAGATGGGAAAAAGAATAGAGAATAAATTAAGGAAGGAAAACAACCTAACAAACAACAAATTTTCCCCCCAATAAAGGTAGGGGCAAAACAAACCACTTTTTTCTTTTATTTTTACTTTTTTGGGAACAATTATTATTATTATTATTATTTTCTTAATTTTAGTGTGACCATAAGAGCCCTATATATTGGGATTCTAGAATTGGAACCTGTTTGGGAATTTGAGTTTGTGGCTTTTTTTCATTAAAATAGTCAATAAAGATAAAATAATTAATAAAATAAAATATTATATTAAAGTCATAATCATTATCAAATCAACTATTAAAAAAAAAAAAATCAACTATCATTCTAAATACAAATATTTTAGCCAAGAAAAGTTATGGACCCAGACTTATTCACCTAGAATTTTTTGAGTTGGTGATTATGCGGTAAAAAATAAATTTGTATAATGTGAAATCTATGTGTAGAATAAATCTAAACTATAAGATGAAAATTCTGAATAATTTCTGAATGGATAAGAGTTGACTAATAGTATTACTTATTTTAACCAAATTAAAATAATTAAATAATTAAAAAATTAATTAAAATAATCAAATTTCCAAATGAGTTGGGGAAGGAAAAGAACCGTAGTTTGATTAACCCTATCAAGGTTATGAAGAGAAGAAGCCTTGAGCAGATGAAGAGAATTACATAGCTCCTATAAACAATTCATTCAGAGCACATACTCCTAAACACTAAAGCCCCGTTTGGAAATATGTATTTTTAATAATTTTTTGATTTTTTAATTAAAATATAATGTTAAAAAATTATTATGTTTGGAATGATTTTTTACAAAAAGATGTGTAAAAAGTAGAGAGAAAATGAATTTTTTGACTTTTTGATATATATTGTTAACTTTTATTTTTTAATGACTTTTTAATTTTTAAATTAAAAAATAATTTTACCAGACGAGACCTAAGCTACCTCCAGTGCCTAATAAAAAGTTAGACACTGAAAACGTGTAAAAAAGTGCATAGAAAAAATGTTGAATTAATATTCATATCTAATATGGTGTTTATCACATTCAAATAAATCTCAACTATCTATATATATTTTTTCCTTGTTTGTTCTGTTGAAAATCCAAAAGAGGGAATGAGGTTGGATTACAATCTAACTAGCCTTCCTTTTTTTGAAAGCATTGCCTCGAGCCCTCAAAATTGAAATTGATTCCACACATCTATTCCTTGTCACCGAACAAACAAACAAATTTTAAAAAAAAAATCAAGGTTGGTAGATAAAATGGTTGATTGTTTTGTCTTGTTATGCGACTTTCCATCACTTTTAATCTCCTCTTATAGTGAAGGATTCGTTTAGGAACAGCGTTTGTAGCTTTATCTTTTAATTGTTTTTGATTAATTTAGGATAGCTAAATTAGATCAAGTTTGGGAAGTTATAAATAATTCATCTTTTTATTTTTTTATTTTTTTTTTATCACATCACCTCTCTACTTTTTTACACATCTTTTCATAAAAAGAAAAAAAGTATACTTATTTAGGTCATCCCAAACAACCCCTAAATTCGGTTTAGAAATAATTATTTAATGTTTTTTTAGCCAAACATTTTATCTTTTGACAAGAAGTTAAAAAAGTCAATTTTTTGACTTTTTAACTTTTTTTAAAAAAAAAAAAAAAATCAGTTTTTTCAGTAAAAATAGTCAACTTTTTTGGCAAAAAAATTACCAAAAAAGTTAAAAAGTCAAAAAATTAATTTTTTATCAACTTTCTAAAATACTCATTTATCTTATATTTAATCTATTTGATCTTTTTATGTTTTTTTTTAATTTCAATCTAAATTCAATTCATTTGTCAAGCGACAACTTATGTCAAGTTTGGCAATTCAAAAATAATCAATCTTTCTATCTTTTTATCTTTTTTTATCACATCATCTCTCTATTTTTTTGTATATTTTTTCATAAAAAAATAAAAAATACACTTATTTAGATCAATCTAAACAATTCCTCAATTTCATCCCCCCCCAATCTCTCTCTCTCTCTCTCTCTCTCTCTGCTCTATGTGGGTTTCCAGTCCTTACCTTACTTTCCTCTTCAAATTTATTTATTTATTTATTTATTTTTTCGGGGAACAAGTACTTTTTTGAACGGTGTACTAACCTTACTTTGGTCACAACTTTTAACTGACTTTTAGATAACCGACAATGTGGTCATGACCCCATTACACAGACGACCATCGAGCAAACTGCTATAGAATTACAAGCGAACTAAAATAAAATATTGAGAACATAGTTGGAGATGTTTGATAAAATTAAAGATTGAGTATTAAAAATTACATGTTAATTTTTTTTAAATTAAAAAGTTATTTGATAAAAATTTAAGTATTAAATTAACAGGAAATGTTACAATGTGCACTTGTATATTGTAAGAAGAGTTACGATTTTTGTAATAAAATTTATGATTTTTTTGTGATAAAAATTATAATTTTTGTGATGAAAGTCATTAATGGTGTATTATGATATACGCCTAAGAGTTATGCATAACTAAAGTTATATTATTTGTGATAGATGGGTGCAAATAGTAGCCTTTTCCTAAACTAAAATAAATTATTTAATATATATAAGGTTAAATTTAAAATTTATTAGTTTTAATTTATATTTTCTAAATTTTATATTGTGATAGTGAGATAGTGGTAAAGGTAGCCGTGGTGCAAATGGCAATAGCAGTGGACATAGAAAGATAATGATTATAGTTATAATAGAAAGATAATGTTGTGAAGGTCAAAAAGGGGTGGCGGGAGTGGTGGTGTCGTGATGGTGGTGACTGTAATGATGAAATGATGGTGGTGATTACGGCAACGGTGGTAATAATTGTGAAGGTGAAAGGTTGTATTAGTTGCAATGGTGGTAGAGAGGTGGTGATAACAGAAGTGGCGACTATAGTAATAGTAATGAAGCGATGATAGTACATATGACAATGATGACAATAGTGATAGAGGTGTTGGAAATGGTGGAAAAAATTCTGAGTAAAACCAGAATTTTTCCTCAAGTTTGGTCTATTTTTTAGGTGGGTCCCGAGTGTCGATTTACTCGGGTCAAAGTGGTAACGCGTTCTATGCCGCGTTGTGATTCACGTGGTATATTTGGTTGCTCAAAACCATTACCGAGTGAATGGGAAATTGAAGCCAAAGTGTGCTCCATGGAAATGGAGTTTTGGTGGAAATTCCTTAAGGTTGTAAATTGGCTTGTCCCACATTGATTTGGTGGGAAGTTTTGAAAGGGTTTATAAGGCTTAGGGTGAGATACTTGGGGTGTGCCCCAAGGGGTACCCAAGAGTTTTAGAGGGAGAGGTTATGGGCAAAATGGGCTAGACCCATTGGACCCAAAAATCACCACACGCGCGCGCGCCGCCGCCGTCCGTCCGTCCGGGTTGGGCTTCTAATCTTTTTGGGCCAAAAACATTTGAATTTAATTTTATTTTTATTAAAATGAAATCCAGAATTCAAATTAAATTGGTTTGGATTTTTTGTTCATCCAAACAGGGCCCTTCCCGTTTTCAAACAGAATTAAACGGATTTGGATTTATTGTTCATCCAAACAGAGCCCTTCCCGTTTTGCTATCTGTTTGAATTCAAAACCAATAGGTATCATACCTGTTCAATTCAAAACCAAGAGCCACATACCTGTTCAATTCAAAACCAAGAGCCACCTTCACATCTATAAATAGAACCACCCTCATTTGATGTTTTCCATTCAGAAATTTCGTATTTCACTTCTGCTAATTATATTCTTCATCTTGCTGCATTTTATTTCCGAAAGAAAGAGTGTAAACACTTAGTGTGTTCGTAAGGCAAACAATTTGTAGTGCTGCTATTGTTTGTGGTAAGATCATTTCATCCTGGGAGATAGACGTCCAAATTCTGAAAGCACCGTGGAGAGGACGAATCTGTCTTAAGGACACAGTGTTAAACACTGGACTTGATCAGAAAAGTTATTCAAATAAATTAACCAAGTAAGTTGTTTAATTTTATTCTGTTTTTATTTGTTTATTTAATCAGATTTTATTTTTGTTTTTGTAACAAAATAAAATCTGTGGTTTTATTTATTTATTATTATTTCGAGTTTGATTTTTGTAATCAAACAAATTCTCTCCTTTTATCTATTTCTTTTATTCTTGTTGTTGTTTTGTACACAACAGAATTTAATCTATTTAAATACAGTGAAGATTGTCTAACAAGAGGTGGCAGTGGTAGTAATTGTAGTGGTGGTGTGATGGTTGTAACGTCCCAAAAAAATTTATATAATAAAAGTGCACCAACTATCACTTCTTACTTTGAATAAAAAAAAAACTATCACTTCTTACGGTAAACAAAAGTAAAATTCTAATATCCACGTCAATCCCAAATCTCCAACATTTGTATACATAATCATAAGAGATTTATAAAAAATTTCACATGTGAATAAACATTCAATGACGTTAGTACATGAATCTATAGCGTGTGAAATAACCAGTCAAGAGTAAATAAATGCCCTCAAAGGCTACAAAATCCAAGACTTAAGCCCGGTTATACAAAATGATTGCTCAAACCCACACATATATAGCTCTTGGTTTACAAAAATAATCATAACAAAACAAGAGTCTTGTGCTCTCAAAATGCACTTCATGCCTTTAGTTTGACGGAATCACCATATCTTTTCCTGCACAAAATCTTATAGGGTGAGCATAAAGCCCAGTAAGAAATTCTTAACAAAGTATATACATTTTATACAATTCTCATGAGATGAAATGTATATGCCATGCTATACTTTTAAAAGCAGGTCGCACTTCATTTTTTTTGAAAACCATCATGCACAATGAAATCTTAAAAATTCAACAATTCCATAATTTTGAATCAAGTTCAAAGGGCGATAAATATGACTCAGGTAATCCCTAGTTTGGTGTCTGCAAGTAAGCATAACTAGCACTGTCAAATCCCCACTTATTGGTAGCTAATCGGAAGGCACGTGGTACCTCTTCCGTGCGTCACTACAAGAAAAAACACTTTCCGTGACCAACATTTGGTCGCGAAAAGTACCATCATTGGTCGCTAAAACCTTTTCGCGACCAAAATATGTTGGTCGCGAGTTGGTTGCTAAAGCCTCGTCACAGATAGTTTTCTGCGACCAAAAAAGCCTTTGGTCGCTAAAAGTGACCATTCGCGACCAACTTTTTTGGTCGCGGAAAGTCCAATTCATATTAGCCAAAAGTAAACTTTTAGCGACTAAAGATAAGTTGGTCGCCAAAAGTCAGCGCCTTGACCCAAAAAAAATAATTCTTTTGTGCTCCCTGGGACTCGAACTCCTGACCAAGGAGTCACCATGCACCCAATCCACTCTGCCACTCTGCCACTCTGCCAATAACATACTTCTTGTTCATATTTGGCAAAACAAATATATAACCCATAAAAATTGGGTTATATATTATTTTATAAAACTTTTAATGCCTAAATAGAAAAATAGCATGTAATTACTGTAGTATCATTTTTTTTAAAATTTATCCCGCCATAACTTTCCGCGACCAACTTTTTTTTTTGGTCGCCAAAGGGTAATCTTCCGCGACAAAAAAAGCCTCTGGTCACCAATAGTATACTTTCCGCGACCAACTTTTTTTTTTGGTCGCCAAAAGGTGATCTTTCGCGATCAAAAAAGCCTTTGGTCGCCAATAGCATACTTTCCGCGACCAACTTTTTTTTTTTGTCGCCAAAGGGTAATCTTCCGTGACCAAAAAAGCCTTTGGTCGCCAATAGTATACTTTCCGCGACCAACTTTTTTTTTTGGTCGCCAAAGGGTAATCTTTCACGACCAAAAAAGCCTTTGGTTGCCAATAGTATACTTTCCGCGACCAACTTTTTTTTTTGGTCGCCAAAAGGTGATTTTCCGCGACCAAAAAATTGTGGTCGCCAAAAGTTAAATTTTAGTCGTAGAAAGTGGACTATTTGCGACCAAAAAAAATAGGTGGTCGCCAAAAGTGTTTTTTCTTGTAGTGCGTGTTTTCGGTTTCTCACCTTGGACACTGAGGCCAACTTAACCAATATCAACTACACCCCCTATCCGGATTTACCAACGTATTTACCGTAAAAACAATTCAATGAGATCTTGTTTCACAAACATTTCTTTTCTTAATGCAAGAGTTTTCAAATCTCAATTCAAAATTCGTTACAACCAAATGAATTGAAATGCCAATGCAACATATATCAATGCATTATAATAGTCTTTTATTTTCAATTCTTCCACACGATTTTTCCATTGTGATCACAATTCCCATTTCTCTTTCTAATGTAATTTCACAAGATAAACATATACTCATTTATATCTATTGAGGAGTAGCAACATTTCCATATTTCATGCATTCTTATCCACTTAGTCATTTCATGACTATATCAACATTTTGAACAACAAACTTCAAAACCAACTAATTCTCATATACCATGGAATTTCTCATTTACATACAACAATGTGAAATTCCCCATCATTCATTCACTTTAACACTTTAACGAGCAAAAACTCATAAATTCTCAACATTTCTCAAAAAATTTCCAAATTTCTAGGTTTTCACAAAAAACTAGACATTTTCTCATTTTTTTGAAAGAATCTCTCCAACACAATACCTTCTCTTAACAATGTAATTCAAACCCTCACAATTTTTTTTTGAAAACAAGGTGTGAACCCACCTTTAAAATCATCAAACACTCTTGAGCCAAAATCGAATTTCAATACTACAAGTGAGAATCCCAAAATCAACATAATCTTGCAAATATATATATATATATATATATGAATCTAAGAAAATTCCTATCTCAAGTTCTTGAAGGAAAAAGAGAAGAAAGCCCCAAAATCAACGGTGTTGAAACTTGATCTCCACCGCACACAACATAGCTCTCGAAGAGCTCTCCAACTTTGATAAAGGAACTAGGGTCAAAACTTGAATGGATTTGGAGAAATCAAGGGTTTAGTGAAGTTTGATGTAGGGAAAGTAGAGAGAATGAGGAGAAATGTGTTTTTAGAGAGAGAGAGAGAGATGAAGAAAAAGTGACATACACATAGCCCAAGGAGAAGAAGAAGGAGGAAATATTTGGACTTAGCGTATTCCTGCGCCTGCGCTCCTTTTCCCGCATGTGTGGCATGCTCTTCACCACACGTGCGGCTTCCTTCCCCGCACGTGTGACCTTCTCCCCGCACTTGCGATTTCACGTGCAATTATTTCAGTCTTACACCTCGACTGCCCCTGCTTACTACACTTGTGGCCCTTCTTCCGCAAGTACGGCCTAAGCCCCTGCACATGTGGTTCTGCCTTCTAGCCATAATTTCCACTAGCTGGACTGAGACATCTTAGATCCAACCTCATGCCTCCCAAAACATGTGAACTCAACATCGAAATAAAATAAGGACAAGAATTTAAAAAAAAAAAAAAAAGGTTTTTTCAAAAACGATAAATCCAAACAGTTGACAAGGCCTCAAGTTAAACCTCGCCACTCTAACATGAGTAATCCCAACACAAACAAAAGAAGAACAAGACGGGTTACGTAACCAGTCATCACAACCTCCCCACCATAGGAAATTTCGTCCCTGAAATCAAATCAAACTACTCAAATAAATAAGGACTTCAAGCAATCAAAATCACGCTAAACACAATTTCAATTCAATGATAATAATAACTTCCATACTAGTACGAAAATCTCAATTCTCAATAAAATTCGCTGCTATCAACATGGTTTCCATGTGCCTTATCCACAATATTAACAACAACAGTTCGTGATGAGCATAAGCATGAAATTTTCCAACATCAATTATGACAATTCATAATACTCTCATGTTTTGAAATAACAACATACACAATATCAAACGGTTAGCAATTTAACACATTTCCCTTAAACACTAGGGAATATCACAAATTAAAACAACTAAGTATTTTCAAACATATCTGAATACTTGGAGTGGACTTCAGCCTCCCGTTTCCAAGTTGCTTCCTCGACCCCATGGTGTCTCCACAACACATTTACTAATGGTATAGTCTTTCCCCTTAACACTTATTCCCTGATGTCTAAAATTTGAACCAATTGCTCTTCATATGAGACATCCTCGTCTACCTCCAATTTAACCCAATCTAGTATATGAGAATGATCGGGTTCATACTTCCTAAGCATAGATACATAAAAATGTTGTGAACCCCCAAAAGCTATGGCGGTAAAGCCAAATGGTACGCTACTTCCCCAATTCGTTCTAAGATCATGATACATTTTGGTGCCTTCCGGATGTACCGCAAGGTGTGAGTAATGGAACTCTCAAAGTACCTCATCTCTACAAGATTTCGGTATAAACAAATGGTCTATATAACGTACACTCAGATCCAAGTGAATGTTCAAACCCTTATTTTCCTTCTCGTTGGAGATCCTATCACAGATTGACTTCACCTCACAGTCACCCTGTTGTGCCTCTATGACCTTACTAATCAACGTAGGTTGAGCAATCAATGTAAACAAGGTAGCACCCTCACTAGACTCACCCAAATGTAAATCAAACTCATCGATACCGCCTAGCATATCCCATTCTCGAATGGCCACACTTGCCAAACTATTCACAAGTTTCTGACTCAAGGCATCGGCCACCTCATTGGCCTTTCCCGGATGATAGTGTAACTCGAAGTCATAATCCTCCATAAATTCCATCCACCTCCGTTGGCGTAAATTCAAATCTTTTTGAGAAAACAAATACTTTAGACTCTTATGGTTAGAGAAAATATCAAACTTCCCACCATAAAAATAATGTCTCCAAATTTTTAGGACAAAAGTTACCGCTCTTACCTCTAGATCATAGATGGGGTAGTTTTTCTCATGAGTTTAAATTGCCGGGAACCATAGGCCACAGCCTTCCCCTCTTATATCAAGACACAACCAAGTCCATCCCGGGACGCATCAAAATAGACGGTATAACCCAAACCTCTTTCCGGAATTATCAAAACTGATGCGGTGGTCAATTTAGTCTTAAGTTCTTGGAATGACTTTTTACAAGTCTCATTCCATACAATTTGACACCCTTCCTTGTCAACTTGGTCAATGGTGCGGCTAGTCTAGAAAAGTCCCTTACAAAACGACGATAATACTCAACTAACCCCAAGAAATTCTGGATCTCAAAAATATTTTTAGGTTGTTTCCGATCTTGTACAGCATCTATCTTAGAAGAGTCTACAGTTACTCTTGACACTACATGCCCCAAAAACCTCACCTTTGTCAACCAAAACTCGCATTTCTCAAATTTGGCATACAATTGGTGCTCCCTCAGCAAATCAAGAACAAACCGCAAGTGGCTCTCGTGTTCCCTTTCAGAGGCCGAATAAATCAAGATGTCATCCACAAAGATGACCACGAAACGGCCTAAGAATTCTCAAAAAACTCGGTTAATCAAATCCATAAAGGAAGTAGGTGCATTGGTCAAACCAAAAGGCATTACAAGGAATTCATAGTGGCCATAACGCGTGCGAAAGGTCATTTTCTAGATGTCCTCCTCCCGGACTCTCAGCTGATGGTATCCCAACCTCAAGTCTATCTCCGAGAAGTAACAAGACCCTCTAAGTTGGTCAAATAAATCATCTATTCTGGGTAGAGGATATTTGTTCTTATCGGTAACTCAATTCAACTTGCGGTAATCAATACACAACTGCAACAATCCATCATTCTTCTTTGCAAGAAAAGCTGGCGTTCCCCAAGGTAATGTTCTAGGGAGAATAAAGCCCTTGTCTAAAAGTTCTTGGAGTTGAATCTTCAACTCATGCAATTTGGCGGGTGCAAATCTATAAGGTGCCATGGAAATCGGCACTGTGCCAGGCACTAAGTCAGTGGAGAACTCGATCTCCCAGTGGGGTGACAAGCTAGTAAGATCCTTAGAAAAGACATACGGATATTCACAAACTACTCTTAGCAATTCAACACGGGCCTCGTCACTCTCACTATCCAAGAGAGTCGCAAAAAGACCATTAAGCTCGCCCCTACCATAAGGGTCAAAAACTGGTTACAAGACCCTATCAACTTGGTCCCCCTGAAAGTAAAAACAGTCACCACTCGAGGTGCACACTGTAACTCTCTGACGATTACAATCAATCACAGTATGGTACAAAGATAAACAGTCCATGCCTAAAATGACATCAAAACCAGACATGTCTAGCAACACAAAAGCAAATGGAAGTCAGCACCTGGCAACCTCTATCTCACAACTACGATATCCTTGATCTAAGTCAACCGTACCCCTAACTGGTGACTCTACCCTGAGCGGATGCGGTAACTGTGCCACCTCTAACCCCAATGTAGAAGCAAAAATAGTAGATATAAATGAATGTGACGCACTCATTAGCCAAAGAATTATACACAATGAAAATACCTCTCACAACTTAGGATCCTGGTAACTGCTTTGGCGTGGTAACAGCATACACGCACCCCTGTGGCCTCTGATCAACCTGCTCATCTCTCGGACCATAGGCCTACTACACTGATTGAGCTAAAGTGGCTCCCTGATTAGCTTGTGAAGTCAAAACTAAATGAACCTGCTAGTGGCTCTGAGTTTGCGTCAACCCTAATGTGCTAGATGCGCCTCCCAACTATGAGCAAGCTCTCCCTATGTGCCCCGACTAACCACATTGAAAACAAGTAAGTCATTGCCCTTTATTCTGGGACTGACTCTAAGATCGGTTAGGTGGTGGTGGTAACATTTGTTACCGTCCTATCTTCTGCGGGCAGGAATTGGCCTTGTGACCCGATTTGTCACACTTGAAACACGAGAAACTACCCTGTGCATTCTTTCTCAGGCCTATACTAGGCAAAGAAAAAGTAGATCTAGACTGTTGTAACTAGGATTGGGATGGATAGGTTTCCCTGTTCTTCTTGATGGGTCTATAATCCCCTTGTGACTTTTGACCCTTAGACCTCGAACCCCGAAGTCTCTCCTCATCGGCCTGCATAGTGATCTCTAAGTACATCGCCACCTCTACAAGACGGCCATAGTTTCGAATAATATTTCCGGCAACCTTGAACAAAATCTTAGTTCTCAACCTCTTCTCAAATTCTATGTAACGACGTTCTTCTGTTGCCACCAACTCTGACGTAAATCGGGACAAACTAGTGAAGGTCGCCTCAAACTCGACCAGAAATAGGTTAAATTGCTTGAGGTCATAAAACTCTTGCCTTAATCTCTCCCTAGCAATGGGAAGTAGATACTTGTCTTGGAAAGCAACCACTAAGGTTTCCCATGTCGGCTCCATTCTACCATTGGCGTACTTCTACCATTGGCCAGTATCCCCCTTGGGGTAGTAACTTACTAGAGTCACTCTTAGCTCCCTATATTCGATGCAAAGCATCTCAAATGTCTTCACCGTTTGTTCGAGCCACTCATTCACTTTCTTGAGCTCGGGGCCACTATGGAACTCATCGCCTTGGCTCGCAAGAACTCTTTAGTGAGAAAGCTTGCCCTTGATTCCCTCGGGCTTGGATCTCCGCTCTCAACAAATTCATCGATTCCCTCAAAGCCCCCGCCATTTCTCAGGCTAGGGCCCCCATTGCGGCTTGACCCGTTTACTCTGGAATCCCCGCTTGCCCTACTTGCTCGACCACATTAGCTTGGCCTGCTTGCTCGGCCCGCTTGCTTGGCCACTATGGACCGGTATGTCATGTACACCTCAGTGAGGCCTACCGCACGTCCTGTCTCTACCACCACGGGCTTGACCCCTTCCTGACATCCTAATTAAGGAATAAAGTAAACAATTTAGCACACGAACTAAAATGTGCTCGCAACTTATCTCACACGTTCGATCACAAACAATTCTATATATTTCCTTACCATAGAAGCACTTAGTTTCACTCCACATAAGCACTTAATCACATAAACACATACGGATTATTCTTTTACGATGGAATTTGTCCCATGAAATACCAAGAATTCTCAGTAGAATGAGTATTGATCAAGTACCCTTCTATCTTAAGGAATTTAATAGATGCAAACCACATCCCAAAGATTCAATCCTATACCCATCTATTCATATAAGCATGTTATCATATAATCATTAAAATATGAAACATCTCCTAATCAAGCGAAATGAACCCATTGTGGCAAAAATGACCACTCCCCACAAGCCCCAACTATTCAAACCCGATAGCTCAGATACCAAGTTGTAACGCCCCCCAAAAATTTACACAATAAAAGTGCACCAACTACCACTCCTTACGGTAAACAAAAGTAAATTTCCAATATCCACGTCAACCCTAAATCTCCAACATTTGCATACATAATCATAAGAGATTTACAAAAAACTTCCACATGCGAATATACATTCAACAACTTTAGTACATGAATCTATAGCATGTGAAATAACCAGTCAAAAGTAAATAAATGCTCTCAAGGGCTACAAAGTCCAAGGCTTAAGCCCAGTTAAACAAAATGGTTGCTCGAACCCACATACATATAGCCCTTGGCTTGCAAAAATAATCACAACAAAACAAGAGCCTTGTGCTCTCAAAATGCACCCCACACCCTTAGTTTGGCGGAATCGCCACATCATTTCTTGCACAAAATCCCATAGGGTGAGCATAAGGCCAGTAGAAAATTCTTAATAAAGTATATACATTTTATACAATTCTCATGAGATGAAATGCATATGCCATGCTATGCTTTTAAAAGAAGGTTGCATCTTCATTTTTTTGAAAACCATCATGCACAATGAAATCTTGAAAATTCAACAAGTCAATAATTTTAAATCAAGTTCAAGGGGTGGTAAATACGACTCAGGTAATCCCTAGGTTGGTGTCTGCAAGTAAGCATAATCCCCACTTTACCGGTAGCTAACTGGAAGGCACGTGATACCTCCTCTGCACGTGTTTTCGGTCTTTCATCCTAGACACTTAGGCCAACTTAACCAATATCAACTATGTAACGCTCTCAAAAAATAAACCCATCATAACATTCATTCATGATAAATAGAAGAGATTTCATATTATAATCATCAGAGTATTCTTACAAAAGGTAATACATGTTGACAACAAAAGTAAATGTCCTATAGGCTTACAACTTTCCAAGTCAACACTTGGTTACAAAAAGAGAGTACTAACTCTACACAAAATAAGCCCTTGGCTTGATACACATGTAATACAAAAATGTAATCACAAAAGACGTCCCAGCCACTAAGCCTCTCAAGCTACGTTCTTGGAGGTGGTATGCTACCTGTACTTGAAAATGATGTCCCATATAGGGTGAGCCAACGCCTAGTAGAGATATGCTAAACATAATATGAGCAATAACTAAAACATAAGTATTTGATAAATGTTTAACTCATATAAATCAACATACAGTACAATCTAGTTCCATAATCCTTCACTTAATAAAACTCAACTTATAAACACAGCTCAGAACCTGGCCAAACAACTTAAGTGAGACTACATCTCAAGCCAACAATACTTCAAATTGCCATTTCATGGAAATTGCGTCCGCGGGATTCGGCACCAATGTGTAATTATTTTCTCATGGCCATTTTACAAAAATTTCATCCACGGGACTCGGCACCCATGTATAATTATCTTGAATTGCCATTTTACGAAAATTGCGTCCGCGGGATTCGGTACCCATGTGTAATTATTTTCGAATGGCCATTTTACGAAAATTTCATCCGCGGGATCCAGCACCCATGTATTCAAACACACAACTTGGTTAGTTTTAGTTCACCTAATCATCATGCAGTGTCTACAACAATCAAGACTATCCTCTACCAATAGCCCAAAGCAGCTATTTCTAAACAGATAATAAATGCACCAACAGGTAAATTATCAACATTTTCAAAGGTGAGTGATTAATGAATCCAACTCCACCATTCTACCTCATAATGAGCCAATTTCATTATTCCCTACTCAATTTCATAATTCCATAACATTTCCAAATTAATTATATAAATTAATTCATAATAAAAATTAGGGCTTTCTCCATTTTTTCTCAACTTTGATCCCACGGCTCAAATATCAACAACAACACCAATAATTTCATTTCTAACCCCAAATACACATGTATAGGCATCAAAATACAAAACCTCTCTTTATACATTTTGAAACCCTAACACCCAAAATCACCCAACCTCAACATTAAATCAAAATGACTAAACGTTTAAGCCAAAGATCATAACAATAAGTAGTTATCCCTACCTCAAATACGGAGCTCAAAGGAAGAAGATGTAGAAATCTCGAAGTGCTCCAAATCAAGAAATTTTCGGATCAAAAGATAGCCCACACCAAGATCAACACTTTTTACAAAGGCCCAAAGGTGAGAGATCACTAGGGCTAGATGATTTCTTAGAGAGAATGTGAGATTTTAGAGAGAGAAGCTCACCAATAGCGGTTTTCGAAAGTAAGAGAGAGAAAGGAAATCAAAAAGTGATTTAAAATGGCCCAGCTGCTATCTGATATACGTATGACCCGCTCGAGCGGAGAATAGGACGCTTGAGCGTCAAACACAAAAATTGGACCCGCTCGAGCACAAGAATACTCGCTCGAGCGTCAAGACACAATTGCAAAGCACACCCACTCGAGCGTAAAAGGAAACCCGCTCGAGCGTAGACTATACTCGTCCAGTACTTTTACAGACATTGCACACCTACTCAAGCGCCAAGAGGCCTGCTCGAGCGCGACCCGCTCGAGCGTAAGGAAATCTGCTCAAGCGTGAAAAATGCACCTGCAGAAGTTTTGCAGAGGCACAAAATGCTGAAAGTGTGTAAACTCCGCTCGAGTGCAAAAGGACCCGCTCAAGCGGACCACCAAAAATCTAGGCAACAAGAAATGAGACTAAAGCTCAACCAACCTGTTCGAAACACGCCCAACACAACCCAAGACTCAAATACAAAGAGTAAAGGATGGAAATGAGAATGAGACAACAACACATCCACAAAATTGAGTCTAGAATACAATAAATAAAGAGAGGAAAAACCAGGATCGCTATAAACTACACCCTCTATTCGGACTTACCAATGTATTTAACCTAAAAACAATTCAATGAGATCTTGTTTTACAAAAATTTCCTTTCTCAATGCAAAAGATTTTAAATCTCAATTCAAAATTCGTAACAACCAAATGAATTGAAATGCTAATGTAACATATATCAATGCATTATAATATTCTTCCATTTTCAAATCCTCCACACGATTTTTCCGTTGTGATCACAATTCCCATTTCTTTTTCCAAGGTAATTTCACAAGATAAACATATACTCATTTATATCTATTGAGGAGTAGCAACATTTCCATAATTCATGCATTCTCATCCACTTAGTCATTTCATGATAATATCAACATTTTGAACAACAAACTTCAAAGCCAACTAATTCTCAAAGCCATGGAATTTCTCATTTACATACAACAATATGAAATTTCCCATCGTTCATTCACTTTAACACTTTAACTAGCAAAAACTCATAAATTCTCAACATCTCTCAAAAAATTTCCAAATTTATAGGTTTTCACCAAAAACTAGACATTTTCCCACTTTTTTGAAAAAATCTCTCCAACACAACACCCTTCCTTAACAATGTAGTTCAAACCCTCACAATTTTTTTTTGAAAACAAGGTATGAACCCACCTTTAAAATCATCAAATACTCTTTAGTCAAAATTGAATTTCAATACCACAAGTGAGAATCCCAAAATCAACATAATCTTGCAAAAAAATATATATGACTCTAAGAAAGTTCCTGCCTCAAGTTCTTGAAAGAAAAAGAGAAGAAAGCCCCAAAATCAATGGTGTCGAAACTCGATCTCTACCGCACACAATGTAGCCCTTGAAGAGTTCTCCAACTTTGATAAAGGAACTAGGGTCAAAACTTGAAAGGATTTGGAGAAGTCAAGGATTTAGTGAAGTTTGATCTAAGGAAAGTAGAGAGAAGGAGGAGAAATGTGTTTTTAGAGAGAGAGAGAGATGAAGAAAAAGTGACATACACACAACCCAAGGAGAAGAAAATGAGGAAATTTTCGGACTCAGCGTATTCTTGCATGTGCGCGCTTTTTCCTACACGTACGGCACGCCCTTCACCGTACATGTGGCCCTTTCCCCGCACCTGCGATTTCACGTGCAATTATTTCAGTCTTGCACCTTGATAGCCCCTGCTCATCGCACATGTGACCTCACTTCCCGTACGTGCGGCCCCTCTTCCGCAGTGCGGCCTAAGCCCCCGCACGTGTGGTTCTGCCTTCCAGCCATAATTTCCACCAGCTGGACTGAGACATTCGGGATCTAACCTCACGCCTCCCAAAACATGCGAACTCAACCCCGAAATAAAATAAGGATGAGAATTTAAAATAGAAAAAAAGGATTCTTCAAAAACGATAAATCCAAATGGTTGACAAGGCCTCAAGTTAAACCCCGACACTCTAACATGAGTAATCCCAACATAAATAAAAAAAGAACGAGACAGGTTACGTATCCAGTCATGACAATGGTAGTGGTAGCGATTGTAGCGGTGACAATGATGATGGTAGTGATAGTGGTAGTGGCTGTGGTTGTGACAATAGTTATTAGTGGTGGCATGATGGTAATGGTGGTGGTGGTAACAGTGGCAGTGACAACGACGACGGCGGCGGCGGCGGTGGTAGTGGTAGTGGTTGTAGTTATGGTTGTGGCTGTGGCAATACTTATTAGTGGTGGCATGATGGTAATGGTGGTGGTGGTAGCAATGGCAATGACAACGAAGACGATAGTGGTGGTGGTGGACGTGGTGGTCAATATTTTAAAAATCGAACCGATGAGCGAACTGGAAAAGAGATCCGGTCGATAGGTCACTAGTTCAACCATCGGGTTGAACCAGAATTGAACCATGATATCATAATTATTTTATAAATATTTTTATAATTTAAAAATAAATATAATACATTCATTTAATTTTTTTATATAATTTAATATATATATTCATCAAGCATATATGTTATATATATATTTTTATATTAATATTGTTTGTTGAAAATATTAATTATACATGTGCTTAAGAGAAATTAGTTTGAATACCATAAATATTATATATCTCATATATATTAACAAGCAACTTTGGTGATAGAGTAGAAATTCATACTCTTTCGAGCTTGAAGTGTTGGGTTTATTTCCTTATAGTATCGACTTTTTCAATATTGGACCAAACATAGCAAGCCAGCCTGGTTTGTTTCAACCCGAAATGGTTTGTTCGATTTAGTGGTTCAACTGCGGTTTGAACCGGTTTAGCTAAAATGATCTGTTTCAAAAAAGAATGATTTAGAGGGTATATTTGAACCAGATGCTAGACCGGTTGACTGTTCAACCGGTCGAACCGATAGCGATGGTAAAGTTATGACAGTATACATTGATACTTGTACATAAGTATTTATAAATTCAGACAACATTAAATTTTCTATCACTTTAAATTTTCTTAACATTTAACATGCATTTTAAGAATCACTTAAAATTTTAACTAACACTAATTGTGATTATCAAATAATCTTAATTGATTTTTATTTATACATTCAGTTTTAAGTGTTGAATTAAATAATCAAATAACATACATTTGTTAATAAGAGATGATTCTTATTTTTGAGTTTTATCTTCGCATGTATAATTTTTATTTTTTTAATTTCCACCTACCAATTAAAAATAATTATACGCAAAAAGGGTTGAAATATTACGCCATGTTGGTTTTGAATTTACGAAAAAGAGAAGGCAACAACATAAACTAAATTTATGTATTTTTTTTAGTTGGCCTAAAAAGATGAATTAATTATTTTTGTGAAATAAAAAATAGAAGACCGTCAAAGATTAGATGGTACGGTATTAAATACCTAACACATTTTTGAGTACTGCCAAATAATAACAAATTGACAAACCGAAGCAACCAACTACTGGAAGAATCGAATAATATGAAAACGTAGGACTCCAAGGCCTTTCTTCAGCCAGCTATAAGCATCTCTAAGTACCAAAAAAAAATAAGCATCTCTACCCTCCACAAAAAAATAAAACATGAAAAACAAAAAGAAACAAAAGGCTACTCATCAAAAAGGGGTACGATTGACATGGGAAATGCCTTCCACATTAAACAAAGTAAAACATGGAATCTTTTTTAGTTAACTCACTTGTTGCCTTTTTTATTTTTGATTTTTGATTTTATTGTTATTTTAAAATATATCTACTATTTCATTTAAAAAAAATTAAATATTACATTGATTGGACACATAATTGTGCTGAGAGATGGATTTAGATGAGAAAATTATTTGTCCACACGATTTTTTTTCTCTTCAAATCCCCTTAAATAACGGGACAAATAAAATTTAAAAAATTGGCACACTCTAATGTTCTCTCAAAACTTTTTTTTATATGTATTGTGTCTTACCATCTCATTCGAAAAATTGTGTGAGAAAGAAATTTTGTGAATTGGCTATCCATACTAGTTGGAACTAAAAAAGTACAAAAAGTAAAATATACTAAATAAGTTAATAAGATAAAATATTACATTCAAATTATAATTATTTTACTTTTTTTTCTCACAAAAGTATATATAAAAAAAAAATCAGATAAAAATCTGCCAAATGAACTTTTTAGTCCCAAACTTAGGCTTTGTTTGGAATGTGGAGTTTGAGGCTAAAAAGTCTTATTTGGTTTAGGATTTTTGGCTTTTTTTTTTTATATTATTTTTGTGAGAAAAAAAATGAAATGATAATAGTTTAGATGTGACATTTTGTTTTATTAATATTTTAACATATTTTATTTTTTTGTGATTATTTTAATTAAAAAAATCTCATTTTAACCTATGTCAAACGAGGGCTATAAAAATCTCAAACCCTAAAAAGTGAATCAAAATTTTTTTTGCTAAACGAGAACTTAGAAAAACAACATGTTAGTAGATAGAAGTTGGTCCTCACGTGCACCACCCATTCCCATGAACTCAGCACTTTCTTGCACTTTCTCCCCACGTGTGTAAGAAATTGTGATCATCTTAAGACTTTGAAAGATTTGTTTACCACTTAGCACTTTAATAATATTGGGAAATGTTTTTTAGAAAATCTAATGTAAATAAATAATAAAATAAAATAACAAAATAATTTTTTTATAGAAATTCTAATTTACAAAAGTTTGAACAGGGTATGATTGAAATCAGTGTTTGAACATTGTATATTTAAGACAGAAATTTGACCTTCCCTCTAATGCTTGCGATTGATAGATGTCTTTTTACCTCTAGAATACAACGATTACCACACATAAAAATTGCAAAACTTTCTTTGTGTATAATGAATTAATTGGTAATATGCATTCTATTTTTTATACTTGAGTTGACATAATGTATGAATGCAAAACTCTATCTGAAATACATGACGTAGGAATAATATTTATAAAGGTGTTTGTCACCATTCTAAAGGCTTATAACTTTAGGATTGCGCCATTTTATCTCAAGAGATACCATAAATAATTGTCTTGTTCTATTTGAATAGAGTAAATTTTCATTCACTTTTAATATATATATATATATATATTAACAAATAATGCATCACAGTCCAAATAGGAAAAATTATTTGTAACCCCCGCGTTAATTTTAGTTTCCATCATCTAGAGTCACTCACATTAAAAAAATAATAATAAAATAAAATAAATTCCATTATATTGAGATCTAGATCCTTAAAAAGTAAGAAAATAGGATTTCAAATTTTACATTTATTTGTGTGGCTGATTATGAATAATTGAGGGTTCTTGAGACAAAAAATAACGTGGGATAGTATTGGTTGTTTGCCATGCAGCAGCTGCTGGCTAGATATTGAATTTATGAAAATTAATTCTAACTTCTTCCACTTCATTTTTATTTTATTTTTATCTTTTTTCTTTATTTTTTTTTTTTGAAAATTACAATAAAAAAATTTCAGAGTTTGACCCTTACAACAAAATAAATCCTGAATTTTTAATTTTTATTAATTTAAATCCTAATCTTTTAATTTTTTTTAAATCTAAACTATTTGGATATTTTGTTAAGAAAAATAACATTTTAGTTAGTAAACTCTGCACATAAAATGTTTAAATCTTCATTTTTCATTCAGTTTAACAAATAAAATATATTTTATTCCATTTGTTTAACTTAACGAAAATATGTTTAAATTGAAAACAAATCAAAAGTTTTGAGTTTGAATTGACAAAATAAAAAACTAAGGTTTATTTTGTTATAAGGGTCAAACCCAAATTTTTTTTTATTGTAATTTTTTCTTTTTTTTTTTCCCCTCTATATAATTAAGATGGGCAAAATATACACATGATCCTTATCATTTGTTTTGCTTAACTTTTTACATTGTATCAATTTAGTCCATATGATAATATTTGAACTAAGGATTAGGTGTCTCTCAAGTTTAAAATCTCAACATGAGAGAATTTGAGGGGCTCGTGGGGCCCACCATGAATATTGTTTTTGATGATGCAAAATGTTCATTTTGTAGGCCTCTCCATGTATATAATTTATGAAAAAAATTAACTCGATCCGATAATCGTAACAATTTCATTTTGTTATATTTATCTCAAAAAAAAAAAGAAAGAAAAGAATTAATGGTATATTTTTAGAAAAATACTTATCGTCTATTTTTTCGGAGATAAATGTGATATATAAAAAATATTATGATTATCAGATAAAAATATTTTTTAATGAATGATATATACAAAAAAATTACAAAATAAACGATTTGGATTATCGAAACGATACCCGTAGTGAATATCATAGGCCTCTAAAATTCTCTCAAATTGAAATTTATACTTAAAAAAAAAATAAAAAAAATCTAACCGACTATAATATACCCGTTATACAATCCAAAATTTGTAGTACTTACGTATTGGTTCTAACAAGTAGACTTATTGTCTAATAGGTCTTATAGAAAAAATTTGTCATAAAAAAGGTCACTAATTTTAAGTTTTAACGATAATTTATAAAAATTATGACAAAAAAGTCATTAATTGTCAATTTTTAGCGATGTATGTAAAAATTATCACAAAAAAAATTATTTTTAGTGACAATTTTACGAAGACTTATTTTTAATAGGACTTGATGAGAATTAAGTCTAACTATTAGGACTTATAGGTAATTTAACCTACAAAATTATCTATAAGATGGTTTTGTATAGATAATTTTGTGGTAAATAATTGTAGAGAGCTACAATTGGAATTTATCTCTGACATAGATGGAGATATGTTTGAACCTTAGTGAGAGAGAGAGGGAAGAAGCTTCATTTGTTTAACCTATTTAATACTAATTATAATGGGGAGAGAGAAGAAGCTTCATTTGTTTAACCTACTTAATAGCGAGAGAGAGAGAGAGAGAGAGAGAGAGAGAGAGAGAGAGAGAAGAAGCTTCATTTGTTTAATAACTTCAGGAAACTCCTATATTTGCTCCATGTGCCACATGCTAACGTTGACTCCATCAATTACCCTTGTTTTCATACTCATCCTTACTCTCAACTTGTCAGTATTTCATGAATAATAATACTAATAACTAGTACACATCCAAAAAAAAAAATAATAATAATAATAATAAAAAATATGATAACTATATAATCAAAAAAAAAAAAAAAACTATATAATCATAACTTGATTATTATATAATTTATCACCCGGTGATGCTTCCGACCCCAGTGGCACCTCAGTGACGTGGCGCGTTGCCATTGGCTAAAAAAAAAAAAACAATTTTTTTGGCCAATAGGAAGAGACCCCCAGCACCCCCAGTGGGGGTCTCATGCATTTTCCTTTATCACCACTGCATCAAAAATAATACAATAGTGGAAAATTATATGACACGATAATTACATTTTTATAAATGTTATGTAATTTCATTTTTATTACATTTTCTCATTTGTAAACATAAATGAGTCTTATATATATTTATTAATAGGAAAAGATTATGGTGCACACCCCTTAAATGGTAGTAGGATATGTACAATATGCACCTTATAACTGTAGAAGAAAATATCATAATTTCATACTTTATCAGTGATAACTTTATCAATGATAACTATAAAAATAAAATAAAAAAATAAAAAAGTCATAACCAAACACCACTGAGGCATAACTAAAGATCTTATGAGTCAAAATTCAAATATTGTCATAACTAAAAAAGAAAATTAGTTATAACTAAAATATATGATACACTTCTTTCAAAGAATACGTATAATAAAAGGGAAAATGGGAGAGACTCTCAACACCCTCACTGGGTGCTGATTGGCCCAATTTTTTTTTTTTCTTCGTTTCATCCTCTCCCTGCCCCCCACGTGTATGTGGGGGTGGTGGGGTCTGCAGCACTATTGTAATAAAATTTTTCTTATTAATATGAGTCTTAGTATCTCGTATGTAACAGTGAAAAAAATAAAATAATAAATAAGATTGTGTATAGCATTATTCCTTTTTAAAAATACAAGCCATTCTAATGGGTTTTTTATTTTAAAATATTCACCTTAGCGTCATCAATTTTGGATAAAATAAAAAAAAAATAAAAAACTAAATAAATTTTTTTTTTTTTTAAAATTTTTTTATAACACTACTCTCTAAACAATACACATAAAAAAAACGAATATCAAAACATAATTGATATTATTTTGTTGCAAAACATAACAATTAATGGAAAGAGGTAAATGGCCATTCGCTTCTCAATATGATAGGTTGAGGTTAATGGTGGCATCTATACTTGTTTATCAAAATTTTATGCAAATTGCGATAGTAGTTGTTATACTTTAGTTTTGTATTATTTTGATTTCTATAATTTTAATTGATTTGATTTTTTATCTTGAATTTATGATTTTGTTTAAATTTGATACAATTGGTTACAACTCTTAACTTTTTTTTTTTTTATGAAAAATATACATGTAAGTGGCATGTATCATATTTTTTAGAGTAAAATTATAAGTTTACTAACTCCAGTAAGTTAACCTTAACTAATTTAGTGATTATTTTCAGTCAAAAATACTAACAACATTATTAATTAGATTAAATTGACAGAAAATTTAAAATTAAATATCAAAATTGTACCAATTAAAATATATGGACCAAAATGCCATAAGAGACAAAATGTAGGGACTACCAGTGTAATTTGTCCTAAAATTTTTAAGAAAAATTCAATTTACCATTTCGTGGTTTGGGCTAAGAGCAATTTATCCCTTTGTGATTCAGAAATATGCAATCAACTCCATTCTCAACTAATCATATTTAACCTTATGTACTTCTAACAAGATTTTTAATAAGAGTGTAAATATTTGTAGAATTATTCATCCTTGTTACACCTTTTAATGAGATTATGCCAAAGAGATTAATAGGTTTGACTTTGTCTTGTACCTACAAGAGTTTCCATCATATGACTAGTGTTCTCATTAATTCGATAACACGATATCAGCATGTTAATTGCTAACTTAGTGTTTCTGAATAATAATCACTCAATCATTAATATTATCATTTAATTATTATTTAACACATTAGAAAGGTCTAAAAGATGAAAACATTTTTATGATTACTAAGAAGAAATCATGTCATGATGTCCAAAGAGAGACTCTCTTTTAAGGGAGCCCTGCATTACATTGCTAGAAGAGGCAAAGTCCAGGTACTGATGATGATGAGGGAGGTTGTTGTGGAGAAAATATGATTTGTCATCTGGGTCAACCAACTCCAGCTCCAGCTCCAGCTCCAGCTCGTGCTCGTGCTCGTGCTCATACTCGTGTTCGTGCTCGTGCTCGTGCTTGTGCGGAGTCTGCATAGGCAGCTCTTGCTGCATCTGGATGCAAAATATCTCAGCTTGAGCCACTGCGAGCTGCATTTGGAGCTGAGAAACCTGGTTTTGGAGGTAGGATATGGCTCCAACGCAGCCGTAGACAGGGTCTCTCATCCTTGCATTCGCTTCGTACACTATACTGCTCACTGCATCTGCCCTCTGATGAACTGGAAGATCCTACATTAATCCCAAAAAACAAAGTATAATGATGTGTATTGAGAATCGGATGACATAGTCTTTATTTTTAAACATCATTCATGAAAAATAAATAAATAAATAATAGCTGAACTTGTCGTATTGACTGTAAATTATATTCTGAATCAGCTATATATATAAATATACATACTATATATAAAGCTTAGAAACTCAATATTAAGAATAAATCTAATTCACATATTTTAATTTTTTGATAATTTAGAATTTCCTAGCACTATTGATATATATTGTCAAAGCAAAGAAAACCCAAATGAACAAAAGCTTAAAAACATATATGTGCAGATAATGACATGTCTACATACATGTATACATACAGAGAGAGAGAGAGAGAGAGAGAGAGAACCTGCAACATTTTGCTAACATTGCTAGCACCAAAGACCTTGTGAACGATGGCAAACTTGCGGGGGTCATCGGAAGGGAAGTAAGGAGCAAAGATGCAGTCCTTGGTGCATCGACGTCGCAGCATCTTGCAGGAAGCACAGGGTGAATTTCCACCCATTTTTTTCTTTTTCTTGGGAAAATCTTTGAGAAAGTTGGTGGTAAAGAAGAGAAAAAGATGAGAAAGAATTATATAAGCTAGGAAGAGAACACAAGCTTTTGGAGTTTGTGGAGAACGAAGGGGACTAGAGTGGATATTTATAATAGCTCGAGTGTATATGCATAAGATCAACAAATTGTTAATTATTTAGGAAAATGTCAAATTAAATAAATAATTTGCAAAGATCTCAGTTATTTATTTATTTTTTAAGGTCTTAGTTATCATTGAGTTTCGAAAAAGGTTTGGAATCATTTGACAGAACCTTGTGGAATGAACCAAATTTAAGGGCAAGCTATAAGAACTAAAAAGGAATTCAAAGTGGTTTTATTTAGTCGGTAAAGAAAGTAATCAAAGGACTTACCATTTAAGATGTCGCAAGTTTGAAATTTATAAAGGCTAATTATTCTAAATTTTGGGGTCACTAGAGATCTACCTGGTCGTTAATTTCAAGGACTCAGGATTTAGTTGAGGCGTGTGTGAGTTTGTCCGGATCTAGTTATCAAAAGAATAAAAAAATACCAAACATCCCAAACTTTAAGGCTACTAGATATTTACCCGGTCGTTAATTTCAGGATCCTAAAATTTTGTCAAGATACACATAAATTAATCGGAATACTTGATTATGAGAGAGAGAGAGAGAGAGAGAGAGAGAGAGGGGTGTCGTACTCACTAGTCTTCTTAGATGTTAAGCTCCTAATTATAATTTACAATAGGATGTTAAGCTCCTAACTCTAATTTACAACACTTTTTGATCATCTTGTTGGTGGAATAAAATTTGGTAGGTCCAACACTAGGGCCGAACACACGAAAATTTTATTCACTCTAGCACACATTTTTAATTGGGAAATTTACTTTTCAGTCCACATTTTAAAAATAATTACAGATTTATAGAAAGTTAATGTATTTAAATTATTAATATTTATGAAATTTATTACTAAGTTATAATTAATTTGATATTTTTCCACTTTAATCAAGGTCAACAATTGCTATAGGTGTGTAGACACTTAAATTTTCACGTGTCTTAATCACCATTTGATTAATCAAGAAAAATAAATTTTCTTGATTGGTCAAAATTAAGATGGTCAAAACTTTCAAATGGATATGGGTCCTACTAAGATTATGGATCTTAATCCATTTTAAATTATGGGTCACACTGTAGATGTCCCCGAACGTCTCGGGAGGGAAATCCCGCGTTTTGTTCATATAGGCTCACTATAGTTCGGACTCAAAAGTCATGGTCTTGTATCTAATCTCGCAGAGTGCAATGCAAGACCGATGAATCATCAAAGAGTCCAAATCTGGCAAATCATTTTTGAAAACAGATTTTTTGAAAGAAGTGCCAAACATGAACTGCTTTGCCAGATACAGAGTCGCCACCTAAATGTTTTGTTTTGGAAAATTTAGGAAACCCTGACTCGTTTGCCTAAGGCCACGTGTCCGTCATCACCAAAGTTGCCTCGGCTCGGGAACTTGGGTACGATTGGAGAAGATCACTTCATGAGCACCCCCGCTCGCCCGATCAATCTGCCTCTACTAACCATGTTATCTAGTTTTGAAAACATTATGCATTCTTATTCCGGTTATTAGCCTAGATTTACTATGTGATGCACACAGCATATAAGTATAGACTGGATTGCCTGAATTGGAACAAAACATCTCATGTTTGTTTATTTGAAAATGGTTTGATGGTGCTACTCGTAAGTAGGCTAAGACGTGGATTTGCCACCCTCAGGTGGGCTTAGAAAACATGATGATTTGTCACTCTCAAGTGGGCTTAAAACTCATAATTGATGAATTGTTCCAATCCAAATAACCTAACCTTCACCCATAAGCATTCAGGCAGGTATATCACATAAGCAATTAGCCTCATGGTAAGCATGCTATCATGACAGTCACTCACACACATGAGGGGATGCTAAAGCATAAACACTTACCGAGTACTCCAAGCCAAAACAGAAGCTGATTAGAAATCATGCATGATCCTAAATATACAGAAATGCTTAATGCAACACATGCAAAATGCAACTATAGTAGGCTCGGCTATTTTAAGGATGGCATGTGAAATGTTACAACTAACAAGTATTCAACTTGGAATTGAAATACAATGCGGTTAGTATGATGCGCTGAGCCAAGTGCATGCAATACAGATGAATGATGCAAACATGCAAGCATAAGTATGCTAATTGAAACATGCCCTAATCTAACCATCATAAGCTGGTAAATAAAAGGGAGAAAGACACGGGGTTGGAAGACATACATCACACACACGCACACTTATTACAATTGTGCCCTCGCTCGGAGGGTTTGAAAGAATAATACAGTCCGAATAAATAATTAAATATTACAAAACCCTAATTAATCAACAAATTAACTAGGAAAGCAGATAAACTAGCATGTAAGCTTATGGACCGCCTCAGCTCTGTTCCGAATGATGAAAGATGCATGCTTGAGTTGCCTGGCGCGGAAATCCATTGCGATGCCCTGATTCGCCTCTGTTTGCAATTAATCCCGGAATGCTATGCAAAGCTCCAGAAGGCTATTGATTTCTGATTTGCTGCAACAGAGAGCAAGAAAGGGGCATGGCAAAGTATTTTCACATATGTATGCATGACTACTCTTCAGGGAGTATAGTCCTTGATCCTCGTGTCACCAATCACGCATCTCGATGCATGATGGCCGAGGAGTCGAATTGCACGACTCGATGTGATATGAATGCACATGAAAACACAACAAGAGCTAAACTCCATCATGGGCTATCCGGAGTGTCGGCGACCGGGAATTGAGACACTCGGAGTACGAAACGTCCCTCGTTTCCCGTGCTTGGGCTAACTCCTATCCCAAACACAATGCAAATAAGATGGCATACACAATGCGACTAACATACAACCCAGCATACGCAATGCTATGAAATGGCATACACAATGCTCGATGTAACATGGCATACACAATGCTCTAACATGCAACCTAACGTACGCAATGCTATGAAATGACATACACAATGCACGATGGACTTACACCAACATGAGTGGACCTCAGTCATACTCACATCAGTGGCCATTAGATGAAAATGAGACAACCAAAATGTGTGCACACATGCATGAATACCAAGGACCGAACCTAAGGCATGGAATGCCACTCTACCAAAGCATGGCAAGGATGGAACATGACATGGAATAGCATAAATTACAGCTCTAAAACAGCATGAAATATGGTCCTGAAACATGCAAATATGGCACACAATGCAAGCTAGGGGGCCCGGGTACCGAAACTAGTGAAGTGCGTTACACTAGAGGTACCCAAAGCAATGCACCAAAGGAAAAACCAATCCCAAACAGACCCTAGGCAGGTCTGAAACAGTGGAAAATTGGCCTAAAATGATGGCTCAACAAGCATGAAAATGAAGCTCATTCAATGGTCGGTAAACAAGGCATTCAAGCCCGACTCTCAAGCACACTTAAAGGGATGAAAACATGGTGATATGGCATTCATATAGGCTCTGAAATGTGATGTAAAATGGCCTCAAAACATGAACACACCTCAGCACATGCATGCAATGAACCTCAAATCTCAAAGTTAAGCATAGGTATTGAACTAGAAGCATGCAAAACTAACATCATTCAATCATGAGACCCAAAAACAGAGCTAGGGAGGTCCAACATAAGCACATTATCAGTTTAAGGTATGGCCAAAATGTGCTAAAATCAAGGTCCAACAAAGCATACAAAGAAAGCTAGTGAACCATGAGTTGTTCTACAACTATATGAAGCATATGAGGGCTCACCAAACCAACCAAAAAAAGATGTATGACATGCCAAAATATGCCCAAATAACCACTGAAACTCAGTCAATGCATGTAAAAATGATGAGCTCCTTTGGAAGGCCATGCAAGGGGTTACTCTACACCTATATGATGGACACACCAAATGGAAAAAACACCTCTATACAGAGGTTTTAAGGGTCTTAAAACCCACCAAAAAGGCCTTGAAATATGCTCAAAAAGTGTACAAACAACAGGCCCTTTGAAAGGCCTTGAAGGGGGTTGCTCTACATATGCATCATAGACACAAAATATGGCCAAAAGGGCTTTGGATAGAGTCAAGGAAGACCTTAAAATTTACAAAATAGGGCCTGAAACATTACTTCACATCATGCAAAATGGAGCTCCTTTGGAAGGCCAACAAAGCTAGTAAAGAGAATGAGGGGTGAGAGGGTCACCCCTCTACGATTTTGGAGCTCAAAGACACATCAAAGCCACTGAAAATCCACTAGATTTTAGTGGCTAAGATGCCAAAACAAAGCCAATGCAAATGCTCAAATGCATGGCTTAATGAAGCATGCAAGGAAGAAGATGACTCCAAACAGAAAAGTGATCTTAATCAAACTTAAAGAGGAGGTCAAGACAAGACTTTCTTTAATTTATGTCGAAGTCCAAAAATGCTTGCAAATAGGGCTAAACTATGGAGCAAAACAATGTCAAAATGAGAAAAATGGAGACTTACCCTTGAAGAGAAGAAGGCCAGCAGCTTCTGGGCCAAAATAATGAGTCTTCAACCTCTGAAAATCAGCTTCAAGGTGCTTGAATGGATAGTGGCACTACTAAAAAAAACACTTTTTGCGACTGCCACAAGCCGTCGCAAATAATAAAAATACAGTCGCAAAAGACTTTTTGCGACGGCCTATGCGACTGCAAATGGGGGACGCCAATGTGGGGGTGGAAAATACTTTTTGCGACAGCAAAACAACAGTCGCAAATTATTTGCAACCACCTAAACTACTTTTTGCGACAGCTATTTTGAACTCGTAAAAATAAAAAAATAAAAAAATAAAAAAACACTTTTAGCGACCATTGTTTAACTGTCACAAATAATTATTTCTTAAAAACAAAATCATATACGGGTTTGCTACAAAAAAAAAAAAAAAAAAATCAATTACAAGCGCCAAACAATTTTTTGTTAATGAAAAATAACAAAATTAACAAATTAATTAAATTTATAATAGACATTATCCATTATCCATCCTTAAATACACTGTACTAAAAAATTCAAGTCTTAAAAAAAAAATAAAAAAAATAAAGTAATAAGCCTTTAATAATGCAATTCAGATCACCTTTAGATGATACTTTTTTTGCAATGATTGCCGAGCCATGCTGGTATAGCTTCCATACATCCACCAAGCAAAGAACAGACCCTCATAAATGAGAAATAATGTCTGTGGATCAATGCCATTAAGAACTGATGTCAATGCAGCAAATGTCGTACCACCTTCGACACATATGATATGACCAACACAGGCAGCCCTTTGAGAGATATCAGCGTTCAAGTTTTCAACGTTACGTCCAAATAACATACATGGGCAGAATAGTCCAGTCAAGCCTATAAGATGAACAAATGATTCAAAAATAAACGAGGATCGCAGTAATGCAAAACACAAAATACATTCAGACATCCTTATCCAAAGAAGAAACAATTATTGTGTGTAAATTTAGATGTATAAATAATGCATTTTATTTTTCATATTAACTAAGTTTTAAGCATCAAATTCTAGAAAAAATTGTTCCGTTAATTTCGTATGCCAGTCCGTGAAACTATTGCTATTATACCATGTAGATCATTTTTATTTGCGTCTATCTTGTATAATTATGCTAAACATGCAGAATCCCAGTTAGACATGAGCTCTATTTGACAAAGGATGCTGAAATTAGATTTTTAATTAAAGAAAAATGAGTGAACTTCCCCTCCCCCCCCTCTCTATATGTACACGACTTGACAACTTAATGTGAAAACTTGAATGCCACTAGTTGAAAAGTTGAAGTAGATAGAACACTTACAACTGTCGGTATCTTCAGTACACCCAAAAATTCCAGTTGACCAATCTTCGTCAGCCGGGGGTTGATAGGTTGGAGGAAGTGTTTGTCCACATTCTTGGCATCTACGAGCAGTCAACTGTTGCAATCAACAATGAAAACAAACAAATGAAAAATATTGTATTTATATTCCAAGTAATAAAAAACACATTGTAATTTGATAACTAATGGCTCAATAACAAATATATCCACTCTTTGCATGATAAGTGGAAATGGAAAAGGTCAAAAAGACTAAATTAAGATATCGAGCAAAAAGACTAAATTAAGACAAATATATCTACACTAGAGGTTGGTTTGAGTGCCAGGTGGTGACCTGGTGTACAGGGGTGGAGGGTGTTCAAGTGGTACCCTGATGTTGAGTGTTATTTGCTATCTTGTGCTTTGCTGTCTTGCTCACTTGTGGATGGTTGGCAGGGGTGAATTTGTGTTGTATGTCCTCTATTAGCATAGGAGTTTGTGTACTTGGCTGTGTGTTCTGTTGAATTGGTTTTGTTTTGCTTTTATTTCGACCATTGTTCACTCTCACATTTATTTACAATTTTTAATAATTGTAACAGTGTTGCTTTCCATTATTCAAAATTTTAATGATAATTTAAGTTGCCATAGTACACCATTTAAATAGGGGAAGGATTAAAAAAATATTTACAAAAATATGATCATTACATTAAGCACTAAAAAATTGCAACCCCACTGATTTGCAGAGATGTAACATGCAATCTGCGTATACTGGATGGCAGACAGGGACTGTGTATGAGGTATACAAAACATAGTTACATAGTAATAGCAATAGAGAAGGGCCTAAATCGATTGTCATGAAAGTTGAAAATTACCAAAGCACATCAAGCATGAAGTCAAAATTTGTACCTCTTTCTCTACACTAGGGAACCTATAGTAAAATATTATATACTCAGATCACTAAATATTTATAAAAGAATCAGGCCATACCTTGTCAAACCGAAGGTGTAGGACAACAAACTTCCTTGGTCCTTGACAATTGCAGCTATCCCATAACTGGATCATTGACAATGTATGAAGATCACATTTGAAGTATAGAAATGAAGTAAAAAGTTCAAATAACTTTAAAACATCAACTAATACACTCAATACTGAAATTATATCAAGGAACAAACTGAACATAAGCAATAAAGAGTACAAAAATTTCAAAGATATTGTGTAACCCATTAGAAGTTCACAGACAAACATCTCTGCTGAAAAAGATTAGAGGAATCACTATTATGCTTTTTTATGCCTTTATTTTGAAGCATCTCATCTTGAATACTACAGGTTCTTCTAGAACAACAACATAACCCAACAAGTTAAGCCTTAACCCTATGCGTCTGCATCTCTTTTTAATCTTTATGTCATTCCTTCTTGTTATAATTTACATATAGTCACAGACTCACAGTTGTATTCATGATTCTAGACCAAAAAAAAAAAATAATAGGCACAATGAATTGTCAATAGTTTTTCATTACAACACAAAACACTTGCAAACTAAACATGACAGATTGGACACAAATCCTTTCCACAATTTTATATTTATACCAAATTGATATTAAAATTGTCACTCACAATATAAAAAGATACTAGTCAGTAAAGTTTAGTGTTATAAAAATTACCTAATAGACTAAGCAAGAGATATTGGGTGCATGTCCAACTAGGCACATTGGACACAAATACTGTACTCTTTGAAGTCTTACACGTGTCAAGTGTTCAACACCATTACTTCTTGCATTTAGGAAAGTTGAAAGGAACATAAGAGATAATCAAGCATTATTAAAGGTCAAGCAGGGGACCTTAATTGTGTTCTTCCACACTCTTTCATCCCATCAAAATAAAAACCACAATTTAGAATACTAAGAATAATTACATGTTGTGAAAGACATTACCATTGCTTCTTTGAATAGATATTCCTGCAAGTGAATGCAATATTTGAAATCATCACACTAATGAAACCAGTCCAGTTGAAAGAAAGTTTCGTCAGTGATGCCATTGATAAGCCTAATATAGAATTTGAGAGGATTATCATCAGCAAAAGAATATGTTGCTCAATTTATTTGATCAAACACGATTCCAAAACACATCACATAAATGCTTTGCTTCGTTATTTATGTGTACAACTAAAAGTACAACGGAATCACATGACATGGGCCAAATTGAGTGTTACATACACGGTAAGTTGTTCAATTCCCCTCAATAACAACTTGGATTTTAGCTCCATGCCATCGTTCCTTATTGTCCCGTTTTTCATGTAAGTGAATGTGAGGAATGTTCCTAATGATTGAAAGAAGCTCCATTTATAAACTATAAAGAAAGAAATGAAAAGTACAACAAAATTAAACCGGAGACTTACAACTATGCACATTCACAATGTAACAATAGTCATAGGATTACAAGTTATGCCTTATCTAAATCATACCGATGAATGTCTATATCAAGCCTGCAGAATGAACTATAATTTTAGCCCTTCATTGATGATGAAATGTCAATAGGAAGCCCTGTACTCATCTTGGACCAAATTAATGCCTACATAAGGACAAAGATCAAATTGTTGACCATATTATATTATAAGCATAAGAATATGGTTGACCAAATTCACATTCATATTCTATCATGATTATTAAACGAAGAACCATAGGAACTAAAATATACAAATAAAGCCTAATGGAAGGGCACAAATATATATTCTCACACTAAGACTTGAAGATGCATAAATTGGTTAAATGATGTCAAACATTACCATCTTTGCACCAAGTCCAAACTTTCCGCGTGTCTGCTTCAAGCCATATTTTGTCCCAGACAAAACTACACAAATATAAATATTCTCACAATAAGTCCATATTACAATATCATTATAGAGTTGAAACATATTAATCCTAGCAATTCTCAATGTAATATGAACATATTGAATGTCCATGATCAAACAAATATTCCAGTCCATGTGCCAACAATAAATCGTATCAAATGGAAACGGGTATCTTGCAAGTAGTGTCAAACCTCGTCCAAACATATTGGGAATATCATCATGTGGCATTCCTCTTCTATTGTCCTACATTAAAAGCAAAGCATAGTAAATAGAGTCAACCTACAGAGAATAGTAATTTTGGCATAGCTTTCACCGCTTTTTGCAGCAAATATTGCAAAGTCAATACACAAATCTCTTTACCTTTCCACACAAACAGGGCAAAAGAGAAACAGATCACTAGTTTTCATGGTGATGGCACTTCATTCACCCCCGGTCACCCTCTCTAACTTCACAAACCACTAACCATTAAAAACACTTCCCAATCTAACCCCCAATACACCAGTCAGTCACCCTGATTCAGAATCAGATATGTACCTAAGAATATATTGTGGATCATACCAATGATAATCAGCTAGTTCTAGATCACAAAATAATAAAAATAAAAATTTAGAAATTCCTAGAATCATTGTATGATGGCAAAATTGGAGTAATATCATTTTGATGACTGAAGATAATCAAACATATCCATCAAACATAATTCTTCATCAATAATCAATCATTTTGGAGCCATTTTTTTCATCACATTTGAATCTGATGAAAAATTTGATGAACAATTGGAGATGCACAACCAAAAGAGACAAAACTGATAAAATTATAAAGCATTATAAGAAATCCTAATGAATTTAACCTCTGAGAGAAACAAAGAACTCTGAATAGAATTGCCTAGAGTTGGAAACTAACCTGCTCAATATGTCCTTGAGGAAAATAGAACACGCGCTCGCCTTCAGTCAAGAATTTAACCTCTAAGAATAGACAAAACAAGAATTTAACCTCAATATGTCCCTCTCTCCTTTCTTCAAACATATTCAAAAAATATGATTATAGAAATCACCAAAGACATTCACAACTGTAGACGTCCCCCGAACGCCCCGGGAGGATTAGCTCCCGTTCTGTTCATTTGGGGTCACCACAGCTCAGGACTCTTAAATGTCACGGTTCTAAATCTGAACCAAAGAGTCCAAATCCGGCAAATCGTTTTAGGAAAACTAATTTTTTGAAAGAAGTGCCAAACATGGACTGCTTTGCCAGATACAGAGTCGCCACCTAAATATTTTATTTGGGAAATTTAGGAAACCCTGACTCGGTGCCAAAAGGCCACGTGTCCGTCATCACCAAAGTTGCCTCGGCTCGGGAACTTGGGTACGATTGGGGAAGGTCACTTCGTGAGCACCCCCGCTCGCCCGGTCATAGACCGGCCTCTACTAACCATGATATCAATTTTTGAAAACATTGCGAGTTCTTATTCTGGTTTATTAGCCTAGGTTACTATGTGATGCGCACGACATACAAATATAGACCGGGTCGCCTGATTTGGAGCGAAACATTTCATGTTTGTTTTTGAAAAATGGTTTGCTACCCGCAGGTAGGCTTGAAACATTCGATGATTTACTCCAATTCAGATAACCCGACCTTCACCCACAGGCATTCAGACAGTTATATCAGATAAGCACATAGCCTCATGGTAAACATGCTATTCATGGCAGCACTCACACGCATGCAAGGATGCTAAAGCGTAAAACTTACCGGGTACTCCAAGCCAAAATAGAAACTATATTAAAAATCATGCATGATCCTAAGTATACAGAAATGCTTAATGCAACACATGCAAAAATGCAGCTATAGCAGGCTCGGCTATTCTAAGATGGTATATGAAATGCTACAACTATCATGTATTCAACTTTGAAATTGAAAATACAATGCAGTTAGTATGATGCGCCGAGCCCGGTGCATGCAAAACAGATGAATGATGCAAACATGCTGTCATACTGTATGCTAATTTAAACATGCCCTAATCTAACCATCATAAGCGGATAAATAAAAGGGAGAAAGACGTGGGGTTGGAAGACATACATCACACTCACCCACACTTATTACAGTTGTGCCCTCACTCGGAGGGTCCGAATAAATATACAGTCCAAATATTACAGTCCCGAATAAAAGAATATTACAATCCAAAATATTACAAAATCCTAATTAATTAATGAATTAACTAAGAAAGCAAATAAAACTGGCGTGCAAGCCAAGGACTGCCTTGCTTCTGGCGGATGATGCATGCCCGGGTTGTCTTGCGCGGAAATCCACCGGAATGCCCCAATTAGCTTCTGTTTACACCTATCCTTGAAATGCGCGCCAAGTCCCAAAAAGTTGTTGATTCCTGATTTTGCTGCGATAGAGAGCAGGAAAGGGGCATAGCAATGTATTTGCACAGATGTATGCATGTCTCGATCCTCGTGCCACCAATCACGCATACCGAGGCATGATGGTCGAGGAGTCGAAATGCACAACTCAATATAGGATGAATGCACATGAAACTACAGCTAAAACCTAACTCCATCATGGATAATCCGGAGTGTCGGTGACTGGGGAATTGAGACACATTCCGTCACTCAGAGTACGAAATGTACCTCGTTTCCCGTGCCCGGGCTAACTCCTATTCCGGACACGATGCAATATGCATGATATGCATGAAATGAACCTAAGATACAATCCTAACATACACAGAATGCTATGGAATGACATGCCTCGAAATGCGTGCACACAGGCACGCAAACCGAGAAAATGACAGAATGCAATCTAAGATACAACCTAGTATGCACAATGCTATGAAAATGAGGTGCCTCGAAGTGCGTGCACACGGGCACGCAAACCGAGGCGATGATAAATGCAATGAAGATGAGGTGCCTCGAAGTGCGTGCACACGGGCACGCAAACCGAGGCGATGATAAATGCAATGAAGATGAGGTGCCTCGAAGTGCGTGCACACGGGCACGTAAACCAAGGCGATGATAAATGCAATGAAGATGAGGTGCCTCGAAGTGCGTACACACGGGCACGCAAACCGAGGCGATGATAAATGCAATGAAATGACATGGAAATGATAAATGGGCTTATACCAACATAAGTGAGCCTTAGCCAAACTCACATGGGATGCCGGCGGATAAAAATGGAGTGCCTCGAAATGCGTGCACACGGGCACGCAAACCGAGACAGTGGCAAAATGCAATGGAATGACATAGAAATGATAAATGGACTTATACCAACATAAGTGAGCCTCAGCCACACTCACATGGGATGCCGGCGGATAAAAATGGAGTGCCTCAAAATGCGTGCGCACGGGCACGCAAACCGAGGCAATGGCAAAATGCAATAGAATGACATGGAAATGATAAATGGACTTATACCAACATAAGTGAGCCTCAGCCACACTCACATGGGATGCCGGCGGATAAAAATGGGGTGCCTCGAAATGCGTGCACACGAGCACGCAAACCGAGGCAATGGCAAAATGCAATGCAATGACATGGAAATGATAAATGGACTTATACCAACATAAGTGAGCCTCAGCCACACTCACATGGGATGCCGGCGGATAAAAATGGAGTGCCTCGAAATGCGTGTACACGGGCACGCAAACCGAGGCAATGGCAAAATGTAATGGAATGACATGAAAATGATAAATGGACTTATACCAACATAAGTGAGCCTCAGCCACACTCACATGGGATGCCGACGGATAAAAATGGAGTGCCTCGAAATACGTGCACACGGGCACGCAAACCGAGGCAATGGCAAAATGCAATGGAATGACATGGAAATGATAAATGGACTTATACCAACATAAGTGAGCCTCAGCCACACTCACATGGGATGCCGGCGGATAAAAAAGGAGTGCCTCGAAATGCGTGCACACGGGCACGCAAACCGAGGCAATGGCAAAATGCAATGGAATGACATGAAAATGATAAATGGACTTATACCAACATAAGTGAGCCTCGGCCACACTCACATGGGATGCCGGCGGATAAAAATGGAGTGCCTCGAAATGCGTGCACACGGGCACGCAAACCGAGGCAATGGCAAAATGCAATGTAACATGACAAAAATGATATGTAAGCATTCTAACAGAATTTCAGCAAAAAAATATGGGGGAAAACAGTCCCGAAATGAAGCGAAATGACACCAAATGCAAGGAATTGTCCCGAAATGCAACATTAGGCACCCGAAATGGCCTATAGCCATGCCAAACATGCACAATATGGACATGCAATGCAAAGACAGAAGCTAGGCAGTCCCAAAAGATGCACTTTCACAGTTATAAACATGGCCAAACAGCAAGCATATGTAGGGCAAAAATAGCATGCAAGAGTAGGGGCCAAGATAGGGGTTATGAAGCAAGTGATATAAGCAAAACCCAAACTGAAAAATTTCCTTCTACAACACTGAAGATGGACCAAAAATATGAACATTCACAGTATATGGCAGCCTGAAAATCAATATACAAATATGCTAAAAATGTGATGCAAAACAAGGCTCAAAAGGTGCTATAACATGAAGTATACAAAATAATCACCAAACAGAAAAAAAGTGTTAATGAAACATGAAGTATAGGCCAAAATAAGGCCATTTTTAGTTCGGACCAAGGTCCAAAAACAGAAGCAAAGAGGGCTGCCAATTTATGCAAAAATGGGGCCAAATAAGGGATATAACTACAAGTGACACATGGAGACACCAAACAATGTTGAGCCCTTCTCCAATGTTGAAGAGGGGCTCAAAATAAGCCTAATATCAGTTTACAACATGCTCGAAAATAAATTTCTCATGGGTCAAAAATAGCATGCAAAACTATGACATACAAGAGGATCAATGAAGCAAGTGTGTTATGGAGGGCTCAAACAGGGTTGAACCCTTAATGAAAGGTGAAGATGAGCTCAAAAGAGGGCCCTTTTCAGTTAGGTCCGGAGCTTGAAACAAAAATCATAGAGGACTTACAAATGGATCAAGAAAAAGGGTCAAAAGGGTAAAAGTATTACTTACCCTTGAAGACTCAAACTTTTGTTGCTTCTTGGATGAATTTGCAGCTTCTTAAGCCTTTGAGAAACCTTCCTTGTTGCTGGAAATGAGATGGTGGTGGTAGAGCTTGGTGGTGTAGAAGGAATGATGGTTAGGGACTTAGGGTTTTTTGAAGAATTGAGAGCTATGGAGATGGAGTTGAGTATGGAGACTTGAAGGAGAGTTTTTCTAACCCTCAAACACTACAAGGCTTGTTTGCTATATAGGCCAAAGAAGGGGTGTAAAGGTGGGGGAAAAGGAGAGTAAAACTCCCCCACAAAATATCCCCCGGATAAATATCTTGTCTGGGGGATATTGCCCAACAGCTGTAAAGTGCACAGTGCAAGGAACACGGCCGGCCTATCACTTTGTTGCAGGTGGCCGGCCGACCACACCCCCTAGCCGGCCGGCTAGGGGTCAAAAGGTTCAATCACATTTTCTGGCCGGCCAGCTACTGGAGAGGTACCCCTATGTGTGTACAACACAACCATGTGGTTAAAAGTCCAAGAAAGTGGGCCCAAGGGGTTCAACATTAGCTCGGAAAGAGGGGTTCAAAAGGGTCAATTTGAATTAATGGCCAGCCATGAACTTTTAGTGGCCTCTCATGTGTGTACATCACAGATATGTGGTTCAAAGTTCAAGAAAAAGGGTCCAAGGGGTTCAACATTAGCCCGGAAGAAAGGGGTCAAAAGGGTCAGGTAACCTTAATGGCCGGCCACCAACTTTTAGTGGCCTCTCATGTGTGTAGATCACAGATATGTGGTTGAAAGTTGGCAACATTAACTCCAAGGTGTTCAACATTAGCCCGGAAGTTGGAAAAACGGGCGCCGGGAGGCTCCGGAGGAGAGATAACTGGTTGCTGCAACAATTGCTGGCCTCCCACCCTTCAGTGACCTCCCCGGTGATAAAACAGAGGTACCTGCCAAAAATGAACGAAAACCGTTGCAAAACGAATGTTCCGGGGCCAAAACACGCAGTTCGGGGTCCCGAAAATGGGCTGTTAAGCACCGAAAGTGGCATTCGGCCACGAAGTGGGTTTCTCAGCCCCTAGTGTCCCTCAAAAGGGATGAAATAAGATGTATGCCAAAAATCAGAGCAATAGGAGATGGTTAAGCGGTCCCGAACCGAGGCACACGGCCTGACGGCTCCGAAAACCGGGAACCGGACTCCGAAATGGGCAAAATGGCCTACGGCCACAAAATGTAGCCTACGGACAATGAGAGATGGTCTACGGGACCTCTCCCTCCCCTCAGGAAAAGAAACAAAGAAAACCGAGTCTGGTTCGCAAACCGAGACAAGGCACAGAAGAGGGTTCGGAAGTCCGGAGGCAGGGCTCACGGCCGCGACTCCGAGATTTCTGAACAAGCACACTATGCAACATCACCAAGTGCTCAATCGGTGACGTCTGAGTCTTAAGGTCGGTCAAAAATGGGGTGTCTACAGTTGCCCCTCTTTGACAGAACTCGGAAGTCACAAGTGACGGGAGTGAATGTCAAAGCCCAGAGACGACCCATTTTTGATAAGGCCGAAGACTTAGACAAACATACAGGATAAACAGAAATGTGCCCGCAGGCATGCCCGCAGGCAGGGGCAAAGTGAAAATGATATGCAAGAAGCCGAAGATAACCCAATGATCATGCAAATGCAGCAAGCTGTAATGAAGCAAGTATTCGCAAATAGATGCAACAGTTTTAAGCAAGAATGCAAAGCAACAACTACATTTCATGCAGTTAAGAATGCGGAGGATTATTCAATCCCCGCCACGTCTCACACGGAGAAGATACGATACCTTCGCGATTCGTCTGGTCGCACTAGCCTCAATTGAACCGTACATACAATATCGTGCCTGCAAAAGAGAGAAATTGCAACAAGCACAATATGCTAACAACATGTATTTAATGTGATTTCGAAAGTTCGACACACGCAGTGCCGGTGAGTGAATGCATCGCAATGCAAGAATGGAACATGCGTGACAACGCATGCTTAAACACAGAGGTATACAAATATCAAGAAATGTACATGACAATGTGAGTATGCTCATGAGAATGCAAGATAATGTGCATGATAGTACAAAACGAACATGAATCAGGGTGTTCATTTGTCATGAAACAACGAGTACGGACATGCGTGTTTCGGCGAAGGTAACTCAATTATGGCCTCCGATCCGCTTCCTTGAAAGGTTACAACTCATTCAAAAAGGATACACTTTGATTTCGATGAATGATGATGAGACACATGTCAGAACTTGAAACCGAAGTCCCGACGGAGCAATTTCGCGACCGGAAGTGTACTTTTCTTGAACTTTTTCAGGTCCCGGGAACTCCGATCTTCCTCAAAATTTGCAGAGAGCTAGGTGAGCATGTGGGGAACATGGCCGGCCATTTATCTTCCCAAGGGGAGGTGGCCAACCGTTTCCCATTAAAGCTAATGGCTGGCCGGCCATTTCTGCAAAAAAGCAGATGGCTGGCCAGCTAGAAATAGGGGCCGGCCGACCATGGCCTTTTTCCGGGGGCATTTTGGTCTTTTTCCCTCCTTTTGGCATGCCTCTTCAACCAAGGCTTGAGGCCTATAAAAGGCAGCCGAGCCCCCCTCCTTTTCTTGCCTCTTTCAACACTTTTCTCTCCAGATCTGAGTTTCACGCGCATTTTCCAACGCCCCGCGCAAATTGTTTTCGCAAAAACACTCAGTTTTAAGCACTTTGGAGCGATTAAATTCCGGCTTCGGAGCTTCTTTTTGCATTTTCACCACTTGAGGTAAGTTTATCTTAATATTTGGAATATTTTCTCGGGAGTTGACTTTTGCTGACTTTTTCCAATTTTTGCTCATTTTGCTCATTTTTGCTCCCCTTTTGCAGATTCTTGAAAATGGCGGGCAATTCTCCCCACGGTGGAGGTTTTCCAGGTGCCGGCGATGATTTCGATCCCATGACTCTACCTCCGAGGACCCGACCATTCATTCCCGGGAGGTACCGTCCGGCAGCACACGTCCTCCCTCGTGCCGTCTTCCGTCATTTTACCAGCTTTGACGAGCGAGCACCCGGGGATCTGCTTCTCAGAGAGCCGGAGCAGCATCTCTCTCACGAGGCCCGAGAGGTATTTACCTCATCTTCTGTTTTTTTTACATTTCGCACCTTTGCCATGCTTGAACATGCAGTTTAGCTTATGACATAGTACTTTGCTTACATCTTGAACATGTAGTTTCAACACTCGAATTTCTGAACACTCGGCTCATTAATTAATTGCGAACACACAGCCCACATTAGAACACACGGTTCAAACACTGATTTGTCGAACACACAGCCCGAATTCGAAAGTGAACACACAGCCCACACTTTACATTTTCTGAACACACAGCCCAGATTTAGATAGTGAACACGCGGCCCACAATAGTTGAAATTTGAACACGCAGCCCAAACTTCGAATTTTCTAAACACGCAGCCCAGGTAGATAGTGAACACGCAGCCCACAATTTAACTGAAAGTTGAACACGCAGCCCAAATTTCAAATTTTCTGAACACGCAGCCCAGGTAGATAGTGAACACGCAGCCCACAATTTAACTGAAAGTTGAACACGCAGCCCAAATTTCAAATTTTCTGAACACGCAGCCCAGGTAGATAGTGAACACGCAGCCCACAATTTAACTGAAAGTTGAACACGCAGCCCAAATTTCAAATTTTCTGAACACGCAGCCCAGGTAGATAGTGAACACGCAGCCCACAATTTAACTGAAAGTTGAACACGCAGCCCAAATTTCAAATTTTCTGAACACGCAGCCCTGGTAGATAGTGAACACGCAGCCCACAATTTAACTGAAAGTTGAACACGCAGCCCAAATTTCAAATTTTCTGAACACGCAGCCCTGGTAGATAGTGAACACGCAGCCCACAATTTAACTGAAAGTTGAACACGCAGCCCAAATTTCAAATTTTCTGAACACGCAGCCCAGGTAGATAGTGAACACGCAGCCCACAATTTAACTGAAAGTTGAACACGCAGCCCAAATTTCAAATTTTCTGAACACGCAGCCCAGGTAGATAGTGAACACGCAGCCCACAATTTAACTGAAAGTTGAACACGCAGCCCAAATTTCAAATTTTCTGAACACGCAGCCCAGGTAGATAGTGAACATGCAGCCCACAATTTAATTGAAAGTTGAACACGCAGCCCAAATTTCAAATTTTCTGAACACGCAGCCCAGATAGATAGTGAACACGCAGCCCACAATTTAACTGAAAGTTGAACACGCAGCCCAAATTTCAAATTTTCTGAACACGCAGCCCAGGTAGATTTGCATGTAGCTTATTTCACGTCATCTCATTGGCACACAGCCCATTCATCTTATTGGCACACAGCCCATTCATCTTATTGCCACACAGCCCATTTATTTCATTGGCACACAGCCCATTTATTTCATTGGCACACAGCCCATTCCATCTCATTGGCACACAGCCCATTTATCTTATTGGCACACAGCCCATTTCATCTCATTGTTGACACATGTATTCATTCTGAATGCAGGTTTGCTCTTGCAGTGTGCGGGGGTATGGTTCTACCCTCGCGCGGGATTGGTATGCCGAGCTCCCGGAGGCCGTCCGAGATTTGGTAGATTTGGCAGGATTCGGACCCTTCTGCGTCGGGTTGTCACGTTGTCCTGCCAGGAGGACACTGATGGCAGCCTTGGTAGAGAGATGGTGGGACACCACCAATTCCTTTCATTTCTCTGCTACCGGGGACATGACTATGACCCCTTTTGACTTTGCTATATTGACCGGCTTAGACGTCGGAGGTTGGTCCATCCCTTACGATGAGGATATGGGCGAGTGGGAGGCCGCCTGGATGTATCTGTTGGGGGCTCACCCACCTGTTGATAGGGTTTCAGGGAGAGTCCGATACACTTGGTTCTCTTCCCATTTCCGGCGGGCGGAGATGGTGCCTGAGAGTCCCGAGGAGACGGAGCAGTACGCCCGTGGTTTCCTTATGTTCCTCTTCGGGACTACCCTGTTTGCCGACAGAGGGAACACAGTTGGGCTATATTTGCTGAGCGCTCTAGTCGACCTATCACAGGTCCATCGATATGATTGGGGTGGCGCCGGCCTGGCTACCCTTTATTTTTATATGAGCGTGACCTCCCGCGGGCGGGGCGATTTACTTGGCGGCTACTGGAGAGCTTGGGAGGTACCTCTCTGTCCCCTTGATTTACATTTCTGCTTTTCATCATTTGTACATTGCACACACAGCGCACTTTTACAGTCTGTATTTTGCTCTCAGCATTTCGTACTTACATTCTGCACTGTTTTTCTCAGCTATGGGTCTATGTATTCTTCCCATCATTAGCCCCAGAGCTGGAGGTGGTAGGGATTCCCGTGACCCCATATTCATTGATATTCGAGGACCCGCACCGACCGAGACCTCGAGAGACCCTCCTTCGCCTGCGACAGTACTTCGACACTGTGCGACATTCAGAGGTACTTCAGAACTTTCAGTTCTCTTCATTTTCATCTTTGATTTGCTGTGTATATTCTCGATTTCTGACTGGTTTATGCATTTGTCATCCGCAGATCACATGGCAGCCCTGGGTGTCCCTGGGTGATGGTCTCCGACTTCAGTATACCGGAGCATCAGACATCTCCCAGTATAGGGTCCTGCTCGAAGGGCCGGTTGGCAGGGCATGGTTCCTGGGGGAACGCTTTCTGCGCCAGGTATGGGGGTATCTTTCTCAGGATATTCCCGCAGTACCCCCAGCTAGTATGCGGACCGCTGACAGACTCTCTTACTCAGAGGTAGTCGGCGCCATGCTGGGTACTGATGCTTTACTATACATTGAGGAGGGGGACTACGCCACTTACCGTCACATATATTTGATGCCTCCATTGACGGAAGCTCGTATCCCGATGATGAGGCCTGCCGATATGTCATCCTCGGACCAGGCTCGGGCTCGAGCTACAGACGTCCCTTCTTCTAGCAGGGCTGGTACATCTAGAGGTGGGAGTAGACCGGTTCCTCCGGCTCCGTCGATTCATCCTCATGCCGGATGGCCAGATATGCCGATTGAGTTGATGGCGTGGCAGTATGGGGCTATCTCTCCGACCCCGATCCCACTAGAGCCTCCGATGCCCAGTGATCGATACGCCATTGATCCGGACTCACCGCCGGTATGCTCCACTTCTTTTCATTTATCATTCAGATGTTTAGACACTCTTCTGTTCACTGACGATTATGAGCTCATTTTTGCAGCCATCGCGAGGGTACATAGAGGAGGTGGTCGGACTGGTGGCCACACTCGAGGGCATGGTCCTGCGCAGGGAGGCACAGTTGTCTGTTGCGGGCATTCAGGTACCCTTCAGTTTTCTGGCATTTATCATACTTCTGATGACATGCTGATTTCTACTGCATCGATAGACTATTTGTGTAGAGCACATCTGACACACACCCCACTTGTATTCTGTATTTACATGCACCTATTTCATGTAGCCTTTGCTTGTATTTGCGTCTGATGTATACATTTGGACTGATGCATTTGAATTGAACTCTTTGTTTTCAGATGCCTTCATGGTCCGGTCAGCCGCAGGCCAGGCCACCTGGGCCTCATTGGGGAGCTGGGCCATCTGGGCCTTTTCAAGGGGCGGGGTCATCTCGGCCTTCCCGAGGAGCCGGGCCATCTAGGCCTTTTCGAGGGGCTCGAGGGGGGCCTATCCGCAGACGCAGGGCTCACGTTGTGGAGGTGGAGCCTGATGAGGAGGAGGAGGAGGCTACCGATCGTCAGTCAGAGACATCTACTGATGAGGGGGGCTCCGGTTTTGGCTCGGGGAATAGAGGCGAGGCTGAGGGAGATCCTGAGGATGACAGCTCCGACTCAGATGACGATGATGGAGCGGAAGTTGTTCCGTAGAAGAGGATGAGGCGTGCTTCTCGTTCCCGCTCCCGAGGGCTTTGATGCTGCTATTTCCTGCTTTATTTTTCTTTTTACTAGTAGTTTGTAGCACTTTGCACATTGTTAGGCAGTTTTATTTTTTGTAAAACTTGTACCTTTGTTTGTTGTAAAGCATAATGAAATGAAATAGCTTTTGGAAAGGTGTTTGTACTTTTAGCATCGTATCGCATCATTTTATTTTGCACAAGAATGAAATTGAATGGAAATGCGCATTGTGATCACCAAGTCAGGTAGCGAACCGACGCAACAAACTAAACAACTCAACTTACTAAGATATAACAGGACCTTAGAAAGTTTACAACTCGATAAGCAAAATGCAACAACACAAATAAACAAGACTTTAACAAAAATTGCTTAAACAGAGAGCAATGACTCGAAAACACGAAATACGTCCACTCGACGAACAACTCGATAAGCAAAACAACAACTCGATAAGCAAAAACTCAACAACTAAAAAGTGTACTTCTGACGATCTCGGCATCAGAATGCATCCGAAATGGAGGGAGATGAAGGCCTTTGACTCCCCCGTTGCATGGAAATGTTTGGAACTTTCCCTCGAAGGGTAAAACAGGGTCAAGGAGATACACTGCAGCATTGCCAGCCATCTTTGGGAGCCGGCCGGCCATTTTTGTGGAGAGAGACAGCTGGCCGGCCATTTCTGTAAAAAGTAAATGGTTGGCCAGCCAGAAAAGGTGGCTGGCCGGCCATTCAGTCCTGCAGCCACCAGATTTTTGACACTTGTCTCCGTGAATAGTGTTTTTCCTTCTATAAAAGCTTCAACTACGGGAACATTCATTTCATCTTAGTTTTAGACAAAGATGGAGGCGTTTCTCACAGAAAATATCACATCTTGGATCTCTTCTCTAAATGGCTCGGAAAAGCTGAATTTCCGGGGCTTTGGCTTGAATGCACTATTCACGCTGAGCCGTACTCCGCTACAGCTTCCTTTTCTCCATGCCGCGGCAAGGTTCTGGAATCCAGTGACGCATGTTTTTAGCTTTGGCAGCCAAGAGATGTGCCCCACTTTCGAAGATTTTCAGGTTTTGATGGAGTCCGAGTGCTCTGAAGTGATCTTGCCTCAGCTCCGTTTTGGTCACGCCCAGGCTTTAGGGCGGATGTGTGGGCTCACGGCGCATGACGCTCGATCTCTGATTTGCAGTGGGGAACTGGACATCCTCGGCTTGATCCATCGTTTTTCCGACGCCGGTGACCGCAGCAACCATTATTGGCAGGGTTTCCGGCAACACGCCCTCTGCTTATGTTTGTTGTCTCACTTTCTGCTTTCCTCGGGCTTCGGCGGGGCTAGCATTCGCCTGATTGAAGTCGCCCAAGGCTTGAGAGAAGGGAAGAGCTGTATTGCCATGACCTTGGCCGAGACACTGATGGGTTTAGATTCTGTCTATCGCCGGGAGGCGACTAGGTTTACTGGGAGTCCACTGCTGCTGCAGGTAATGTTTCCCACCCAACCTTACATATATATTTGCTTACATCACTCGGCCCTCAGGCTCGATTTTTCTCACAAAACCCTTGTCTTACTTTTCTCTCATCGTACATCTCTCTGTTATTTATTCTCTCATTTTCCATCCCTCCCCCAGGTATGGTTAATGGACAAGTTGCAGGTTGTGGACTCTTGCTCGGCTTATTCAGCTCGAGGCTACTTCTTTCGGCAGCGCCTAGTCAATGCTCTTGACGAAAGGTGGTGGTTCGATTGGATGTGCAATTTGTCCGCAGACGGCATTGCTTGGCGTTGTCCTTGGCTCAACCTCCCGGCAATGAGCTATAGTATGTCTCGACTGATTGGGATCCAATTGATTGGTCTATCCCACTGCGTATTCTATTTTCCGTTCCGGTTCCTGCGTCAGTTCGGTCATGATCAGACCTGCCCACCGGAGGGGATTGAGTACCCAGCTGCTTTCCCGGTCCGGGGTGCACAACTTGCCCGATATGCCACGGCATGGGGGACTAGAGAGCTCCTGGCCCCTGCTTCGACTTTCAGTTGCACTTTGTCAGATGAGTGCTTGGATTGGCTCAATGAGGAGGCACAAGTTGGGCCCAGCTTGGCATCAGATGCTTCGTCCAGCTCTGGGAGGGGACGCAGAGATACTTGATTCAACTATGCCCCAAATTTATTGCTCATTTAGCATTTTGAAGTTTTCCTTTATGAATGTACTAAAAAAAAAAGCAACCTCGATTGTAATGCAAGAGCAGGAGATCTCTATTTTGAAATCAATGAAATTGAAAATTATGGTACTGAAAATTTTCCGCTTTTGGTCCAAAAATGGTCTCAGTCGTAAAAAGATTGATTTGAACAAAGTCAACTTTTATTAAAACTTTTCAAAACTATTTTCGATATGGATCAGAATTGGACACGCCAAAAATCTGTCACTGAGATGCACAACCCCAGATCCCCGCAACTGGAAAGTTGCCCCTAGTCTGAAGAACAATGCGGCACTGCAAAGCAACGGAAAGTTGCCCCTTGTCTGAGTAACTTTGCACCGTCGCGGCAACAGAAAGTTGCCCCTAGTTTGAACAGCACTGTACCGGAGATCACGATAAATGCTGATGGATAAAGATGACTGAGATGATTAACATGGACAGAGTTGATCGGGGAAAAGTTTATGGCTGAACTTCAAGGTGAAGCTGCCTACGTATCCCAAAGATGGGAATCAAGCCTTACGTAGTTCAGGCTAAGGTTCACTCGAGTATTTTCACTCTCCTTTTGCGCTCTAACTTTTGCCAAGGCCGCCCTTTGCGGGTTTTCAACCTTGCGAGCTCAGTTTTTATATTTTCTAATTTTTTGTGCTCTGAATTTTTGCCTAGGTCGCCCTTTCGGGTTTTCGGCCTAGCGAGCCTCTCAAGGATAGTATTTCTTCAACTTGTCCATATTGATCGGTTGTGAGAACTCCAAGCCATCTAGATCCATCAGAACCACAGCCCCACCTGACCAGATAGCTTTGATGATATAAGGACCAGTCCAATTGGGTTTGAACTTGCCCCTTGGGTCGTGGATGGGAGCTCGGTTATCTTTGAGCACCAAATCTCCTTCTTTCAGATTCCTGGACTTAACCTTCTTGTTGAAAGCCTGGGCAATTCTTCGTTGATAGCCTTGGATGTGGTACAGTGCTTTCAGTCTTCTTTCATCAAAGAGCATGAGTTCTTCGAATCTGCTTTGCTGCCAATCTGCTTCGGTTATCTGGCATTCGGCCAATACTCGTAACGACGGAACCTCAATCTCAATGGGTAGAACAGCCTCCATTCCATAGACCAATGAATATGGAGTTGCTCCAGTAGAAGTTCTGATTGAAGTCCTGTAGCCCCACAGAGCAAATGGCAGCTTGTCTGGCCAATCCCGATAGGTTCCCACCATCTTCTGCAGTATATGCTTGATGTTCTTGTTGGCGGCCTCAACCGCTCCGTTGGTCTGCGGCCTGTATGTAGATGACTTATGAAAAGCCACATTGTATTTCTCCAACAAGTCTATTAATTCTTTCTTGAAGTGGGAACCATTATCCGAAATTATCTCGTTTAGCACCCCGTAGCGACAGATGATGTTGTTCCTGATGAACTTTGCGACATGCGACGCCTTCAACACCGCGTATGATTGGGCCTCGACCCACTTTGTGAAATAATCTATCGCTACTAGGATAAACTCATGCCCGTTGGACCCCTTCGGGGTAACAGCTCCGATCACGTCAATTCCCCAGACTGAAAAAGGCCATGGCGAAGTCATGTTGTACAGTTTTGACGGCGGGATGTTCATGCGATTTGCATGAATTTGACACTTGTGGCATCGCCGAACAAAACCAATGCAATCCTCCTCCATGGTTGACCAGTAGTAGCCTTGTCTGAGGATCTTTCTGGCCAACATCACTCCATTCATGTGTGCACCGCACTCTCCCCCATGGATGGCTTCCATCAGGCGTCTTGACTCTTCAGCTTCTACACAGAGCTTATGCATTCCCAGATGGCCCTTTTTGTACAGCTTTCCTCCGCAGATAACGAACTGAGCAGCCATTCTTCTGACAGCCCTCTTATCTTTGGCATTTGCCCCTAGTGGATATGTCTTCTTTTCCAAGAAGTTCCAGATGTCGTAATACCAGGGGTTGCCGTCTTGAACCTCATCTATGGCGGAAATCGACTCGTATGCTAGCACGAACTTCTAATCAATAATGACTGGACGCATCCGGACTCCGGACGGGATGTCTATCATAGAAGATAGAGTTGCTAATGAATCTGCAAACCTGTTGTTCTCTCTTACGAGGTGGGTGAAATTTAGCTTCTCAAACCGAGGGATCAACAAATCCAAGGTTTGGTGGTAGATTATCATCCTTTCCTCTTTGACTTTCCAATCTCCTTTTGCTTGAGACACAACAAGGTTCGAGTCCCCAATGACGTCCAACCGTCTTGCCCCTAGTTCCAGGGCTGCTTCCAGGCCAGCAATACATGCCTCATACTCTGCTTCATTGTTGGAAACTTTGAACCGGAGCTTGAATGCTAAAGGGATACGGGAATCGTCAGGCGCTATCAGCAACACCCCTATCCCATACCCATACTGGTTTGACGCTCCGTCAAAGTACATTGTCCAGGTTTCATCTTTGACGTGCAGAATTGCTTCATCTGGGAATAGATACTCAACCGCTTCATCCCCCTCAACCGGGTGGTCGGCAAGGAACTCCGCTACCGCTCTACCTTTTACTGACTTGCGCGTTACATACTTCAAATCAAATTCGGAGAGCAACAGCAGCCAACGAGCTAGCCTACCCGTAAGTGCTGGTTTCTCGAAGAGATATTTGATGGGATCCAAACGCGAAACCAACATTACAGAGTGGGCTAACAGGTAGTGCCGCAGCTTCCTGGTTGCCCATACCAAGGCCAAACAAGCCTTCTCCAGCGGTGTATAGCGGGTCTCGTAATCCAGCATCTTTTTGCTCAGATAGTAGATGGCTCTTTCCACTTTGTCTTCTGACTCCTGCGCGAGCATGCAGCCCATGGTAGTCTCAGTTACCGAAAGGTACAGTATCAACGGTCTCCCCGGCTCAGGCGGTGACAACACGGGTGGGTTCTGTAGATACTCTTTGATCTGCTCAAAAGCTGCTTGACATCGGCCGTCCCATTGGAATTTCTTTCCTTTCTTCAGGAGACCAAAAAGTGGTTCACAAGTCAAGGTTAATTTAGAAATAAACCGTCTTATGAATTGCACTTTACCTAGAAAGCCTCGCACCTCCTTTTCAGTCCTTGGTGGTGGCATTTCTAAGATGGCCTTGATTTTGGAAAGGTCGACCTCGATGCCCCTTTGGGTGATCAGAAACCCTAGCATCTTCCCTGCTGTAACACCAAACGTGCATTTCTGGGGATTCAGTCGCAGCCGAAACTCCTTGATCCTTTGAAAGAATTTTTGTAAGGCGATCTAGTGGCCCTCTCTATCTTTGGATTTGACAATCATGTCGTCCACGTGCACCTCGACCTCTTTATGGATCATATCATGCAATATTGTAGTTGCTGCCCGTTGATACGTAGCTCCAGCATTCTTCAACCCGAATGGCATCACTCTATAACAATATGTACCCCACGGGGTAGTGAACGCAGTCTTCTCTCGGTCTTCGGGTGCCATCACTATCTGATTATAGCCTGAGAAACCATCCATAAATGAAAGCAAGGCGTGCCCTGCCGTGAAATCCACCAATTCATCGATGTGCGGCAAGGGGAAGTCGTCCTTCGGACTGGCCCTGTTCAAATCTCTGAAGTCTACACAGACCCGAATTCTGCCATCCTTCTTTGGCACCGGAACAATGTTGGCCAACCAAGTTGGATATTCAGATACCAGCAGGAACCCTGCGTCAATTTGCTTGGTGACCTCTTCCTTAATCTTGAGGGCCCAGTCCGGGCGAATCCTTCTGAGTTTCTGTTTGACAGGGCGGGCCTCGGGATCAAGAGGGATCCGGTGCTGTACAATCTCAGGATCGATTCCAGGCATGTCTTCATAGGACCACGCGAAAACATCTTTGAAACCTTTTAATAAAGCGACTAAGCGCTCGCGCTCCTCTGAAGACAACGTGGACCCGATCTGGACCAGCCGCGGGTCTTTCTCAGTACCAACATTCACAGTAGTGATTTCATCCATTAAAGGTTTAACAAATCTTTCCTGCTCTTGATCAATTAATCGTTGCAAAACTGGGGGAATTTCTTCCTCGCTGTTTTCATCAAAATTTTGAAAATCCTGATTTAAGCAATAAATCAAAGGCACAGAAAAATACTCGGAAACCACATCCACATCATTCTTATTAAATACTTCCAAGCCGTCAGATTCCTCTGCTACAACAGACTCAAAAGAAAATGAAAAAGACGACCTAGACAGGACTGTGGCATTCGGGTTATCACCCCCAAGAATATCGGACTCAGACTCAGTTGAGCTGGAATCTGATTTTGACGCACAAGATTCGGTAGAATCAGATTCCGGCTCACTACCTGACCCGGAACTGCTAGATAAAAAGCCTTCTTCATATTGCCAGATGAGAGAAGGTGCGATAGATGCGTCCAAGATCGGCGCTGGAAAGCCCGCAGCTATTTCATCTCCAATCACAGAAACCGAAGAGTTATCCCCCAAGAACTCTTGGCCGATCGGAGGATCTGATAGTAGACTCGCCAGTGCTACCCCCATTTCAAGCTCTATGCTCTCAGGATCCACTGTTTCACATTGCTCAACCTCAGTTGGTGGGTCTGTCTGCGCTTCGGCAACGTCATCCCCAGATAATTGTATATCGAAGAAGATTTCAAAACCAGGCACGCGCTTCCCCTCCGCGTTTAGCCATGGCTCCGGGAAGCCGCAGAATGGAAAATAGGAAGAATAGGGGGTATCTAGCTTATATGGGATGTGGATCATGTTAATGTCCGAACATCTCTTATATCTAATTAGTATATATAAGCCTTGTTTGGTAGAGCTATGGGAAAATGCTTATAGCTTATGCCTTAACAGCTTATAGCTTATAACTATGAACATAAGCTGATTTCTGACTTATAAATTAAGCATCTCCTGCCCCACTCAAAGAATAAGCTGATTTCTGACTTACAAAAAGCTATAAGCTACATTGTTAAGCTAAACCAAACACATCAAAATAGCTTAAATTAAGCTAAAAGCTGAAATAAGCAGCTTTTAAGCTGCACCAAACAGGCACATAGGCTACCATTCACAAGGAAGACTATGAAGAGTGGGTCTTATCAGCAGTGTATGCCAGTTCAAATCCAACAGCTAGAGAGAATCTATGGGAGGAACTGGAGGAGACATCTAACAACATGAACTAGCCATGGTTGGTTGCTGGGGACTTCAATGATTTCACTGATCAAAGTGAAAGAATGAGCTTCTTCCCCAGCCACAACTTCAACAGAACTCAGAGATTCAAAGAAAGAATCAATAACTGCAACCTCATTAATCTGGGGAGCGTAGGTCCTAGACTTACTTGGACTAACAACAGACAAGGACTGGCCAACACCATGAAACACTTGGACAGAGCAATGAGCAATGACAAATGGAGAGCCCTCTTTCCTAAAGGCATTGTGAGAACACTACCTCAAGCATACTCAAACCACTCCCCTCTAGCGATATTCACCCAAGGTATGCATCCCTCTAACCCTTAGAATAGGCCGTTTAGATTTGAAGTTGCATGGTTATGTCACCCTAATTTCACTAATGTTGTACAGAATTCTTGGCATAATATGGACAATAACCTCTTAGGTGCCATTGATGGTTTTACTTATGTAGACACCCCATTTTGACCGGCCCTAAGACATGGGCGCTTTCTTTTGATTATCCAATGATGACAATCAAAATATATTTCTCATAAAATCTTTAGTAAAAAAATAGAATTTAAGCTTTACTTCTTAACCCTGAGCCAATGATGCATGTACTGTGTACTATTTTTTTGCCTCCACAACTACCTTTTTGAGCCTCAGCAAGTGTAGTTGCAATGGGAGTGTTTGGCGTTGTAACTCCCTTTTGAGCCTTAACAAGTGTAGTTGCGGCGGGAGTGTTTTCTGCTGCACTTGCCTTCTCAGCCCGAACCTCAGCAAGTGTACATATAACTGTAAACCTTGCTGCTACACTTGCCTTCTCAGTTCTATTTAGCCAGTACATGCATTCTTAGGACTCCATTAGCCTGTTATCGGCTATGTTCGTGTTTACCTCAGCAAAGCCTTCACCCTTAGCCAGCTAACCAAAAACTCCCCAGCTTCTTAGGGCGAAGCCTTCTATCAGCCATACTGTGCCTTAATACCAAGCCCAAGGGGGCTTCCTTGGTCCTGCCTGTGCAACCAATACAGGTCCGTAACCCGGGTAAATGAAAAGGGAGTCCCTTACGTTCGGGCTACCCTGCTTCTACCTTCGCGGGGTTACCGCGGTATATTGGTATCTCTGGGTCTACTATCAACTCCAACTAGTAAGCTTCGGGGCCTGCTATCAGCGCCAAGCTAGTGAGCTTCGGGGCCTGCTATTGACGCCAACCTAAAAATGACTTTGGGGCCTGTTATCAGCCCTAGGCTAGTAATGCCTTAGGGCCTGCTATCAGCGCCAAGCATTAGCCTCTACTTATGGAGGGGAAGCTTCTCCTAAAGGCTAATATCACCTTGGCACAGTGTTTCCTCCGCAAGTTAGTTGCTATGGCCGTAGTTGTTGCGGCTGTAATTAATACGACAGTCATTTCCCGCGACAAGTTCAGATGGAAAAACTGACAATATTAGAGATGACAGCATTGACAAAATGCCTCCATAACATGGTTGCTACAAGTGTTTCTTCTACAACTTAGTTGCTTCAGTTTTCTCTTTCACTCAGCAACTTCAGATGGCTGCGAAATCGACAATACTAGAAATGGCGGCTGTACCGACAATACTTGGAATGACGGCACTGAGACAAAGTACCCCCGCAACTTGATCGTTGCAAGTGTTGCCTCTGCAACCTAGTTACTTCGGTTTTCTTTTTCCCTCAGCAACTTCAGATGGCGGCGAAACCGACAATACTAAGAATAGCGGTTGTACCGATAATACTTGTAATGGTGACGCTGAGACAAAGTATGTCCGCAACTTGACCGCTACGAGTGTTGCCTCTGCAACTTAGTTGCTTTGGTTTTCTCTTTCCCTCGGTAACTTCAGATGGCGGCGAAACCAACGATACTAGGAATGGCTGTTGTACCGACAATACTTGGAATGGTAGCACTAAGACAAAGTACCTCTGCGACTTGACCGCTGCAAGTGTTGCCTTTGAAACTTTACTTTGACATTTTCCTTCGCAGAGTCAGTTAGGACCCTTGGCGGATCGGACCTACTTCGGCCTGCTGTTGGCCCTTTTCCCTTGGGCTTTAGCCCATGCTCCTTTAGTCATTCCCGGTTGCCTTAAAGGGGCGACCTTAACACTTAGGCCCATACTTAATTTGCTGTTTAATTTCTAACCCTCTACACCCACACACACTGTTAAACAACCCAAAATTGTCATTTTAGCTAAAATTTCAAATTTTCAAATGGAGGATTGAGAATATAATTCACAACCTTAAGAGTGATCAAAATGAAGTTTGAAAATCAAGAAGTTCATTCTTTCTTTGAAATGTGAATTTTCAATTTATTTTATTTTCTTGCATTTTCTCATATTTGGTTTCCTACTTTAATTTCATATTAGTTGTGTTATAATCTAACCAGAAGTAATTAGTTGAGCCACCTACATATTTTTTGTTTGTTCATTTTCTTAGTGTTGTAACAAGATAGGTTTTGTTATGCCTAGTTGGCCGGCCAGTTAGCTTCTTCTGGACGAAATGGAGTAATCTTTCAGTGTTGGGCATGCCAATTTTTGGTGATTTCCAAGGTGCATAAAGCTTTTATTTTCTTTTCATTTGAGTGTTTTGTGAGATTTTTATTTTGTTGTAATATTTTCTTCCTCTATCTCTCATTCAGTTTGTAATCATTTATTCAAAGTGTTGTAATAATTTCTCATCTTACTTTTTTCTAACCCATTATTTTACTTGCTTTCCTTTGTTAATATGTATCATATTTTGCTTTTGTTTTTTTTAATCATATACATGCTTTGCATCTATGTTTCATACATCTTGATTCAGCTAAGTGTGCATTTGTGGATTTAATCAATTCCTATGTGATTATGTGCGCTACCTCATATTCTTGAGATGATTCACATGTCTTATCTTAGAAGCTGAATATTTAGTTATATTTCATGAGTAAATTACATTAGGATTTTGTATATAAGATCATGCATAATTCGCTAACTTTGTTTTATAGTTGTTTGGGGAACGGGGAACATCGGTAAACATGTAAATTTTTATGCATTAGCATCCCATTTGTGTATGTTTTTCTTACTATGTTTAAGTATCCTACCATGTGACTACTTGCTTACTTGATATAACTGTATGAATGCCGGTGGATAGAGGTTATATCACTTAATTTATAACGATGTTAATTTTCATATTTGTGTAGACACCCCATTTTTGACCGCTCGTAAGACTCAGACGCTTGGTTCAATGCACTTAATGATGAAAGTTGAATTGTGAATCCGCAACGATTCGAAATCAGTCAGGCTTTCAAAATAACCTCACATCTTCAATATTTACCTTGTTTGAACCCTTGGATTTCATTTTTGGACCATTTCTCACCCTGAGGTGAGTTTAAACCAAAAAAACAGTGGAGGCCACCAAGGCCCGGTCGTGCATTAGTGATGGTCAGCCGTGGCTATTAATCGTCGGCCGGCCGTCAATGGCGATAAACACTGTTTTGGGCGGGAGGCTGTAGACACCCCATTTTTGACCGACCTTAAGGCTCAGACGTCATCAACTGAGTGCTTGGTGATGGTGCATATTGTGCTCGTTCTGAGGTTACAGAGTCTCGACTGAGAGCCTTACCTCCGGACTTCGGGACTCTTTTGTGTTTCGCCTCGATTTGCGAACCAGGTCCTATTTTCTCTGTTTTCTCTTCCTGAAGGGAAGGAGAGGTCTCGTAGACCATCTCTCAGTGGCCGTAGGCTACGTTTCGTGGTCGTAGACCACTTTTCCCGTTTGGAGACCAGTTTCTGGTTTTCAGAGCCGTCAGTCGCGCGCCTCGGTTCGGAACTGCATAACTACCTCCGTTTCCTCCGGTTTTTGGTACACACCTTGTTTCCTCTCCCTAGAGGGACACTGTGGCCCGAGAGACCACCTTCGAGGTCGCACGCCACTTCCGGCGCTTAACAGTCAGTTTTCGGGGCCCCCGGCTGAGGGTTTTAGCCCCCGAACCCTCGTTTTGCATCGGTTAGGGTTCATTTTTGGCATGGACCCTAGTTTCATTGTTAGAAAGGTGGTAGTATGGTGGGAGACTACCTTTTCTTTTTGGAGACCACTTTGCTTTTCGCCGCCCAATTTTCTTGTTAGAGAGGTGGTCTCCCTCACTTTTTGGCCATAATTTCTAGTCTCCCATACCACCATTGTGTTGCATTCATCTGAGAGGCCACCTATTTGGTATGGCCGACCACCTTTGGTGATTGACCCTTTTGACCCCTTGGTCACCCTCACCTTTGAGCCATAATTTCTGGTCTCCCACCATACCACTGAGTTGCATTCACTTGGGAGGCCACCTATATAGGTAGGCCGACCACCTTTTCTTCTTGACCCTTTTGACCCCTGGTCGGCCGACTAGGGGGAGTGGTCGGCCGATCACCTAAACTGGTCGGCCAGCTTTCTGCTTTTTTGTCTCATTGAGTTGAAGCCAGCTGTGCCAGCTGGAAGCCTCAGAATGCATCCTGAGGATGTTTGAGCTTGGTTTTAAGCTTCTTGGAGAAGCTTTAGACCTTCTCTTCTATAAGAGAGACTCTCCTCTTCATTTTCTAGGGTTGAGAATTTTGTTTAAGGCTCATGCATACACATCTCTTTGTATCTCTCTCGTTTAGCTTCAAAGGTTGAAGTTCTTGGCCCCATTGCCCTACACCTCCAAGAAAAACACCTCCACTATCACTCCAAACACCTTGGAGTTGATTTTCAGAGGTTGAAAGCTTGCTACATTGGTCCAGAAGCTGCTGGCCCTCTTCTCTACAAGGGTAACACTCCATTTCCCTCTTTTTGACATTATTTTGCTTCATATCTTTGCTCTATTTGCAAGCATTTTTGGGCTTCGTCATAAACTAAAAAAAGTCTTGTTTTGACCTTCTAAACATGTTTGTTTAAGACCTTTTTTCTGTTAAGGGTCATCTACCCCCTTGCATGCTTCATTTCCTCATGTTTTGAGCTATGCTTTAGAGCATTTGTGTCGGCCTTGGTTTGGCCTTTTAGCCACTGAAATCCAGTGGATTTTCAGTGGCTAACATGTGTCTTTGAGCCTCAAAATCTGAGAGGGGTGACCCTCTCACCCTTTGTTCTCTTTACTAGCTTTCTTGGCCTTCCAAAGGAGCCCCTATTTGCATGTTTCAAAGCCATGCTCCAGGCCATTTTTTGATGATTTTTGTGACCTGCATGACCTCTGTCCAGAGGTGGTTTTGCCATATTAGATGTCTATTATGCATGTGTAGAGTAATCTTCTTCAAGGCCTTTCAAAGGGACCTTCACTTGCATGCTTCCTAGACTAATTTTAGGCCCTTTTTAGTGAGTTTTAGGGCCATAATAACCTCTTTCCAGAGGTGATTTTTCCATTTTGTGTGTCCAGCATACATGTGTAGAATAACCCCTTGCATGGCCTTCCAAAGGAACCTATCATTCTTGCATGCATTGACTGAGTTTCAGTGAGTTTTTGAGCATATTTTGGCATGGAATACTTCTGTTTTTGGCTGGTTTGGTGAGCTCTCATATGCTTCATATAGTTGTAGTACAACTCATGGTTCACTAGCTTTCTTTGTATGCTTTGTTGACCCTTGATTTTAGCACTTTTTGGCCATGCCTTAAACTGATTTTGTGCATATTTTGGACTGCCTTAGCTCTGTTTTTGGGTCTCATGGTTGAATGATGCTTGTTTTGCATGCTTGTAGTTCAATGTCCATGCTTAGCTTTGAGTTTTGAGGTCCACCACATGCATTTGCTAAGATGTTTTCTTGTTTTGGGGCCATTATACATCATATTTCAGAGCTTATGTGAATGCCATATCCTCATGTTTTCTTCTCTTTAAGTGTGCTTGAGAGTTGTGCATGAATGCCTTTTTTTCGGACCATTGAATGAGCTCCATTTCTTTGCATTCCGAGCCATCATTTTAGGCCATTTCCCCACTGTTTCAGACCTGCCTAGGGTCTGTTTGGGGTTGGTTTTTCCATTCGTGCATTGCTTTGTGTACCTCTAGTGTAACGCACTTCACTAGTTTCAGTATTCGGGCCATCTAGCATGCATTGGGTAACATATTTTCATGATTCGGGACCATTGTACATTATGTTTCAGAGCTGGAAAATGTGTGCTCGTATGCCATATTTCATCCTTTGCCATGCTTAGTTAGAGTTGCATGTTGTGCCTTAGGATCGGTCCATTGCATTCGTGCGTGCTTGCATGTATTTCGGTTGTCTCATTTTCATCGTATGACCACTGATTTGAGTGTGGCTGAGGTCCACTCATATTGGTGTAAGTCCATCGTGTATTGTGTATGCCATTTTAGTCCATTGCATTGCGTATGCTAGGTTGTATGTTAGTCGCATTGTGTATGCCATCTCATTGCATTGTGTTTGGGATAGGAGTTAGCCCAAACACGGTAAACGAGGGACGTTTCGTACTCAAAGTGACGAAATGTGTCTCAATTCCCCGCCGCCGACACTCCGGATTACCCATGATGGAGTTTAGGTCTTGTTGTGTTTTCATGTGCATTCATTTCAAATCGAGTCGTGCAATTCGACTCCTCGGCCACCATGCATCGAGATGCGTGATTGGTGGCACGAGGATCGAGGTGTGCATACATATGTGAAAATACTTTGCCATGTCCCTTTTTTGCTCTCTGTTGCAGCAAACCAGAAATTAGCAGCCTTCTAGAGCTTTGTACAGTATTCTGGGATTAATTGCAAACAGAGGCAAATTAGGGCATCGTGAGGAATTTCCCGACAAGGCGACCCGAGTATGCATGCATCTTTCGTCATTCGGAACAAGAGCTGAGGCAGTCCATTTTATAGCTTGCATGCTAGTTTATTCACTTTCCTAGTTAATTTATTAATTAATTAGGGTTTTGTAATATTTAATTAGCTAGAGTAGTTAATTATTTATTCGGACTGTATTATTTATTCGGACCCTCCAAGCGAGGGCACAATTGTAATAAGTGTGTATGTATGTGATGTATGTCTTCCAACCCCACGTCTTTCTCCCTTTTATTTACCAGCTTATGATGGTTAGATCAGGGCATGTTTTAATTAGCATCTATATGTTCGCATGTTTGCATTCATTCATCTGTATTGCATGCACCGGGCTTGGCGCATCATGCTAACTGCATTGTATTTCAATTCCAAGTTAAATACATGTATCAATTGTTGCATCTCATATGCCATCTTAGAATAGCCGAGCCTATTGTAGTTGTATTTTTGCATGTGTTGCATTAGGCATTCTTAACATAGTTAGGATTCATGCATGATTTCTAATTAGCTTCTTTCTTTGGCTCAAAGTACTCGGTAAGTGTTTATGCTTTAGCATCCTTGCATGTGTGTGAGTGACTGCTATGATAGCATGCTTACCATGAGGCTATATGCTTATGTGATATAACTGCCTGAATGCCTGTGGACGAAGGTTGGATTATCTGAATTGGAATAATGCATTAACTGGGAGTTTTAAGCCCACTTGTGAGTGGCAAACCATTACGTTTTCTAAGCCCACCTGAGGGTGGCAAATTCGCATTTTAGCCTACTTGCGGGTAGCACCATCAAACCATTTTCAAAATAAACGAACATGAGATGTGTTGTTCCAATTCAGGCGATCCAGTCTATACTTGAATGCTGTGCGCATCACATAGTAAATCTAGGCTAATAATCGGAATAAGAATGCATAATGTTTTCAAAACTCGATATCATGGTTAGTGGAGGCCGATCTTTGATCGGGCGAGCGAGGGTGCTCACGATGTGACCTTCTCCAATCGTACCCAAGTTCCCGAGCCGAGGCAACTTTGGTGATGACGGACACGTGGCCTTAGGCAAACGAGTCAGGGTTTCCTAAATTTCCCAAAACAAAATATTTAGGTGGCGACTCTGTATCTGGCAAAGCAGTCCATGTTTGGTACTTCTTTCAAAAAAATCTGTTTTCAAAAACGATTTGTCGAATTTGAACTCTTTGATGATTCATCGGTCTTGCATTGCACTCTGCGAGATTAGATACAGGACCGTGACTTTTGAGTCCTGAACTGTAGTGAGCCTAGTGAACAAAACGGGATTTCCCTCCCGGGACGTTCGTGGACGTCTACAGCTGGTAGTTGTCCATTTTTGAAGATATTTATCACATTTTCAGCTTGAATTCTATAAAACCAAAGCTCTGGGATTGTTTTGAGGGTTGAAAAAAATTCAAGAAGAGATATATACACCTTGAGAGCTCTTCATTCCTCCTTCTTCCATTGCAAGTTACATTGAAGCTAACCTAGCTTGCTTACATCACCTATATACATCATATACAACCTTGCCTTACCATCAAAAAGCCTTGGTTAATCTTGAGGAAGTGTAATTCAAGCTTGAGAATGCATTAAAACCAAGTTTGAAACTCCAAGAACAAGTTTACTTCTTGAAAGGTATAAGTTTGTTTTCTCTTTTCTTGCCTTCATTTCTGTCCTTTACTCCATTATTCTTGCTGTTTTGGTTGGTTTTGAGTTTGTTTGATGTGTTGGAGTTGGGTTTGAAGGGTTACTAAAAGGGTAGAGAGAGCTTGCTCTTTTCATACCTTTATTTATAACTCAAACTCTTCTCATTTTCACTCTTTTTCTTTAGTATTCATATTGATTTTCAGAGGTTTGAAAAGGCTGAAAACCATGTTTTGAAGCTTCAAAAATTGAGGGGTTAGCCACCTTTCCTCATCCTTGTTTACTAGCCTTAATTCTCATCTTTATTGTCTAGCTCTTTAACCTCTTTCATGCATGTTTCGCCTTTGATTTTCATGCATTTAGGACTGTTTTGAGGTTGTCTAAGTTTTCTCAATTGGTTTGTGTCTTGTTTGATATACTTGAGGTCTCATAAGTTGGTTTGTTTGTTGTTTAATGCAATTTCTTTGTTCACTTCCACGTTTGGAGTCTAAGTTTGCTAATCAACTAATCATTTCATATCTTTCATTCATGAGGATGGTTTCAACCAATTGAGGTTACTCAATGCATGTAAAGGAGATCTACATTTAATGGCTTAATCTCTTCGGAGATTCATCGTCAACGATGTAGTCTCCTTCTCATGTTTTGGGAGGACACTCGTTTAGAGGACTTTGACATCACATTTGGACAAATGGACTAATGAATGGTAAGGCCTAAAACAATTGGTTTAAAATTTAGATCAACACTGTAGACACCCCATTTTTGACCGACCTTGAGACTCAGACGTCACCAGTTGAGCGCTCGGTGATATTGCATATCGTGCTCGTCCAGAGGTTTCAGAGTCTCGGCTACGAGCCTTGCCTTCGGACTTCCGGATTCTTTTGCGCTTTGCCTCGGTTTGTGAACCAGGCTCGATTTTTTCCGTTTCTCTCTTAGAAGGGAGGGAGAGGTCTCGTAGACCATCTCTCAGTGGCCGTAGGCTACGTTTTGTGGTCGTAGGCCATTTTTGCCCGTTTGGAGTCCGGTTTCCGATTTTTCGGAATCGTTGGCCGTGTGCCTCGGTTCGGGACCGCTTAACCATCTCCGTTTGCTCCGGTTTTTGACATACTTCTTATTTGCTCCCTTTTGAGGGACACTGTGGTCCGAGAGACCGACTTTGTGGTCGAACACCACTCCCGGTGCCTAACAGTCAGTTTTCGGGGCCCCGAACTGCGCGTTTCGCCCCCGAACCTTCATTTTGCATCGGTTTGAGCTCATTTTTGGTGGGGACCTCTGTTTTATCATTAGAAAGGCCGTAGAAGGGTGGGAGGCCAGTAATTGTTCTGTCAGCCAACTTTATCCCTTCATCGCCCTCCGTCGCCCGATTTTTCCCACTTCAAAGCCAATGTTGAACACCCTTGGGCCATTTTCTTGCACCCCGAACCCCATATTTGTGATGTACACATCTGGGAGGCCCGGCCAGTAATTGTTGTTGAACCTTTTGAACCCCTTTGAAAAGTGGGTTGTTCTTTCTCCTGGTTCACTTTTTCTAGTGTTTAACCACAGGGTTGTGTTGTGCACACATCAGAGGCTCTCTTTTTATGGTGGCCGGCCACTAATTATACTTGAACCTTTTGACCCTTGGCTGGCCGGCCACTTGCAACCTAGATAAGCAGCCGGCCATGCTCCTTGCATCAAGTATAGTACAGATATGTATCTGTTTTCCCCCCAGATTGTGTATCCGGGGGGGTGCATTTTTTAGGGGAAACTTGATTGTTTTCCCTCCATTTTTCCCCTCCATTTTCCCCCTCTTTTTGCCTATATAACCAGCCTCCAGCTCTGGTTTTAGGGGTTGAAAAAATCACCTAAGAGCTTTGCATACATACACCTTCCTCTCCCTCCCTTCCAAGCTTCAATCCTTCAAACCCTACACCATTTTGCACTACACCTCATAGCACCACATCCCCATCTTCCATTCCAGCAGCTTGAAGCTGATTTCCAGAGCTAAAAAGACACCAAACTCAAGCCAAGAGTTGCCTAAAGTTTGGTCTTCAAAGGTAAGCACCATTTTCCCTCTTTTTGAGCTTATTTTGTATGCTTTCCAAGTCATGTTTTCTTGCTGTTTTGGGCTCCGACCCTAACTGGAACTAGGCTTATTTTGAGCTATTTTTCATGTTTGTTCATGGGTATTTACCTGTTTGAGGTCTCCTTGTTGCACTTGCTTCTTTATCTCCCTTGTATGCCATCTTCTTGTGTAGTGTTTTTGGCCTATGTATAAACTGTTTTGGGCTCTATCATGAACTGAAAAGTATCTTATTTTGAGCCCTTATTCAACATTATTGAAGGGCTCATTACTGTTTGAGGCTTTCATTTATCAGTTGCCTTTATATCTCTCTTTTGGCTCCATTTTTGCATGATTTGTTAGCCTCTTATGCTTCTGTTTTTGAGCTTTAGTACGAACTAAAAATAGACTTATTTTGACCTCATCTTCATGTTTCATTAAGGGTCTTTCACTGTTTGAGGCAACCTTTATATACTTTGTGTTATATCTCTATTTTTGGCCTTATTTTGCATAGCATTTTGAGCATTCTTGTACACTGTTTTGGGTCTGGCCACCAACTGTAAAATATCATATTTTGGACCCCTCTTCAACATTGTTGAAGGGTCCTCATCTGTTTGGGTCCAGCAGCTGTGGCTTGCTTCTTTATCTCACATTTAGGGCCATTTTTGCATGCTAGTTTTGCCCTATTTGTGTTTGCTGTTTGGCCTTGCTTAAAACTGTAAACATGCTTTTTTTGGGGCTTCCTTGAATCTGTCTTCACATGTCATGATCAAATAATGCATGCTTGATGTAGCTACAAGTCATTTCATGTGCTTAATCTTGCATTTCGGGACCATTTCATGCATTGGGTGCCATATTCCTATGATTCGGGGCTGTTTTGGGTCATGTTTTGCTGCTGAAACTTGCATGTTTGTATGCCATTTTCCATGCCTTTCCATGTCTTGTTAGAGTGGCATTTTGTGCCTTAGGATCGGTCCTCGGTTTGCGTGCATGTGTGCACGCATTCCGAGTTGTCTCATTTTCATCTTATGGCCTCTTATGTGAGTGTGACTGAGGTCCACTCGTGTTGGCGTAAGCCCATGTTGCATCGTGTATGCCATCTCATAGCATTGTGCATTCTAGGTTGTATATTAGTTGCATTCATGCATGTCATGCATATTGCATTGTGCTTGGGATAGGAGTTAGCCCGAGCACGGGAAACGAGGTACGTTTCGTACTCCAAGTGACGGAACGTGTCTCAATTCCAAGTCACCGACACTCTGGATTATCCATGATGGAGCTAGGTTTTAGTTGAGTTTTCATGTGCATTCATTCTATATTAAGTTGCACAATTCGACTCCTCGGCCATCATGCATCGAGATGCGTGATTGGTGGCACGAGGATCGTGGCGGGCATACATTTGTGAAAATACATTGCCATGCCCTTTTCCTGCTCTCTGTTGCAGCAAATCAAGAATCAGCAGTCTTCCGGGGCTCGGCGCGCTTTCCAAGGATAAATTGCAAACAGAGGCTAATCGGGGCATCGCCGTGGATTTCCGCGCAAGGCAGCCCAGACATGCATCATCCATCATCTGAAGAAGAGTCAAGGCAGTCCCTGGCTTGCATGCCAGTTTATTATTTTTCTTAGTTAATTTGTAAATTAATTAGGAATTTGTATTATTTGGACTGTATTATTTGGACTGTACTATTTATTCGGACCCTCTACGTGAGGGCACAACTGTAATAAGTGTGCGTGTGTGCGTTGTATGTCTTCCAACCCCACATCTTTCTCCCTTTTATTTATCCGCTTATGATGGTTAGATTAGGGCATATTTCAATTAGCATACAGTATGATAGCATGTTTGCATTCATTCATCTGTATTACATGCACCGGGCTCGGCGCATCATACTAACTGCATTGTATTTTCAATTCCAAATTGAATACATGTTAGCTGTAGCATTTCATATGCCATGTTTAGAATAGCCGAGCTTGCTATAGTTGCATTTTGCATGTGTTGCATTAGGCATTTCTGTATAATTAGGATCATGCATGGATTTCTAATAAGTTTCTGTTTTGGCTTGGAGTACTCGGTGAGTTTTTATGCTTTAGCATCCTTGCATGCATGTGAGTGACTGCCATGAATAGCATGCTTACCATGAGGCTAATTGCTTATGTGATATAACTGCCTGAATGCCTGTGGGTGAAGGTTGGGTTATTTGAATTGGAACAATTCATCAAATGTGTGTTTTAAGCCCACTAGATAGTAGCAAAACCATCTTTTCTTAAGCCTACCTGAGGGTGGCAAAATATGCATCTTTAAGCCTACTTGCGAGTAGCAAACCATCTTTCAAAAATAAACATGAAATGTTTTGTTCCAATTCAGGCGATCCAGTCTATACTTGTATGCTGTGCGCATCACATAGTAAATCTAGGCTAATAACCGGAATAAGAACACATAATGTTTTCAAAAATAGATATCATGGTTAGTAGAGGCCAATCTTTGATCGGGCGAGCGGGGGTGCTCACGAAGTGACCTTCCCCAATCGTACCTAAGTTCCCGAGCTGAGGCAACTTTGGTGATGACGGACACGTGGCCTTAGGCAAACGAGTCAGGGTTTCCTAAATTTCCCCCAAAATAAAATATTTAGGTGGCGACTCTGTATCTGGCAAAGCAGTCCATGTTTGGCACTTCTTTTCTAAAAATCTGTTTTCTCAAAACGATTTGCCGGATTTGGACTCTTTGGTTCAGATTAAGAACCGTGACAATTTGAGAGTCTGTGCTGTAGTGACCCCAAATGAATAGAACAGGACTCACCTTCCCGGGGCGTTCGGGGACGTCTACAGTTTTTGGCGACTCTGTTGGGGATTTAGAGAACTTGACTCGAACTCGTGATATCTGTTTTTGACTATACTTATGTGTTTCTTTGCATTGTATTTGCATTGGTGCGCCTAGGACACCGTGTTTGCCATCTGCTATTCCTGAACGGTTTGCCAGAGGCTTGTCTTGTCAAGGCATGACCATAAGGCTGACCGGTTGTGGGCTCTGCCAGTATGGGAGCACAAACCCCGGTTTTAACGGAGCACCCTTTTTGACCATTCGACCTACTGCATATTCGGATCCGTAGTGACCATTCCAAACTAGGACAGGTTGCTTACCCGTTTATAGGTTGTTTGAAACCGCTGTGTGCGTAGTGAAACCCTAGCTCCTGACAAAATAGGACAGGGAAACCCTCCCCCAACATAGGGGTGTTTTGGCTCTCACTTATCTGTTATGTGCTTTAGAGTGTGTCTCTACAGGAATGCATGTATCAGTTTATGAGTTTGGGCATCAGGCCTGCGGGCATCAGTCAGTATTTGAGAATCAGTTATCTGCGGGTATCAGAGATTCAGTTTTGGGGACAGTGATTCAGGGATAATAATCAGTGTTGGAGGACAGTGTGTATTCAGCTTGTCGACCGTGTGTTGTTATGCCCGGCTGTGTGTTATACATTTACTTTAAGCTGTTATACTGTCTGTTTATCTGTTTATTTTTTTCCTTATTTGCTTTATTTATCTTTTTACTAGGGCAGTTCTAGCACAATTGCTTCAAACCCAGTAGATATTCCCCAAGCACTTTAGACACGAGGTCGTCGACTCAATCGATTCGAGGATCTAATCGACGGACAGCCAGTGTTCCATTCTCTACCCCCCGTTGTTAGAAGAAAGCCGAGAAAGCGCAGCGTGTCAGAACAAAGGTTGTCAGAACAGTGGATTACTCCATCAGAGGACAACAGGACTGAGGTCTCGATTGTTGCTATAAAAATAGACAAACCAGTTAGTCGGATGGATCAGCAAAATACAACAGGGGTGGAAGCCCTGATGCGCCAAAATGTAGGAGAGCATGAGACAAATGCAGGAGGACGCCGCCCGTCAAGCGGAATTCTCCAAACAGCAGGCCGTGATCATGGCCCAGCAGGCCGAGCTAATTACCAGACTGCAACAGCAGAATGCGGCATCTGCTTCATATCAAGTTCCTCCTCCGCCAGGGGCTCCCTTACCCGAGCAGGCACCTACTGTCCAAAACGCTCTGCCAAACACCCAGAACACTGTGCCAAATGCCCAAAACATACAAGAGGACACGAACCTTCCAATGGGGCCAACTCCGCCCCCGCTTCCGCCTTAACTGTCTAAGACCCATACACCCAACCACCCGGACTCCTCCTTCGAGTTCGAAATAGACCATACAGCTCTGAAACTGAGCAAGCTTGAGAAGCTCTTCAAGAATCACAAGGGGTAAAGGCTATTCCGGATATCGAGGATGGATATACCGACGTGGCCGTAACATTGCCCGATAGGTTCAAGATGCCGTAAATTGACCGCTTTGACGGGTCCGGGGACCCCATGGTCTATCTTCAGCTATTCTCAGACATCCTGCGGCCAATGGGCCTAACACGACCACAAAAGCTTTCGCTGTTTGGCCGAACCCTGTCGGGTGTGGCCGCCATCTGGTACGCGAAGTTAGAGGATGAGGTAAAAAGAAGCTGGGATGAAATGGTTGAGGCCTTTGTCGCACAATACTCGTACAACACCCAGATCGAGATTACAACTCGTGATCTCGAAACGACGAGGCAGGAGCCCAAAGAGACTTTCTCAGATTTTGTAACTCGGTGGAGGGCAAAGGGGTCGATGATGACTTTGAGGCCCACTGATAAGGACCAAATCAGGATGATTGTGTGCAATCTCCAACCAAAATTGATGCAGAAAATGATTGTACTCCCCTTTCCCACCTTCTCAGATTTACACGAGATGGGGGTACAAATCGAAGACGCGATGAAGCAAGGTCTGATTGACCAGGACAGGGAGCAACCCCGGAGAACATTCAACCGTAACAACAATGCAGGCCCGAGTGGCGCTGCAAACGCAAGAGCTTCGGACGTCAGCATGGTCACCACCATTCCCTCTCCCCTTCCAAGGCCCATGGCAGCCACACCCTTTTCCGGTGCATCCGGAAGCAATACTCAAACCTCTAAATACCCGCCCAGAGGCCAAAGAACCTTCACCCCACTGTATATGCCTTTATCTAAGGCTCTGGGGGTCTTGATCAGAAAGGGGCATCTAAAACCCCTAGAGCCGAGGCCATTGCCGAATCCACTTCCTCCCTCTCACAACCCGGCCAAGTACTGTGCATATCACCAGCAGCACGGCCATGATACTGACCAATGTTTCAGGCTGCGTCACGAGATTCAAGACCTCGTTGACAAAAATGTGATTTTGCCGCCAGAAAAACCCAACGTCACAACCAATCCTCTCCCACCACATAACCAAGCTCCACCCCCCAAAAAAGTCAACCTTATCCAGACTGGGGTCGTGTCTTACGATCCTAGCATCTATATTACTCCTACCCATCTACCCAAGCCGGAGGTGCTCCTTCCCGACTGCACTGACCTTTTGTGCATGTTGGACATCTTTACAACCCAACCTGAACCAGCGGTGGTGACTGTGGAAGATAACGCAGCAGGGGTTGCAGAGGGGGATAGAATGGTCGAGACAGGGTTTGAACAGTCTGGAAATTTTGCTAGGAAAGCCTACGACCCAAGTGAGTACATCCTATCAGTGGGCCAATTTGAGCTAAGTGTAGGGCTACCAGAAGAAGCAGAATTATGTGCGATTCAGGGGGACAGATTTGAACAAGGAACAGATGATTTGACAACTGTAGAGGAGGACTTTGCCAACCTATAATTTTTCAATGACCAAGAATCAGGGGACGCGGCAGTCAACTGGTTTGACTATGAGGAGTCGGCGGAGGCCACTGGATGGCTCGATGATCAACCAGATGTAGTGGGAGAATCCCAACCAGAACAGGGCCCGGCAGGGGCGAGAGTATCAGCTGTGGCCGGAAGGGCCGAAAGTCAGGTTACATTGCCGGAAAGTGCCGGTACAAAGAATTTTGCTCTGGACAGGAGCATCGTGAATGCAGGGAAAGTTGAACAACAAACTGCACTGACGCAGGTGGAGCAATAGGGTTCTGAGAGAACCGGGAAAGCCAAAATCCATGAAGGGATCGAAAGTGCTACGGGCACAAGAACAGAGGATGCTGTGGGCATGCAGACTAAAAGTGCTGCGAGTACAAACATGCCCGAACCAGATAGGTGTCTTTTGAATGCCAGCGGAATGTGGTGGGAAGACGATGACTTATGTCTTGCCCACACAGACGAAGACTGGGGAAGCAATCAACCGGATGACACTTGGTACCTCGATGAGGTTGATCACATGACGAGAAGTGGGCGGTACTTCAAGCCCCCGCACCTAGACCAACCCGAGGCATCCGGGAAGGATAAAGAAGCTGAGAAACAAAAGGAGAAGCAGATCGAAGAGGAAGCTGTGCTGAAACAGCTAAAGAAGATACAAGCAGACATCTCCATCTGGGGACTGCTTATGGCGTCGCGAGTACATAGACAAGCTGTCTTATCTGCTATGGACAAGTCCAAACTCTCCATAGATACTACACCAGAACAGTTGGTTGGGCTGATTTTTCCGGGAGGAGGTTCCCCGGCATTAACCTTTTCAGACAAGGAACTACCGCCTGAGGGCACAAATCACAACAAACCCCTCTACATTTCTGTGGAATGTAGAGACAAGTGGATACCGGTGGTACTTGTTGATACCGGGTCCGCCATTAATGTCTGCCCAACCAGAACAGCGTATACAATCGGGTTGAAGCCCGCGGACTTCGTGCCGACTACTCAAGTGATCAGAGCATATGATAATACTAGCAGGGAAGTGATGGGAACTGTCAAAATTCAAACCCAGGTTGGTCCAGGACAACACAACATTGAATTCCATGTCTTGGACGTTCCCGCAACCTTCAACCTAATTTTGGGACGACCGTGGTTGCACCAGGTCAGGGCAGTCTCTTCCACTTTACATCAGATGTTGAAGTACCCTCATGGGAAAGGGGTGGCTATTGTCTTCGGGAATTCATCAATCCATCCGCCACCGGAAGTGTCCACACCAGTATTGGAAATCGAGCATGGCACTGAGGATGTATTCTTATCAGGGTTCACTTTGGCTGAGGCTGGAGTGGTACAGAATGTTATGGCTATGAATGAGGGGGTGTACGTCAGTGCTCAATCCGTCTACCTCATGAACAAGTTACAACACATCCCCGGAATGGGATTGGGAAAAAGTGGCCGGAAAGGCATCGCGGCCCTGGCCGAAGTGCCACATAACCCTTACACCTTTGGATTGGGTTATCTGCCCACCAAAGAGGACTGGGTGAGGAAAGGTAAAGAGATGGCCGGAAGGGCCAGAGCAAAGAAGGCTGGGAAGCCTTTTCAATTAATGCATCGGCCCATTCAGGATATCCTAAACGGACGTTTCGTCCGGGAGGGGGAAGACTTTCCGTTTTGCGGCTTCCCAAAACCATGGCTGAACGCGGAGAGGAAGCGCGTGCCTGGTTTCGAGATCTTCTTCGACTTGCAACTACCCGGGGATGACGTTGCCGAAGAGCAGACAGACCCATCAGCTGAGGTTGAGCAGTGTAAGGCAGTGGATTCCGAGAGCACCGAACTTGAGATGGGGGTAGCGCTGGCGTGTCTACTTTCAGATCCTTCGATCGACCAAAGGTGCTTGGGGGATAACTCCTCGATTTCCATGATTGAGGATGAAACGGCTGTGGGCCTTCCAGCAACTATTTTGGATGCATCTATCGCACCCTCTCTCACTTGGCAGTACGAGGATAGATTTTTGTCCAGCAGCACCGGGTCAGGTAGTGAGCCGAAATCTGATTCCACCGAGTCCTGTGAGTCGAAATCAGGTTCCAGCTCGACTGAGTCTGAGTCTAGTAATCCTGGGGATGATAACCCGGATGCCACAGTTATGTCCAGGTCGTCTTTTTCTTTCTCATTTGAGTCTGTTGTAACCGAGAACTCGGACGATTTGGATGTGCTTAATGAGAATCAAGTAACTGTGGTTTCTGAGTACTTTTCTGTGCCCTTAATTTATTGCATAAACTCAGACTTTCAAAATTTTGATGAAAACAACGAGGACGAAATTCCTCCGGTTTTGCAACGTTTAATTAAGCAAGAGCAGGAGAGATTTGTCAAACCCTTAACGGATGAAATCATTACCGTGAACATTGGTACTGAGGAGGACCCGCGGCTGGTCCAGATCGGGTCCACGTTGTCTTTGGAGGAACGCGAGCACTTAGTCGCTTTATTAAAAGATTTCAAAGATGTTTTCGCGTGGTCCTACGAAGACATGCCTGGGATCGATCTTGAGATTGTACAGCACCGGATCCCCCTTGACCCCGAGGCCCGACCTGTCAAGCAGAAACTCAGAAGGATCCGCCTCGACTGGGCTCTCAAGATTAAGGAAGAGGTCACCAAGCAAATCGATGCAGGCTTCCTGCTGGCATCTGAATACTCGACTTGGTTGGCCAACATTGTTCCAGTGCCGAAGAAGGATGGCAGGATCCGGGTATGCGTGGATTTCAGGGATTTGAACAGAGCTAGTCCGAAGGACGACTTTCCCTTACCGCATATTGATGAGTTGGTGGACTTCACAGCAGGGCATGCTTTGCTCTCAATCATGGATGGCTTCTCAGGGTACATTCAGATAGTAATGGCACCAGAAGACAGAGAAAAGACTGCATTCACCACCCCGTGGGGAACATACTGCTACAGAGTAATGCCGTTTGGGTTGAAGAATGCCGGAGCTACTTATCAAGGGGCCGCAACCACAATATTGCACGACATGATCCACAAAGAGGTTGAGGTGTACGTGGACGACATGATTGTCAAGTCCAAGGAAAGAGAGGGCCACTACACCGCCTTGCAAAAGTTCTTTCAAAGGATCAGAGAATTTCGGTTGTGGCTAAATCCTCAGAAGTGTACATTTGGTGTTATAGCCGGAAAAATGCTGGGATTTCTGATTACACAAAGGGGCATCGAGGTCGACCCTTCAAAAATCAAGGCCATCTTAGAAATGCCACCACCAAGGACTGAAAAAGAGGTGCGAGGCTTTCTGGGTAAAGTGCAATTCATAAGATGGTTTATCTCAAAATTAACCTTGACTTGTGAACCACTTTTTGGTCTCCTGAAGAAAGACAAGAAGTTCCAATGGGACGGCCGATGCCAAGCTGCTTTTGAACAAATCAAGAAATATTTACAGAACCCGCCCGTGTTGTCGCCACCAGAGCCGGGGAAACCGTTGATATTGTACCTTTCAGTAACTGAGACTACAATGGGCTGCATGCTCGCACAAGAATCGGAGGATAAGGTGGAGAGGGCCATCTACTATCTGAGCAAGAAGATGTTGGACTACGAGACCCGCTACACTCCGCTTGAGAAGGCTTGCTTAGCTTTGGTATGGGCTACCAGGAAGCTGCGGCACTACTCCGTAATATTAGTTTCACGATTGGATCCCATCAAATACCTTTTCAAGAAACTTACGGGTAGGCTAGCTCGTTGGCTGCTATTGCTCTCCGAATTCGATCTGAAATATGTGACACGCAAGTCAGTCAAAGGAAGAGCAGTGGCAGAGTTCTTGGCCGATCATCCAGTCGAAGAAGGTGAAGCAGTGGAGTACTTATTCCCAGATGAAGCCATTTTGCACATCGACGACGAATATTGGACGATGTACTTTGACGGAGCATCAAATCAGTACGGATATGGGATAGGGGTGTTGCTGATAGCGCCCGACAATTCCCGTATCCCTCTAGCCTTCAAACTCCGGTTCAAAGTCTCGAACAACGAAGCAGAATATGAGGCATGCATTGCCGGTCTAGAAGCGGCCCTAGAACTAGGGGCAAGACGGTTGGATGTCATCGGGGATTCAAACCTTGTTGTATCTCAAGCAAACGGAGACTGGAAAGTCAAAGAAGAAAAGATGATGATGTACCATCAGACCTTGAACTTGCTAATCCCTCGGTTTGAAAAGCTAAACTTTGCTCATCTTCCAAGAGAGAACAACAGGTTCGCAGATTCTTTAGCAACTCTATCTTCCATGATAGACATCCCATTTGGAATCCGGATGCGTCCTGTCGTCATTGACCAGAAATTTGCGCCAGCCTACGAGTCGATTACTGCTATAGATGAGGTTCAGGACCAAAACCCCTAGTATTATGACATTTGGAATTTCTTGGAAAAGGGAGCATACCCGCCAGGGCTAAATGCCAAAGATAAGAGGGCAATCAGAAGAATGGTCGTCCAGTTCATCGTCTGTGGGGGTAAGCTGTATAAGAGAGGTCATCTGGGAATGCACAAGCTGTGTGTTGAAGCCGAAGAATCAAAGCGCCTGATGGAGGCCATCCATGGAGGAGAATGCGGTGCGCATATGAACGGAGTAATGCTAGCACGGAAGATCCTCAGACAGGATTACTACTGGTCCACCATGGAGGAGGATTGTATTAGTTTTGTTCGGCGATGCCACAAGTGTCAGATTCATGCAAACCGCATGAACATCCCGCCGTCGAAGCTGTACAACATGACTTCGCCATGGCCATTTTCAGTTTGGGGAATCGATGTGATCGGGGCTGTCACTCCGAAAGGGTCGAATGGGCATGAGTTCATCCTGGTTGCGATAGATTATTTCACGAAGTGGGTCGAGGCCCAATCATATGCGGTGTTGAAGGCGTCACACGTTGCAAGGTTTATCAGAAATAACATCATTTGTCGCTATGGGGTCCCGAACGAGATCGTTTCAGATAATGGTTCCCACTTCAAGAAGGAAGTGATTGACTTGTTGGAGAAATACAACGTGGCTTTTCATAAGTCATCTGCATACCGGCCGCAAACCAACGGAGCGGTCGAGGCCGCCAACAAGAATATCAAACACATATTGCAGAAGATGGTGGAAACCTACCGGGATTGGCCAGATAAGCTGCCATTTGCTCTGTGGGGCTACAAGACTTCAATCAGAACTTCTACCGGAGCGACTCCGTATTCATTGGTTTATGGGATGGAGGCCGTTTTGCCTATCGAGATTGAGGTTCCGTCATTACGAGTATTGGCTAAGTGTCAAATAGCCGAAGCAGATTGGCAGCAGAGCAGATTTGAGGAACTCATGCTTTTTGACGAGAGAAGACTGAAAGCACTGTACCATATTCAAGGCTATCAACGCAGAATTGCCCGGGCTTTCAACAAGAAAGTTAAGTCCAGGAATCTAAAGGAAGGAGATTTGGTGCTCAAGGACAACCGAGCTCCCATCCACGACCCAAGGGGCAAGTTCAAACCCAATTGGACTGGTCCCTATATCATCAAAGCTATCTGGTCAGGTGGAGGTGTGGTTCTGATGGATCTAGATGGCCTAGAGTTCTCCCAACCGATCAACATGGACAAGTTGAAGAAATATTACCCCTGAGAGGCTCGCTAGGCCGAAAACCCGGAAAGGCGACCTAGGCAAAAGTTAGAGCACAAAAAATTGGAAAATATAAAAACTGAGCTCGCAAGGTTGAAAACCCGCAAAGGGCGACTTTGGCAAAAGTTAGAGCGTAAAAGGAGAGTGAAAATACCCGAGTGAACCTAAGCCTGAACTACGTAAGGCTTGATTCCCATCTTTGGGATACGTAGACAACTTCACCCTGAAGTTCAGCCATAAACTTTTCCCCGATCAACTTTGTCCATTTTGACCATCTCGGTCATCTTTATCCATCAGCATTTATCGCGATCTCCGGTACAGTGCTATTCAGACTAGGGGCAACTTTCCATTGCCACGACGGTGCAGCGCTATTCAGACTAGGGGCAACTTTCCGTTGCCATGCAGTGCCGCGGTACTCTTCAAACTAGGGGCAACTTTCCAGTTGCAGGGATCCGGGGTTGTGCATCTCAGTGACAGATCTTAGGCGTGTCCAGTTCTGATCCATATCGAAAATGGCTTTGAAAAGTTTTAATAAAAGTTGACTTTGTTCAAATTAATCTCTTTACAACTAAGACCATTTTTGGACCAAAGCGGAAAATTTTTAGTACCACAACCTTCAATTTCATTGATTTCAAAACAGAGTTCTCCTGCTCTTGCATATGATCGAAGTTGCTTTTTATTACATTCATAAAGAAAACTTGAAAGTACTAGTAAAACAATAAATTCGGGGCATAGTCAAGTCAAGTATCCCTGCGCCCCCTCCTAGAGCTGGTTGAAGCCTCTAATGCCAAGCTAGGCCCAACCTGTGCCTCCTCATTGAGCCAGTCCAAGCACTCGTCAGACAAAATGCAACTGAAAGTGGGAGCAGGAGCCAGGAGCTCTCTAGTCCTCCATGTTGTGGCATATCGGGCAAGCTGTGCACCTCGGATTGGGAAAGCAGCCGGGTACTCAATCCCCTCTGGTGGGCAAATTTGATCATGACCGAACTGGCGCAGGAACCGGAATGGAAAGTAGAACACACAGTGGGTTAGACCAATCAACTGGATCCCGAATCAGCCGGGACATGCTATAGCTCATTACCGGGAGATTGAGCCAAGGACAACGCCAAGCAATGCGATCTGCGGACAAATTGCACATCCAATCAATCCACCACCTTTCATCAGGGGCATCGACTAGGCGCTGTCGAAAGAAATAGCCTCGAGCTGAGTAGGCCGAGCAAAAGTCCACAACTTACAATTTGTCCATTAACCATACCTGAGGAGGGATGAAAGATGAGAGAATAAAGAATAGAGAGATGTACGGTGAGAGAAAAGTGAGAAAAGGGTTTTTGTGAGAAAAATCGAGCCTGAGGGCCGAGTGATGTGAGCAAATACATATGTAAGATTGGATGGGAAACATTACCTGCAGCAACAGTGGACTCCTAGCAAATCTAGTCGTCTCCCGGCGATAGATAGAATCCAAGCCCATCAGTGTCTCGGCCAAGGTCATGGCAATGCAGCTCTTTCCTTCTTTCAAGCCTTGAGCAACTTCAATCAGACGAATGCTATATCCGCCAAAGCCCGGGGAAAGCAGAAAGTGAGACAGCAGGCACAAGCAAAGGGCGTGTTGCCAGAAATCTTGCCAATAATGGTTGCTGCGGTCACCGGCGTCAGAAAAGCGATGAATCAAACCAAGGATATCCAGTTCCCCATTACAGATCAGAGACTGAGCATCATGCGCGGTGAGTCCACACATCTGCCCTAAAGCCTGGGCGTGGCCAAAGCGGAACTGGGGCAAGATCTCTTCATAACATTCAGACTCCATCAAAACCTGAAAATCTTCAAAAGTTGGACATACCTCTTGACCGCCGAAGCTAAAGACGTGCGTCACCGGGTTCTAGAACCTCGCCGCGGCATGGAGGAAAGGGAGATGTAGCGGAGTGCGACTCAGCGTGAATAGTGCATTCAAGCCGAAACCCTGGAAGTTCAACTTTTTCGAGCCATCTAGAGAAGCGATCCAAGCTATGAGATTTTCAACGAGAAACGCCTCCATTTTTGTACAAAACTAAGATGAATTGAATCAAAACACGGAGCCAATGCTTTTAAAGAGGAAAAGACACTATTCAAGGGGACAAGTGTCAAAAATTGGGCGGCTGCAGAGTTAAGTGGCCGACCGGCCATCTTTTCTGACAGGCCGGCCATTTCTTTTTTCAAAACTGGCCGGTGGCCCCCTCTCTGCAATAATCCCGGCCGACCAGCTCCCAAAAATGGCCGGCCATGCTCCAATGTGTGTCTTTGGCCCTGTTTTACCCTCCGGGAGAAAGTTTCAAGCATTCCCATGCAACGGATGTGGCGAAGACCTATATTTCTCTCTGTTTCGAACGCGTTTCGTTGCCCATATCGTCCGAAGTACACTTCATTTTGTTAAGTTTTGTTTATCGAGTTGTTGTTTTGTTTATCGAGTTGTCGTTTTGCTTATCGAGTTGTTTGTCGAGCTGTCGTGTTTCGTGTTTTTGAGTTGTTACTCTTTGTTTAAGCTTTTTGTTGAGTCTTGTTTATCGAGTTGTCAACATTATTGTATTTTGTTTATCGAGTTGTAAGCTTGCTAAGGTTTTGTTATATCTTAGAAAGTTAAGTGGTTGCGTCGGTTCACTACCTGACTGGGCGAAATGCACGATGCACATTTCCATTCAATCTCATTATGATGCAAAATGATGCGATATGATGCTAAAAGTTTAAAATACAACACTTCTTTCAAAAACTGTTTCATCCCATCATGCTTCGCTTGTTACAACATTTTACAGACTAAGGCACAAGTTTTACAGAGAATAAAACTGTCCGGTAATGTACAAATGTGCTACAACTACTAGCAAAAGATAAATAAAACAGGAAACAGCCGCATCTGTGCTCTCAAGAGCAGTAATAAGAGGCCCTCTTCGTCCTCTTCTGCGGAATGGACTCTCCGCCACCATCGCCATCGCCATCATCTGAATCAGAGCGGTCATCCTCGGGATCCCCCTCAGCCTCGCCTCCACTCCCGGAACCAAGGCCGGAGCCGTCCTCTCCATCAGCAGATGTCTCCGACTGACGCTCTGCAACCTCCTCCTCCTCATCCTCACCAGGCTCCTCCTCCACAATATGTGCTCTGCGTCTGCGAGACGACCCCTCCCCTCGAAAAGGCCTGGATGGCCCAGCTCCGTGAAAAGGCCCAAATGGCCCAGCTCCCCGAGAAGGCCCAGGTGGCCCGGCCGGCGGCTGAGCGTACACCGGAGGCATCTAAGAACAAGGAGTTCAAATTAAATACATCAGTCCAAATATGTACATCAGATGCAGATACAAGCAAAAACTACAATGAAGTGGGTGCATGTAAACTCAGTGTACAAGTGAGGAGTGTGTCAGATGTGCTCTACACAAGTAGCCTATCAATGCAGTAGAAATTAGCATGTCATCAGAAGTATGATAAATGCCAGAAAACTAAAAGGTACCTGGAAGCCCATGATAGACAACTGTGCCTCCCTCCGCAGGACCATCCCCTCAAGTGAGGCTACCATCTCGAGCACCTGATCCATATACTCAACAGGGGGCTGCAGATGCAAAGGTAAGGGTGTCAGTAAAGGAGCGAACGTCCAAATATCTGAGTGATGAATCAAAGCTGTAAAACATACCGGTGGCGAGTCGGGGTCTCTAACATATCGATGACCGGGCATCGGAGGCTCTATCGCGATCGGAATCGGAGAGGTAGTCCCATACTGCCACCCCATCAGCTCAGTCGGCATGTCTGGCCACCCAGGATGAGGAAAAGTCGGAGGAATCGGGGGAACTGATCCACCCCTACCTCTAGATGTACCAGCCCTGCTGGTGAAAGGGGCGTCTGCAGCCCGAGCTCGGGCCTGGCTCGAAGGTGGCATACCACCAGGCCTCATCATCGGAGTGCGAACTCCCGTCAATGGAGGCATCAGGTATGTGTGACGGTAAGTGGCGTAATCCCCCTCCTCAAGATATAGCAAAGCATTAGTGCCCAGCATAGCATTAACAACATCCTGGGAAATGAGCACATCAGCGATCCGCATATCTGCTGGGGGTGCTGAGGGAGGGTCCTGAGAAGTGTACCCCCAGACCTAACGTAAGAAATGCTCCCCCAGGAAAAAGGCCCTACCAATCGGCCCTTCGAATAGGAGCCTATACCGGGAGGCACCCCACCCTCCGGCAAACTGGAATCGGAGACCCTCACCTAAGGGCGCCCACGGCTGCCATGTAATCTACGAATAACAGGTGCATAAACCAAGCAGAAATCGAAGATGTACAAGACAAAACAAAGATGAAAACAGAAAGAACTGAGAGTTCTAAAGTACCTCCGATGAGCGCACCGTGTCGAAATACTGTCGCAGGTAAAGGAGAGACTCCCGAGGTCTTGGCCGGTGCCGGCCTTCAAACACAAGTGAGTACGGGGTCATGAGAGGTCCCGCTACCATCATCTCCGGGACCAATGTCGGGAAATATACATAGACCCACAACTGTAGAAAATAAAGCAGAATGTGAAATGCTGAGGGCAAAATGCACGATACAGAGCATAAAGTGCGCCGTGTGTGCAATGTGCAAATAATGAGGAGCAGAAATGTAAAATCAAGAGGGCAGAAAGTACCTCCCAGGCTCTCTAGTAGTCGCGCTCATATAGCAATAAAGGGTGGCCAAGCCGGCACCACCCCAGTCATACCGCCTGACCTGTGACAGGTCCACCAAGGCACTCAACAGATAGAGCCCAATAGTGTTCCCTCTATCAGCAAACAGAGTGGTCCCGAAGAGGAACATCAAAAAGCCGCGAGCATACTGTGCTGCCTCATCAGGAGTCCCGGGCTCCATCTCCACCCGCCGGAAATGGGAAGAGAACCAGGTATATCGGACTCTCCCCGAAGCTCTGTCAACAGGCGGGCGAGTCCCCAGCAGATATATCCAAGCGGCCTCCCACTCGCCCATGTCATCATCATATGGGATCGCCCAGCCTCCCACATCAAGGCCGGTCAATACAGCGAAGTCAAAAGGGGTCATAGTCATATCCCCAGTGGCAGAGAAATGGAAAGAGTTGGTGGTGTCCCACCATCTCTCCACCAGGGCGGCCATCAACGTCCTCCTGGCAGGACAACGAGATAGCCCAGCACAGAAGGGCCCGAACCCCGCTAAGTCAACCAAATCCCGAACGGCCTCTGGGAGCTCAGCATACCAGTCTCTAGCCGCGGTGGAGCCATACTCTCGCACGTTGCGAGAAGTCATCTACATTCAGAATGAACACATGTTTCAGCATGAAATGAATAAAGCCGCGTGCGAATAAAATGAATAGGCTGCGTGCAAAGTAAAGTAAGTGGGCTGCGTGTTCACCATCAATTGGGCTGTGTGTTCAGAATATCAGTGTTTTGGGCTGCGTGTTCAAATCTCAATCAGTCTGGGCTGTGTGTTCAGAAAATTAATTTGGACTGCATGTTCAAATCTAAATCAATCTGGGCTGTGTGTTCAAAAAATCTATTGGGCTGTGCGCTCAGAATATCAGTGTTTTGGGCTGTGTGTTCGAAATATCGGTGTCTGGGCTGTGTGTTCAGAAAATCCATTTGGTCTGTGTGTTCAGAAATTCAATTTGGGCTGTGTGTTCAGAAAATCAATTGGGTTGTGCGCTCAGAATATCAGTGTTTTGGGCTGTGTGTTCGAAATATCAGTGTCTGGGCTGTGTGTTCAGAAAATCAATTTGGGCTGTGTGTTCAGAAATTCAATTTGGGCTGCGTGTTCAAATCTCAATTAGTCTGGGCTGTGTGTTCAGAAATTCAATTTGGGCTGCGTGTTCAAATCTCAATCAGTTTGGGCTGTGTGTTCAGAAAATCAATTGGGCTGTGTGCTCAGAATATCAGTGTTTTGGGCTGTGTGTTCGAAATATCGGTGTCTGGGCTGTGTGTTCAGAAAATCAGTTTGGGCTGTGTGTTCAGAAAATCAATTGGACTGTGCGCTCAGAATATCAGTGTTTTGGGCTGTGTGTTCGAAATATCATTGTCTGGGCTGTGTGTTCAGAAATTCAAATTGGGCTGTGTGCTCAGAATATCAGTGTTTTGGGCTGTGTGTTCGAAATATCAGTGTCTGGGTTGTGTGTTCAGAAAATCAATTTGGGCTGTGTGTTCAGAAATTCAATTTGGGCTGTGTGTTCAAATCTCAATCAGTCTGGGCTGTGTGTTCAGAAAATCAATTTGGGCTGCGTGTTCAAATCTAAATCAATCTGGGCTGTGTGTTTAGAAAATCAATTTGGGCTGTGTGTTCAGAAAATCAATTTGGGCTGCGTGTTCAAATCTCAATCAGTCTGGGCTGTGTGTTCAGATAATCAATTTGGGCTGTGCGTTCAGAAATTCAATTTGGGCTGTGTGTTCAAATCTCAATCAGTCTGGGCTGTGTGTTCAGAAAATCAATCTGGGCTGTGTGTTCAAAAAATCAATTTGGGCTGTGTGTTCAGAAATTCAATTTGGGCTGCGTGTTCAAATCCCAATCAGTCTGGGCTATGTGTTTAGAAAATCAATTTGGGCTGCGTGTTCAAATCTAAATCAATCTGGGCTGTGTGTTTAGAAAATCAATTTGGGCTGTGTGTTCAGAAAATCAATTTGGGCTGCGTGTTCAAATCTCAATCAGTCTGGGCTATGTGTTCAGAAAATCAATCTGGGCTGTCTGTTCAGAAAATCAATTTGGGCTGTGTGTTCAAAAATTCAATTTGGGCTGCATGTTCAAATCTCAATCAGTCTGGGCTGTGTGTTCAGAAAATCAATTTGAGCTGAGTGTTCAGAAGATCAGTGTTTGGGCTGCGTGTTCAAATCTCAATCAGTGTGTGCTGCGTGTTCACCATCAATTTGGGCTGTGTGCTCAGAATATTAGTGTTTGGGCTGCGTGTTCAAATCTCGATCAATGTGTGCTGCGTGTTCACCATCAATTTGGGCTGTATGCTCAAAATATTAGTGTGTTGGGCTGCGTGTTCAACCCTCAACTGGTGTGTGCTGTGTGTTCACAATCAATTTATGGGCTGAGTGTTCAGAAATTCAAGTGATTGAACCGCGTGTTCAGAGTGCAAACAAAATACAAGAAAAATTCATAATACGTTACAGAAAAGGTAAAAACGAAGTAAATACCTCTCGTGCCTCATGGGAGAGTTGATACTCAGGCTCCCACAGGAGGAGATCCCCGGGTGCTCGCTCGTCGAACTCGGTGAAATGATGAAAAACAGCCCGCGGAAGAACGTGTACTGGTGGATCATACCTCTCGGGGATGAAAGGGCGAACCCTCGGAGGCAGAGACATGATGTCAGGCTCGCCTTTGGCACCTGGAGAACCTCCACCGTGGGGAAATTGGCCCGCCATTTCAAGAAATCTGCAAAAGGGGCAAAAATGAGCCAAAATTGGAAAAAGTCAACAAAAGTCAACTCTCGGGAAATGAAAAAGTCAACAAAAGTCAACTCCTGAGAAAATCTTCCAAATATTGAGACAAACTCACCTCAAGTGGCGAAAATGAGAAAAGAAGCCCCGAAACCAAAATTTAATCGGTTCAAAGTGCTTGAAACTGAAAGATTTCGTGAAAACAACTTGCGTGGGACGTTGGAAAACGCGTATAGAGCCCAGATCTGAGAGAGAAAATGGTTTGGGAAGCTAGAGAGAAGGATTTTGGAGCTGCATCTATGAGCTCAAAATGTTTGGATAAGTGTATTTAAAGAAAAGAGGCTAAAAGGACAAAATTGCCCCCGGATTTGGCAAAGTGGCCGGCCGGCCACTTTTTCTGGCAGGCCGGCCATTTACTTTTCAAAAAATGGTCAGTGGCTTCCTTCTCCCAATAAAACTAGCCGGTGGTGTTCCCCACATGCCCTCCAAGGTCCCTGCAAATTTTGAGGAGGATTGGAGTCCCCGAGACCTGAAAAAGTACAAAAGAAGTGCACTTTCTGTCGCGAAATCGCTCCGCCGGAACTTTAGCTTCAACTTCCAATGCTTGTCTCATCGTTTACTCATCGAAGTGAGGTATATCCTTTTGAACATGTTGTAACCTCTCTGGAAGGTGGACCGGAGGCCGCGATCGAGTCACCCTCGCCGAAACGAGCATTTCTTCCCGCATTACGGTGCACTTTTCTATCAACACAGTGATTGTCTGCATTCGATATCACATTGAACGTATGCTGTTAAATATGTTGTGCTTATTGAGTTTCTTTGTTTTGCAGGCACGATATTGTACGTACGGTTCATTTAAGGCTGGTGCGACCAGACGAATCGCGCAGGTATCGTATCTTCTCCGTGTGAGACGCGACGGGAATTGAATAATTCTCTGCATTCCTAACTGCATGAAATGTAGTCGTTGCTTTGCATTCTTGCTTAAAACTGTTGTATCTATTTGCGAATACTTGCTCCATTACAGCTTGCTGCATTTGCACGATCATTGAGTTACTTTCGGCTTCTTGCATTGTCAGTTGCATTTTTCCCCTGCCTGCGAGCACATCTCTGTTTATCTCGCCTGTCTGTCTAAGTCTTCAGCCTTGTCAAAAATGGGTCGTCTCTGGGCTTTGACATTCATTCCCGTCACTTATGACTTTCGAGTTCTGTCAAAGAGGGGCAACTGTAGACACCCCATTTTTGACCGACCTTGAGACTCAGACGTCACCAGTTGAGCGCTCGGTGATATTGCATATCGTGCTCGTCCAGAGGTTTCAGAGTCTCGGCTGCGAGCCTTGCCTTCGGACTTCCGGACTCTTTTGCGCTTTGCCTCGGTTTGCGAACCAGGCTCGGTTTTCTCTGTTTCTCTCCCCGAAGGAAGGGAGAGGTCTCGTAGACCATCTCTCAGTGGCCGTAGGCTACGTTTTGTGGTCGTAGGCCATTTTTGCCCGTTTGGAGTCCGGTTTCCGGTTTTTCAGAATCGTTGGCCGTGTGCCTCGGTTCGGGACCGCTTAACCATCTCTGTTTGCTCTGATTTTTGGCATACTTCTTATTTGCTCCCTTTTGAGGGACACTGTTGTCCGAGAGACCGACTTCGTGGTCGAACACTACTCCCGGTGCCTAACAGTCAGTTTTCGGGGCCCCGAACTGCGCGTTTCGGCCCCCGAACCTTCATTTTGCATCGGTTTGAGCTCATTTTTGGCGGGGACCTCTGTTTTATCATTAGAAAGGCCGTAGAAGGGTGGGAGGCCAGTAATTGTCCTATCAGCCAACTTTATCCCTTCATCGCTCTCCATCGCCCGATTTTTCCCACTTCAAAGCCAATGTTGAACACCCTTGGGCCATTTTCTTGCACCCCGAACCCCATATTTGTGATGTACACATATCGGAGGCCACCAATATTTGGTGGCCAGCCAGTAATTGTTGTTGAACCTTTTGAACCCCTTTGAAAAGTGGGTTGTTCTCTCTCCTGGTTCACTTTTTCCAGTGTTTAACCACAGGGTTGTGTTGTGCACACATCAGAGGCTCTCTTTTTGTGGTGGCCGGCCACTAATTATATTTGAACCTTTTGACCCTTGGCCGGCCAGCCATGGGAAGTAGCCGGCCGGCCACCTGCAACCTAGATAAGTAGCCGACCATGCTCCTTGCATCAAGTACAGTACAGATATGCATCTGTTTTCCCCCCAGATTGTGTATCCGGGGGGGTGCATTTTTGGGGGGAAACTTGATTGTTTTCCCTCCATTTTTTCCCCCCATTTTCCCCCTCTTTTTGCCTATATAACCAACCTCCAGCTCTGGTTTTAGGGGTTGGAAATATCACCTAAGAGCTTTGCATACATACACCTTCCTCTCCCTCCCTTCCAAGCTCCAATCCTTCAAACCCTACACCATTTTGCACTACACCTCATAGCACCACATCCCCATCTTCCATTCCAGCAACTTGAAGCTGATTTCTAGAGCTAAAAAGACACCAAACTCAAGCCAAGAGTTGCCTAAAGTTTGGTCTTCAAAGGTAAGCACCATTTTCCCTCTTTTTGAGCTTATTTTGTATGCTTTCCAAGTCATATTTTCTTGCTGTTTTGGGCTCCGACCCTAACTGGAACTAGGCTTATTTTGAGCTATTTTTCATGTTTGTTCAAGGGTATTTACCTGTTTGAGGTCTCCTTGTTGCACTTGCTTCATTATCTCCCTTGTATGCCATCTTCTTGTGTAGTATTTTTGGCCTATGTATAAACTGTTTTGGGCTCTGTCATGAACTGAAAAGTAGCTTATTTTGAGCCCTTCTTCAACATTATTGAAGGGCTCATTGCTTTTTGAGGCTTTCATTTATCAGTTGCCTTTGTATCTCTCTTTTGGCTCCATTTTTGCATGATTTGTTAGCCTCTTATGCTTCTATTTTTGAGCTTTGGTCCGAACTAAAAATAGTCTTATTTTTACCCCATATTCATGTTTCATTAAGGGTCTTTCACTGTTTGAGGCATCCTTTATATACTTTGTGTTATATCTCTATTTTTGGCCTTATTTTGCATAGCATTTTGAGCATTCTTGTACACTGTTTTGGGTCTGACCACCAACTGTAAAATATCATATTTTGGACCCCTCTTCAACATTGTTGAAGGGTCCTCATTTGTTTGGGGCCAGCAGCTGTGGCTTGCTTCTTTATCTCACATTTAGGGCCATTTTTGCATGCTAGTTTTGCCCTATTTGTGTTTGCTGTTTGGCCTTGCTTAAAACTATAAACATGCTTTTTTTGGGGCTTCCTTGAATCTGTCTTCACATGTCATGATCAAATAATGCATGCTTGATGTAGCTACAAGTCATTTCATGTGCTTAATCTTGCATTTCGGGACCATTTCATGCATCGGGTGCCATATTCCTATGATTCGGGGCTGTTTTGGGTCATGTTTTGCTTCTGAAACTTGCATGTTTGTATGCCATTTTCCATGCCTTGCCATGTCTTGTTAGAGTGGCATTTTGTGCCTTAGGATCGGTCCTCGGTTTGCGTGCATGTGTGCACGCATTCCGAGTTGTCTCATTTTCATCTTATGGCCTCTTATGTGAGTGTGGCTGAGGTCCACTCGTGTTGGTGTAAGCCCATGTTGCATCGTGTATGCCATCTCATAGCATTGTGCATGCTAGGTTGTATATTAGTTGCATTCATGCATGTCATGCATATTGCATTGTGCTTGGGATAGGAGTTAGCCCGAGCACGGGAAACGAGGTACGTTTCGTACTCCAAGTGACGGAACGTGTCTCAATTCCAAGTCATCGACACTCTGGATTATCCATGATGGAGTTAGGTTTTAGTTGAGTTTTCATGTGCATTCATTCTATATTAAGTTGCACAATTCGACTCCTCGGCCATCATGCATCGAGATGCGTGATTGGTGGCACGAGGATCGAGGCATGCATACATTTGTGAAAATACATTGCCATGCCCTTTTCCTGCTCTCTGTTGCAGCAAATCAAGATCAGCAGTCTTCCGGGGCTTGGCGCGCTTTCCAAGGATAAATTGCAAACAGAGGCTAATCGGGGCATCGCCGTGGATTTCCGCGCAAGGCAACCCAGACATGCATCATCCATCATCTGAAGAAGAGTCAAGGCAGTCCCTGGCTTGCATGCCAGTTTATTATTTTTCTTAGTTAATTTGTAAATTAATTAGGAATTTGTATTATTTGGACTGTACTATTTATTCGGACCCTCTGCGTGAGGGCACAACTGTAATAAGTGTGCGTGTGTGCGTTGTATGTCTTCCAACCTCACGTCTGTCTCCCTTTTATTTATCCTCTTATGATGGTTAGATTAGGGCATATTTCAATTAGCATACAGTATGATAGCATGTTTGCATTCATTCATCTGTATTGCATGCACCGGGCTCGGCGCATCATACTAACTGCATTGTATTTTCAATTCCAAATTGAATACATGTTAGCTGTAGCATTTCATATGCCATGTTTAGAATAGCCGAGCCTGCTATAGTTGCATTTTGCATGTGTTGCATTAGGCATTTTTGTGTAATTAGGATCATGAATGGATTTCTAATAAGTTTCTGTTTTGGCTTGGAGTACTCGGTGAGTTTTTATGCTTTAGCATCCTTGCATGCGTGTGAGTGACTGCCATGAATAGCATGCTTACCATGAGGCTAATTGCTTATATGATATAACTGCCTGAATGCCTGTGGGTGAAGGTTGGGTTATTTGAATTGGAACAATTCATCAAATGTGTGTTTTAAGCCCACTAGATAGTGGCAAAACCATCTTTTCTTAAGCCCACCTGAGGGTGGCAAAATCTGCATCTTTAAGCCTACTTGCGAGTAGCAAACCATCTTTCAAAAATAAACATGAAATGTTTTGTTCCAATTCAGGCGATCCAGTCTATACTTGTATGCTATGCGCATCACATAGTAAATTTAGGCTAATAACCGGAATAAGAACACATAATGTTTTCAAAAATAGATATCATGGTTAGTAGAGGCCGATCTTTGATCGGGTGAGCGGGGGTGCTCACGAAGTGACCTTCCCCAATCGTACCCAAGTTCCCGAGCCAAGGCAACTTTGGTGATGACGGACACGTGGCCTTAGGCAAACGAGTCAGGGTTTCCTAAATTTCCCCCAAAATAAAATATTTAGGTGGTGACTCTGTATCTGGCAAAACAGTCCATGTTTGGCACTTCTTTTCTAAAAATCTGTTTTCTCAAAACGATTTGCCGGATTTGGACTCTTTGGTTCAGATTAAGAACCGTGACAATTTGAGAGTCCGACCTGTAGTGACCCCAAATGAACAGAACGGGACTCACCCTCCCGGGGCGTTCGGGGACGTCTACAAACACACTTAAAGAAAATGGCTTAAATAGCTTGAACTTGGCCGGATGTTATGCCAAGCTCATTGTGTCAAGGGTCATCAAGCATTAATTCATGGTGTTTTTGATGTCCTTGAAGCGTTGCAACTTCCCTTTTTGAGTTCATTCCATGACAAAAGCGAAGGGTGGTCCATTCGTATTACATTCATTGATTTTTCGTCCAAAATGACATTTGAGATCATCAAGCGATCATATCGCTCATTGATGGTTTTGGAATCAATTCCAACCTTCTCTTGAGGTTTTCCTATGACAGAGATGGAAGGAAGGACAAATAGAGCTTGAAAATGCTCTATCTGCACTGATTTCACCTTAGAGCACAAAAATAGAGTTTGTACCAAATAAATGCATGGCCGGCCCTTGGTGTGCGGCCAACAGTGCAGTTTTGCAAAAACAGAGGCAGTGGCTGAAGGTGAAACAGAGGCAGCCTGGGGCAGACAGAGCAGCTTTCAAGCGATACACATGCAACCTCCATCCATCTTCCTTGGTGTTCATATCAAATGCATTGTTATTTAATTGTTTTATTAGCATAGCAAATTGTGTTGTAATATTTACTTAGCTTAGCCTAGTTAATTCATTAATTAGCTTAGATAATTAGTTAATTATTCATTTCAAGTTTTGTAAAAATTAGCTTAATTAGCTTAGCTAGTTAGCTTATTCATTTGGACCCTCATTCGCGAGGGCGTAATGTTGTAATAGGTGTGCGTGCGTGTGTGTATGTCTTCCAACCCCACGTCTTTCTCCCTTTTATTTAATCGTTTTTGATGGTTAGATTAGGGACATATTTCAATTAGCATACCTTATGCTTTCATACATTCATTTCGTATTGCATGCACCAAGGCTCGGCGCATCATTCAAACTGCATTGCCATTTCAATAATTCTTTCAATGCGTGTTTAATCGCATATTGTTTAAATTGAATCAAATGCCATGCTTAGTAGCTGAGCCTATTAATTGTATATTGCATGTGTTGCATTAAGCATTTTGCATAGGTAGGAATCATGCATAGTTTTCTAACCCATATTTTCCTAGCTTGGAGTACTATGTGAGTTTTTATGCTTTAACATACTTGCATAAGTGTGAATGTTGCAATGTTTAGCATGCTTGTCATGAGGCTATGTGCTTAAATACTAAACTGCATGAATGCCTGTGGATAAAGGCCTGTTGTTTGAATTGGAACGATTCAACAAATGTGCATTTTAAGTCCACTTTGTTGAGTGGCAAATCTGTTTTAAGCCCACTGTATTTGGTGGCAAATCCGCGAACTTTAAGCCCACTTGAGGGTGGCAAATTCAAACTATTTTCGCAAACAAACATAAGTTGAATTGTTTCAAATTGAGTAAACTGGTCTATAGCATCACATAGTAAAGCTAGCCTAATAATCAATAAGAACACATAATGTTGATAAAAAATCATCTCATGATTATTAGAGGCCTATTTTGATCGGGCGAGCAAAGGTGCTCAATTCATGACCTTCCCCTCTCGTACCTAAGTTCCCGAGCCGAGGCAACTTTGGTGATGACGGATACGTGGCCTTTGGCACGAGTCATGGGTTTCCTAAATTTTCCTAAAATAAAATATTTAGGTGGCGACTCTGTATCTAGCAAAGCAGTCCACTTTTGACACTTTTTGATTCGAAATCAATTTTCCAAAATGATTTGCTGGATTTAGACTCTTTGGTGATTATCAATTTCATATTGCACTTATGAGATTAGATTCAGAACCGCGGGAGTTCGAACTGTAGGGCTTCATTTCGAGCCTTCCGAAAGGGGGTGTACGAAAAAGCCAAGCTACAATTTGTAAACTCAATTTCTTTGGGTTGAACATCTTCAAAACTCTTTCAAAACACATGAAATTAAGTTGTTCCAAAATGAATGACATAGTCTATACTTGTATGCTTCACATAGTAAATCTTAGGATTTATTTGATAACCGGAATATGAACATATAAAGGAAATAAAACTCATATCATGGTTTAGTAGAGGCCGATTTTGATCGGATGAGCGAGGGGTGCTCAATTAATGACCTTCCCCTTTCATACCTAAGATTTCGAGTCAAGCATCTTTAGTTACGACAAAGAGTGGCCTTGGCACAAGTCACAGGTTTTCTAATTTTTTCAAAATTTTAGGTGGCAACTCTAAGATCTAGTGATGCAGTCCATTTCTGGCAAAGGTTTTGTACTAAGATGGAATTTCAATAAAATTGCCAAATCTGAACTCTCATCTATGTTTCACATTGCACTCGTGAGACTAGATCGAAGAAATCGAGGGTCTGAACTGTTTAACGTGTACGGGTACTCCCCGAACGATGTTACAACTTATAACATCAAAATCTGGAATAAGGATGTGTTTGGAAACATTTTTAAAAGAAAAAGAACCCTCCTTGCTCGCATAGAGAGAATCCAAAAAGCCCAAGCCTACTCTTTTTCTCACAACCTTCATGTTTTAGAAAAAAGACATGGTGAAACAATTTAATAATACTTTTTTCGAGAGGAGATCCTTTAGTTTCAAAAGTCTAGATCCAAATGGCTTACTATGGGTAACCAAAACACTAGGTTTTTCCATATCTCTACCCTCAATAAAAGAAGGAAGTTAAAAATTAATATTCTTAGAGATGATAGGGGTAACTGGATTTCTGACACCAATGACCTCAAAACCCATATCATTGATCATTTTAATAACTTGTTTAAGTATGAGAAAACCACCCTATTGGAGAATTAGACCAACATTGCTAGAACTAGATTTACCTTAAAAGACAATGATCAGCTTTTAACCTGTATTTCTAACTATGAGATCCAAAATGCCATCAAGAACATTAAAGCTCTCAAAGCACTTGGAAAAGATAGTATCCAAGCTATTTTCTATCACAGGAACTAGAACATTGTTGGCCCTTCTGTTTACTATTTCATTAAGAATTGTTTTCATAACAAACTTGTCCCTAAGAAGATTAATGTAACTCAAATTGTCCTTATTCCTAAACTGGATAACCCTGAGACCATTAAACAAATCAGACCTATTAGTCTCTGTAATGTCACCTATAAGATCATCACCAAGATCATTGTTAATAGACTTAGACCTCTCCTCTTTAATCTCATCAATCCCAATCAGAGTAGCTTTATACATGGCACAACTAACACTGGCAAGATTATCATAACTCAAGAAATTATTATTCACACTCTTAGATACAAAAAAGGGTAAATCTAGGGGTATGGTTATTAAGATTGATCTTAAAAAAGCCTATGATAGAATATCTTCGGATTTTATTCAACACACCCTGAAAGAATTTAAACTCAATGCTAACTGGATTACCCTCATTATGAGCTGTGTTTCTAATATTAGCTCTTCTATTATTTGGAATGGTGTCTCCCTAGCATAAACATGGGCAGAGGACTTAGGCAAGGAGACCCTTCATCCCCTTATTTTTATTTGTCATTTGCATGGAAAATCTCTCTAACATGATTAGACTCCAAATTGAAAGTGATAGGTGGAAGGGACTCAAAGCTTCTAAAGATAGCCCTCCTATCTCTTATCTTTTTTTTTTCTTTTTTTTTTTTTTTTTTTGCTGAACTGTGACTGTATTATGGAAGTACTTTCTAATTTTTGTGATATGTCTGGCCAAAAAATCAATCTCCAAAAATCCAAAATGCTTGTCTCCCATAGCCTCGCTAGAAGCGAAACCCTCCCCTTCAGCTATATTGATGACTTGGGTAAATACTTGGGCTCACCCATCCTCCACCATAGAGTCAACAAAAACCTTATAAAGGACATCATTGAAAAAATGTCCAAAAGACTTTCAGGATGGAAAGTCAAGACCTTGTCCTTAGCTGGAAGAACTACTTTGGTCAAATCTCTAACCTCTGCTATTCCAAACCATATTATGCAAACCATGGAACTCCTACAGAGTGTTTATGATCAAATTGATAGATTGAACATGAACTTCTTATGGGGCAGTACTGAAAGAAAAAGAAAAATCCATCTTGTTAATTGGCATCAAGTGTGCAAAAACAAGAAACATTGTGGGTTCGACATAAGGAAGGCAAGAGAACAAAACTCAGCTCTTAGTTCTAAACTGGGATGGAAATTGGTAAACAAATTTGAGGATCTCTAGTGCAAAGTTCTTAGGGCCAAATACCTTGAGAATCATTCCATATTTAATTGGCCTAGCAAAAGAAGAGCCTCTCACACTTGGAAAAGCATTATAAAAAATAGGGAGGTGCTAGATAAAAAAATTAAATAGAGTGTAAACATAGGAGAGGACATCTTTTTATTGACTGATTGGTGGTGTGGAGCTCGGCCACTTTGTAACATTTATCAAGGACCTTATACTGACAATGGAGTAAAAGTCAGTTCCATTTTAGATGATGAAAGGAAATGGGACTTGTCTACAATTCAGGATATCAATTCTTAACAAGACAAGGAAGATATTCTTAGCATATATAGACCCAAGTATGTGACTTTCAAAGATAGTCTCACTTGGAAGGGATCTATGAATGGTAACTTTTCAACTTCAGCAGCTCATCAAGCTATAATAGGGAATAAAGATAATTGGGTGGACTGGCAATGGCTGTGGAAAATTAAAGCTCCTCAAAAAATCAGAAGCTTCATGTGGCTTGTCATGAAAGAAAGATTGCTAACCAATCACATGAGACTCATTAGAAATCTTTCTGAGACAGATACATCTCCTAGATGCCAGAATAACAAAGAGGATATTCATCATTTACTCAGGGGTTGTCCTAAAGCAAAGCTAATATTGCTAAATCTGAGGGACACTAGTTGGGGGCAGCACAACTCATCTATTTCTCTTCAAGAATGGATCAAGATTAATGTTAAAAGCAAGGGGCACATTAATGGTATACTATGAAGTACAGGTGTGGGTGCGGGTATGGGCACGCCGATATGGCAAAACTCAAAAAAAGTATGATACGGGTACGGTTACGCCGACATTTTTTTTTAATTATAATTATGGTTAAAGGATCCAACCTACAAATTAAAATTAAATATGAAAACTAAAAAAAGAACTACAAAACTAAAAAACAAATCATATTTCAATTCAACAATGCCAACATTAAAACCTTTAAGCATTAAAAATAATATTTGTGAAAATCTTTTTTAAAATCTTAATTTATTTTTAAAATTTGTGTCTGTCTGTGATCATAATTTATTTTTAAAATCTGTGTTTGTGATCATAATTTATTTTTAAAATCTTTTTTCTTGCTCATCAATTATATTTAGACATATCTACATGATTTCAGGGACTTGGTATTTTGCGTAATGGAAGGTAAAGTAGATCCCAACTTTATAAACTCCACAATAAGTGAAATCTAACAGAGTTTGCAATTTTTATTTATTAGTTGTAAATGCTTACTGCTTTTTAATCTGGGTTAGACATTAATTCAAATTTTTCTACAGGATGAAGAGGTTCTAGATAAGGTGTTTATACGGTGAGACCAAAGAAATAATAGGGGCACAAAAATTACTGATTTATAGGGGAAAAGAGAGAGAGAGAGAGAGAGAGAGAGATGAAGAACACTCACCGGAGGGAAGATGAAGATGATGAAGAACACTCGCCAGTTGCTGATCTACAGAAAAAGTGAAGAAACGAAGATGGAGACGAAGAGACGAAAAGACGAAGAGCCGAAGAAGAAGAAGAAGAAGACGAAGACAAAGAAGAAAATGAAGAAGACGAAGAAGAAGAACACTCATCGGAGGGCTTTGTCTCGTTGCATCGTCGTTGGCTTCGAAGTGAAGAGATGCTGTTGTTGCTGAAGAAGAAGATGAAGAAGCCTGCGCTTGGGCTTTGTCTCTTTGCTGCTGCTGCTGAAGTGAATAGATGCAAGAAAGAACAAAACAAAACCTAGGTGTATAGATTATATTCTTAATATTACAAAATGACCCCGTATTTTTTGTTTTTTTTTTAATAAAGAACATAAATAAATTGCTCCAGTACCTCTACTTCACTTATAAATTTGATTTTTTGCCTCGGCATACCCGAAACGTACCAATGGCGTACCCATGCTGTACTCGATTGAACCAAACGTACCGAATCCCTTTTTGCTATACTCGGTACGCATACAGCCGTACCTGTCATGACCCGAACGCACCCCTATGGATTAAGGTCATACCCGGCCAGTAATCAAAGGATTACCTACGGCCTCAAACCTGATCAAACATATTCTCAATAGAATAAGGGGCCAAAACGGAAGCAGATTTAAAAATTTTGTCCAATGAGCTATGCTTACATGGTAAAGAAAAACATTCCATTAACAATCCATCATAACTCACACATGTAGACAGAAGTAACATCTCATATGTCCAGGAACTTTCAAACATGTAGTCAGCCAAACAAAAAGCTTATGTACGTGATGATCCACATATTCACTAGGGTAACAAAATAGTGAACAAAAGAAAACAAGATCTCATGCGTGAGACGTTCGGGCTGACTCCACTACTTAACTTCCTCTCGTATCTTTCACTGAGGCTAGGTTTAGACATCTATTTGCTCACCTACACACATGTAAATGAGAGCGAGCGATAGTCCAGTGAATAATATCATAATAAAGGAGTTACATGAATGAAACTTGTAGCAATCACATCCAACGGCCATAAGCCCAATTACATTTCCATCTAATACATCGAACGGCCTTGGGCCTAAACATATCAAACGGCCTCAAGTCTAATTCATTCGTGTTAAATGGCCTTCGGCCCAATCATTTATATCAAACGGCCTTTGGCCCAATTATAATATTCAAACGACCTTTGGCCCAATCATTTATGTTAAACCTTTGTCCCATCATTCATATCAAACGGCCTTTGACCTAATCATAATATTCAAACGTCCTTTGGCCTAATCATTTATGTCAAACGGCCTTTGGCCCATCATAATAATCAAACTGCCTTAGGCCCAATTCATTTCCATACTCGTATCCATGTGTGTCTCGTACCCTTGATCATGATCATATTTGTATTCAATTAGTCTTATGCAAAAGACTGTCATTGGGAATATTCAGCCATAATTTAACATACAAATCCATAAGGCTCATCCAGAAACGTTTGTAAAATAACGTACTTGAACATATCTTTACTAAGATATTACTCACAGTGATCTGTCAGATGATTTGTCCTTACGCTTGACCCTACATATATCATAAACATAATGGGTCATAAGCAATTCAATCGGTTCTTAATATATATATATATTCCTCTTAGGCCTCTTTCTTATCTTCTTAGTCCATTTACAATGCTCAAAGTATGCCTAAAAGTACTCAGAAATGAAAGAGAACGGAAAACAAAACACAAAACCACTTTTCAAAATTTCTGAAACAGGGTTCTCCGCTCGAGCGGACCCCTTTGGTCTGCAAAAGTATTGGTTGCCTCATTTTTGTGCCCAAGCGTGACTTTGATTGGGCGCTCAAGCGTAACTCCTCATGCTCGAGCGGACATCAATGTCTACAAAACTTTTGAGAGCTAACATTTTATGCTCGAGCGGCGTATTCCCCGCTCGAGCGGACTCAACGAATTCTGGAATTTCCAACAAGCTGTTTGAGCTTTAAATTTGCATTCAAATTGATGTTACTTGCATGTTATGACCCATAATTCACTTGTACATCTTCTAACATGATACAAATACTAAATTTACAACATTATGAAGCTCAATTCCCATGAATCAATTACATGCATACTCAATTTATACCAAACTTATTTCCAGTACATCAAATTCATGCAATCAAAATTCATACCTCTATGAATTATGCTTGCATGTGGAATATAACTTCCATTCTCAACTTGAGTGATGTAAAAGATGATCAAAGGCATGAATCTTAATCAAAATTCAACATGGATCATATGTTTCATGCTCAAATACACAAATTCATGGCAAACTTTTACATGCATGCTTAGAATGACTTAAAATTCATTAAATTCAACTCAATTCATGTTCTTGATTATAATTTATCTTTGAGTTCACATAATTACAAATCAAACTCATGAATTCATGTCTAATTACTCACCTAGAGACTCAAATCTTCCAATTCCTAGCTAGTTCTTGAGCCTGGCTTCCAAATTCCCAAGGCTTTAGTTCAAAGCTCCAATTTTGTGCTCCCTCTCTCTCTACAATTGACTTACTCTCTCTCTCTGTCTCTAGAGTGAAATCTTAGCCAAGTTGGAAGAAAATGAGCTCAAGGAGTACACTTAAGTGTATATAGGCCTATTTATAGGCTTGACTAATTAAACTTGATTAAGGCTAATTAATTGTACCTAATTCAATCATTTTAATCTAATTATTTTGATCCATATCAATTTTCAATTAAATTTCACCATTGGCTCTAAAAATTATGCTAATCACAACGGCATAGTCAATTTCGGTTTTTGTGGCCGATAAAGCCTTCAATTTTCAGTTTACAACAGTAAGTTGAACAGATCTTCCTACAGTGAACAGATAGAAATTTAAAAACACATATAATCATATAAATGGCACTCAAAGTCATATTAAGCACATAATCACAATCATAATCAAGATTAATTAACATAATATGAGACAGGGTCATCACAATATCGGTATACGTACCCGCACTCGGTACTCGTACGATACTATTTTTGAAGTACCCGTGCTTCATAGATGGTATACAATGGTCCCTAATCTTCTAACGCCATTCTGGAATATATGGAAGGAAAGGAACAATGAATTGTTTGAAAATCATACCCAACCCCTCTTTATCAGTGTTAACCTTATCTTAAAACAAGCAAAGGAAATTCAAGAAGCCTTCCAAGACTTCTTGAATCCAAATTATACAGCTTCCATACTAACTAAGTGGTCTTGTCCCAATGCAAGTAAACTCAAGCTAAACACTGATGGATGTTCAAAAAGAGACCTAGGACAATTAAGCTATGGAGGGTTGCTTAGAGATAAAGTTGGATCATGGGTGTGGGACTACCATGGCTACCTAGGCAATTGCACAAGTTTAGAGGTAGAACTATGGGGAATATATAGAGGCTTAACCATAATTATGCAAAAAGGAATGTCCAACATCATCATTGAAACTGATTCCCAATCTATCATGAAACTAATCAAAGATGGAGCTGGGAGCAACTCACCCTACAGAGCCATTGTTGAGGATGCAAATTTCCTACTTAGAAGATGTCAATGCTCTATCCAGACCATACCCAGGGAAGGAAACTAGAGTGCTGATGCTTTGGCAAACCTTGGAGTAAACCAGCAGGAACACCTAGTATAGTTGTAGGATCCACCTAGCTCTTTATTTTCTTTGTTAATTGCTGACTTGGTGAATGTAAATTCTGGAAGGCATTGAATTATCCCAAGACTATTCTGTAATCTCTTATGACTGTTTTCTTTCCTATGAATCAAAAAAAAAAAAATCTGAACACTTATTTGAACAAAAGAGCGAATAAAATTATAATTCAAATGAATTTTGTCAAGCGGAATTGTCAATTACAAAAACTTAACATTATTAAACTTTTGTCAAGTGTGACAATGAGATATCATTATAATGTGTGCACTATTGTTTTATTACATTTTCAAATATGGATATGTTTCATTTGAGAGATTTTGATGTGAGAGAGGACTTATGGGCTCATAAAAATATTTATAGGACTAAATAGTTCATAAGTCATGGATATGAGATTTATTAATAAATATCATAAAAAAATAAAAATTATGCATTATATATATATGTATTAGTGAGATGTTTTTTCATTAATTAATTAATTTATTTATTTGTATTGATTTCAGAGTAGTCCCCAATCCTGGCATTTTTTTTTTTTCTAATTTTTTTATGATGAAAATTGATTAGAAATAAACTGATTAAGGTCTCAATTTCATGGGTAAAATTGGCACATTGAGGATTTAATTCATACTTATGGCAATGATTTAAATCGCCATTTCATATAACAAGTTGAGAAGAATATGCATGTAAAAAATTGGGTTGATTAGACATAAGTAATTACATGATAAAATCACACTCACACACATAGATATATATATATATATATAACACATAGATGGTATTCTTAAAAATATGTAAGCCGTATACATAAAAATGATCTAATAATATAACAACCGAAATTGGATCAACTTGGTTATATTTTGCACGGATGATTTTCTTAATTAATTGATAAGATAAACGATTTAAATCACCAAAATAAGTCCAAATTAATCAAATAATAAAATCAATTTCACCGTAAAATTAAAATTTTCATCTTTAAAAAATCTAGACTCAACTTTCTTATCCCTCTATATATAATAATAAAAAAATATAATTAATTTTTTTCTTTATTCACTCAAACAAAAAGTCATAATTATTAATTTTTTTCTCACTCCACTACCCAAATGGAGTGAAGCCAAGAGGAGCAAATGACGGATAATGTTGTACCATAAGGTACCATAGACTGCTGTGGCACTCAAAGATGACTTGTTTCAAGTCTCTTTCAATAATTGTAAGGTTCATTTTGTAAATTATTGATGAAAAATATTAAATTAATTGAATATTTATAATCTCATAGCAAAAATATATATATATATATATATATTTTTTATTAAAAACAAATAATGTATTGAACCCAAGAGGAGAGGCTCAATGTGGATGTTTCGTAGGTAGACATTCACGTGAATAGACACACACCTCATATATATATATAATTTATTGTTTTTTACCTCCCTCAGCTGCTTTATCTTTCATTATATATATATAATTTTGGGCTCGATAAATAGTGTATTGTTTTTTTACCTCCGATCAATAAATCAATATATAATACTTCCATGATTGGTCAAAACAATTATAATAATATTAAAATTGTTTTTAATATTTAAATTTATAAAAATTAATAGTAATGAAAAGTAGCAAGGCACATGTATAATTAATTGTTCTTGTGTGTGCAAATAAAGATACAAAACCATTATAATCCTTCCATGTTTGTGTTTTAACTAATAATTAATTGGGTATAAATGGACCGCCCAAATCACTCCATATCAAGAAAACCTTTCAGTTAATGAAGGATTAGCCACCTCTGCTGATTTTCTTCGCATTCTCAATGATATGAAACTTATGTATGGTATGGGAGGTTCTAAATATGCCCAAAATTGTTAGTTAGACACTCCGTGCTTCATTTTTTTTTTTTTTTTTTAATACCATTCTAAGATAATCTGATCACACATTTAATAATGATGATAAGCAATATATATATATATATATATTTAGAGAACCAAACAACGCATTAATGACGCTCCTGACATGAAGTCAAGTTTGTAGAGGATTATAAAAATGAAACCCAAAACCCATTTCCATTTCAAGAGGGGAGATTAATATTGAAATCTGTAGGTTGTAGAACCCTAAGTCCTATCTCCAACTCTTTGCATTAATTGCATTTCTCATGATTCCAAAGTTTCTTTTTTGTCTTCCTCTTGTTTAAAACATCACTGATGTCGAACTTCCCTGGTGCTTTCTTCTAGAGGTTTTTTATTACCCATTTCGGAGAAATTTTTATATGGTAATAGAGTATCACGTGATATTATTTTTTACTAATCATAAATATATGTCTATTATTGTTCTCTAAACACTTAATATAATTGTAGTGGACCTTACTGTCAAAGCCAATCACAATAATAGAAAGTACTACATGACATGTACTCTATTCTCATACAAAAATTTCTCTCCATTTCCCATGCATGAAACCAAGGACACTCTTAGTGACATTGTCATGTTGAGCACCCTATTCCTTTTAATATGAGATGGATTGTCATGTTAAAGGTTTTTTACTACTCATTTCTAAGGGTGTAAATTGGGTTCGACCCTGTTCATCTGGACCCAGGTATAAGCCAACCCATGTTAGATCGTTTAGGTTCCCACAAAAAATTGGGCCAGCTCACGAGTTAGAAAATTAGGCCCAGGCCCACGGGATATTCGGGCTTTGGGCAGGTCTAAATATTTTTTTATTTATTTTTCTATCAAAATTTTATTCTTTTCTACTAAAAATGACACTAGACCTTGGGCGGGTAGGGTCTCGGATGGGCCGGGCCTCGGATCAGGCTTTGAGCGGGCTGGCAGGTCGAACCGACAGGCCGGGCTTCAAAATGATGACCCAGGCCCAAGCTTAATATGACAACCCTCACCTCTGATCAGTGTTAAATTGTGATTAAGCATGATAAGCAATTGATTAAGATGAAATCCTGAATTGACTGCATGAGTGTGTTGTTATAATTGCATTCCTATCTGTTTATCATTGAATGATCTGTTCATGTTTTGATTTCGAACTGCGAATTGAAAGCCTTATCGACGACTGATTCAAAAACTCATTAGTGTTATATGCTAATTAGGATTTATGGAATTTTATGGTAGACTTAATTAAAATTTAATTTGGAATGATTAAATTAGAATAAACCATGCTAAATTAATTGAATATAGATTAATTGAATGTAAGTTAGTTATGGTTTTGCCATTGAGTGGGTTTATACCTTGTTGCACACCTCATTCACAAATTGACTCATCTTTTCATCTTCTTCACCCAAAAACGTGAGAGGGTTAGAGAGTTGGAAGAAAAATTGATTCAAAAAGAGATTAGCTTGGAGAATTTGAGGAATTGAAGAGAATTTGCAAATTTGAGCTGACATACTTGGAATTCAAGACTTAAGGTAGGAAATTCATCCTCTTAATCATGAATTTGAGTTGTTACATGCATAGTTCATGGAAAATTGGTGATTAGAGTCAAGAATTAGCTTAAAGTGTTGTATTGAGTAGCAATGTTTGCATGTATGTCCATGTCATTGAGTTTTAAGATCATTTTCATAAGAATTTCCACATGCATGTTCATATTTTGGTTATATTTTGGAAATTCACCATGTTTTTGAGCTCAATCTTGCATTTGGTCATGTTTTGGAGCATTGGAGTTCATTGGAACTCATGCATGTTATGTTCTTGCTATGTTCATAAAGTTTCATTCAAAATTGTGTTCAATTGTCACACCTTTGGACTTGATTTTATAAAATGATCTTTAAAACATGTCGTACTATGAGTTTCTAAGTGTCTTCCAGAAAATTAGCCTAGAAAAATCGAATTTGAAGCTTTAGAGGTTGAGTTTTGTGCTTGAGGATCAATTTGGAAATTCCAGATTGTTGATCCACGCTTGAGTGTACACTCTGAGTACATGCACTTCTGCTCGAGCGTCTAGGGTCACGCTCGAGCGTGAAATGCATATACCCAGAAGTTCATGTGTTTTGCAGTCCGCTCGAGCGAGGTAATCCACGCTCGAGCGAGGGTCTGAGTCTCACGCTCGATCGTGGGTCGAGTGTTCATCAAGCGTCAAAAACGTGCAACCAGTACTTTTTCATGAGTTTGCAGTCCGCTGGAGCGAGGGAAGTCACGCTCGAGCAGAGACTCTTTGTCTGCATGTCCGCTCGAGCGGGGAAAGCCACGCTCGACGAGACCCCTGTTTTCAGCAAATTTTGAAAAGTGTTTTAAAGTACATTTTTGCATCCTCATTCCATCTTAGGCACTCCTAGGCCATGTTTAAGGCATCTTAATGAGGATAAAGTTATAGAACCACACCAAGCCTTATAGGGGCTAAGTTGTCAATCCCAAGTGTGTAACTTAGTGTGTGTTCGTTCTGCAACTGTATAGGGTTGGCACCCGAGGACGCTGACTAGCATGTCTATAGCCCAGTAATCTGTGAGTAACAATGTTGTAAAGATATGTTCAATTCTAATTATTTTCTGAACGATTGACTGTATTGTTTTCTGAAGTAACGTTGTTTACAGAATGAATAATTATCCTATTTGTAAACTGTACTTGTGGCATCCATAGTAATTTACTGTTACTGTACTGTTACTGTTATTGCTACTGTTACAGAGATCTCTGTCGGCTCCAATGTTTGGAGCCACTACTGTTTACTGTTCGATGGCCATCAACTGACTGCTCGTTCTATTAAGACCTACTGTATTATTTTATTATTGGATGTACCACATATAGTCGTTATAATTTCTAATTGACTGATATGGCATGAATTATGAGCCACTGATTGAATAACTGATCTATTGATGCAAATGACTATTTTAATTAATGAAAGGACATTTATTCTTAACCCCTTTACGCATTTGTTATTTACTGGGTTTTAGCTCACTGTTTATATATATATGTAGGTGGCCAAGCACCGGATTAAAGTTAGGAGCGTCAAGTTAAGCTCTTGTTTTGTCAAGCTAACCATTGCGCCTCACTTCGAGATTCCAAGTCCGTTCTAGCCAAGGCTGTTTTGGGGTGTTTCAAATTCGCCATTTTTGTCTCTGTTTTGTAACGAATGTTTCGGACCTTTGACCGTACAATTATGGTGAAGGGATTGGATCCCTAACCTGTATGTTACGTATATCTTTATGTATGTATATGTGTTATGGTTATGAATCCGGACTAGTCCATAAAGGTCTTTTGCATTTCAGATTTTCACAGCTCATTGGACATCTTTTAATTACTGTTTGGCTTCCGCCAGTTCCTTACTCTTTACTATTGTTATTACTGTTAAGCACGCCTTTGGTAATCACGGATTACTGGCCGGTTACGATACTAAACCCATAGGGGCGGGTTTGAGTCATGACACTTAGGGTCCTGGGATTAAACCCTAACTGGGTCGGGCCCGCCCCAGGCCACGGGCAGGCTTCAGACCGCTTATGGGCCGCGGGACATTTTTACATCTCTACTCATTTCCTATGCATAAAACCAAGTACACGCTCTTCGGATTTGTTTGGGAAGGGGCGTTTCTAGTAATTTTTTTTTTTAATTTTTTGCTTAAAATAAGAAGTAAAAAAATTATGGTATTTGTGAATAATTTTTTGATCCTTTTAACTTTTTAATAAAATTACGATGTTTTGACTATTTTAATCACTTGCCAAACAAAACCTCAGTCACATTGTTATGTTCAGCAACCACTTCCTTTTAATAAAAATATATATATTTAATCAACGAAAGTTAGTAGTCAGCTGTTAAATTAGCACATTAAGAGAGTTGAATCTAAGTCTTGTCTCCTATTCCATTTTTAAGGGTGGAACCTAAAATTTCTCCTTAAGAGAGACTTAATGGCCAAAGAACTAGCCACATAGGTTAGAATCCCTTGGTTCCTCTTTCTATTAAGAATAATGTTATATGCATCAACTAGCGTATTAATTAGTGTACCAATTGATGATGTAGCATAATTTAAGATATTTATTATATTTATAATTTATATAATGAGTGAGGTCATAATAATGTTATAACTAGTGTTGATACACTAGTTAGTACACTAATTAATGTATATAGCACTACCGTTCTGTTAATATGAGGTGGATTGCCTTGTTAAATTACAAATGTGTTCCTATTAATGAGATGTCATTATATCACATTAGAATTATTATCTTATTTGTCATAAATCCATTGGTTGACTAGGTCGCTCATATCTATTATAATATCAGTAATTGTGCACTTATCACCTTCCATATATCACTTTATGTCTTCCCCTATCATTAGTGTAATGAGTCCTACTGTAACAACCCTCATACTGTTTACCGATTAATGACTGATTGATTATCGATAACCATCGATTACCGTTAAATTGAAATGATGATGGCTGATAATTGGACTGATTAAAAGTACTGAACTGACCGACCGAAATTGAAACTGAATTGAATGAATATATCTGTTTGAATTGCATGTTATCTGTTGACTGTTTGCTTGATCTGTTCATGTCTTATGTTTAAACTGCTAAATGAAGGCCTTATCGGCGGCCGAATCCGGAAGTGATTGATGTTTTATGATCATCATAATTAATGTGATTTTATGGTATATTTATTGGAAAACAGATTAGGTATGATTAAAGTAGATTAAAATGAGTTAGTTGCTGAAGTTGGACTTAATTACCAAATTAGCCCTAGTGGGCCACTAGCTTATACACCTTTGAGTTCATCACACTTAATCAAAACATTTCATCAGTCCATATCTCTTGTTCTAGCCGACCTTAGAGAGGGAGGGAGTGAGAGTTTGTGAAATCCTTGAGAGTTTGGCTTGGGCAACTTGGAGAATTGAAGTGTAGATTTCATATTTGAGCACCTAAACCTTGGATACAAGACTAAGGTAGGAAACTCATCTTCTTATGGATGTCATTGAGCTAGTTCTTGCATGGTCCATGTTAAATTGTAGAGTTAAGTCTTGTTTTGGTTCATTAATGGTGAATTGAAGCTCATTTCTTGCATGCATGTTAGTGTTGTTGGAGTTTGAGTTGAGTTCATGGCAAAATATTGCATGCATGTTCATAATTATGTTTAGGTCCATAATTTCATCATGTTTTGGAAAGAATTGGCTCCTTAGAGCATCGAATTGAAGCTTCCAAATGATTCGAATTCATGCATGTTTGCGTGTTCATATTGTTCATGAAATTGGTTTAAATTGAGTTTGAATTAAACACCCTTGGGCTTTGATTTCTTGAAATTGAGCTTTGAAGCATGTTATTCTATGTGTGTATAAATGTTTTCCAGAAAATGGGCCCAAGAGGATCGGTTTTGACGCTTTTGAACGTGGTTTTTGGCTTGGAGGTGCAATCTGGAATTTCCAGATTTTGCATTTCCGCTCGAGCGGGGGAATCGCTGCTCGAGCGTGGAATCCGAGCATCCAATATCTCTGCAGTGTTTTACAGTCCGCTCGAGCGGAGGATTGGGCGCTTGAGCGGAGTCATGTCTCAAGCTCGAGCGGGCGTCGAGCGGAGATTTCACCCATCCAGTACTTTTACAGTACGCTCGAGCGGGAAAGTTTACGCTCGAGCGTGTACCTTTGTTTCATTACCGCTCGAGCGGGGAAACCTGCGCTCGAGCGGAACTCTGTTTTCCTGAAAATCTTGAAACAGTCTTCTGATCGCATCTTTGCATCCTCATTCCATTCTAGGCATTCTTAGGCCTAGTTTAAGACATCTTGTTGAGGATAGATGTAGAACACACCGAGACATTAGGGGTTAAATATTGTTACCTTCCAACTGTGTAGCTTAGTGTGTGTTCAACCTGTGTACTGTGTAGGGTTGGCGACTGGGAAGACACGCTCTAGCCTACTGTAGCCCAAACTATGTGAGTAACAATTGTGTAAAGATATGTTCAAATGATTATCTTCTGAATACTGAACTGAACTGTTTACTGAACTGATATTGTTCACTGAATGAATGTATGTCCTATCTTTTGAACTGTATTGTGGCATCCTTAGTACCTACTGTTTACTGTACTGTTACAGAGATCTCTGTCGGTTCCCTCGTGGGACCACTACTGTTTACTGACTGATGGCCATCATTACTGTTCGGTCTTTAAGACCTACTGTTTACTGCTATGCTAATGGATGTACCACATATGACTGAATAACTGTTCTGACTGAATGACTGAAGTATTGTTTAATGAATTGATTTCAATACTATAAGGACATTTCATTCTTAACCCCTTTACGCATTATGTTATTCACTGGGCTTTAGCTCACTGTTTATATATATATGTAGGTGCTCAGCCGCCAGATCGGAGCTAGGAGCGTGGGTTAAACTCCAGTTTTGTCAAGCCAGCCTTTGTGCCTCACTGCGAGGTTCCGAGTTGCCATGCTATGGCTTTGGGGTGTCTTGTTTTTCCCCCGTCTGTCTCCGTATTGTTGGGTTTATTGTATAGACTGAATGTTTACTGTACTGTTATCAAGGGATTAGGTCCCTGTACTGCGTGACTGTAAATTATTGTGTAGACTGTACTGGTTGTATATGTGACTGTTTGTATATGTGAATGCATGAAAAATCTTTTTGACATACAGACTGACACAGTTCAATGGACATTATTCATTTACTGTTTTGGCTTCCGCCAGGCCCTGTACTCTGTTTTACTGTACTACTGTTCTGCAGGCCTGTGGTAATCTCGGATTACTGGCCGGTTACGGTGCTAAACCCATAGGGTCGGGTTTGGGTCGTGACAGAGTGGTATCAGAGCGATACTTAACCACGAGTTATACCGCACACACGTTTCCAAATGAGCTATAGGGTGTCCTAGAAAAGTGATTAGGGCATCTCATGAACTTGAAAAGTGTGTGGCTATGTTATGACTGACTACGTGTTGATGTGATAACTGTCTAAATATGTAACTGTTTATGTTACAATTTATAACTGTTATAACTGCTTATAGTGAAATGGACAATGCAAATGAACCTGAATCCTCATCTACTGAGGCAAGAATGGAAAGAATGATGGAACTGATAACCGCTAGACTTGAACAACAACAGAACCAACAGCCCCCACCTCCTCCTCCTCCTCCGGTACAGCCGGAACCTAATGCGAATGTGAATGATGGGGATATTATTGCTCTCACCCATAAATTCAGCAAGATGAAACCGCCATCCTTTCAGGGAGGACTGGAACCGCTAAAGGCTGAAGCTTGGGTGCTTGAAACAGAAAAACTATTTGAAGTGTTTCCGTGCTCAGAAGCGAATAAAGTATTGCTAGCTACCTTCACCTTACAAGAAGAAGCTAGAAGGTGGTGGATGTTGATCCGCGATACAAATACTGTTATGACTTGGGCTCAGTTCAAGGAGTCCTTCTTTGAAAAATATTTCCCTCAGTGTGTCAGGGATAGAAAAGTGACTGAATTTGAACAGCTGAAGCAGGGCACAATGTCCGTTGCGGAATATGAGACGAAATTCACCAAGCTTGCTAGATATGCACCTCATATGGTGGATACTGATTATAAGAAGGCCAGGAAATTTGAAGGCGGCCTTAATGTCGCAATTCTTGACAGAATAAATGTTTTGAAGCTACCGAACTATGTAAATGTTCTTGACTGAGCCTTGATGGCTGAATCAAACATTGAAGCACTGAAAACCGAAACGCCAACGTTGGAATGGCGTAGTAAGAGGCAGGGTTTCAAATTCAAGAAAGGCAAGCACAACCCGGCCAACAAGAAACAGAATACGGGGTCGACAACTAGCCCCAGCCAAGGGAGTGGTTTTATACCACCCTGTTCTGAGTGTGGCAAGAAGCACAAAGGGGTCTGCTACAAAATATCTGGAGCCTGCTACAGGTGTGGCAAAGTGGGCCACATGGTTAAGGACTGCCCCTCTGCTCCACAAGCCAGCAGTAAAGCTGCACCAAGCGTGGCAGCATCAACTGTAGCACCAAGGCCAAACCCCAAGGCTACTGGGAAAGAGCCCATGAGGCAGGGCAGAGTGTTCGCCCTAGTGCCGGGAGACGTGCAAAATACAGAGACTGTTGTGTCAGGTATCCTCTCTATTTGTACACAAAATGCATATGTATTGATTGATTCGGGGTCTACACATTCTTATGTATCGCATGCTTTCTCAAGGAAACTGAATAGACCCTTAGAACCCATGAACTATCTGCTAGTTGTATCATCACCCGTAGAAGGATCCATGACATGTGCTTATATGTATCCCGTATGTGAAATCATTGTTGGGGATATGCATCTGTTTATTGATTTACTGCCATTGAACATTGATCATTTTGATGTAATATTGGGGATGGATTGGTTACAAAAATATCATGCCACTATTGATTGTGTGACCAAGCAAGTTGTTTTCCGTCCACCTGGTTTGCCTGAATTCGTGTTTAATGGGAGTGGAGTAGTACCTCCTCCGTATTTGATTTCGTCGGTGAAAGCTGTTAAATTAATTAGAAAGGGGTGCAAAGGATATCTGTGTTCTGTGCTGACTGTGTCTACTGATGATAGTGTTAAAACTGATGTGAATTGTATTCCTATAGTCAGGGAATTCCCAGATGTATTTCCAGATGATCTGCCAGGGGATTTGATTGACAGGGAAATTGAGTTTACCATTGATGTGATTCCGGGTACACAGCCGATATCGAAAGCTCCTTACAGAATGGCCCCAACTGAACTGAAAGAACTGAAAGTGCAATTGCAAGAGCTGTTAGACAAGAAGTTCATCAGACCTAGTACCTCACCGTGGGGTGCGTCGGTTTTGTTTGTAAAGAAGAAAGATGGCTCACTGAGACTGTGCATTGATTACCGTGAATTGAACAAGGTAACTGTGAAAAATAAATACCCGTTGCCACGTATTGATGATTTATTTGATCAGTTACAGGGTGCTCAAGTGTTTTCTAAGATCGATCTCAGATCGGGATATCATCAACTGAAGGTTAAACCGGAAGACATTGATAAAACTGCTTTTAGAACAAGGTATGGCCATTATGAATTTTTAGTTATGCCATTCGGAGTCACGAATGCCCCTGCTGCATTTATGGACCTTATGAACAGAATTTTCAAACCATACCTTGACAATTTTATTGTTGTATTTATTGATGACATATTGATTTACTCCAAGAGCATAGAAGAACATGAATATCACCTGAAACTTGCCCTACAAACCTTAAGAGAACAGAAACTGTATGCTAAACTGTCTAAATGTGAATTTTGGCTAGACCATGTTATGTTTTTGGGGCATGTTGTTAGCAAAGATGGAATTTCTGTTGATCTGCAGAAAATTGAAGCTATAGTGAACTGGCCTAGACCAACAAACGTGACTGAAGTCCGAAGCTTTTTGGGATTAGCTGGATATTACAGAAGATTTGTCAAAGATTTCTCCAAGATTGCTTTACCGTTGACTCAACTGACTCAGAAGGGGATATCATTTGACTGGACTGATCAAAGAGAATCTGCTTTTCAGGAGTTGAAAACTCGATTAGTGACTGCACCTGTTCTGACCTTACCTTCAGGTATGGATGGTTATACTGTATTTAGTGATGCTTCTTATAAGGGTTTGGGATGTGTTCTAATGCAAAATGGAAGAGTTATTGCTTATGCTTCCCGACAGTTGAGACCACATGAAAAGAACTACCCGACCCATGATCTGGAACTTGCTACAGTAGTATTTGCACTGAAAATCTAGCGTCACTATCTGTACGGGGTGACATGTGAAGTATACACGGACCACAAGAGTTTAAAATATTTCTTCACACAGAAAGAACTAAATATGAGACAGCGCAGATGGCTAGAACTGATTAAAGACTATGACCTGCAGATTTTGTACCATCCGGGAAAAGCCAATACCGTTGCCGATGCATTGAGTTAGAAATCAATTGGAAACGTAGCATGTTTGCTTACCAGACAGAAAGAGTTGCTTTGTGACCTTGAAAAATCTGAAATCGAAATTGTTTTGCGAGAACAAGGTGGAACCTTAGCTGCTATTTCTGCTCAACCGGCACTGATTGAAGAAATTAAAGAGAAACAGCAACAGGATGACTTCTTGAAGAAGATCATCGAAGAAAGAGAATCTAAACCGAGACCGGGATTCAAATTTGAGAACAATGTACTGAAATTTCAGGAAAGACTATGTGTACCAAATGATATTGAACTGAAAAGAAGAGTTCTGCAAGAAGGCCACAATTCGAAATTGTCTATCCACCCGGGGAATACGAAAATGTACCAAGATTTGAAACAGAATTTCTGGTGGCCGGGGATGAAGAAAGAAATTGCCGACTTTGTGTCCAAATGTCTTCATTGTCAACAGGTCAAAGCTGAACATCAACGACCTGCCGGATTACTACAACCCCTACCACCCATACCAGAGTGGAAATGGGAGCATATTACGATGGATTTTATCGTTGGGTTACCTCGCTCCAGAAAAGGTATGGATTCAATTTGGGTTATTGTTGATAGACTAACCAAATCTGCTCACTTCTTACCTGTCAAGACAATCTATAATGCGGACAAATTGGCTGTTATCTATATTGATGAAATTGTGAGACTGCATGGAGTGCCTGTGTCTATTGTTTCTGACAGGGATTCAAAGTTTACATCAAGATTTTGGCAAAGTCTACAGACTGCGTTGGGTACTGAATTAAGGCTGAGTAGTGCCTATCATCCTCAGACAGATGGACAGTCAGAAAGGACCATTCAAACTCTGGAGGATTTACTGAGAATGTGTGTCCTTGACGTTCAGGGAGATTGGGAGAGCCATCTGCCATTAGTTGAATTCGCCTACAACAACAGTTACCATTCGAGTATTGGTATGGCGCCTTTCGAGGCATTGTATGGCAGAAAGTGTAGATCTCCGATTTGCTGGGTAGAAGTTGGAGATGGGCCTTTGCTTGGGCCCGAGATTGTTTATGAAACCACTGAGAAAGTGAAACTGATACAACAGAGGCTGAAAACTGCACAGAGTAGACAAAAAAGTTATGCAGATGTCAGAAGACGGGACAGAGAATATGAAGTGGGTGATCACGTTTTTGTGAAAGTGACACCGATGAAGGGCCAGACTCGTTTTGGAGTCAAAGGCAAGCTAGCGCCAAGATACGTCGGACCATATGAGATTATTGAGAAAATTAATCCGGTGGCGTATCAAGTCGCGCTCCCTCCTGAAATGAAGCACATGCATAATGTTTTCCACATTTCGATGTTAAGAGATTATCTCCGGGATCCCTTCCATGTGATTGAGCCTACTCGAGTAGTGTTGAGTGATGACTACACTTACGAGGAACGGCCTATACAAATTGTAAACAGACAAATCAAGAAACTGAGAAACAAAGAGATCCCACTGGTGAAAGTCGACTGGCAAAACCACGGTGGCGTGTATGCCACTTGGAAAAGGGAAGAAGACATGGCTAAAAGATATCCTGAACTGTTTCCACTGAACCCTGTTTTCCTCTAGAATGAAGGTAACTCGAGTTTAGAGGACTAAACTCTTTATAAGGAGGGGAGACTGTAACAACCCTCATACTGTTTATCGATTAATGACTGATTGATTATCGATAACCATCGATTACCGTTAAATTGAAATGATGATGACTGATAATTGGACTGATTAAAAGTACTGAACTGACCGACCGAAATTGAAACTGAATTGAATGAATATATCTGTTTGAATTGCATGTTATCTGTTGACTGTTTGCTTGATCTGTTCATGTCTTATGTTTAAACTGCTAAATGAAGGCCTTATCGGCGGCCGAATCCGGAAGTGATTGATGTTTTATGATCATCATAATTAATGTGATTTTATGGTATATTTATTGGAAAACAGATTAGGTATGATTAAAGTAGATTAAAATGAGTTAGTTGCTGAAGTTGGACTTAATTACCAAATTAGCCCTAGTGGGCCACTAGCTTATACACCTTTGAGTTCATCACACTTAATCAAAACATTTCATCAGTCCATATCTCTTGTTCTAGCCGACCTTAGAGAGGGAGGGAGTGAGAGTTTGTGAAATCCTTGAGAGTTTGGCTTGGGCAACTTGGAGAATTGAAGTGTAGATTTCATATTTGAGCACCTAAACCTTGGATACAAGACTAAGGTAGGAAACTCATCTTCTTATGGATGTCATTGAGCTAGTTCTTGCATGGTCCATGTTAAATTGTAGAGTTAAGTCTTGTTTTGGTTCATTAATGGTGAATTGAAGCTCATTTCTTGCATGCATGTTAGTGTTGTTGGAGTTTGAGTTGAGTTCATGGCAAAATATTGCATGCATGTTCATAATTATGTTTAGGTCCATAATTTCATCATGTTTTGGAAAGAATTGGCTCCTTAGAGCATCGAATTGAAGCTTCCAAATGATTCGAATTCATGCATGTTTGCGTGTTCATATTGTTCATGAAATTGGTTTAAATTGAGTTTGAATTAAACACCCTTGGGCTTTGATTTCTTAAAATTGAGCTTTGAAGCATGTTATTCTATGTGTGTATAAATGTTTTCCAGAAAATGGGCCCAAGAGGATCGGTTTTGACGCTTTTGAACGTGGTTTTTGGCTTGGAGGTGCAATCTGGAATTTCCAGATTTTGCATTTCCGCTCGAGCGGGGGAATCGCTGCTCGAGCGTGGAATCCGAGCATCCAATATCTCTGCAGTGTTTTACAGTCTGTTCGAGCGGAGGATTGGGCGCTTGAGCGGAGTCATGTCTCAAGCTCGAGCGGGCGTCGAGCGGAGATTTCACCCATCCAGTACTTTTACAGTACGCTCGAGCGGGAAAGTTTACGCTCGAGCGTGTACCTTTGTTTCATTACCGCTCGAGCGGGGAAACCTGCGCTCGAGCGGAACTCTGTTTTCCTGAAAATCTTGAAACAGTCTTCTGATCGCATCTTTGCATCCTCATTCCATTCTAGGCATTCTTAGGCCTAGTTTAAGACATCTTGTTGAGGATAGATGTAGAACACACCGAGACATTAGGGGTTAAATATTGTTACCTTCCAACTGTGTAGCTTAGTGTGTGTTCAACCTGTGTACTGTGTAGGGTTGGCGACTGGGAAGACACGCTCTAGCCTACTGTAGCCCAAACTATGTGAGTAACAATTGTGTAAAGATATGTTCAAATGATTATCTTCTGAATACTGAACTGAACTGTTTACTGAACTGATATTGTTCACTGAATGAATGTATGTCCTATCTTTTGAACTGTATTGTGGCATCCTTAGTACCTACTGTTTACTGTACTGTTACAGAGATCTCTGTCGGTTCCCTCGTGGGACCACTACTGTTTACTGACTGATGGCCATCATTACTGTTCGGTCTTTAAGACCTACTGTTTACTGCTATGCTAATGGATGTACCACATATGACTGAATAACTGTTCTGACTGAATGACTGAAGTATTGTTTAATGAATTGATTTCAATACTGTAAGGACATTTCATTCTTAACCCCTTTACGCATTATGTTATTCACTGGGCTTTAGCTCACTGTTTATATATATATATGTAGGTGCTCAGCCGCCAGATCGGAGCTAGGAGCGTGGGTTAAACTCCAGTTTTGTCAAGCCAGCCTTTGTGCCTCACTGCGAGGTTCCGAGTTGCCATGCTATGGCTTTGGGGTGTCTTGTTTTTCCCCCGTCTGTCTCCGTATTGTTGGGTTTACTGTATAGACTGAATGTTTACTGTACTGTTATCAAGGGATTAGGTCCCTGTACTGCGTGACTGTAAATTATTGTGTAGACTGTACTGGTTGTATATGTGACTGTTTGTATATGTGAATGCATGAAAAATCTTTTTGACATACAGACTGACACAGTTCAATGGACATTATTCATTTACTGTTTTGGCTTCCGCCAGGCCCTGTACTCTGTTTTACTGTACTACTGTTCTGCAGGCCTGTGGTAATCTCGGATTACTGGCCGGTTACGGTGCTAAACCCATAGGGTCGGGTTTGGGTCGTGACAGAGTGGTATCAGAGCGATACTTAACCACGAGTTATACCGCACACACGTGTCCAAATGAGCTATAGGGTGTCCTAGAAAAGTGATTAGGGCATCTCATGAACTTGAAAAGTGTGTGGCTATGTTATGACTGACTACGTGTTGATGTGATAACTGTCTAAATATGTAACTGTTTATGTTACAATTTATAACTGTTATAACTGCTTATAGTGAAATGGACAATGCAACTGAACCTGAATCCTCATCTACTGAGGCAAGAATGGAAAGAATGATGGAACTGATAACCGCTAGACTTGAACAACAACAGAACCAACAGCCCCCACCTCCTCCTCCTCCTCCGGTACAGCCGGAACCTAATGCGAATGTGAATGATGGGGATATTATTGCTCTCACCCATAAATTCAGCAAGATGAAACCGCCATCCTTTCAGGGAGGACTGGAACCGCTAAAGGCTGAAGCTTGGGTGCTTGAAACAGAAAAACTATTTGAAGTGTTTCCGTGCTCAGAAGCGAATAAAGTATTGCTAGCTACCTTCACCTTACAAGAAGAAGCTAGAAGGTGGTGGATGTTGATCCGCGATACAAATACTGTTATGACTTGGGCTCAGTTCAAGGAGTCCTTCTTTGAAAAATATTTCCCTCAGTGTGTCAGGGATAGAAAAGTGACTGAATTTGAACAGCTGAAGCAGGGCACAATGTCCGTTGCGGAATATGAGACGAAATTCACCAAGCTTGCTAGATATGCACCTCATATGGTGGATACTGATTATAAGAAGGCCAGGAAATTTGAAGGCGGCCTTAATGTCGCAATTCTTGACAGAATAAATGTTTTGAAGCTACCGAACTATGTAAATGTTCTTGACTGAGCCTTGATGGCTGAATCAAACATTGAAGCACTGAAAAACGAAACGCCAACGTTGGAATGGCGTAGTAAGAGGCAGGGTTTCAAATTCAAGAAAGGCAAGCACAACCCGGCCAACAAGAAACAGAATACGGGGTCGACAACTAGCCCCAGCCAAGGGAGTGGTTTTATACCACCCTGTTCTGAGTGTGGCAAGAAGCACAAAGGGGTCTGCTACAAAATATCTGGAGCCTGCTACAGGTGTGGCAAAGTGGGCCACATGGTTAAGGACTGCCCCTCTGCTCCACAAGCCAGCAGTAAAGCTGCACCAAGCGTGGCAGCATCAACTGTAGCACCAAGGCCAAACCCCAAGGCTACTGGGAAAGAGCCCATGAGGCAGGGCAGAGTGTTCGCCCTAGTGCCGGGAGACGTGCAAAATACAGAGACTGTTGTGTCAGGTATCCTCTCTATTTGTACACAAAATGCATATGTATTGATTGATTCGGGGTCTACACATTCTTATGTATCGCATGCTTTCTCAAGGAAACTGAATAGACCCTTAGAACCCATGAACTATCTGCTAGTTGTATCATCACCCGTAGAAGGATCCATGACATGTGCTTATATGTATCCCGTATGTGAAATCATTGTTGGGGATATGCATCTGTTTATTGATTTACTGCCATTGAACATTGATCATTTTGATGTAATATTGGGGATGGATTGGTTACAAAAATATCATGCCACTATTGATTGTGTGACCAAGCAAGTTGTTTTCCGTCCACCTGGTTTGCCTGAATTCGTGTTTAATGGGAGTGGAGTAGTACCTCCTCCGTATTTGATTTCGTCGGTGAAAGCTGTTAAATTAATTAGAAAGGGGTGCAAAGGATATCTGTGTTCTGTGCTGACTGTGTCTACTGATGATAGTGTTAAAACTGATGTGAATTGTATTCCTATAGTCAGGGAATTCCCAGATGTATTTCCAGATGATCTGCCAGGGGATTTGATTGACAGGGAAATTGAGTTTACCGTTGATGTGATTCCGGGTACACAGCCGATATCGAAAGCTCCTTACAGAATGGCCCCAACTGAACTGAAAGAACTGAAAGTGCAATTGCAAGAGCTGTTAGACAAGAAGTTCATCAGACCTAGTACCTCACCGTGGGGTGCGTCGGTTTTGTTTGTAAAGAAGAAAGATGGCTCACTGAGACTGTGCATTGATTACCGTGAATTGAACAAGGTAACTGTGAAAAATAAATACCCGTTGCCACGTATTGATGATTTATTTGATCAGTTACAGGGTGCTCAAGTGTTTTCTAAGATCGATCTCAGATCGGGATATCATCAACTGAAGGTTAAACCGGAAGACATTGATAAAACTGCTTTTAGAACAAGGTATGGCCATTATGAATTTTTAGTTATGCCATTCGGAGTCACGAATGCCCCTGCTGCATTTATGGACCTTATGAACAGAATTTTCAAACCATACCTTGACAATTTTATTGTTGTATTTATTGATGACATATTGATTTACTCCAAGAGCATAGAAGAACATGAATATCACCTGAAACTTGCCCTACAAACCTTAAGAGAACAGAAACTGTATGCTAAACTGTCTAAATGTGAATTTTGGCTAGACCATGTTATGTTTTTGGGGCATGTTGTTAGCAAAGATGGAATTTCTGTTGATCTGCAGAAAATTGAAGCTATAGTGAACTGGCCTAGACCAACAAACGTGACTGAAGTCCGAAGCTTTTTGGGATTAGCTGGATATTACAGAAGATTTGTCAAAGATTTCTCCAAGATTGCTTTACCGTTGACTCAACTGACTCAGAAGGGGATATCATTTGACTGGACTGATCAAAGAGAATCTGCTTTTCAGGAGTTGAAAACTCGATTAGTGACTGCACCTGTTCTGACCTTACCTTCAGGTACGGATGGTTATACTGTATTTAGTGATGCTTCTTATAAGGGTTTGGGATGTGTTCTAATGCAAAATGGAAGAGTTATTGCTTATGCTTCCCGACAGTTGAGACCACATGAAAAGAACTACCCGACCCATGATCTGGAACTTGCTACAGTAGTATTTGCACTGAAAATCTAGCGTCACTATCTGTACGGGGTGACATGTGAAGTATACACGGACCACAAGAGTTTAAAATATTTCTTCACACAGAAAGAACTAAATATGAGACAGCGCAGATGGCTAGAACTGATTAAAGACTATGACCTGCAGATTTTGTACCATCCGGGAAAAGCCAATACCGTTGCCGATGCATTGAGTTAGAAATCAATTGGAAACGTAGCATGTTTGCTTACCAGACAGAAAGAGTTGCTTTGTGACCTTGAAAAATCTGAAATCGAAATTGTTTTGCGAGAACAAGGTGGAACCTTAGCTGCTATTTCTGCTCAACCGGCACTGATTGAAGAAATTAAAGAGAAACAGCAACAGGATGACTTCTTGAAGAAGATCATCGAAGAAAGAGAATCTAAACCGAGACCGGGATTCAAATTTGAGAACAATGTACTGAAATTTCAGGAAAGACTATGTGTACCAAATGATATTGAACTGAAAAGAAGAGTTCTGCAAGAAGGCCACAATTCGAAATTGTCTATCCACCCGGGGAATACGAAAATGTACCAAGATTTGAAACAGAATTTCTGGTGGCCGGGGATGAAGAAAGAAATTGCCGACTTTGTGTCCAAATGTCTTCATTGTCAACAGGTCAAAGCTGAACATCAACGACCTGCCGGATTACTACAACCCCTACCACCCATACCAGAGTGGAAATGGGAGCATATTACGATGGATTTTATCGTTGGGTTACCTCGCTCCAGAAAAGGTATGGATTCAATTTGGGTTATTGTTGATAGACTAACCAAATCTGCTCACTTCTTACCTGTCAAGACAATCTATAATGCGGACAAATTGGCTGTTATCTATATTGATGAAATTGTGAGACTGCATGGAGTGCCTGTGTCTATTGTTTCTGACAGGGATTCAAAGTTTACATCAAGATTTTGGCAAAGTCTACAGACTGCGTTGGGTACTGAATTAAGGCTGAGTAGTGCCTATCATCCTCAGACAGATGGACAGTCAGAAAGGACCATTCAAACTCTGGAGGATTTACTGAGAATGTGTGTCCTTGACGTTCAGGGAGATTGGGAGAGCCATCTGCCATTAGTTGAATTCGCCTACAACAACAGTTACCATTCGAGTATTGGTATGGCGCCTTTCGAGGCATTGTATGGCAGAAAGTGTAGATCTCCGATTTGCTGGGTAGAAGTTGGAGATGGGCCTTTGCTTGGGCCCGAGATTGTTTATGAAACCACTGAGAAAGTGAAACTGATACAACAGAGGCTGAAAACTGCACAGAGTAGACAAAAAAGTTATGCAGATGTCAGAAGACGGGACAGAGAATATGAAGTGGGTGATCACGTTTTTGTGAAAGTGACACCGATGAAGGGCCAGACTCGTTTTGGAGTCAAAGGCAAGCTAGCGCCAAGATACGTCGGACCATATGAGATTATTGAGAAAATTAATCCGGTGGCGTATCAAGTCGCGCTCCCTCCTGAAATGAAGCACATGCATAATGTTTTCCACATTTCGATGTTAAGAGATTATCTCCGGGATCCCTTCCATGTGATTGAGCCTACTCGAGTAGTGTTGAGTGATGACTACACTTACGAGGAACGGCCTATACAAATTGTAAACAGACAAATCAAGAAACTGAGAAACAAAGAGATCCCACTGGTGAAAGTCGACTGGCAAAACCACGGTGGCGTGTATGCCACTTGGAAAAGGGAAGAAGACATGGCTAAAAGATATCCTGAACTGTTTCCACTGAACCCTGTTTTCCTCTAGAATGAAGGTAACTCGAGTTTAGAGGACTAAACTCTTTATAAGGAGGGGAGACTGTAACAACCCTCATACTGTTTATCGATTAATGACTGATTGATTATCGATAACCATCGATTACCGTTAAATTGAAATGATGATGACTGATAATTGGACTGATTAAAAGTACTGAACTGACCGACCGAAATTGAAACTGAATTGAATGAATATATCTGTTTGAATTGCATGTTATCTGTTGACTGTTTGCTTGATCTGTTCATGTCTTATGTTTAAACTGCTAAATGAAGGCCTTATCGGCGGCCGAATCCGGAAGTGATTGATGTTTTATGATCATCATAATTAATGTGATTTTATGGTATATTTATTGGAAAACAGATTAGGTATGATTAAAGTAGATTAAAATGAGTTAGTTGCTGAAGTTGGACTTAATTACCAAATTAGCCCTAGTGGGCCACTAGCTTATACACCTTTGAGTTCATCACACTTAATCAAAACATTTCATCAGTCCATATCTCTTGTTCTAGCCGACCTTAGAGAGGGAGGGAGTGAGAGTTTGTGAAATCCTTGAGAGTTTGGCTTGGGCAACTTGGAGAATTGAAGTGTAGATTTCATATTTGAGCACCTAAACCTTGGATACAAGACTAAGGTAGGAAACTCATCTTCTTATGGATGTCATTGAGCTAGTTCTTGCATGGTCCATGTTAAATTGTAGAGTTAAGTCTTGTTTTGGTTCATTAATGGTGAATTGAAGCTCATTTCTTGCATGCATGTTAGTGTTGTTGGAGTTTGAGTTGAGTTCATGGCAAAATATTGCATGCATGTTCATAATTATGTTTAGGTCCATAATTTCATCATGTTTTGGAAAGAATTGGCTCCTTAGAGCATCGAATTGAAGCTTCCAAATGATTCGAATTCATGCATGTTTGCGTGTTCATATTGTTCATGAAATTGGTTTAAATTGAGTTTGAATTAAACACCCTTGAGCTTTGATTTCTTAAAATTGAGCTTTGAAGCATGTTATTCTATGTGTGTATAAATGTTTTCCAGAAAATGGGCCCAAGAGGATCGGTTTTGATGCTTTTGAACGTGGTTTTTGGCTTGGAGGTGCAATCTGGAATTTCCAGATTTTGCATTTCCGCTCGAGCGGGGGAATCGCCGCTCGAGCGTGGAATCCGAGCATCCAGTATCTCTGCAGTGTTTTACAGTCCGCTCGAGCGGAGGATTGGGCGCTCGAGCGGAGTCATGTCTCAAGCTCAAGCGGGCGTCGAGCGGAGATTTCACCCATCCAGTACTTTTACAGTACGCTCGAGCAGGAAAGTTTACGCTCGAGCGTGTACCTTTGTTTCATTACCGCTCGAGCGGGGAAACCTGCGCTCGAGCGGAACTCTGTTTTCCTGAAAATCTTGAAACAGTCTTCTGATCGCATCTTTGCATCCTCATTCCATTCTAGGCATTCTTAGGCCTAGTTTAAGACATCTTGTTGAGGATAGATGTAGAACACACCGAGACATTAGGGGTTAAATATTGTTACCTTCCAACTGTGTAGCTTAGTGTGTGTTCAACCTGTGTACTGTGTAGGGTTGGCGACTGGGAAGACACGCTCTAGCCTACTGTAGCCCAAACTATGTGAGTAACAATTGTGTAAAGATATGTTCAAATGATTATCTTCTGAATACTGAACTGAACTGTTTACTGAACTGATATTGTTTACTGAATGAATGTATGTCCTATCTTCTGAACTGTATTGTGGCATCCTTAGTACCTACTGTTTACTGTACTGTTACAGAGATCTCTGTCGGTTCCCTCGTGGGACCACTACTGTTTACTGACTGATGGCCATCATTACTGTTCGGTCTTTAAGACCTACTGTTTACTGCTATGCTAATGGATGTACCACATATGATTGAATAACTGTTCTGACTGAATGACTGAAGTATTGTTTAATGAATTGATTTCAATACTGTAAGGACATTTCATTCTTAACCCCTTTACGCATTATGTTATTCACTGGGCTTTAGCTCACTGTTTATATATATATGTAGGTGCTCAGCCGCCAGATCGGAGCTAGGAGCGTGGGTTAAACTCCAGTTTTGTCAAGCCAGCCTTTGTGCCTCACTGCGAGGTTCCGAGTTGCCATGCTATGGCTTTGGGGTGTCTTGTTTTTCCCCCGTCTGTCTCCGTATTGTTGGGTTTACTGTATAGACTGAATGTTTACTGTACTGTTATCAAGGGATTAGGTCCCTATACTGCGTGACTGTAAATTATTGTGTAGACTGTACTGGTTGTATATGTGACTGTTTGTATATGTGAATGCATGAAAAATCTTTTTGGCATACAGACTGACACAGCTCAATGGACATTATTCATTTACTGTTTTGGCTTCCGCCAGGCCCTGTACTCTGTTTTACTGTACTACTGTTCTGCAGGCCTGTAGTAATCTCGGATTACTGGCCGGTTACGGTGCTAAACCCATAGGGCCGGGTTTGGATCGTGACACCTACCACTCATGTTTATGTTAAATAATGTACTAACACATGAAGTAATATATTGAATGTAATATAAAAATGCGGTCAGTGTAGCATTACTTTACTAATGTAGTGATAACAAATCATATAGTAAACTAAACATTATATAAAGATATGATCATTGTAACATTATTTATTCCAAATTGATAAGTAAATATTCTATTTTCTTGAAATGCTAAATTAATTGTGTTTTCGCCCAATAATTAGATTATGTGCTTACATGATCTGAAAAATAGGAACAATATTAGTGCAATAATGAAATGCTATTGGTCGAACATACCTGATAATTTCTGCTTGACCAACAATAGGCTCCATTTGGTAGAATTTATAGAGGTAATTATGACTTTTTCTTATTTTGAGTGTTTATCCTAAATATTGGTACAATTTTTATTTATAATTTATATAAAAAAAATAATTTTAATAAAATAGAAAGCACTGATTATTTAGAAATTAAGACAGGAATGGCATGGATGTATCACATAGCCATTTTGAGGTTTAGTTTGAATCAATCCATAAAAAACCCTAACTTCTCAACCCAAATTGTAAATATGTTGCTTTCTTAAAACTGTATTTTACTTATTTATTTATTTTCAATTGATGAAAGTATTATATTGTATAAATATTAAGATAATTACGTTAAATTAAATAATCAACTATTTAAAACGGTCCAACAATATATACCTGCAAAGTCAACACTATCAACAAAATCCGCAAAGACCATCATAATGAAAAAAAAAAATAAAAAAAAAATGAACAACTAGAAAGATCATTTAATAAAGAATAAATAATAATCAATCATTGCCAGACAAGAATTGATCCTCCTAGCCTCTCAAAACTCTATTCAACTAGCTTTTGTTTGAAATAATCATTTACACGGATTCAGTTTTTGCAATTAATTTTGTTCTCTAAATTATAAGTAGGTTTCAAGTGCACTAGGTCACTTTTGTACTCATCAATTGAGAGATTAAAGGTCAATTCTTATCGATTGAAATTAATTTATTTCCTTTTCACTATAGGACTTTTTTCTCATATTATTGAGCTTGCAAATATTTGTTGTTGAACTTTTGTGTATAGGTGCTAGTTCAATTTGGTGCAACTCTCATGATATTTATAGATGATTTATTACCAATTGATTGAAGAAAAAAAAAATTATAAACAGGTTTCTAATTGGCCTAATGAATGAAAAATTATCAGTAATTTCCAAAATAGTGTGTCATTGTTTAGGTAGTGTTTTGCACAAATGAGAAATGGGTCATCATTTATCTCCCGATTATCTAACAAAGATGGGTCATTATTGTCCCACTTGTAAAAAATTTGATTACATCATCGGTTGAGAACAATATCACATAGTATTCTAAAATTTCTGAATAACTATCCACTAATAAATAGGAAGTGATGTTTTAAATATTTATACATGGGACAATGTGGCATTTTGATACCCTTCTAGCCTATTCAAAATAAAAAAAATTATATAGAGAGAGGAGGTGAAAACTCGAATACAAAATTTTTAGTTTAGGAAACAACATCTTTATCACTTAAGTAATATATAATTTATATATGTTTTAAAATTAAAATCAAAATTAATATTTTACATATTTGACAGCACACTTATTGAGGATCTCCATCCAAACCTTTAAATCATATTTTTAAATCACGTGATTTTATTTTTTTCCAAAATACCTTTCACCAAAAGTAACTGATATATAATTACTTCAAATGAATATCATTATCAAATTCAATTATTTCAAATTCAATTCTTTTAGATAAATGTCAATACTGGGAATGCCCAAGGTGATTGCCTTTTTCATCTATTTGAAGCTCCAAAACCCTAAGAGGATCTCCATCCAAACCTTTAAAATTTGATATGTTAAATTTTTTAAAAAACTTAGGTGGCAAATTCACATATATCAATTTGACATACCCCATATGTCAAATCTATTATTATTATTATTAAAATTTGAACTCTTTTATTTTATATAGATGCTCTTTTATTTATTTATTTAAAAAAAAAAAAGACATGAAGTAGGAACATGTCAAAATTGACACGAAAGGATAATGCCAAATGTCACATCAACTTTTGACACACTAAATAAAAAATTAATATTTAATGTCAAAATATAATTATTAAAATATCACATCATATTTATCTGTATTTGGTTGAGAGATTTGATGAGAGATTTGAAAAATAAAATAAAAAAGTAAGTGAAATGTAAATAAAATATACCTATATTTTACCTAATTCATACACTTTTTCTCTTTTTTTTTTCAAATTTCTTTCTAAATTTCTCAATCAAATACCGTTAAAGTATCGTGCGAAACTACTTTAAGCTCTATAGAATGGAGAGACCATGTAAAGAAGGTAAAAAGAACCTGGTAGTTTGGTTACTGTGTTGGTGCTTTTTTAAATTTGAGAACAAATATATATTAGAAGGAAAGAAACAGACATCTTTCACCGCCTTAGAAGGAGAAACAGCGAAAAGTCCAATGCAAAGCATTAAATGAGCATCTCGTGGTTATCAATTTGAAGATTCATTTTCGACATGGGTTGGTCTTCCTCTTCTTCTGCTACTAAGAGATTGTGATTAAAATGGGTACATCAACACGTTGGTAATCTCGCTGTTAAGCAGGGTTCAGCGCTAAAATATTTCTTTGGAATCTTGGCTTGTTTGGCATTCAAATCAAGTAGCTTGCAGTAGTTGAATTTGTTGGAGTATTATTAAGGTAGAGTTTTAGATCTGATAAATAATAAATGATTGGATTTTTCTTAAAATTTAAATTTGCATTTGAAAAAAATTTCAATAGCTTGTGGAGTTCATCACGGATTTTATTTTGGTAATTTAAACTGTTTATTTTTGTAAAAAATGCTTCAGAGTACTAGAGCAAAAGCTTTAGACCAAACACTAATGACGTGGCGCCCATTGCGCCCACTGTTGCTAACCCGCCCTTCTTTCTCTTCCTCGTCTCTCTCTCTCTCTCTATTCGCTCCTTCCTTCTCTTCCCCCCCCCTCTCTCTATTCGATGACGATCGACTCCCTCTCCACCGATCGACAATCGACAATCGACAATCGATCTCTCATCCTTCTTCTTCACTCACACTTGACAGTGAGAGATTAATGCCGACACATCACAACTGAGAGAGAGAGAGCTCTGTTAAAAAGAAAGAGGTACACAGAGAGAGAGAGAGCTGTGTTTAGAAACAGAGCTGAAAACATTAATTAACATGAAGGGTTTTGCCTGAAAAGTTCCAAAGCAGCACCAAAAATGTCACATTTGAAGGTATCAATCAAAATTTCTAAATGAAAAATGACTTATGAACCAACTTACAAACAGATTTACATGCTTTCAAGAGAAACCCACATCAAATCCAATAGATAAAAAGTGTGAGAAACACATTTCAAACAAAACCCATGAGACAAAACAACATTTGTCAACAACTCAAGCGAAGAAAGGTCCCAAAGAAAGAACACTATGAAATCTCCATAAAAGAAACAGAGGCATTAATGGCATGAAAGCAATAATATACAAATTCCTTGCCAAGCTCAATAGCAGCATCTTGGTAGCTACTTTTCTTCCCCTGGCTACTCCTACAGAAGACACAAACCCTCTTGAACTTGGATTGCTTCATTTCACTTCCTCTCTCCATTCTTCTCTCTCTCTCTCTCTCTCTCTCTCTCTCTCTCTCTCTCTATATATATATATATATTTATATATATTTGTCTCTATCTTTTGCACTTTTTGTTGGTTAGAAGAAATTGCAATTGGATTACAAAAAGAAAGAATCTGCCTCTCTCTCTGTTCTGTATATTGCTCTTGGTACAAATCTACAAATGCTTTCAGAGCGAGAGAGGGAAGACGAAGAGGGCGAAGAAGACGGGTGGTTTTACATCTGTCTTTTTTTTTTTTTTTTTTTTTCAGTGCGTGAAACACACGCACTGTAATATGAAGGTGTGGTTTTACATCCCTTGTTGGCTGCCACTTGATGTCTGAATCGCGATTGTATTTTGTATGAAGGTGTGGTTTTACTCCCAAAGATCTTCTAGAGTGTTTTTTTTCTAAAGTTTTCTAAAGTAGTGTATTGTGTGGTTGGAATTTAATGCTAAAAAATTGATGTGGCTTGTCATTAAATCCCAACCATACAATGCACCACTTTAGGAAACTTTAAGAAAAAAAAACTCTAGAGGATCCTTGCTCTGGTTTTACATCCCTCGTCCATTAGTGGTCTGAATCGCGATTGTATTTTGTAATACCCTCCATTTATATTATCAATGAAAAAAATTAAGTAAATCTGATAATTATAATATTTTTATTTTTTTATATTTATCTTAAAAAAAAATAAAAATACATGGTCTATTTTAAATAACATACTTGTCATCTATTTTTTTTTAGACAAATGCACTAAAATGAAAACGTTAAAATTATTGGATCAACTTTTTTTTTTTTTTCCATGGATGAAGTATACTGAGTGCCTTACAATATTAACAATTCAGATCATCGTAACGAAAGAAGCCTAGCCCATAATAAAAGGATCAGGGTCACTGCTGTGCGGCTTGCACAACAGTGACTATTGAGCGGCTCATGAGAATTATTTCGAACTTTATTTTCATCATCTGAACCATTCAATTTTTAAAGAATATCGAGTAGAACATACCTTTAAAAAATCAAGTTGATCGGATATCGATAGATTTTTCATCAACAAATTTGTATATATAAAAAATAATAGGTAAGTATTAAACTGAATATAAATGTGTATTAATGAAGGGTCTATCGATTATATCCAATCAATTTAATTTTTTACAAGTATGTTCTGCTCGATATTCTTTAAAAATTGAACAGTTCAAATAATAAAAATAAAATCTAAAATAATTCTCATAAACCGCATAACAATTACTGTTGCGCAAGCCGCACCAACTCCCAAAACTAGACCACACTATTTCTAATATCTAATTGTGACAGGTCCCATTCAAATAGCAAGATTTTCTATTCATAAACTGAATTTTGTTCATGCAAATGCATGGACAAACCTAAGATTAAAACTTAGAAGCATAAATATATACAGTAATAAAAAAATTTAAAAAGAAAACATACCGAAATAAGAAATGAAAAATAATATTAAACAATAGATACATATAAATACGCATAATTTTTTGTCTCCTTGTTGTTCAATAAATACATGTTTTCTTACTACTAGCTTTTTTGGCAAATGTTATTTTTTGGCTTTTTAGGTTAAAATTTACGAAAAATGCCTAACACCCCCAGTGGGGGTCACTGGGGGTCGCCCCTGATAGGCTGAAATTTTTTTTTATTTTTTTTTATTTTTTTATTTTTTTGAATTCCACCCAATGGCAGTGTGCCACCTGCCACTGGGGGTCACTGGGGGTGCCCCCAGCTGGGGGTCTGTAGCATAGCCCAAAATTTACAAAATGATAAAATAAGTTTAAAATAGTTAATAAAATAAAATGTCACATTAAATCCATAATTATTTCATTTTTTCTTTCACAAACATTACATTCAACTATAAAAAAATTAAACTATCTTCCCAAATATAAAAATTGTAACCAACTAAAATAGTTAAAAACTAAAATAACCTAATAAAATAGCAATTTCCCAATCACTTACTTTGTGTAGCCACTATTTTCCAACTCTTATTAATTACAACTCTTATTAATCAAATCTGTTAAAACGACGTCGTTTTACACTCAAAATCTGTCAAAACGACGTCGTTTTGACAGATTTGAGCCATTTGAGCCACAAAAATTTGAGCTACCTAACATTATCGTAATATATATGATATGTTAATATAATATATACGTTATTATAATACATTAATATAATACATATAATTAATATAATACATTAACAAAAATTAAAATTTCAAACTACCCTCCTATACAATAATAAAAATATCTAATTCGTTAATTGAAATATATTTTTGACATAATGAAAAACTGTTAATTGATTTGATAATTTATTAATAAAATGATTATGCAATTAGAAACTTGAAGGACGTGATGTAATTTTCAAAATCATAAGAATAATCTGTATTTTAAGTAAATCTCAATATGTGCTACAAGTTCCCCTATAATACATATATATATATATATTTGAAAAGAAAAAGAATGAAGTTCCAAAATTTGTAGGTGTTTTAGGGTATTAGGTCCAATATGCCAATAATTACTTAAACGATAATGCTAGGTAGCTCAAATTTTTGTGGCTCAAATGGCTCAAATCTGTCAAAACGACGTCGTTTTGACAGATTTTGAGTGTAAAACGACGTCGTTTTAACAGATTTGAGCCATTTGAGCCACAAAAATTTGAGTTACCAAACATTTTCCTATATATTATATTAACACAGCTGTATCATACTAATATATTAATATATTATATATAGCTATAGGATGCTAGGATGCCAGAGCATGCCTTCGCTTTCGGCTGCTTTATAGTGTTTAATGTTCTGCTTTCATAATGATGTTGTACACAACAGCTCCTATATATGGAGTCTCTTCTTACACTTTCAGATATATTGAATACAAGAGTGTTCTTACTCTCTCAATATCACTGTCTTATTTCTTTCATGGTATCAGAGCACAGGTGTACTGCTTAGTCTCTTCCTCTGCTGCATCACATTTTTATTTTGAGCAGATTGTTGCATATCTCGTCCTTATCTAAATTACAGATTGGACCACACCAGAACCTTCGTCTCCTCACGACGAATCCAATGCCACCAGATTCATCATCATCCGACGTTCCACGCGCCTCCACGCGCCGCCACAAACTTCGTCCACGCGCTGCCTTGCATCTTAGACGCGCTCTACGCGCCTCACATTTGCCCCGTGCTATCGTGCGCCGCGGCCTCATCTGCTAACGTGAGCCGCGTGTTTCTGACGTCAGCTGACGTCAGCCCTGGTTGCTTCCGTGCGTTGCCTGTTTCCTCTGCTATCGTGCGTCGCCCCTGTCTGTGCTAACGTGCGCCGCCCTGTGACACAGCAGTGACGTCATCTTTGACCAGATTGTGACGTCATCTTTGACCAGAATTTTTGACCAACTTTGACAAGCTAATTTAGTGCCTTCTGGTCATCTTTTTTTTGGTCCGTTCACTCATTTTCCACTGATTTCGACCCTCTGAATTCACTGGTAACCTCAGATTTTTAAAATTCGGCTTCGATAGTACTGTTTTTTTCTCATGGATCGCCTGGACTCCTCTAACCACCCTATTTCCGTTGTTCTTGACGGAACTAACTATGTCTTATGGGCACAAGCTATGTCTGGGTTCCTCAAAGGCAAGAAACTTTGGCGCATCATCACTGGGGATGTGTGCAAACCCATCCTAGCCACCACCGAATCCGCTGCCACCACAGACTCCGCTGCCAAATATGTTGACCGTCTGGAGGATTGGGATAGCAAAAACTATCAGATCATCACTTGGCTCCGTAATACTTCTATTACTTCTATCAGCCTTTAGTTTGGTCGGTTCCAACTTGACTCTGCTTCGTCTCCAGCCAAAGCCATCTGGGATTTTTTACAAGAATGCTACCAGACTACTGGCCTTGCTCACCAATATCAGCTTCTGAGTCATCTTCACCGTATGCGCCAAGAAACAACTCAAACCATTAATGATTTCCTCTCACAAATGTATTATGTTTGGGATTCGCTCGCTCTCTCTGAACCTCCATGGGATTGTACTAAGGATGCTGCCTTGTTCACTACTTACCGTGACCAACAACGCTTGGTTCAGTTTCTCATGGCTCTCACTCCCCGTTTTGAGCCAGTCCGCGCATCTCTCCTTTATCGCAATCCTTTACCCACTCTTGAGCAAGCAATTTCTGAACTCCTGTCAGAGGAAACCAGGTTTGGTACTCTCCATCCCCACCCTATGGACTCTGTTCTTGCTACTCCCCAGATTCCCAGTTCTCCTTCCCCACCTTCCCCACAGAAAACACCTATCTGCAACTACTGTCACAACCGCAATCTTCCGTCGACTCATCTTCTGGTTAATTGTCCAGTTCGTCTTTGTCGGTTTTGCAACAAGACTGGTCCTGGTCATCTCCAGCACGATTGCTTCCGCAACCCTGCCCGTGCCCCTCGCACTGGTCCCTCCCCCGGGCATTTTTCCCGCAACAACTCTCACCGTTCTGGGACTCCGTCTAAACCAATGCCTACTCCACGCACTGCTGTTGCTACCTCAGAGGATTTACCTGCCTCTGTCCCTATAGATCCTTCCACTCCAGTCTTCTCTCACACCGATGTCGATGCCATGCTTCACCATTTTTGGCAGAATTCCGGTACTCCTCCATCTCCTGCTTTGTCTGTCACCGCAGGTAACACTTCCTGGTACTTTGACTCCGCTTGTTGTAATCACATGACCTTTGACCCTACTATTTTTACTCCTCTCTCTTCTCCTTCTCCTGTTCCTTCTATCCATACTGCTGATGGGTCTTTTCTATCTGTAAGTCAAGTTGGTTCTGTTTCCACCTCTCACTTATCTTTATCTCATGTCTATCTTATGCCTGCTCTCACTTTAAATCTTATATCCATTAGTCAATTATGTGAGCATGGTCTAACTGTTACCTTTTCCCCTACTGGTTGTTTGGTGCAGGACCCTCGGACGGTGGGGAAGGAGAACTGCGAATCTGGGGAGTAGCAAAAACAGAGTCCACAGGATGGGGATGGAGAGTACCAAACCTGGTTTCCTCTAACAGGAGTTCAGAAATTGCTTGCTCAAGAGTGGGTAAAGGATTGCGATAAAGGAGAGATGCGCGGACTGGCTCAAAACGGGGAGTGAGAGCCATGAGAAACTGAACAAAGCGTTGTTGGTCACGGTAAGTAGTGAACAAGGCAGCATCCTTAGTACAATCCCATGGAGGTTCAGAGAGAGCGAGCGAATCCCAAACATAATACATTTGTGAGAGGAAATCATTAATGGTTTGAGTTGTTTCTTGGCGCATACGGTGAAGATGACTCAGAAGCTGATATTGGTGAGCAAGGCCAGTAGTCTGGTAGCATTCTTGTAAAAAATCCCAGATGGCTTTGGCTGGAGACGAAGCAGAGTCAAGTTGGAACCGACCAAACTGAAGGCTGATAGAAGTAATAGAAGTATTACGGAGCCAAGTGATGATCTGATAGTTTTTGCTATCCCAATCCTCCAGACGGTCAACATATTTGGCAGCGGAGTCTGTGGTGGCAGCGGATTCGGTGGTGGCTAGGATGGGTTTGCACACATCCCCAGTGATGATGCGCCAAAGTTTCTTGCCTTTGAGGAACCCAGACATAGCTTGTGCCCATAAGACATAGTTAGTTCCGTCAAGAACAACGGAAATAGGGTGGTTAGAGGAGTCCAGGCGATCCATGAGAAAAAAACAGTACTATCGAAGCCGAATTTTAAAAATCTGAGGTTACCAGTGAATTCAGAGGGTCGAAATCAGCGGGAAATGAGTGAACGAACCAAAAAAAAGATGACCAGAAGGCACTAAATTGGCTTGTCAAAGTTGGTCAACAATTCTGGTCAAAGATGACGTCACAATCTGGTCAAAGATGACGTCACTGCTGTGTCACAGGGCGGCGCACGTTAGCACAGACAAGCGCGGCGCGCGATAGCAGAGGAAACAGGCAGCACACGGAAGCAACCAGGGTTGACGTCAGCTGACGTCAGAAACACGCGGTTCACATTAGCAGATGAGACCGCGGCGCACGATAGCACGGGGCAAGTGTGAGGCGCGTAGAGCGCGTCTGAGACGCAAGGCAGCGCGTGGACGAAGTTTGTGGCGGCGCGTGGAGGCGCGTGGAACGTCGGATGATGATGAATCTGGTGGCGTTGGATTCGTCGTGAGGAGACGAAGGTTCTGGTGTGGTCCAATCTGTAATTTAGATAAGGACGAGATATGCAACAATCTGCTCAAAATAAAAATGTGATGCAGCAGAGGAAGAGACTAGGCAGTACACCTGTGCTCTGATACCATGAAAGAAATAAGAGAGTGATATTGAGAGAGTAAGAACACTCTTGTATTCAATATATCTGAAAGTGTAAGAAGAGACACCATATATAGGAGCTGTTGTGTACAACATCATTATGAAAGCAGAACATTAAACACTATAAAGCAGCCGAAAGCGAAGGCATGCTCTGGCATCCTAGCATCCTATAGCTATATATAATATATTAATATATTAGTATGATACAGCTGTGTTAATATAATATATATGATATGTTAATATAATATATACGTTATTATAATACATTAATATAATACATATAATTAATATAATACATTAACAACCCCCCTCAAACTCAAGGAGGACAAACATCAACCAACTGGAGTTTGGAGACAAGTTCAACGAAGCGGCCAGGAGAATGAGCTTTGGTGAAGATATCAGCAGGTTGATCAACAGAAGAGATTGGATAGAGATGAACAGTACCACGAGTGACGTGTTGACGAATAAAATGGCAGTCAATCTCAATGTGCTTGGTGCGATCATGAAAAACATCATTGTGAGCAATTTGAAGAGCACTGTGATTGTCACAAAAGAGGTCAGTAGCACCAGAGGGGGTAACACTCATGTCAGCAAGGAGCCAACGAAGCCAGAGAAGTTCTTGAGTAGCATCAGCAAGAGCACGGTATTCGGCCTCGGTACTGGAACGAGCAGTAAGTGATTGTTTCTTGCTGCGCCAAGAAATAAGAGAATCACCCAGAAAAAAGCAGAACCTAGTAGTAGAGCGCCGGTCAGTAGGATCGCCAGCCCAATCAGCATCGGAGAAGGCACGAAGCTGAAGAGATGAGCGGGCAGAATAATGAAGACCATGAAACAGGGTGCCTTTGAGATACCGAAGGATACGAAGCAAGGCAGCATAATGAGGGGTACGAGGAGCCGACATAAACTGGCTGACAATATGAACGGCATAGGCAATATCAGGACGAGTAACTGTGAGATAGACAAGACTGCCAACCAGCTGACGATATAGTGTAGCATCAGAGAGAAGAGTGCCATCAAGAGGTGTAAGACGACTCTGAGGTTCCAGGGGAGTAGAGGCAGTCTTGCAATCCGTAAGACCAGCACGTGCGAGAAGATCAGAGGTATACTTAGCCTGAGAGAGAAAAGAACCCGTAGAATCATGGAAGATTTCAAGACCCAAGAAATAGCTGAGAGGACCAAGATCTTTCATCTCGAAATGATGGCTAAGAAACTGTTTAAGGCGAAGAATACCATCGATATCATCACCGGTGATAATCATGTCATCGACATAAAGTAAAAGCAGGGTGGTCCCTTGAGCTGTTTTTCTGATAAAAAGAGCAGTATCATAAGAGCTGGAGGTGAAACCACATTTCTGAATAGTGGAGCTGAACTTGGCAAACCAAGCACGGGGAGCTTGTTTGAGACCATATAAAGCACGCCGAAGTTTGCAGACTTGATGCGGGAGATAAGCAGACCCAGGGGGAGGTTGCATGTAGACCTCCTCGAGAAGAACACCATTAAGAAAAGCATTTTTCACGTCCAGTTGATAAAGATCCCATTGTCGAGCAGTAGCAACAGCAATCAAGCTGCGAACAGAGGTGAGACGAGCAACAGGAGCAAAGGTCTCCTCATAATCATTACCATATTCTTGATTGAAGCCTTTTGCAACAAGGCGGGCTTTGTAGCGCTCAATAGATCCGTCAGAACAAGTCTTGATTTTGTATACCCATTTGCAGCCAATGGCAGTCTTGCCAAGAGGAAGATCAACAATGTCCCAAGTATGAGTTTTGTCTAAAGCCTGCAATTCATCAGTCATAGATTGCTGCCAAAGAGGATTAGAGCGAGCCTCACGATAGGAGGTCGGTTCATAAGTAGAAAAAGCAGTAGAACCAACAATAAAGTCACGAAGACGAGTAGAAGGTTGGATTACCCGATGTGGTCGAACAGAGGGAGGAGAACCCAGAGGAAGAGACTCAGCAGGAGGGGAGGATCCCGATGGAGCAAGAGCAGGACCATCAGAGGGAGCAGGACCATCAGAGGGAGCAGGTGCATGGGACAAACCGGTAGGCAAGGCGATCTCGAGAGAGGTTGGCAGGGGCGGTGGAGCAAACGTATCAGAAAACTCGAGAGAGGCTGGCAAGGGTGGTGGAGTAAGGTCATCAGAAAATAGATCTGTGGAAGGGTCAGTAAAAAAAAGAGAAGGTGAGGGAACGGATAAACGGAAGGGAGAGAGAGAGGAAAACATTTTGTGTTCCCAAAAGACCACATGACGAGAGATACGAAGTCGTTGGGAGAGAGGATCCCAACAACGATACCCCTTATGTTCAATACCATACCCCAAGAAGCAACAAAGGCGGGAACGAGGTTCAAGTTTGGCCTTGCTCACCAATATCAGCTTCTGAGTCATCTTCACCGTATGCGCCAAGAAACAACTCAGACCATTAATGATTTCCTTTCCCAAATGTATTATGTTTGGGATCAGCTCGCTCTTTCTGAACCTCCATGGGATTGTACTAAGGATGCTGCCTTGTTTACTACTTACGATATAGGGTAGCACATAGTGCTGACATGAGTGTTACCCCCTCTGGTGCTACTGACCTCTTTTGTGACAATCACAGTGCTCTTCAAATTGCTCACAATGATGTTTTTCATGATCGCACCAAGCACATTGAGATTGACTGCCATTTTATTCGTCAACACGTCACTCGTGGTACTGTTCATCTCCATCCAATCTCTTCTGTTGATCAACCTGTTGATATCTTCACCAAAGCTCATTCTCCTGGCCGCTTCGTTGAACTTGTCTCCAAACTCTAGTTAGTTGATGTTTGTCCTCCTTGAGTTTGAGGGGGGCTGTTAATGTATTATATTAATTATATGTATTATATTAATGTATTATAATAACGTATATATTATATTAACATATCATATATATTATATTAACACAGCTGTATCATACTAATATATTAATATATTATATATAGCTATAGGATGCTAGGATGCCAGAGCATGCCTTCGCTTTCGGCTGCTTTCGGCTGCTTTATAGTATTTAATGTTCTGCTTTCATAATGATGTTGTACACAACAGCTCCTATATATGGAGTCTCTTCTTACACTTTCAGATATATTGAATACAAGAGTGTTCTTACTCTCTCAATATCACTCTCTTATTTCTTTCAATTTTTTTATTAATTCTGTTAAATAAAATTATGACGAAGGGGTATTTGTAATTTCTAAAAGTATAAAGAATTATCTATATTTTAAGTAAACTTCAGGAGATAAATGAACCTATGTAGTTTAGAAATAATTGATAGTTAATTCTAGTGTAATAAAAAGGGTTTTGAAATCGTAAGAGTGGCAATTGCCCTAGCTTGCGTGCTCGCTTTGTACACAAAATTTTCTTTTTTTTTTTTGTTAACTCGGTATTTGGCCCAACTTGGCTTATACACATCATAATGTATGTAATAAATCAATTACAAATACGTGTATTTTATTCACACAATTAATTTTTGGTGTCATTGCAATAATGCCTACAACAGTTTTGAATAGTATGACAACCAAAAACTCGTTCACATTTTTACAAGATTATGAGTTCAGCTCTACTTTCTCTATTGTATCTACAAAAAAATAAAATGAAATAAAATAAAATATTAAATTAAATAAAATTAACCGATGCTAAAAACATTAATTTGTGTCATAAAAAATGAAGTGTGTGACCAGATTCATTTTAAATGTGACTCATATCATGTGAACCTAGGCCACAAACTTCACTTTCTATCCATATTATATGATAAAAATTATGTATATGTATTTTTATTCAAAACTAAAACATAGAAATGACCATATATCTACTGTACCTATGTGGTTGGTAACAAGTTGGGCTGAAAATAGATGTTGAATGAGAATCTGTGGTGTGTGAATATGTTAATATGACCCATTTCAGTGGGCTTAAAATTGAGCTGTAATAGGCAGTGAAATCGAGTTAGATTGAGTAATAAGTTATTTAAATTTGATTTAAAAATTTAGCAAGTTTGAAATTGTATTTAAGTTTTACTGGTTTACCTAACAAATTGATTTCAAAAGAGTTTTTCACCAATCGGGCACTAGTTTACTTGTTTCATTTAATGACCTAGCTGTAATTTTTTTTTTTTTTTTTTTTAGTATTTCCTAGCTGTAAATTATGAATTACACAAAGAGTGCTGCTATCAGTACTCCACTAATTATTTTAGACCCTCCAATTTTTAGTTTTTTTATTTTATTATAATAATAACCTCAAATAAAATTACTAAAAAGGACATCATTAATTTTGAGACACCCCATCTTACAATTAAACCTACACACTCACTACATCATGAATTAGGGTTTATGAGAGCACCCACCTCCATCACCACCCATCCATCTTCTCCAAATCCTACCTTTGAAACCTACCCTCCCTCAAAACTTTGAAAACCCTTTGGCGGCAATATTCCGACAGCAACGGTGACAACCATTTGATTACATACACTTCTCTGGTAATGACAATGAGTGAAAGTTTTTCTAGCAACCACAACTACGTAAGACGAGAGGAGTACAACAATAAAAGCTTAGTTGGGGTTCATAGCTTTGATGTTGTTCTTAACTTAGATGAGATTAGTCTTATAAGGGTAAGTTTCTTGGAAAAAAATGACAAAAATAATAAAATCTATTAGTCATTTTTTCAGAATTAAACTCCTGAACATATCACCGAAATTCGGGAATACAGGCCTAAACATTGTTTATTTGTTGGAGAACCGATAACCGAACATTTATTATTTGCTTAGAAATAGGTAACTGAACATTATTCATAGTTTCGGACCTATTTTACTGAGAAAATTAAACCAATTATTATATATATATATGTAGAGAGAGAGAGAGAGAGAGAGCATAGGCCCCGTTTGGTAAAACTTATTTGTAGCTTAAAGCCACTTATAGCTTAAAATAAGTTATTTTAGAGTGTTTGGTAAAAATTATTTCACCAACTTATAGCTTAAATAAAGCTAATTTTCGGCTTATTTTCCAAGTGGGTCTGGAGATGCATAAGGAGATAGCTTAAGCGCGCAGCTGTTATACAAGGTGCTGAAATGACTTAAATGCCTCTCATAATCTCCATTATTTACGAAAATGCCACTATGTATATCACCACATCTCAACACTGTTCACGAACCAGAGAGAGACGCATGCGATTTCTGGCGACGTGTCCCTCGCGCCGGCGATGAAAGATAGATCTCTCTCTGCTCTCTCTCTCCCTCGCTCCGTGTCTTTCTGTCTCTGTCTCTCTCTCTCTGCGCTACATCCATGGCGCTGGTCGATCTCGAGTTCGTCGCCATCGCAATCGCGAAGCTCTGTCTGTCTGAACCAACGCCGTTGTCGATCGATCTGAACCAAGCTCTGTTGTCGATCTGAACCAACACCGTCGTCGATCTGAACGAACATCGTCGCGATCTAAACCGTCGCTGGTCGTCGCCCCTGTACTTTTCAAACCATAGAAAATAAACTAAAAAAAAAAGAAAAATATCAATATTAATATTAATTAAAAAAAAACAATTACTTTTCAGAATTAATAAAAACAGAATTAATAGTTAATATGAAAAAAAATTAAAAAAATTACTTTTCAGAATTAATATTTAACACAATTTATTTCAATTAATATTTACTTTTCATAATTAAAAAAATTACTTTTGAGAATTAATATTTACTAAAAATGAAATATTACTAAAAATAATTAAAATGAATAATAATAAAGAATAATAATAATAATAATAATAATAATAATAATAATAATAATAATAATAATAATTGATGGACAAAATGATACTAATTTTAATATTTACAACAATTTATTTCAATTAATATCTACTTTTCATAATTAATATTTACTAAAAATGAAATATTACTAAAAATAATTAAAATGAATAATAATAATAATTGATGGACAAAATGATACTAATTTTAATATTTACAACAATTTATTTCAATTAATATCTACTTTTCATAATTAATATTTACTAAAAATAAAACATTACTAAAAATAATTAAAATGAATAATAATAATAATAATAATAATAATAATAATAATAATAATAATAATTGATGGGCAAAATGATACTAACTTTAATATTTAACACAATTTATTTCAATTAATATTTACTTTCATATTAATAAAGAAAAGAAATACAGAGAAAGAAGATACGAAAAAAATTAATAATTTTGATAATGAATATATGAAAGATAATATGTAATGAAATCACAACATTAATATAAATTAGAACATGAATATTAATTTTAATGAATTAATAAATTAAAAAAATTAACAAAGAAAGAAGAGAAGAAAAAAAAAATTTTAAAAAGAAAAGAAAATAAGGTGAAAAAGAAAAGAAAATAAAATAAAATGAAAAAGAAAAAGAAAAAAATGTATTATAAATGAAATCACAAATTTTATATCTTATGAGGGTAAAAATGACAATTATACAGAAAAAAGCTATTTTACCGCTTATTTACCAAACATTACTCTGCTGCTTAAATCCATAATCCCACAGCTGCACCAAATATGTTACCAACTTATGTTCACCACTATAAGTTATAATCTATTAAGCTATAATCTATAATCACTTTCTCACAGCTCTACCAAACGGGCCCATACAAAATGTGACAATGGTGGATAAGGCAACAGAGACAGTAATCACATTGCCTCTTCTTCTTCTTTTTCTTCGTGGGCTTTGTTAGGGTTTTTTTGAGGTGTGGGGGGTGTGCATTCAATGAGTAGAATGTTTTCACAAGGATAATTTTGATATTATTTAGAGGGGAGGGGAAAGAAGTTTTAAAGGTTTTAAAATTTGTAAGGGGGGATAAAAAAAAGGAGGATCCAAAATAATTAATAGGGTGCTAATTAGGGATGTAATCAGTTCGGTACAATCGATGTTTAGGTAAAAAATTACACTGAACCGACAATATCGGTTTTATTATTATTATTTTGAATACCGATACAGACCGCTTCTCCTATCAAACCACATCGAACCAAACCGATTGAAACGGTTCGGTTTGGTACGGTTTAATCAGTTTAGAATTTTTCAAACTTGAGCCACTTTTAAATAAAATCATTAATCTATATAAAAATATTAAATTAGTTGTCTACCATTTCAAACATATCCAATACATCCATTTAATACATACTTTTAATTCCTAAATTAATAAAAATAAAAAATAAAAGTTTAAAAATACTAAGATTTCAAGAATAATGAGTTAGAGTTAAGATTATATATGATAAGAATTTATTATAATGATGATAAAGTCAATTAATTAATGTTAACAATTTATTATACTTATTAATGTCATTATATTATTAGATTATATATATATATATATATATTATAAATATAATATATGTTGAACCGGTCGGTTTCGGTTTAGATCGGTACATAAGGTGCTTAAACTAATACCAAACTGAAAATCAAAAAAAATAAAATTTTAAAACCGTACAAATCGATTCTTGTTAAAAAAAAGACCAAATATAACCGATTTAATCCGATTCAACCGGTTTAATCCCCTTTTTTTAGTTTTTCCTGCATCCCTAGTGCTAATCGCACCACTCTTACACAAAACAAGATAGGGTTATTCAAGTTCAAATTTGATGCAACCAAAAACCAGAAAACTGAACCCACCTAAAATCCTAACAGGCATCATCAGCCCAAGTTCAATTCTAAATCACAACACTCTGATAAACACTGGGCTAAGATTACATTGATATCATTTCGTGAGAGAGAGAGAATTGGTGTTCTATCCGACTAAAATTACATGTTGTTTGATATTAAAATGATTCAATCAGCAATGTAGGGTAAGCTTCAAGCTGAGTTTGGTAAAAAAAAAAAAAATCAAGGAATGCATTAGAAATAGTTGGGGAAAATCCTTGTAGTTTCTACCGAGTTTTAATTTGATCATTGTCATTTTAATGGCAACATATTTGCCTTTTAATTTTTAATTTTTGTGTCAAAGTAATCAAAGTTGTCTTCTTTTTGCAAAAGAACATCACGCAATGCACTCGATTAATTTTTAATATTTAATAATATTATAATAATTATATTTATGTATATTATATTAGTTTTACTATTTTATATGTCATTATTGCATTGGTTATTTATGTTTATCACCAATGCAGTAGTGACACATCATATATAAACAAAATATAATACATAAGATGATTTAAAAGCATAATTTTTTTTTTTAACTATCTAGAATTTGAAATTATGCATCAAAATTGTTAACATATAATATACATCGTGCATTTGTAGCTGTAAAGGGCCAAACCCACTACCACACACTTTCACTTTTATATTGTTTTTTAATGTATTGTCTTACGCTTTCAGTGCTCCATTGTCTCCTTCTCCTCTCTATAAAGAGAGAGAGCTCATTCTCTTGTACACACACAAATACAATAACAGACATTGTATATATCAATCTCTCATTTCAGTCTCTCTCTTTTCTCTCTCTCTCTTTACCAATCTTTCATGGTATCAGAGCACAGTAATACAATTCTGGCATTCTTCAATTTTAGTGCTTAGTCCCGTACACAGTGGAACTACACCAAACAGCTCGGAATCTCTTTACGATTCCAACGACACCAAGCCCGTCACCAGAAACCCTCTCACGCGCTCTCACGCGCCGCCCTTTTGCTCGGCGCGTCTCTGCTTCCGTTGCCACGCTCACACGCGCCTTCCACTCTGCCCTTTCGTGCGCCGCGCCTGCTACCGTGCACCCGCGTGCGCCATTCGTCTACCGTGAGCTGCGCGTGCGCTGTTCCGCTATTGTGTACCCGCGTGCGCCATTCTGCTACTATACGCCGAACGCCCTCTCTGCTACCGTGCGCCGCACGCCCTCTCTGCTAACGTGCGCCGCTGACATCATTTTCCATCCTGCTGACATCATCTCTACACAGCCCACCTTTCCTAGCTATTTTCGACCTTTCGGACTCACTGGTACACTTTGTTTTACCTAATTTTGCTCCTACAGGTCTATTCCTATCAATTTAGCCCTACTCAACTATTATTATGGATCGTCATGATGCCTCCCATCCCATTTCCGTTATTTTGAATGGTTCTAACTATGTTCTATGGGCCCAAGCCATGTCTTCTTTCCTCAAAGGAAAGAAGCTCTGGCAAATTATCACCGGGGACATGACCCAACCGGTGAAAGACACTGCTGAAACCACTATTTCTCCTGCTACTCCTACATATGAAGATCGCCTTGAGGAATGGGACAGGAAGAATTACCAAATCATTTCCTGGTTTCGAAATACTTCTGTTACCTCTATCATTCTTCAGTTTGGTCGCTTTCAGCTTGACTCTGTCACTACTCCTGCAAAAGACATATGGGATTTTTTAAAAGAACGATACCAGACTACTGGTCTTGCTCATCAATATCAACTTCAGAGCCAACTTCATCGGATGCACCAAGAATCTAGTCAGTCCATCAATGACTTCCTTTCTCAAATGTACTCCGTTTGGGACCAGCTTGCTCTTTCCGAACTGACTTGGCCTCACCGAGAAGATGCTATTTTATTTACTGCCTATCGAAATCAGCAAAGGTTGGTGCACTTTCTCATGGCTCTCACTTCATCTTTTGAGCCCGTACGTGCCTCTCTTCTTTATCGCCATCCCTTGCCCACTCTGGAACAAGCTATTTCTGAGTTGCTATCAGAGGAAACTCATCTTGGTACTCTCCAAACTCATCATGTAGACTCTGTTCTTGCCACTCCTCCGTACCGGCCATCATTCACCCAGCGGACCACTGTCTGCCTCTACTGTCAGAATCGGGGCCTTCCTTCAACACATCTCCTGGTCAATTGCCCCGTCAGAACCTGCCGATACTGCAACAAACTTAGTCTTGGTCATCTGCAACAGGATTGTTTTCGCAATCCATCCCGCTCATCCTCCAACAGCCACTCTTCTCGCGGTGGTTCTCCTCGGGGGAGCTTTCATCGTTCCGGGAATTAGTCTCATTCCGGGAATCAGTCTCATCACACTGGGAATCAGTCTCATTCCGAGAATCAGTTTCATCACACTACTGCTGCTGCCGCTGAGGGTTTTTCTGAGTGTTCTGCTCCGTCAACCCCTCTCTTTTCTCCAACGGATGTCGAGGCCATGTTCAAACACCTTCTCTCTCCTTCTGGTACACCTCCTCATACTGCTTTGTCTGTAATTCCAGGTAACTCTTCTTGGTATTTTGACTCTACCTGTTGTAATCATATGACCTCCAGTTCAACTATATTTTCTTCCATCTCTTTATCTCCTCATATTCCCTCAATTCAAACTGCTGATGGTTCTCTCATGACTGTCCGTCATATTGGTACTGTTTCCACATCTTCTTTATCTTTACCTCAAGTTTATCATATCCCTGCTCTTACCTTAAACCTTATCTCTATTGGTCAATTATGTGAACTTGGTCTAACTGTTACCTTTTTTGCTACTCATTGTTTGGTGCAGGACCCTCAGACGGGGCAGACTATTGGGATCGGCCGTAAGCACGGACGTCTCTATGAGCTCATTCACCTTCATGTTCCTGACTCCCCTCAGATCGCTGCTCCTGCATCTACTTCCTTATTATCTCATTTTCATCTTTGGCATTGTCGCTTAAGGCATATTTTTATTAATCGCTTAAAGTCTTTGGTTTCTAGTGGACAATTGGGTCATGTAATTCCAGATACTTTCGATTGTATACCCTATCAACTTGCCAAACAACCTGCTTTATCATTCAATAAAAGTACTTCTGTTTCCTGTGCACCTTTTGATCTTATACATTCGGATATTTGGGGCCCCTCCCCTACTACTACTATGGGGGGATCTCGTTATTTTGTTGTTTTTATTGATGATTTTTCCCGGTTTACTTGGATTTTTCTCATGAAAACTCGGTCTGAACTCAAAACCCTTTATTATCGATTTGCCCAAATGATCCACACCCAATTTTTCAAATCCATCAAACTTTTTCGCTCTGACAATGCTATGGAATATCGGGATTCAGATTTCCTTTCTTTTCTTCAGAGTCATGGTACACTGCCTCATCGTTCCTGTGCTGGCACGTCCCAGCAAAATGGCCGTGCTGAACGGAAACATAGGCATATTCTTGACACTACTCACGCTCTCCTCCTCTCTTCTTCCTGCCCTGAAAGCTTTTGGGGGGAAGCTGCCCTCACTGCTGTCTACACTATCAATTGTGCTCCTACCCCTGTCATCCATAATCAAACTCCCTTTGAACGTCTGCATGGCACTCCCCCTCCCTATACTAATCTTCGGGTTTTTGGCTCTGCCTGCTTTGTTCTCCTTCAATCTCTTGAACACACCAAGCTTGAACCTCGTTCTCGTCTTTGTTGCTTTCTTGGGTATGGAATTGAACATAAAGGTTTTCGCTGTTGGGACCCTATCTCTCAACGTCTTCGTATCTCCCGCCATGCTGTTTTTTGGGAGCACCAAATGTTTTCCTCCCTATCCTCCTTTCACTTACCTGCACTTTCCACTAATGTACTGTTTACTAATCCTTTCATAGATCTCTTCTCTGATGATTCTGATACAGGTTCCTCCTTCATTGAGACGCCCTTGCTCACTCCTGCTCCTGACCAGACTGCTCTCCCTGAAGGTCCACCTCTCCCTGCACCACCTTCTTCTCCACCGGTTCTTCCTCCCACCGATCCTCCTACGGGTCGACCACACCGGGTAACTCAACCTCCTATCCACCTACGTGATTATATTGTTGGATCTGCTGCCTTTTCTACTTATGAACCTACCTCCTATCGTGAGGTTTGTACTAATCCTCTTTGGCAACAAGCTATGACTGATGAACTTCAAGCCTTGGACAAAACTCATACTTGGGATCTTGTTGATCTTCCTCCTGGCAAAACTGCGATTGGCTGCAAATGGGTTTACAAAATCAAGACTCATTCTGATGGCTCTATTGAACGTTACAAAGCTCGTTTTGTTGCCAAGGGTTTCAACTAGGAATATGGGATTGATTATGAGGAAACCTTCTCCCCTGTTGCTCGACTTACCTCTGTTCGCAGTTTACTGGCTGTTGCTGCTGCTCGCCACTGGGAGCTCTTTCAAATGGATGTCAAAAATGCTTTCCTCAATGGTAATCTTCTTGAGGAGGTCTACATGCAACCTCCACCAGGGTCTACTTTTCCCCCTCATAAGGTTTGCAAACTACAGCATGCCCTCTATGGGCTCAAACAAGCACCCCGCGCTTGGTTTGCTAAGTTCAGTTCTACCATTCATGACTTCGGGTTCACCTCTAGCTCCTATGACTCTGCTCTTTTTATACGGACTACTCCTCATGGTACCACTCTTCTCCTTCTGTATGTGGATGATATGATTATCACTGGTAATGATGCAGCTGGTATTCTCCACCTCAAACGTTTTCTCCACCGTCAGTTTGAGATGAAAGACCTTGGTACTCTTAACTACTTTTTAGGCCTTGAAGTCTCTTATGATTCTACTGGTTCTTATTTATCTCAGGCCAAATATGCATTCGATCTTCTGGCTCGTGCTGGTCTTACTGATTGCAAAACTACATCTACTCCAGTTGATCCTCAGATTCGTCTTACTCCTCTCGATGGGGCTCTCCTCAATGATGCTACTCTTTATCGCCAGCTCGTCTGTAGTCTTGTCTGTCTCACAGTGACTCGTCCTGACATTGCCTATGCTGTTCACATTGTTAGTCAATACATGTCGGCTCCCCGCACTCCCCACTATACTGCTCTACTCCACATCCTTCGATACCTCAAAGGCACTTTGTTCCATGGCCTTCACTACTCTGCTTCCTCCTCTCTTGAACTGCGTGCCTTTTCTGATGCTGATTGGGCTGGAGATCCTATGGATCGACGCTCCACCACGGGATTCTGTTTCTTCTTAGGGGATTCTCTTCTTACTTGGCGTAGTAAGAAACAATCCCTCACTGCCCGTTCTAGCACCGAAGCTGAATACCGAGCTCTTGCTGATACTACTCAAGAACTTCTCTGGCTTCGCTGGCTCCTCACTGATATTGGTGTTTCCTCTTCTGGCGTTACCTCTCTTTATTGTGACAATCAGAGTGCCATTCAGATTGCTCACAATGATGTTTTTCATGATCGCACCAAGCATATTGAGATTGATTGTCATTTCATTTGACAGCATGTTACACGTGGTACTGTTCATCTTCTCCCTATTGTTTCTGCCGATCAACCTGCTGATATTTTCACCAAGGCTCATCCTCCTGGGCGCTTCCGTGATTTTGTTTCCAAACTCAACTTGGTCGATGCCGACCCTCCTTGAGTTTGCGGGGGGCTGTTAACATATAATATACATCGTGCATTTGTAGCTGTAAAGGGCCAAACCCACTACCACACACTTTCACTGTTATATTGTTTTTTAATGTATTGTCTTACGCTTTCGGTGCTCCATTGTCTCCTTCTCCTCTCTATAAAGAGAGAGAGCTCATTCTCTTGTACACACACAAATACAATAACAGACATTGTATATATCAATCTCTCATTTCAGTCTCTCTCTTTTCTCTCTCTCTCTTTACCAATCTTTCAAAAATAATGAATGTTTTGATTTGAAATAATAAAAGAACCATAAGGCACACTATTATTCTACACAAAAAATTTAGATATTTGTAAATCACTACTCTTACAGCATTATACTTACAGTAAGCCTTATGGGCCCATGAGACCCGGTATGGGTGCCACTCCAATGACTCGATCCATTTATCTTTTCTTCAAAAGTATAGTTATATGATTTTATATTTTTTTTTTTTTGAAAAATAAGTCGTGTTGTTTCAAAATCGTATGTGTCATTCATTTTTCAAATATAAATATGTTAAAATTATATGGCTATAATTATTAAACTAATTTAATTATTTTTAAATAATTCACGCACAAAAACTTAAAAAATAAACAAATTATTAAATCATTAAAATAACACTTATAATAAACTCTACATGGTTGGACAGTGTGATCCAATCCAAATGGTGAAATGGAGAAGCATTACTTGTACTTCAATGTTTGTTCAACTTAAAACACGTCAACACGATAGTCTTCTTCAAGGAGAAAACGAGTTGAAATGTTCTTATGTTTTTAATTTCAAATGAAAATAAAAAAAAAAACATTAATTTTTAAAATTGTTAGTGTTGTTATTATATTTCAATAAAATCTAATAAATTAGCTATCGAATTCCCTAACACAGTCAAACATGAAACTTTCCCCCATTAATGTTGAGTTCGGCTATATATATATATATATATATTCTACCACGTGTTCATAATAGGAGTGGAACTCACACCATAATGTGTACCATAAGTATATGGTACAATATGCGGTGAATTTTTTTTTGTATTCTTAATTTTTTTCTTTAATATTTTTGTAACTTTTTGATTTTATTATCTCAAGTGGCTTTTTAAAAAATTAAAAGCATGCGGAGTGCCACACAAACATGCCACGTAAGAGAGAGAGAAAATAAGGAAAATTAAAAAAAAAAAATCAAAATTTAACTCTTGTAACAAAAGTCAAAATTTAACTCTTGTAATCATTCATTTATTTCTATTAAGCAAAATTGACCCGAAAAAATATTTTATCCATTAAACTAAATGAAAAAAGGTATTTTAGACATTTTAAGTAAAACGAATTGAAAATATGTATTTTGGCCATTAGGTTCACCATAAATCTCATTCTAATGATTTAATCTGTAGGAGTCTATCACATGTCACTCTCTAACAATCTAATTTGTTCATTTTAAAGTTATTGTGTATAGATCATTCAAAAAAAAAAAAAAAATCAAATTAATCCAAAATTTATAGTCATATAATTTTATTATATTTATCTCTAAAAAAATTGTCTATTTTTAAAATTATATTTACCGTTAATTTTCTTAAATACAAATATAATTGATCATTGGATATATCAAAATTCATTTTATTTTTTATTAACAATCTATGCACAAACTTAAAAAATGACAAAAAAAAAAAAAAAAAAATCAGATTATTGAATACGTGTCATGATAAACTTTGGATTGTTTTGAAAAGTTAGTTAAAAGCTAATTTTTTAGATTTTTTTTTTTGTGAAAAAATATATAAAAAAATAAAGAGATAATATGATCTAAAATAAATTAAAAATTAAAATTGATTTTTAATCATGTACCGAAATTAAATCCGCGTGCCTTCTTCATACCTTAATATATTTGTCCAACGAAAATCAGCCTGTTTATCTTCTTGGAGGAGATCGATATAAACGCGTTGGGATGTTCTTATCTTTAATTCCAATTGGAAAAAGGAGTGATAGTAAAGAAAAGAAAAAAACTTCAAAAATTTTAAATTCCACCAAATGGATGAGCTCAAAGACCTGCAAGTCATTGGTTGTTGCAACTTGCAGCACTCTAACGCGTTAGATTGTTATATAAATAAAATCTAAGCTAAGGCTACTTCAATTCCCCAACCTTTTCTTCTCCAACATATCATCATTAGAGTCACACATTGAGAGATATGGAACTCCAACACTTTAGCCACCATCATCCCTTAATCCTCTCCGATGAGAGAATTGAGAACGAAATCGATTGCGACGCTTGCGACGAACCCATCACTGGTTTAACCTACAGTTGCATTCTCTGCAAATTTAATCTCCACAAATGGTGCTCCGAGCTGCCTCGACAACTTCACATCCCCCCACTTCACCCGCACACTCTCACCCTCTCCCCAGAAACATTTTTAAACGAATTCCTCTGTAGCTTTTGTCACAGAAATGATTTCGGATTCAGATACAATTGTTCTACAGAGTTTTGCCAATTCAATCTCCATGTCCAGTGTGCTTCATTACCAGACCCGAACCATGCATTTCAGTTTCATGATCAAAAAACTTACCGGCTTGTTTCCTCAGTCTCTACCAATTTCGATCAAATTGACAGTGTTAGTATTAACTACGATGAGCCTTCGGAAAAGACCACTCGTCTAATGGAACATTTGAGCCGAATAACACAACACAGATCCAAACCGTTTGGAGACGAAGATAGTCCTCTCTGCTATGTTTGTGGCGAACCTTGCAGAGGCCCTACCCTTCAAAGCTTCGATGACAATGACAACAAGACCTACCTCCATGTCAGGTGTGCACTCTTGCCACTCACTATAGATAAGAAATCGCGCCATAGGCATCAATTCACGCTCGTGCCACCGATTCAAGAAGATGACAATTCAGTTGAGTTTTATTGTGACATTTGTGAGCAAGAAAGAGACCCGAGAAAGTACTGGGTCTATTGCTGCGATTGCAAACCTAATCTTGTTTGTCATATAAGTTGTGCCAACACTGAGTTAACCCCACCTGTAAATGTCTTCTCTTCATGTGCTTTGTATGTGAATGTGATAAAAAGGATTAAGGAAATTAGGTGGGAGATTATTGTAAGTTCATTGAATAACGTGTCACGATCTCTAAAGGTAGGAGAAGAATTTCTTTCCAAGAAAAAGGTTTTTTTGGAAATGAAGGAAGTGAGGTTGACGGAGCGAGAGAAGGAGAAAGACATGAAACTGTCGGAATTGGAACATCGTTGTCACCGCCATCCCTTAAGACTCTTTAATGAAGACAAGAATGAAGCCATTCTTTGCAATGGATGCCAACAACCAATCTCAGGTTTGACATACACTTGCTTCAATATATCTCAATCACTTTCATAAACCATATAAAATATACAATCAATAATTTTAAATTTTTACTCAGTATTAACATTTGCAAGGAAATCTCAGGTTTGACATACATTTGCAACAAATGCAAGTTTTATCTTCACAAATCATGTGCTGAATTACCCTATGAAATTCGGCACATGCTTCACCAGGAGCACCCCCTCTCCCTCACAGCACAAGAACACGAGTTCAAATGCAGGGTCTGTGATTTTGATTGTACCGGATTGTCCTTTTGCTGTGAAATTTGTGGATTTGAAGTCGAATTACAGTGTGCTTCAATACATGATGAGTACAATCATGAAGGCCATGAGCACGTGCTCTCTTTAATCCGCTACAAGCGTCACAAAAATCTAGTATTACCTGTCAAAATCCAAGGGAAAGAAAAGGTAAGATCTGGGTACGAACCGCCTTGTAATGCCTGCGGTGATCCTTGTGAAGGCCTCGCATTTGAATGTTTTGGCTGCAAATTCCAACTCCACATCAAATGTGCCACAGCACCGCCATCTACTAAACTCAAATGCCACAGGCATTCCTTAGTACTGACCTATTCCGTGGTAGAAAATCCAGAAGAAGAGTATGTCTGTGACGCATGTGAGACAGATAGAAAACCGAACCTCTGGGCCTATAAGTGTGCAGAAGGGTGTGATTTTGTTGCCCATGTACGTTGCTGGAACCTACCATAATCATCCACTAACATTTACATCACAGCCAGAGGAAATTGAAGATTTATTCTGTATTTGTCATTTATGTTGGTTTGCTTTGTTTGTTTTACAATGAAATTTGTTGTTTAGTTTAAATAGAATGAATATCTCGTGTATTTTACATAGTATGTATGTGCTGTATAGTTTTCTGGGATTTGAATGAAACTCCACCAGATCAATAAAACAGTAACACGAGATCATTACAGTTGACAAATATTTACACTTACGCTTATTCTACTCCATAAAAGGACCAATGCTAAAAACTTGTAGATCTAATTGATGTCTATACTATCAAATAAGTGATGACAACCAAAATACTAAATTCATATCCTAAACCTTAGTTGTTGCTGCACAAATTATATAAGAGCGAAAGTACTAGACATGATTAGCTGAACTTTGAACCATTTGCCACCCAAAACTAGAGAACTACAATGTAATACTAACGAAAATTTGATTCTAATTCAACTTACCATTTCATTGATCAAGAATACAATTTATACTGTTTACAATTCAGTTACAGAAATAATCTAACTCTAGTAAATCCTAATCAATTTGAGTTACATCTAACTATCTGAGTTACATCTCTAACAAACAAAGAATAGTTACAACAAACATCAAGCCTTGATCCCTCCATACGTGACTTAAGCTTGAGTTGCATTTGTTGAATTGATGAGTTGATGCTTGAGTGTGAGTTGCACTTGAAGCCATCGCATGAGCCTCAACCTTGCCATGCTCTATGTATTCTCATCAGGCCCCCTCAAGCTCAAGGGAGGAGAATGGACCATGAGCTTGTCATGAAGAAATTGAAACTGAGAAACAGGTAGTGGGAAACCTGCTTGGAAGCTACCCTCTCTTGAATGTAATGATAATCAACAACAATATATTTGGACCTAGCATGGAAAACTGGATTTGCTAACAAAGAGATAGCAGAGAGGTTATCACACCATAGGATAGGACAAGGATGGAAAACCTTTAAATCAATGAGAAGCATCTAAAGCCAACTTACTTCGACTGCAGCTTAAACCAAGGCTCTATACTCAGGCTCAATGGAAGACCTTGAGACTGTGGGCTATTTTTTAGCAGAACAAGAAATAAGATTCGGACCCAAAAATACACAATAACCAGTGTGGATCTTCTATCAATAAAACTCCCAACCCAAATTGAGTCAGAAAATGCATGGAGTTCGAGAGGACCTGGGATGAAAGAAAAACCTTGATGAACTGTTCCTTTCAAATATCTTAACAAACGTTTGACAGACGCATAATCAGTTTCAGAAGGATTTTGCATAGATAAACAAGCATAATTGACAACAAAAGCAATGTATGGCCTAATGATGGTGAGATACTGAAGAGTTCCAACCACACTCCTATACAAGGAGAGCTGAGAAAAATGGACTATTAGTAGAGGAAGTGGTGGAAGGTTTCATAAACATAGGAGAAGCACAAGGCTTACAATCTGACATGCCAGCCTTAGCAAGGATCTCAAGACCATATTTAAATTGAGATAAGAAATACGTTGAAGAGGAATGATTAACAGAGATACTTAGAAAATAATTGATATGACCCAATTCTTTCATTGAAAATGTAGAGTGCATATGAGCAATGAGAGAGGCAATGTGAGAAGAACTATTGCATGTTAAGAGAATGTCATCCACATAGGCAAGCAACACAGTAATTGTAATGGATGTCTGCTGAATAAAAAGAGAAGAATCGGAGGCACTAATGACCAAACCATTTGATAGAAGAAATGTAGAAAAGGTCGAATACCATGCACGAGGTACATATTTTAAATCATATAAAGCCTTAGTCAACTTGCATACAAACTGAGGATTGGTCTTATCAAAAAAACATGGATATTGAGTCATGTGGACTTCTTCTTCCAAGACACCATGTAAGAAAGAATTGGAGATATTATAAGCTATTTAATAGGCTAATCAAAATGGAGGGTTAAATAGAACGAAATGCAAATGGTAGGTTGTTTGCAACAGGGCTAAAGGTTTCATAGTAGTTAAGGCCTTCTTCTTGAAGATAACCCGTAGCAACCAAACAAGCGTTATGCCTTGCAATAGTATCATCTGAATTTCTTTTGAGACAAGAAAATCCATTTACACCCTATTGCTTATTTGCTAGGAGGAAAATGCATTAATGTCCAAGTAGATTGGTGTTGAAGAGCTTGAAACTCTTTATTCATGGCTGCAGTCCAAGTTGAGGAAAGAGTAACCTCCTTATAAGTGTGAGGCTTAATGAGATCCAAAGACAAAGGATTTGACATAGTAGATAAAGTAAGATGTTTGGCCTTGGACCTTGTAACCATAGGGTGTTGATTAACAGTAGGGTTAGACTTAGGAGTAGTAGAAGGCAAATAGTAATGGTGGGAATCGATATAAACAAAATCAATAGGAATGGGAGCAAACTTATTGTCAATAGGAGAGACATTAGACAGAGCACTAGGTTACAGCTGAGGTGGATTATGCATAGGCTGCAACTAAGGAGACAATGGCAAGACATTAATCTGAGGCAGAATAGACTGAGCAGGCTGTGACAAGTCATGCGATGGTGACAAAATAGGGACTGAGCAATAAACTGAAGCATAAAAGTATACGTTGCAACAGATGGAACACATGACTGAGTGTCAAAAGAAGAAGACCAAAAAAAATTATAGAGAGTAGAAGAAGAATGTGAAAGATTATGTGGAGGAAGAGAAGAAAAAGGAAAGGAGGTTTTGTGAAAGATAACGTGTCTACTAATATAAAATTTCCCTGAGACTGGATCAAGCCATTTTTAGCCTTTAGTAGATGGGATATAACCAAGAAAGATACAAGCAAAAGATCTAGGCTGCAATTTGTGAGATACATAGGGCTTCAACCAAAGAAAACAAAGACAACCAAAAGGTTTAAGAAATTGTAATCAAGTAATTGATGGAACAAATTTTCAAAAAAAGACTGATCTTAAAGTTTGGAGATAGGCAATCTACTAATAAGGAAGAAAAAAGTGGCCACAACATCAAACCAATAGGCCAGCGGCACACAAGATTGATGCAAGAAAGCAATGGTTGTTTCAATGATATGTCTATGTTTCCTTTTAGCCACCTCATTTTGTGGAGTTGTATAAGGACAAGCCAGTTGATGTTCTATATCATGAGTGCGAAGAAAAGTTTGAAATTGATTTCCTAAGTACTCTGTTCCATTATCAGTTATCAGAATTTTTAGAGGAACTTCAAATTGATTTCCAACAAAGGACTTAAACTCCATGAATTTACCAAACACTTCACTTTTATAGTGTAAGGGATATAACCAAGTGAACTTACTATATTCATCAACAAACAACACATAGTACTTGTAAGAAAAAGTAGAAGAAGAATACTAAAATGGTCTCCACACATCACTATGTATAAAAGAAAAGGGCTTATTTGCAGTAGTAAAAGACAAACCAAATGGTAACCTATGACCTTTGGCCATACAATAGTGATTATATGGAATAGAAGAGCTTTTTGAATAGTTAGGCAAGTTCAATTTATTACAAACTACATGAAGCTTATGAGCAGGTGTATGACCTAATCTAGAGTGCCAATCAACAGAAGAAGCACTGGTAGTACTGATACAAGCTTTCGGAAAAGTGTGAATGCCAAGGAAGAACATCATGAAGATGATAGAGTCCATTTGTGTTGGAGCTTTGATAGAGAATAGACTTATCATGCTCGTCTTGAATACAAAATCCATTAGAATCAAAAGTAATACAACAATTATCTAAGACAAATTTGTGAACCAAAATAAGATTTGATGAGATTTATGGAACACGAAGAAGATTTTTAAGAGCAAAGGAATGAGAGGGAGTATGAAGAATACCATTCTCTTTGTGTTGGATATGAAAGGAATTTTTATCACCAATAACGACCTATTCTATCCCTTGATAAGGATGATGGGCTTGTAGGTTGGTCAAGTCATGAATGACATGACTTGTAGCTTCAAAGTCAAGAAACCAATTCTCATAAGGAGATGAGGCAAACGCAATATATGCCTTGTTTTGAAAATCAGAGGAAGCATTAGAAGTTTTGGAAGACTGAGATTCATATGAATAATCCATTTTCTACCGGTAATTGAGAGCAATATGATTATTCTTTCCACTGATCTAATAAATGACAAAGGTGTTGTTGTTATTGAAATTATCAGATCTACCTTTTCTTGCTCTTTGAAAATATTTGCCCCTGTTATCATTTCTTCCTCCTCTATGAGAATTAGGTGGACCAAAGGAAGAATTTCGATAACCAGATAGATTATGAGAATTAGGCTTGAAAGATGATTGATGATATCCTTGATTTGATGTAGTGTAAGCAACATGCAAGTTAGATGACTAGTGACGAGATGACTCAATGTGTATTGCTTCAGAACATAGCAAATATGAAAGTATTTCCATAGAAACTGCTTAGATTTTGCACGAATTGTAGTTTTAAAGGCATTGTATTTAGCCGGAAGGCCATTAAGAGTCAAGAGGACAAGATCCTCATCACCAACTGGTGATCCAGCCATGGTCAATTAATCTGAGATTGTCTTGATCTGTGAAACATAATCGTCCATCTATCTTGATGTCTTCACAACACAATGAAGCTTATTTTTAAGCTGCTGAATGTATGGTCTATAGACAAGAATGTGAATCTCCTCTTGAGAGTATTCTATACTTCACGACTAGTTTTGCAATGGAAAACTGAAGTAAAGATTAATGGAGAAAGTTACAGTGATGCAACTCAGAAGATATGCATCTACAAGCAACCACTGAGTATATTCTAGATTCACCACATCAGAATTGGTTGAGCTCTTGACGAATTGTGAAGGACAAGCGATTGATCCATCAACATAAAAGATCAAACTAGTTGCTCGAAGGATGTTCTGAAGCTAATTCTTCCAAATGATGAAGTTAGATGCATAGAGCTTGACAGTTATGAAGGAGTTGAGGTTTGAAATCAAAAGTGAGAGATTAGAAGGAAATTAAAACAAAAAGACGTCATTGACGGGCCTTCAAGCTTGCTTGAGCTTTCAAACTTTGATACCATAACAAAAATTTGATTCTAATTCAACTTACAATTTTATTAATCAAAAATACAATTTATACTATTTACAATTCAATTACAATGCTAATCTAACTTTAGTTAATCCTAATCAATCCAAGTTACATGTAATTAACTAAGTTACATCTCTAACAAACAAAAAATAGTTACAACAGACATCAAGCCTTGATCCCTTCACACTTGACTTAAGTTTAAGCTACATTTGTTGAATTACTGAGTTGATGCTTGAGTATGAGTTGCACTTGAAGCCATAGAATGAGCCACAACTTTGCTATACTCTGTATTCTCATCAAATACACTAGACCAGTACTTGTCATTTATATCTAAAGTATATTTCTAATACTTTTAAATGTTTACTAGAATACTTAGTGCTTCAATACAAGTCATATCCTCCAATTGACTATGTGTCAAATTAATGGTGTTTTATTTTAGGACAATTAAATGTCAGTCTGTCAGTGAAAAAAAAATTAAAAAGTAATAAAAAGTTTATAATATTAATTATTATTATTTATATTGTTTTCCACTTTTTAGTAAATACATTTTGCTGACACCATGTCAAAGCATTTCTCCCTTTTATTTTATGGGCCATAGAAGTACATAATTCTTTATTATTGGGCAGATACAGCACCAATGTGGTATTCTTATTGATTCCCAAGAAACAGTAAGTAGGACACAAAATAAGGTATTAAAGCTAAGGAAAACATTATTTTGATTTTTTCACAATACCTCTACATAACTGTTTTGAACTTTATTTTTCCCTTTTGTGAAAATCTCTCTCATAGGGTTTCTTGTGTAGGGGTTCTCTCTTGTCGTTTCCATGAAAGTTTTCCCCCCTCTTGCTAGGAATTTGTTGATATATTGACTTTTTTGTGTAGTATGGAATTCCTAGAGGCTTTGACTTCTCGATTGGTTCTTATAGAAGAGAAGGAAGATACAATCACTGTTGTAGAGGGTCTTACAAAACCTATCGATGACATTGCATGGCTTTGCCTTGTTGGGAAGTTGTTATCGACTAAGTCATTCAGCAATGAGGCTTTGTAGGCTACTATGAAGTTTATTTGGAATCGAGAATGTGGGATGAAAGATAAAAGTTTGGGTGACAACCTTATCCTCTTTCACTTTAACTACATTTTGGATAAGAAAAACGTGTTAATGAATGCTCCATGGTGTTTTGATAAGCATTTTGTTCTATTGGAGGATTTTGATTTGTCCCTTAAGCGCTTTGAGATCGTCTTCTCAAAGGCCACTTTCTGGGTACAAGTGCATGATCTGCCGTTGGGTAGTATGACGAAAGAGGTAGGAAGGCTTATTGGTAACCGATTAGGTAGTCTTGTGGATGTTGAGTTTCAGGCAGGTGGTATGTCTTGGGGTCAGTTTTTGCATATTCATGTGGCTATTGACATATGCAAGCCTTTGCGTAGAGGTCTGATGGTTCGAGTCCCTGACCGCGATGCTGTTTGGGTGGTGTTCAAATATGAGAGGGTACCCAACTTCTGCTATGGTTGTGGTATTCTTGGTCATAGTGATAAGGAATGTGTAAATACTTTGGACAAGCTGTCTGTGGTCACCAAGGTTGGGGCTCAACATAGGCCATGACTTCATATTGAGACGTTTCGAAACAAGGTACGCTTTTCGATGATTAAGCAACTAAGTCTTCGAGTGGTGCTCGTCGACATGGGGTGGTGCATAGTTCATCGTTGCCTTTGGTGGATGAAGTCATTTCCCACAGGATGCCCACTAAGGTATTGTCCACAAATCATGGGAAATAAATTTTGGATAAGATTTTAGAGCCTTCTTTCTTGCCAAAAAAATACGGTGGATGATCGGGTACATTCTATTCAAACTAATTTTACGCAGGAAGTTGGTGATAATGGGCCTTCTCATGGGGCCATTGGGCTTTTTGAGCAAACGGGGCAAGTGATTGGGCCTACCCATACTCAAACGGGGCTTGTAGTCCAGGTTAAAGATTTGGGTGGGTCTGATATTATTATGATAGAACTAGAGGATAACCCAACTGGTAGTGGCCTACGTGCGGGGTCGAATGGGTAGTTGGGTGGCATGAAGGGCTCTAATTTTGATTCCATCACTTTTGCGATTTCTAAGTGTGGTCTAAGTGCAAGAAACAACTACTCTTTCCTCTAGTAGAGGAGACGAAATCAAGGTTAGCCTTGGACGTGGGTGGAAGAAACTAGCTTGATCGTTACTTGAGCAAGTTATGAAATTTGAATCCAGTGTTGGAGATAAAAAGGGTTGTCCTTGTAATGGTAGAGAACTTGAAGTTGGAAGATTGGGGAAGAGAGCTTACTCTGATGTTCTTGCTTTGTTTGATATTTTAATGGTGGAGGTTGATAATCAACCTTGCCGACAACTATAAAAATTTTAAGCTGGAACTACACAGTCAGTTCATTTTCTTTAGTTTTTCCTAAAGAAGGAAAGGCTTGATTTGGTCTTCTTGATGGAAACCAAAACTTCTACTTCATATATTGATTGAATTCAGTGTAAGTTGGGTTTTTTTGGTGCGTTAGCGGTTGATAAAGAAGGATTGGGTAAGGGTCTTGCGTTACTATACAAAGGTGATATACAGGTAACAATTTAGAACTACTATGTGGGTCACATCAATGCTTTTGTTGATTCTTGGTTGGGCGATAGTGAATGGAGGATTACTGACTTTTATGGACATCATGATGCGGCTCGACGTGGTGAATCGTTGCAGTTATTGCAAAGGTTGCATTCAGATTTGGATTTTCCGTGGCTTTGCTTGGGGATTTCAATGAAATCATCTTTGGTCATGAAAAGTCTGGAATGTTGGGCCATGGTTAGACCCAAATGAATAGATTTCAAGATGTAATTCCGAATTGTGATTTTGTTAATATAGGCTATGATGGACCTCCATTTACGTTGTACAATCAAAGATTTAATGGTAGTCTTGTTCACTAAAAAAATTGGAAGATTTTATATTAATCCAAGTGGAGTGGTAGTATGCGCTTTAGGAGTATATCTACTTTCAATAAAGCATTGCTTACTAAGCAAAGTTTGTTCCTCTTACACAATCCTAATACTTTGGTTAGTAAGTTGTTAAAAACTAAATATTTTTCACGAGGTTCGGTGTTGGAGGGTGAGTTGGAAAGCAATCCCCTCCTATACTTGGCGTAGTATCTTGAATGCTCATCCGCTTCTTGAGGCAAGGGTGTGGTGGCACATCAGAAATGGGCATCATGTTCGTATTTGGAAAGATCAATGGGTTCCTCGACCTTATCAATTTAAGCCATTTTCTCTTCCCAGAGCTTTGCATGATGAAGCTTTAGTGGCTTCCTTCATTGTTGATGGTCTCCCCTGTTGGAATAAGAGCATGCTTCGGGACTATTTTCTAGAGTTAGAATATCAGGTAATTGAATCCATTCCTTTACTACCTAGGGGAGGTGTTGATAGATTGGTTTGGCATTACATGAAAAGCAGATTGTTCTCGGTTTGGAGCTCTTATTATTTATAGATGGAAATCATAAGGCGTGGTAGTGCTGCGGCTACGTCTGATGGATCATCCATTGTTACAGCTTTTTGGAAGAAATTGTGGCACTTACAAATTCCTAGCAAGATATAAAAAAAAAAAAAATGGATGGAAAACGTGCCTTAGTTTTGTTTTGGGCTATCGAGTTTGCTGGAGATTTAGGGCTATGACATCTTCGGCTCGAAGGTGAAATGTCTAACTATGTACCTAGTCATTGGAATTGAAAAAAATTGAGTAATACTAGGAATTTTATCTAATACACATTATATGTCTAGTGTGCTATGCTGAATTGTCAAAAAAGGACATTCGATGCCTAAGTCAAACCAAGAATAGAAGATATTGGAAAACATTAGAGTTTTAAGGTTTACATACATGGAACTGTGAGCGAAAAGTGTCTTCGATGCTTTGGTTCCTCTTTCTATAGTGTTTTGCCATCTTTGATCAAAACAATCTATCTTATGACTCATCAAATTTGAACTTATCTGAAACTTATCAAAGTTGTATTCCTATCCAACAATTAGACAAGAGATACCGACCAACTTTCTGTCTGGCCATGGATCGACCAAACATATGAAAGCATTGCTTGCAACTCTTGATGCCAGGACCTTGACTGGTAAAATACCCTGGTTAGTTAGTTCACCTTTCAGTATGCTCAATTTGGCAAGTCACGAGTCATGACTACTCCGACAAGACCAAAAGATTGATCTTTGCTTGGCCTAAATGCGACACGAATCACAGTTGCCTAGATCACAACCTAACAATCTGGCTCAAGCCCTACAGACCTCTCATGTGTCTTTTGAGATAAACATCCTTTCTAGGCCTAGCCCAACTCGATTAATCTAGCTTGTTCAGTCCAATGCAACTAAATCATTATATATACAAATTTTGAACATTGTTTATTTGTATATCATTACTTCTAAAATTATATATGATGATATTAGTAAATAAAGGTTTACTGCTTGAATAAGATAGGGATGGAGATGATAGGTTGGTCTTCCTTCTTGGTATAAACTTACAAACAAATCCTCAAAAGCACTGGTGGATATTTTTTTTCAAACGCCATCCAACTATCTAGTTAGTACTACGATAGAAGGAAATGATAATGCAAAGTTATGGTAGAATAGATAACATACATTCACAATGTGGTTAGATGTTGTCTTTCACAGTTACACTCCATGTGACGAGAATAATTATGTTATCATTTTCCCAATCAAAACTACCATTATTCCAATGGTTAATGCTATAGAATAAGCCATTCTACTAGTTGGCAAAAGTTGCAAGTAGAAGAGACTACCCTATATTACACCACGTGTCATTATTGTTGTAAAGGTAAACTGCGTGCTCTTTTTCAGGTCGAGTAGGCTCTCACTGAACAGCTAACCATTATAATTAGGTCAAATCAAGAGTGGGCCTTGCTAACCAACTTCATGCTTTCCCAACCAGCTCGATAAGGTCATTTATTTAGTCTTCCAAGTTGGATCATTAAGGCCGACTTACATCACTGGCCCAATCTTTTTAACAATTCACTAGGCTAATATGATTAAGAGCTTGTGGCTTGTTAGGCTTCCTAATTGATTTTGAGTGTCACCCTAACTGATTTTGAGTTGATGATACGTATACACACCAATATTGTCGTTTGGATTGATCTTTTATTTTTTTTATTTTTTAAATAATAAAATCAAATCTTTATTCTATTATTTTATATATTTATTTTATGAACAATTTTATATAATTTATCATTTTGTTTACATTTTTTTGGGTTAATTACATTTTACTCTCTCGTAATTTAATCGAAAAACACATCACCTCCTTATACTTTATAAATATACACATAATGGTTGGAAACAAAGAAAAAGATAATTCTAAAGTATCATCCAAGTATCTACCCAAGATGACAGCCACCACTCAACCTGGAGATTTAGGAATATCCGATGACAGCCACAATGATCGATCGCTAGAAGAAGAAGATCATCTGGTGCGAAGCACCAAGAAGATCAAGAACACAACAGAGAGCACTGAAGATCAAGCTATGATTGACTCGATCCAAGCTACCACAGAGGAACAAACTAAATGATCTTTCAAACAAGCTCTTATCTCAACAAAGGCCAACAAGAAGGCCTTTGACATTGACCTGGATAGATTTTCGAATGATGAATTTCTTACTGATGAAGAGGATAACGAGGTCATGGAGGAAGCAGATCAATCCCAAAATAATGATCTAGGGCCAGGCATCCCCATAATCAAACTTTCATCCCGTCTCATTCAGTCCATTCGTCAGCCTTGGAAGGATTGCTTGATTGTCAGATTACTTGGGAAAATTATAGGATACAAACTCCTCGTCTCCAAACTCAGAAGGATTTGGGGATTGCAAGGAGATTTTGAAGCCACTGATTTGGGCCTGGGTTTTTTCTTAATCAAATTCGAAATATGAGTTGACTGTAGCAAAGTCTATACGGAAGGCCCTTGGATCATAATGGATCACTACCTAACTGTTCGACGTTGGGAGCCTGATTTCAAGCCCTCAGAGGACGGCGAAGTAGCTACTGCACTATAGGTAAGGTTTCCACAACTTCCGATTGAATATTATAATGAGAAAGTTCTATTCCATATTGCAATGGCTATTGGTAAACCACTTAAGATAGACTTGAATACTGCCATGTCTGCTAGAGGAAGGTATACACGTGTTTGTGTAGAAGTAGATCTCACAAAGCCATTAATTTCAAGATTTGCCATACGTAAATATACGTATATCGTGGAATATGAGCATTTGCACTATTTTTGCTTCCACTGTGGGAAGTTGGGCATCAGAAAGAGTACTGTAGCAGCAAGCCGGTACCGGAGCCGGTGAAGGCAACCTCTGAAGTTACACCTAACAGTAATGAAGCTGGGTCACATCCAATCCCAACGGTTAGCTCCTCAGGGAAACAGTCTACTGCTAGTCATGAACAACTTGATGAATTTGGGCCTTGGATGTTAGTGAATAGGAGGAACAATAGGCCCCATCCCATGGCAAGATAGACTGGACCTAACTCTACTAATTCTAAAAGGTCTGCCAATAGGTTTAGGCCTCTTGCTGCATCTGGCAACATGGGAGGACCAAAAGATAAAGCTAAGCACAAGAGCCCAATGGACCAAGATATAGATGGAGCTCACAGCCATGCACCATCTTTTGAGGCAGGCAATCCCACGGTAACGAATCAAATCTATTCGGATAGACAACCGGATGGGAGACAACCCATCCAAGATAAGACCACAGATAGTAAAGGACAAGATAGACCTGGAACTCCTGCTACTAGCTCCACACTGAGCCTGGTGCAAGCTACTTGTGAAGTACCTAGTTTAATGGTTACCGAAACCTCCCACCCAATCCATTTTTTTCCCCTTTCGATCCTATCCCAGTTCAAATCCCTGCCTTCCACCCTCCCCCACCTCCCATTGAAAGCCCTAACACTTCTACTGCCACCTTTGATCTAAAGCAAAAACCACCTGATAATCATAATGAGCACCTCCAGCTACTCCAGCACCAACGAGGACTTGGAGACTCCAGTAGCTCAAATTACCAGGATGCAACACAGCTCAGTGGGATCATACCTCGAACCAGAGAGCGTAGCCATTCACCTAGTAAACATCGAGTGGTGGATAGAAGAGATGCGGCTAAATATCGAGCCCATATGGGTGAGTGTGGGAGGAAGACTTCTGCAGGCAACACAGATGGCAGCTCTAAGGCCATCAGAGCTATCCAAAAAGATAGTGCGTAAATATCTTGGTCTGGCTAGCGTAGACCTGCTGCCCATCATTCCTAATCATTCATCAATGAATGTTATGCTGTGGAACTGTCGGGGAGCCGGCAACAAAATCTTCAGAAGAAATTTTCGAGAACTTGTTAGACTTCATCACCCTAATGTTGTGGCTCTGTTTGAAACAAAAGTTCTTTTTAGCTCTATGGGTCTTTTCTTCAATCACTTGGGGTTTACTACCGCTACCATTGTAGATCTTGTTGGGCGAGTTGGAGGTATATGGCTAATTTGGGACCCTTCACAAGTATCTGTTAGCACCCATATTTCCAATTCCCAAGTCATCCAAACCACTATGAAAAGAGAGAATTATGAAGATTGGGTTCTAGCTACTGTTTATGCTAGCCCAAATATTGGCATGCGTCAAAACCTATGGAATGAGCTGGAAAACTCTGTAAACACCATGGGTAGCCCTTGGCTTGTTGCAGGCGATTTCAATGACATCATGGGTCAGAATGAACGAATAAGCTTCTCACAAAATAGTCAAAACTATAGATGCATAAAGTTTCTTAACAATATCAACCGTTGTGGATTTATGGATCTTGGTTGCACAGGCTCGAAATTTACTTGGTCCAATAATAGGCAAGGTATGACTAACACTATGGAAAGATTAGATCGTGCTCTCTACAATGCGGAATGGAGAACCACATTCCCCGAAGAAGCATTCAGAAATTTACCTCGGACTTATTCGGATCATTCACCCCTTATGGTCTACACTGAAGGTATAACCAAACTCAACCCTGTTAATCGTCCTTTTCGTTTTGAAGCTGCTTGGTTATCTCATTCTACATATAAGGATATTGTTAAGTCTTCTTGGAATCATGCATCTTCCATTCAGGACAACCGGCTTTCTGTTGCCACTAATTCTCTTACTTGGAATAAAGATGTTTTTGGGAATATTTTTAAAAGAAAAAGGTGGCTCTTATCTCGAATTGAGGGGGATCTAAAAAGCTCAATATTCCGCCACTTTCCCTTCTCATAACCTCATTCGTTTGGAAAAAGACCTTATTAATCAATATAATAAAACATTTTTTCAAGAAGAAATTCTTTGGTTTCAAAAATCTAGAGCTAATTGGATCACTCAAGGAGAAAGGAACACTAAATTTTTTCATGTTTCTGCCATTACTAGAAGAAAGAAATTAAGGATTGACTCTCTGAAAAACGACCAAGGTGTGTGGATTGATAACCCACTCTTAGTCCGTAGTCACATTCAGAGCTATTTCATGACCTTATTCAATAATGATCCTGTGACTGTCTTAAATCATTGGTGTAATATTTCTACTCATAAATTTTCGCATGATGAGAATAACATTCTGTTGAGAAATATTACTAATAAGGAAATTTGGACTGCTGTTAAGAACATTAGTGCTTTTAAGGCTCCTAGAAAAGATGGCTTTCAAGCTATTTTCTACCAGAAATTTTGGGATTTGATTGGGAGTGATGTCTGTGATTTTATCAAGAACTGTTTCCACTCTAAACTTATACCTCCTGTTGTGAACCACACTCTTATTGCACTCATTCCCAAATTTGAAATTCTTGAGAATATCACACAATTCCGTCCTATTAACCTCTGCAATGTTTTGTATAAAATCTTGTCTAAAATCTTAATCAATCGCATTTGGCCTCTCCTCAATGATCTTGTCAGCCCTAACCAAAGCAGATTTATCCCCGGTAGATCAACCCATGACAATATCATCATCACTCAAGAGTTGATCCATACTTTACGTCATAAAAAAGGTAAACATGGGGGCATTATTATCAAGATCGATCTAGAAAAGGCTTATGATAGAATTTCTTGGCCTTTTTTGAAAGCTACCCTTGAAGAATTCAACCTTAACCAACATTGGATTGATCTCATAATGTCTTGTGTGTCCTCTGTGAACTTTTCTATCTTATGGAACGGTGAAACCATGGAAAATTTCAACCCTGATCGTGGTCTTAGACAAGGTGACCCTCTTTCACCGTATTTGTTCGTTCTTTGCATGGAGAGATTATCTAATATGATCAGAGTGCAGGTGGATACAAGAAAATGAATTGGGCTAAAAGCTTCCAAAAACAGCCCACCAGTCTCTCATTTATTTTTTGCAGATGATCTCGTCCTATTTACCAAAGCTGATCAATTTAACTGTGAGACAATCTTGGAAACCATGAATGAATTTTGCTGCATTTCAGGGCAGAGAATCAACCTCCAAAAATCCAAAATGTATATTTCCCCCAATATCCATAGGAATTTAGCCAACGAGCTCAGTTCTTTGTGTAATATCAGCTTAACTTAAGACCTTGGTAAATATCTTGGAGTTCCTCTTATCCACAGTAGGTCAGCAGAAACATTTTTAATGGTGTCATTGAAAAAATTCAGAGAAAGTTGTCCTCTTGGAAAGCCAAAGCTCTATCTTCAGCCGGCAGAGCTACTGTCATTCAGGCTGTTTCATCTTCCATACCTACCCACCTTATGCAAACCACTAAACTTCCCCAAAGCATTTGCAAACACATTGACAAGCTGAATAGAAATTTCCTATGGAATGGTCAAGAAGGAAGGGAAAAAGTCCATTTGGTCAATTGGAAACAAGTATGTAAAGCCAAACAAGATGGAGGTCTAAGCCTTAGAAGAGCTGAAGATCAGAATGTTGCCCTCTTAGCTAAATTGGGATGGAAGCTAAACTCTGACAAAGATATTGCCTGGACCAAAATCCTTAGGGGAAAATACTTACATAAGCACACTTTCTCCAATTGGCCTTCTACCACAAATGCATCTCATATTTGGAGGAGCATCATGAAGACTAGAGCCATTCTAGCTAAGGGAACTAAATGGTTAGTGGGTAATGGCAAATCCCTCTTCATTTTGGAAAGATTGGTGGTGTGGAAATGGGCCTCTTGCTTCTATCTTTCCAGGTCCACATATCACAGAGGATGTTACTGTTGCTGCTATAATCAATGAGGAAGGTGAATGGGATACGGAAGGGGCTGCTAATGTTATGCCACTACTTTTGCAGCCACAAATCCAACAGATCCACCTTCCACAATTTGTGGAGCTGGGGGATAACCCACACTGGATTGGCTCCTCTACTGGTGGTTTTACTGTTGGGGCTGCCTATAAGTTAGTTGCTAATCAAGTCTCGTCTCCGGACACTGGCCCAGTTAGCTGGCACTGGATCTGGAAACTCAAAATTCCCCAAAAACTGAAGGGGTTTATTTGGTTGCTGATGCTTAACAAAGTTCTCACCAACCACCAAAGGAAGATTAGGGGCCTTACCACCGATGACACATGCCATCATTGTCAGCTCTATTGCGAGGACCTGAACCACTTGTTACGAGAGTGTCACCAATCTGCAGAAGTATGTGAGACACTAACCCATCACAGCTGGAGAGCTCCCAGTACTCTCAGTTCCTTGGACACTTGGCTCCAGCATAATTTAAACAGCAAAAACAGAGAGTGTTTTAATATCCCCTGGGGTACTGTCTTTGTTGTGACCTTGTGGTGATTATGGAAAGCTAGAAACAATGTGGTGTTCAATCAGGAGGCCATCCATACCCAGGAATTAGTGCGACAGATTCAACATGAAGCTGCAGAAATACATTATGCCTTCCACACAGACCACTTCACAGGTGATTACTTACACTTTAAAACTAATTGGTGCCCTCCTTGTGCAGGAAAAATCAAGCTCAACACCGATGGATGCTCCAAAGGCAACCCTGGTCCTGCTGGTTATGGTGGTTTGTGCAGAGATGCTCGCGGAACCTGGATCTTTGGATTTCATGGGAAATTGGAATCAGCCACGAGTGAGGAAGCAGAACTTTGGGGCATATATAGAGGTCTCACCATCATTTTAGAGAAAAGCATGAGAGATGTTTTGATTGAAGCTGATGCAGAACAAGTGGTGATCCACATCAATTTTACTACACCTAGCAACTACCCCTACCGAGCACTTCTAGAGGACATCAAATTCCTAATGCACAGGTGCAACTGTGAGGTTCGCCACATCCTCTGCGAAGGAAACCAATGTGCTGATAGACTAGCAAATATAGGAGTGTCTCATGGAGATAATCTGGTAGTGCTGGACAACCCCCCTCCTGAAATTGCTAATCTGCTTGTTGTAGATATAGTTGGTTTATCTTATAAAAGGGCTTAAGCTTGTTTAGCCCATTGTTCTTTGTTGCTGTTGCTTTTGTTATCTTTCCATTGAATCAAAAAAAAAAAATATACACATAACCACTTTGTGGTTTGGAGTGTAATGTAAAGTCTAACTCCATTAATATTTTTGTTAAAAAGTCAATATTACCCTTATCTTCTTCTCTAATTTTCTTTTACATATCACCAACACAATACTACAACTTTTTCTCTCCAATACTAAATCCAACAAGCTACTCCATAGTTGCCCCAAATAAGCACTAGCACTACAACTTTCTAACTCTAAAAGTAAACCCAACAAGTCATTTCATAGTTGCTCCAAACAAGAACTAACATTGCAACTTTCTCTCTCTAAAAGTAAACCTAACAAGCTACTTCCATAGTTGTCCCAAGTGTAAGAGGGGCTAATTTGAGCCCACTAAATTATTTAGGCCCAATAACCCAAGATTAGTGGGCCCGAATTTATCGCAAGTCCAAGAATCGGTGGGCCCAGATTTATCGCCATCAAACGGATTGAATCGCTCTAAGCCTCGAAAGGGTTCGGATCCACGAACCTAGAGACTTACTCAGGCCCGGACTCGAAAGGGTATTAAGCAAGCCTAGAGATCCGAGGCACTCGGACTCGAAAGGGTTCGGATCCACGAACCTAGAGGTCCGAAATACTTGGCTTCGAACGGATTCAGACGCAATCTAGAAGTCGCTCCGTTAATGAGTCCCAGAACACTTGCGGGCTCGGAGCTTTCCGGGATCTACGCATCAGAACCATGGGCGTAATGGAGTTCGAACAAAGGACCCGATCCCGAGGACGGTGAGTGGAGACAAATTCACTCTTCGGTTAAACTAGCCTATACCCGGGTCGAGGTGGCACGACCCCGGGGGGTCCATGAGACTCGGCAATATTTTGCGGCAGGACGTCCTCTGGGACTACCCCTGACCCTTTGGGATGATTGGGGATCATTGGTTAGGTGTGGCTAAGAAGAAGGGTTCGCCGAGGGAGTGATCTCCTCTTCGGGGTTTTCTCATCCTCGGAGAAGTCACCTCCTCGGAGAGGTCACCTCCTCGGACAAGGTGGTTAGAGAGAATATCCCCCATGTGCCTTGCACATGGGCTCCATCCTACATCATGAGGTGCCTATAAATAGCACCCACCCATAGCTTTACAAGGGATGGATTTTGGAGATTTTTTAACTCTTGGGAAAGAACTAATTTCCCTTCTCCATTATCAACCTTGAGAGTGAAAGTGGGAGATCAATGGGAGAGCCTTGCCATTATTCTATTCTCTAGCCATTTTGCCTTCTTCTTCACCCAATCTCTTATCTCCATCATCTCCTTTGTTGTTGTGTTCCTAAGTTGAGATTATTGAAGAATCTAAGCCTCTCATCATATTCTAGAGAATTCGAAGTTGTTCTTCAAAGATCTTCGAAGATCTTCGAATTTTCCAACTCCTTTCTCGAACCCTCTCCTACATTTTGGCGACTCTGCTGGGGAGGCGGATTGGTTAATGGTCTCAACGAGATCTGGAATCCACACAACTCCAACAAGGATGGCGGGAGAAGATGAAGTTCACCAACAAGGATCCTCTAATGGTGGTGATGACAGAATCATTGCTCCAGATCAACCACTTTTGCTTGAAGCCATTCAAGGACTTCAGAATACTCAGCAAGAGATTCTTACCACTCTTCAGAATCTCACTCACACCATGTTGGTGATGAGTTCCAACTTTGCACCGGCGCCAAACGGAAATCAAACTGGTGGTGGAGTTATTCCCGCCGGAGCGCAAAATCAAATCCAAGGAGAAGTAGGCCCCAATCAGCCTATGGCTCATGGCAACACGGCCACAGTAACACATGCTCAAATCACAGTAGGCGGCGGCAGTTTGCCCATGCCCGGGCTCCATGGCGTGCCGAGCCAAGATCCAATGGTGACTAGGGGAGTTTCTGGTGTAATGAATGGCGCTCCGACGACTGTTGGTGTCCAGGAGAACACCATGTTTATGTGGCATCTTATTTTGAAGAGACCGAGGAGATGGTTAACTACGAGCCTCCAAGAGTGGAAAAAGATCCGGATCACTATGCCAAAACCTTGCAAGACTGTGTAAAGTTCAAGCAGTTCTTTGACCAGCTTGGACTTTCCAGGGAGGCAAGAACAAAAATCACCAAGTCCATCATTGATATAGCCGAGGCACACCATGAGGAATGCATGTCGACTGAGGGATCTATCCCGAGGAAGGCAAAAGAGCAATCTAGTGCCTTTACTTTCTCCGAGGTTGATCGGAAGTATCCTTTTTCTCACAATCGCCCGCTTTATGTGACTGCTTTTATTAACGGGGTTGAGTTCAAAAGGGCCTTTCTAGATAGTGGAGCCTCTATCAACATTATGACTCGCGCTACTCTAGAAAAGGCCGGAATCTCTGAAGAACGCATTGTGAAGCAGCCGATAGTCATCACTGGCTTCGGTGGAGAAATGAGAGTTACTATCGGATGCGTAACAGTTGATTTAGCCGTCGGAGAGATTCGCTCGGCCACCAAGTTCCATATTATCGATTCTGAGGCAAATTATCACATCATTCTAGGGAGGACCTGGATGCATAGATATGGGGCTGTACCATCAAGTTATCATCATTGTGTTAAGGCTAAATGGGGAAAGAAGACGGTGACAATTCAGGCTACAGAAAGGCCTTTCGAGATCCATGAAGCTCATTATTCTGATGCCATCTACTTCACCGAACTGGCTGTCGAAGAAGTTCCCACCACCTCTAAGCCTCGAGGGGTCAAAATTCCTCGTTGGGAGGATATCAAAGATGACAAGGAGCCGATGGCAGAGTCAAGTAAGCGGGCAATGTCTAGACCAGAAAGTCCGCCTATTCCTCGGAAGGTGATGAAAGTTCGAGAAGGAGGCAAGATGGTGTACTATTTATGAAGGTGCGGGGAGTCGGTTTCTTCAGTTACCGACTCCGAGTCAAATGAAGAGCCTCCTGACAATGATATAGTAATAAAGCCTGAAGTGGCTCCAGAATGTATGCAAGATGGGCCTCAGCCTCAGCCCGAACAACTTATTGAAATAGATCTGAGTGATGGACAAGATGCACCGAGGCCGGTATTCGTAAGTTCAAGCCTTAGCCCAGAGAAGCGGGAACAGTTGTTAAAGTTGATAGGCCGATACTCAGATGTGTTTGCTTGGTCATATAAGGAAATGCCCGGACTAGATCCTGACCTAGTCTCCCACTATCTTGATGTGTTCCCAAACTCCAAGCCAATTAAGCAAGCTGCTCGAAAATATCATCCAGATCTCGAAGAGAAGATTAAGGAGGAGATTGAAAAACTTCAACAGGCTGGTTTCATCCGGCCAATACAGTACCCCACATGGTTAGCAAACATCGTGCCAGTAAAGAAGAAGAATGGCCAAATCAGAGTATGTGTAGACTTTCGAGATTTGAACAAATCTTGCCCGAAGGATGAATTCCCTCTTCCTCACATCGACACCCTCGTGGATACTACCTCGGGACACCAGATGTTCTCATTCATGGATGGATTCAGTGGATATAATCAGATTAAGATGGCTGAAGAGGACGCAGAAAAGACTGCTTTTAGAACACCTCTCGGAAACTTCTTCTATACAGTCATGCCTTTCGGACTCAAGAATGCCGGTGCAACTTACCAAAGGGCTATGACTGCAATCTTTCATGACATGATCCATCATGAGGTGGAAGATTATGTTGATGATCTAGTGGTGAAATCCAAGAAAGAAGAAGACCATCTCCGAGACCTTGAGAAGGTATTCAAGAGGTGCCAGAAATTCAAAATGAGGATGAATCCTCTCAAATGTGCTTTCGGGGTGACGGCCGGGAAGTTCCTCGGGTTTCTTGTACATAGGCATGGTATCGAGGCAGATGAAGACAAGGTCAAATCTATCAGAGCAATGCCTCCCCCGCATTCTCAGAAGGAGTTAAAGAAGTTCCTCGGGAAGGTGTCTTATATTCGGAGATTTATCCCAGCACTTGCAGAGATCTCTGCCCCTTTCGGTTCATTGTTAAAAGGAGATGCCAAGTTCGAGTGGAACCAGGAGCACCAGAAGGCCTTCGAGAGAATCAAGGCGGCCTTGACCTCGCCTCAGACCATGATAGCCCCGCAGCCCGGGGTGCCTCTAATGTTGTACTTAACTTCAACCCCCAAGTCCATAGGGGCATTATTGGTCCAAGATGTAGATGGAGTAGAACGCCCGGTGTATTACATCAGCCGGAAGATTCGAGGAGCAGAAGTTCGATATACTCCGGTAGAGAGACATTGTTTAGCTTTGGTATTCACTGCCCAAAAGCTCAGACATTTCTTCTTAGCACATCAGATTCAGATTGTTACTAGAAGTGATCCAATCCGATACCTCCTCAGCAAGCCTGCTCTAACCGGGAAGGTGGCAAGATGGTTGTTAGCACTGGGTGAATTCGAAATCACATGTGTAGCTCCCAAGGCAATCAAAAGCCAAGCCTTAGCTGATCTCCTTGCTCAATTTCCAAGTGGTGACTACGAACCAGTGAATGAAGAATTAAGAGGAGACGTGCATGCAGCTATGGCTTCCGAGGAAAGCTTTTGGACATTGAGCTTTGACGGAGCAGCAGCCGGAGGAAAAGGAGGAACCGGGGTAGTCCTTATAAGCAAAAGTGGGGAAAAGTTATATTTGTCTTATAAACTGGATTTCCATTGTTCGAATAACGAAGCCGAGTATGAGGCTCTTATTTTAGGCTTGATAGCAGCTGATAAGCACAGTATCAAGAAGATTCAGATCCGGGGGGACTCAAAGCTGATAGTGAAGCAAGTTTCAGGATAGTTCGTCTTAAAGGAGCCTGCCTTGGCCACATATCGAACAACAGTCCAAAGGCTTCTTGACAAATTTCAGAAGGTCGAAATAGAGCATGTGCCTCGCTCCGACAACAAGTTTTCAGATGCCCTCGCAACATTAGGGGCAAGAGTTGACATTCCAGAGGAAGAGGCAACAATTGTTATCAAGAAGAGAACAGAACCTTCAATAATACCCGAAGACAAAGACCTTCCGGAGGACTGGAGAGGTGAATTCCTCGAACAACTCAGAAGCAAAGTTGGAAAACTGACTATGGCCAAGCTTGCCCAATTCACAATTATTCAAGGTGAACTTTACTTCCGAGGGGGTACCGGATTCCTAGCCCGGTGTGTTGGCCAACAAGAAGCGAGCTTCCGACTACAACAGATCCATGAAAAGTCTTGCGGGGATGGGGATATCAGTCTGTACAGAAGAATCCAAAGACAAGGTTATTATTGGCCCGAGATGGAGAAGGACTCGAATCAATTACAGAAGGAATGCCCCAAGTGTCAGTCATACATCCGGGAGGATGAGAGTTGCTTTGAAATTGATACCCCTGACTGGAGGCAAGTCTACATTGACTATCTCAAAGAGGGAACACTGCCTGAGAGCCCGAGAGACATTGCACATCTCAAGAGGAGAGCGAAGCGGTACTTTCTTGATCAGGACAAGCTTTACAGAAGAAGTATTGAGGGCACTCCCCTGAGGTGTCTCTCCAAGGAGGAGTCAGATCTAGTCCTCGGAAGAGCTCACGAGATTGAACATCAAGGAGGGGCTCGGCTGTTCGAGCAGCTTATACACCTTGGGTATTACTGGCCGACCATGGAGTCAGATGCATCCCAGCACGTGAAGAGGTGCCAGACTTGTCAGAAACACGAAAATTTGATCCATGCTCCAGCCGTAGACCTACATAGTATCCGAACGCCATGGCCGTTCCATACCTGGGCTTTTGATCTGATAGGGCCCATCTCCACATCTTCTAAGGGGTACAAGTGGATTCTCACAGCCACTGAATTGAGTACAAAGTGGGTCGAAGCAATTTCTCTGAAGAACGCTACGGGGCCTGCAGTCGCGAACTTCATCAAGGAGAATATCATTTGCCGGTTTGGAGTACCAAACACCATCCTCTCGGATAACGGCACTCCCTTCATAAACAAATATGTGAAGAGCCTCCTAGAGACTTACCAAGTGAAGCATCACAAATCCACACCCTACTATCCAAAAGGGAATGGGCAAGCGGAAGCCACAAACAAGACACTGATAAGGATTCTGAGCAAGATGATGGATGAGTTTGGGGGGACTTGGCCCGAACAGTTGATAGTAGCCCTATGGGCGTATCGCACTTCAAAGAGAAAGCCAACTCAAGCAACTCCTTACTCCCTTGTGTATGGGTCCGAGGCAGTGTTACCTATAGAGTTGGAAACGCCATCTGCTCGAATGGCTCTCGCCTCGGGGATGGTATTGGAGCCTCAAACCACCAGATTGGAAGCATTAGAGGAAAAGCATGACAGAGCTGCAAAAGTCATGGAAAGGTATCATGAGTCCACCGCCCGAGCCTATAACCAGACTGTGGTACCAAGGAAGTTCAAAGAAGGTGATCTAGTATGGAAGATTGTAGACCCAATCATGCGAGGACAACCTTTGCCCAAGTTTTCTCCAAAATGGGAAGGGCCCTACAAGGTGGTCCAGGCGAGCTCAAGCGGGTACTACAAGCTTGTAAGGGTTGAAGATGGCTTCCGAACTGGCCCGCTCAATGCAAAGTTTATCAAGCATTACTACTCATAGTTGGACTGATCTATGTTGAAATTCATTTTCTTACTTTGTCTAAAAGTTGTATTTCCCTTACGTTATGAAGAAGCTGGTTTTCTCTATGGTGTACGTTTTATCCCATCACTTGCAGTGAATCTATTATACTTTTGTCAAGAAAGTTGAAGAACTAATGAGAATATTTCAGCTTTTATAAACATGTGCGTATGATTGTTCTTTCCATTGTATCATCCGAAATAAATATTTTATCAAGTAGAATGAGAAAACAATGCCAAAATAGCCAAACAGCAAAAATTTTATCATTTGATTGCATTGTCCTAGATAAAACATTTTTATCGAAAGGGGCAAGAAAGCAATTAAAAAAAAAGTTTGTACCAAGTTGTAAATATATTTTTATATATATATACTTATCCACAGATTTGAGGAAGCAGAATTAAGGCAGCAATGATCAAGAAAGAGATGAATGATAGTGGAAACTGAAGCTGAACCGTGCTAGGCCGAACCACACACGACGCATTGAGAGGGCGACGCGTGTGAGTGGCGTTGGACAATCCGAAGTCAACAGAGTGAGCAACCACGCACGTTACGTTGAATGGGTAACGGCGTGGTCAGCACTGGATGATTAAAGATGAAGACAACGGGGATGTCGCAGAGGAAGTCGGCAACCACACACGTCACGTTGAGTGGGGCGAACGTGCGTGGTCGGCGTCGGACAAATTGAAGCCGGAAGCAACGCTAGTACCACAGAAGAGTCAGCAACCACACACGTTGCGTTGAGAGGGCGAACGTGTGTGGTGTGCGTTGGAACCATTGAAGTCAACAGTGATCAGAGCTGGAACAGGACTTCTGAGGGAGAGCCTTCCGAGGGACAACTCTTGCTCTCATTAGTGCGGGTCCGAAGAACAGCCCTTGATTTCATCAATACGAGCTCCGAGGATCTTTCTTTTCAAAGTAGAGTGGACTCTTACTCGAACTCCCGAGGGATAGCCTTTGCTTCCATTAGCTGCCGAAGTAGAAGTGCACATCCACTCGGACTTCCGAGGGACAGCCTCGTTTCTGCTCGGACTTTTAAAGGACAGCCTTACTTCTGCTCGGACTTCTGAGAGACAGTCTTTACTTTTGTTGGTGTAAGCTTGGTAGACTCGGTTATCTTCCAGAGGAATCTTTCTTGCCAAAGTAGGGTGTGTGCTACTTTCGGACTCCCGAGGGACAGTCTTGCTTCTGTTCGGACTTCCGAGGAACAGCCCTTGCTCTCATTAGTGCGGGTTCCAAGGGCCCCGAGGTCGTGGATTTCAATCAAGAATTCATTTGCCTGAAATAGCAAAGCCCAAACAAATTCAAGATTCACATTGGGATTTCAAATCACCGATTTTTTTTTATATTTAATGTATCAATGCATGGATTCATTCGTTTATTTGTTTATTTATTTATATATATATATATAAATATATATATATGAAAGTGTTGAAAAAAATATATATATATATATATATAAACAATGCTGCCACCACACAAAGAACATATATATAAATAAAATAAATAAATAAATAAACAAAACAATTAAAAGAACTTGCTCACAGATTCAAGCCGATGGAGGAAGAGCACGGCTGGAAGTAGTGGCGAGACCACAAACGCGAGACAGATACACCTAAGGCCGACGCCGAGTTGAGCAGGCGCTAAGCAAGACCACACACGTCGCGTTGAGTGGGCGCACGTGTGTGGTCGGCGCTGGATAGTCCGAAGACGGAAGTAACAGTGGCACCACAGAGGAGTCGGCAACCACACACGTCACGTTGAGTGGGCAACGTGTGTGGCCTGCGTTGGAATAGTTGAAGCCGACGGCGGAGTTCCAGCAGAGTGAAGGCCATAGTGAACGACGTTGAGCAGTCGAGGTACGCGTCACAGGTGATGTCACGGAGACGACGCCGTTAGTGGCTCTAGAAAGCCAGAAGCAGCAGCGGTGTTACAGAGATGCCGACGTTGGTGTTATCTGGTGAAACAGAGCTCCGGAAAGTCTGGGTTTCTAAGGAAATTGCGTTGATTGGCTCTGCAATAACAACCAATGTGCACACGGCTTCAACCTCTAATCTGTTAAAAGAAAAATGTGTGTCATTGGAGTCATAGATTTTGAAATAAAATTTTTCACAAAAAAAGCTGCTACAAAACAAATGTATATATATATACAAGAGGAAGAGGTTCAAGAATGGTGGGTGGCACTGAATAGCCGGGGCAGAAGACAAAGTCGGGGCAGAGAGGAGCTATAGAGAAGAGCTAACGGTGGCCGGTGCTGGGCAGCTGAGGCCGAAAGTTGCAGTGATGTTGCTGGAGACGTCGCAGAGTTGTGTCTGTGCAGAGAGGTTGGCGTCGGTGCTGGTCGTCGGTGCTGGTCGTCGGAGCGAGCTGGAACAAGGTGGTGGTTGGGCCGCGACACCTGCGGCAGTCAGAGCTGGGATAGTGTCGGCGTGTCTGGAATTGCAGCAGTCGGCAATGAGCAAACCCGAAGCAGAGCTGGTTGAAGAAGAAGAACGAAAGCTGCTAGAAGGAGAAGAAAAACGCTGTGCTTGAAGAAGAAGAAGGAAAGCTGCTGGGTTGGTCTCTGTAGAGAAGGAGTAGGCTGAGAAATAGTGTGGCGGCTGTGCAAAGTTTGTAAGGTTTAGGGTTTTGGACCCTCTCCTTAAATAAAAAAAAAAAAGAGCATTATCCTTTGAATATACCCTTAGAATATTCTGAATATGTGTATATGTGTAATTGGTCTGCCGTGTGTGCCAAACAACAAAGGCACCTGTGAGCCTAAAAAAAAAAAAAAAAAAAAAAAAAGTACAAAAAAATTAAATTTTTGCTTGTCAATTTTTTCTGTAAATTGAAGTGCGTCATCAACTTTATCCGTAGGCTCTGTCGTGACAAATTTTTTTTTTTTTTTTGGGGAACGTGATGCGAAACAGGGTCGAAGAAATGACAGTATGCATGTCTGAGAAATTTAAAATTTCTCATACACGCAAGGGGCAGATGTAAGAGGGGCTAATTTGAGCCCACTAAATTATTTAGGCCCAATAACCCAAGATTAGTGGGCCCGAATTTATCGCAAGTCCAAGAATCGGTGGGCCCAGATTTATCGCCATCAAACGGATTGAATCGCTCTAAGCCTCGAAAGGGTTCGGATCCACGAACCTAGAGACTTACTCAGGCCCGGACTCGAAAGGGTATTAGGCAAGCCTAGAGATCCGAGGCACTCGGACTCGAAAGGGTTCGGATCCACGAACCTAGAGGTCCGAAATACTTGGCTTCGAACGGATTCAGACGCAATCTAGAAGTCGCTCCGTTAATGAGTCCCAGAACACTTGCGGGCTCGGAGCTTTCCGGGATCTACGCATCAGAACCATGGGCGTAATGGAGTTCGAACAAAGGACCCGATCCCGAGGACGGTGAGTGGAGACAAATTCACTCTTCGGTTAAACTAGCCTATACCCGGGTCGAGGTGGCACGACCCCGGGGGGTCCATGAGACTCGGCAATATTTTGCGGCAGGACGTCCTCTGGGACTACCCCTGACCCTTTGGGATGATTGGGGATCATTGGTTAGGTGTGGCTAAGAAGAAGGGTTCGCCGAGGGAGTGATCTCCTCTTCGGGGTTTTCTCATCCTCGGAGAAGTCACCTCCTCGGAGAGGTCACCTCCTCGGACAAGGTGGTTAGAGAGAATATCCCCCATGTGCCTTGCACATGGGCTCCATCCTACATCATGAGGTGCCTATAAATAGCACCCACCCATAGCTTTACAAGGGATGGATTTTGGAGATTTTTTAACTCTTGGGAAAGAACTAATTTCCCTTCTCCATTATCAACCTTGAGAGTGAAAGTGGGAGATCAATGGGAGAGCCTTGCCATTATTCTATTCTCTAGCCATTTTGCCTTCTTCTTCACCCAATCTCTTATCTCCATCATCTCCTTTGTTGTTGTGTTCCTAAGTTGAGATTATTGAAGAATCTAAGCCTCTCATCATATTCTAGAGAATTCGAAGTTGTTCTTCAAAGATCTTCGAAGATCTTCGAATTTTCCAACTCCTTTCTCGAACCCTCTCCTACACCAAGCAAGCACTGCCTCCTTTCTATCACCTAATGCAACCCAATTAATAAACGGGATTGTAGCATCATCCCAAAATGGTGTTTATCTAAATAGTGTTTACCATTTATGAAATTTGTGAAAATAAAATATTTCCCTAATCTTTTTTTTTTTTTTTTTTTTTTTTTCGGTCTCTCTATTTTTTTTTTGCAACTACCCATGGCTGCACAAGAGCATCGACTCACTCATTTCCTTTGTATTCTTCCTCGAAGCACACAAAACACCCAATAGAAATCCAGCAGCCCACTGTTCTGATCATCTAACAAGCTCATCCATCTCTCATCATATTATCAACTACACTACCATCAACCTGCACTACCCGTCTTTCTTCTCGACTCAATCACCACCCACCACCTTCCTCTCTTACGGCACCCATGGTGATAGCCTCCACTACAATTTGGGTCTTGGTTTAGTTGGCTATGTGCGCCTATATATGCAAATGTGTGTGTATGTAATGATAAGGAGAAGAAGAATAATGGTAGAAGAAATAGATAATTGGAGTGTTTGGGAAGATGGGAAATAGCCTCAAACTAAAAAAAAGTCAAAAAAAACTCTTAAATCAACCCTTTATATTAAAAGGAAAAAAAAAAAAAAAAGGGTTACCGTGGCCTACACTGTCACCTTGTCAAGTTGTTCCATCACTTGTTAAATTATGATTTTGTCCCTTTACATCACTTTTGAAAAATGTGATCTTAGGAATAAATTTGTCATTTTAATTTCAAATATCATTTCAACATATTTTTCAACACATCAACTCAAATAAAAATTCATCTCATCTTTCCAAACATAAAAATTAAAATAACCTATTAAAATATTAATAGTTAAAAAATCAAAAAACCTTTAAGGTAGTCACTTTCCAAAGAGACCAATGTAAAATAGTGGTGGTTTGGGTGGCCTCAGGGTAGCTGGCCTACCATAGAAGGCCATAGTTTCAATGGTGGTGGTCTTAGGTTGTTGTAGGAAGTGAGTGAGAAGGACATAGAGGTGACAGTGAGGAGATGGCAGGGTGATCTGTGCAGTGTAGCAACAAGGAAGGAAAGAAAGAGAAAGGAGGAAAAAGAAAGACGGAAAAAACAAAAATGAATAAAAACAGAAAATGCGCAAAGTCATTACTTAATCAATTCAATCTTATTACACACGCCTAGTTCAGTGAGTTTTAGATACGCGTTGTTACTTTTAACCTAATCTGTTACTTTTACACGGTAGGCCAGACTACAAGAAAATTAAGTGTACATTTTTATTATGCGGGAAAATAACATGTTATCCATAGAAATTATAGGGTAAAATGTAATTAATTAAAGAATTATTTAAGATGTTTTAAATAAATATATTTTTTAATTTTTTTATAAAACATAAATTGATTTGGAAGTGATATAATAGAACAATAATATAATTTAAATAAAATAATATTTTTTTTAAACTTTATTAAAAACAGCGAAACCTAATCCAAATTTGATTGTTTTTTAACGCCATCTTTTTCTTTGCTTTTGTTGGGATTGCAAAAGACAAATAGATGAAGCATCTCCAGATATTCCACGGGGTTGCCACGCGCCCTCTTCCACCACTTAATCTCAAACGTCCACGTTGACCCCCATCCAACGACCCAATCCCAAACAGCTTCTTTCTCCTATCTCTCCACGTCTCTCTCTCTCCCTCTCTCAAAATATCTCACATCCCTTTCCACACATCTCTCCGTTTCCCCCTGTTCTGTCTCTCTCTCTCTCTGCAAACCATGCTTCTCAGAGCTGCTTCTGCTTTCTCTCTCTTGAACACTCATGGCGACAATCCGAGCCCCTTTATGTTCCCTGCTTCGTCTTCTTCGTTGAACTCTGCGGCCTCTGTTCTCGGCGTTTCGCAATCGAAGAGTCAAAATGGGTTCGTGGTTTGCGCTGCCAAGGGTTCGAACAATAGTCCCTTAACCGGAGTCGTTTTCGATCCCTTCGAAGAGGTGAAGAAGGAGCTTATGCTTGTCCCTAATGTCCCTCAAGCCTCTCTCGCTCGCCAGAAGTATTCCGATGAGTGTGAAGCCTCAATCAACGAACAGATCAAGTGGGTTTTCATATTTTTTTGTTCTTCTCCCTTTTAATCCACCATTTCTGGTTCCTCTGTTTCTGTATAAGATGTATTAGACTTTGACTTGATGTGATTGCTTTCATTTTCATTGATATTCAGTCATAAGAAGACGTATCTGTCAAAATCAGTGTTTCAACATTTATGTCAAAACTTTGCATGGTTTTCTTGGTTTTTATACTCTTTTCTGGGCCATTTTCAACTCTGTTTGAATTCTGATTGTGTAGTTAATTTTCGATTCGCTTTCTTTCTGATGTTCTTTCTATGTTTGTTTGTGTTGACAGTGTTGAATACAACGTTTCCTATGTGTACCATGCTATGTTTGCCTACTTCGATCGAGACAACGTTGCTCTCAAGGGTCTCGCAAAGTAACCATTCGTTACTCTCAAATTGATCCCAAAAAAAAAAAAAAAAAAAAAAAATTATCTCTAGTGTTTGTTGGGTAAAGGTCGGATTTGATCTGTGATTTTGTTATTTGTAGGTTTTTCGAGGAATCAAGTGAAGAGGAAAGAGACCATGCTGAGAAGTTCATGAAGTACCAGGTGTTTGAAAAATTGCTCCTGTGATTTATTTATTTATTTTTTCATGTTGTTCGGAAAACTGAAGTAGTTTTGTTATGAATTTGAATCCTAATGTGTGTTCCCCAATAAATTTTAGAACAAACGCGGTGGCAAAGTGAAGCTACAATCCATTCTGATGCCATTGTCTGAGTTTGACCATGCTGAGAAAGGAGACGCACTGTATGGTAAGTTTTATATGCTCCTCTGGACCTCCTTCATTGCCGTCTTTATCGATTAGAGTTTGTTTTACTGGAATGAAAGTTAATTGGAATGGAAATTATAATTCCTTAGCCTTCTTATAAATGGCCATTCATTGATGATTCCATTTGTAATGCATTTTTTATAAAAAAAAATTTGGGAAGCAAGCGTGAGAATGAACATTTTCATGAAATGATGATTCCATTTCCTCTCATTCCAATGAACCAAACATAGCATTACAGTATATAGGAATTTAGATGTATTCAAATGCTCATCTGTTTGGCATTAGATTATGATTTCTATAGCCCATAAAGTACAATTTATTCCTTAACACTTGTTTCCCTCTTCTGCCCTTCTAAACTCTAAACGCAATTGAATTTCATGCGATGGTTTTTATCATGTAGTGTGTTTTGATAAAGTAAGAAGCATTCATTTTAGCACATATGGAAATTCTTGCTCATGGACTTCCTTGCAAATATGTATATTAATTTGTATTGATGTCCACAGTGACGTACTCATGTAGTATTCACTTGGAGGAACATATATTAGTTCGTTTTGTCTGTTGTTTCAGTGCTTTGTTTTTATGTTACTAATGGTGCTTGAGCAAGGACTAAGCTCTTGCAAAGTGCAGCATTATGTGGTTTGTTTGTGTGCATGGCTTGTCAACCTGTGCACTCATGGTTCTGAGTTTTCACATATGAACTCTTATTTGTTGATTTAGGAATGGAGCTTGCGTTGTCTTTGGAGAAGTTGACAAATGAAAAACTTTTGAACTTGCACGCTGTAAGATATTTCTTCTTTTTCTTGTTTCCTTAGCTTTAGTTCTTGTTATAGTTTTCATTGTTTTTAGGCAATTAAATATGAACCATGGAGATAATGGCTTGTTAACTGTGAAGTTGGATTCCATGACCCTCAGGACTGAAAAGTTGATCCCTGTAATCCAAAGTGTTTGAATTTGTTTCCCCACCATCTTCTTTTTTTGTTTTTTTTTGTTTTTGGTTTTTTAAGAGAGGCAATTGGTTGCTAGTGACATTGACCAACTTTGTGAAAACAGGTAGCGATGCGGCACAATGATGTGCAGTTGGCTGATTTTATTGAAAGTGAATTTTTAAATGAGCAGGTGAACTACAATTTTCATGCTTCCCATCTGTCTGAAATTTCTTTATATGTCTTGGTAGAAGATATACTTCTGAAAACCGAATTTGGGGTTTAATTTTGTCCTCTGTATTAGGTGGAAGCCATTAAGAAGATCTCAGAATATGTTGCACAGCTAAGAAGAGTCGGCAAAGGACATGGTATGAACCGAAATTCTTACTTCAACCCTGGGTCCTCTCTTTACTCAATTTTGTTTTTACAAATTCAGCCTTATTATACATGTGCTTCCAGATTTCTCTATATGCTCTCTATATTGTTTTCTAAATTCTACTTTTTTTTCCTGGCATTTCAGGAGTCTGGCATTTTAATCAGATGCTCCTCCACGAGGAAGCTGATGTTGTTGCATGATGGTGAATCTGGACATGTTCTCTTTTATTTGCCAATTTGGAGCACGGTCTTTTGTGGTTTGAGATTTTCAATTAGAGATTTTGGGTGTGGTTAGTTACAGGAAGTTGTGTTGATGATAGATGAAAAGCACGTATGGGACTAGTTTAGTCGTCTATATTAATATTTGTTACAACTTTCAAGTGCTTGAGATTTCATTTGTTAGTGCTTGCCAAGTTCTAGAAATTTTATCTGCATTTCCATGCTTGTTACTGTGGTTCTATGTGGAAGAACATGGCGACTCGAACCAACCTCATGGTCCGATCTGTCGACATTTTAGGTACTACCCAATCTGCCATTATCTCTACACTGCCAACTGCTTGGGGAGAAGCAGCAGATCAGTTGCTTGCAGCCCCTAGATGCTCAATTTGTTTGTAGCCCTGGTGTTTCCCAGTGTTGAGATTTAAATCTGTGGGTAGTCAGTTTCTTTTTCAGAGATTTTAACTGCCCCTTTATGACTTGTCCTAAGTTTCATGATGTTATACTAAAAACCCTTCTATGCCAACCAACCAGGGGTGAGCTAGGAAAGAGAAACTTGAGATATGGCTACGAATTTGGAGTTCAATAAGTCTCTGTTCACAAAAATCAAACACAACCAAACACAAATTCTTGCTCATCAATAAATTGGTAGAATCTTGTTTATCTGTATTATTGTTATTATTATTGGGTTCGATTTGTTAGTTTCAAGTTTCTGTATTGGTGCCCTTAATGGTGTGGAGTTGGGAGGTAGCTATCATTAGGAGTGCATGTGAATTAAACTCTTTCAATTAGTTGATATCTTTTTCCAATTTCCTACTTATTTTATAGAGTAGAATTGTGGAAGGTCAGTAAACCTTTTGTGAAGTGCAAATATGCCATAAGGCATGGAAAAGTTCCTTTGGGCCACTTGGCTTTTGTTTATGTTTTTTTTCTTGTTTTATAGGAAATATTATAAATTGGGGGAATACGAAATGAATGAGGTCCTGTTAACGACAGCACATTAGGTGCTTGTTAAAAATCAAATAGCAATGTTTACCGTCTTCACTAAATGTGGTATGTATAATGATGGTAACTGTAGTATTATTGAAACTGAAATATTGTCAATATATATATATATATACATATATTTCAATACACTTTTTTATTAATGTTTTTTGAAATATATTTTTTTATACATAGGCTTCATTTAGGATGTGGGTTGATTTTTTGACTATTTTAATCTGAGGCTAAAAAGTCTCATTTTGGATAGTCTTTTTGATTTTTTTGACTTTTATGAAAAAAAAAAAAAAATAATTATAATTTGAATGTGATATTTTTTAGCTTGAGGTTAAAAAATATATTTTATCTTTTTGTGGTTATTCAATCCCAACTCACATCAATCCAACTTCCCAAAACAGTGCATACCAATAATAACCGTGAGACCCAAAATCCTTTCACATGGATTGTTGATGAGATCTAACGAAAAGTTAAGCTGAACCCCTGTAGATCTGCGAAGATGAACATAGTCAGCACCACTCAATCGAGGTTGCTGGTCGGAGACACTCTGATGAAGCAACTTGAATCAAAGAAAGAATATGAAGAAATCAAGGGTATTGAATGTGCTGTGTTGTGTTGTGTTGCAGAGATGTGAGAACCCCCTTACCTTCTATGTCTTACTTTCTTTTTATATAGATGTGATATTTGTTTGGTTGGCTTTCTTGTCGGTTTTAGCCCATTCTTAAGACTTGTTTGGGTTGGACCTAAGTGAGCTGAAATTTTTTCTAGGCTCCCGCAATTGCCCCAAAACTTTCATTGTCTTTGATAGAAAGATGGGAGTTTTTATTATTGAGCTATGTTGTTCAAATAGATAGTAGGTTTCTGGATAAAGAACACTTCCGATAAATGAATAAAATGAATAAATGAATGAATGACTGTATGAATGCATGTATGCTTGAATGTATGTATAAATGTATGTCTTACTCCAAATTCGGAGGCTTTTGTTGACGACTCTCCATGCCAAGCACGAAGAGCACTCTAAATTCGAAGGCTTTGGTGATGGCTCTCCGTGCAATTTCAGACCTTGCAAACATTGTGAATAATACATCCCGTGTCATTGATTGCCTGTACCAGATAATGTAGACTTGTTAGGCACAAAAAAGTGAAAGCTGAAAAATCTACTCCAGTGGTAGAACATTAAAAAATAGCATTGCACCGTTGTAAGGAATTACTGAGTCGAGCAAGTTGAAGTAGATTGTTAAGTTGATTTCTTACCCTTGAGCTAGATTGATAAGTTGAATTGTGGTTGTGCCGAGTCAGAGTAAGCTAGTCCTGCATTGTATACAACATATATTGGCCCCATTCCTTTTGAATGAAATATGTTATTTGAAAGGGATTGGAAATGGACTCAAGCCAAAATTGGCCCATTGCGTATTTTGGTGTGCATGTTCCGCGTTAGAGAGACATGATTTGGGCTGTTAGGTAGCCGAGAAGTCATCAAATATTTGTTAGTTGCTGAAACGTGCAAATTTGAGGTATGGAATTGGCAAAATCAAACAGTACAGATGTGTTTGGAACGCTCCAAATAACTAATTGAAAACGACTATTGGATCATTGTGATTGGACCTTGGACGACGTAGATTTCATGTTGCGGAGCCGAAAGTAAAAGTAATCCAAGTTATGGGTCTTGCTCCAGTTGGCGTTATATGGCCAAGGTGATGAATGAAGGATTGGCGAAGATGGATGATTACGACATAGCTTCATGAGACTGTTGTTGAAATTGCATGTCGATCAGACATGGTCTGACCGGTGATCTATCATTTAATGTCCCTAATTGGCCGGTTCGAGGATCCTAAAGTGAGACTCGGAATTGGCAAAATTGGACTCCAAAAAGGATTCTACAAATCGAAAAACTAGAGGGTAGGCATCTTTGAAGTTATTGGACCATCCGATTAACCTGAACGCGATAAGATACAACAAAGCACTTTGTGCCAAGAAGCGCACGTTAAATCATTATGGCATCTTCTTTATGTTGCACGTCGTGAAAGGCAAAATGTTTCAGTTTCAAACTCGTGACTTTGAGCCCATATATTTCCTTCGTTTTAAGTCCGATTTTGATGCGGTTTGTTCTGTTGGACTCGTCTCAATGAGTACTGAGTACTTCACATCAGTATATGCAAAACTTGATTTTTACAACTTTGAAAATTTTAGTTTTTCAAAAATTTGGTCTATTGCGCAACTATCAGTGAACGTTGATTAATTTTTGATTCTTTTGGTTGATGGGTCTGGACTCTTCAAGTCAACACAAACCTTCTAGTATATTTAGATCTTGATATTGACACCTCTGAAATATTTGACAAATTTGAAGCCGAGTTGCTAGTTCTATGCCGAGACGGTATTGCGGTTATAGCCAACATGATTATGGATATATACTTGCACCGTTAGTGATGACTATCATGGCCGATAAGCGTGGCGATCGAGTTGTGGTGCTGAGCGTCCAAAAACAGTCGAGCGGCTGTGTGAATTCAACAAGGTGGTAGCTATGTGGCATTATCGTAGCAATGTTGCCGAGTAATGTTTGTTGTTGAATAATGTTGCCGAGTAAGCAATGTTACTGTAGCTCGACTTTTTGCTCTCCTTTCAGAAGACGAGAAGCCCTACAGTTCAGACACTACCCGTGGTTCTGAATATGATTTTAAAGGTGCAATGTAAAATAGTGAAAACATAAAAAGAGTCGAAATCTGACAATTCTTTTTGGAAAATCAATGTTTTGAATAAAATGTCAAAAATTGACTGCTTTTGCTAGATTTCAGAGTCGTCGCCTAAATATTTTTTTTGGCAATTTAGGAAACCCAAGACTCGTGCCAAAGACCATTAGTCCGCTATCACCAAAGTTGCCTCGGCTCGAGAACTTAGGTACGAGAGGGGAAGGTCATGAATTGAGCACCCCCACTTGCCCGATCAAAGATCGGCCCCTACTAATTATGATGTGATTCTTATTTACATTATATGCTCTTGTTCCGATTTATTACGCTAACTTACTATGTGACTCACACAAGTATAGACTAATTTTTGCAAGAACTGGAACATCTGATCTCATGTTTGTTTTTTGAAAAGAGTTTGTAAATGTGCCACTTGAAAACGTAGGCTTAAATGCACATTAATCAAGACATTCCAATTCAAGCAATTAGCCTTCATCTATAGGCATTCAAACAGTCATATCATTTAAGCAATTAGCCTCATGGTGAACATGCTGGATATGACAACAACCACCCTTATGCGATATGCTAAAACGAGTAAAGGCTCACCTAGTACTCCAAGCCAAAATAAACAAAAGAGTTAGAAAAAATGTATGATCCTAACTAATGCAACATAACTAATGCAACACATGCGATATGCAATTACTAAGCTCGACTACTAACATGGCATATGAATCAATTTAATAGCATGCGGTCTAAGCACGTATTCAAAGAGGCATTTAACTAACGATGCAAGTTAGAATGTTGTGCCGAGCCTCAATGCATGCAATACAAGTGGATGCAAACATGAGAGATGCTAAATGAAACATGATGCTTCTAAACTAACCATCATAAGCAGGTAAATAAAAGAGAGAAAGACGTGGGGTTGGAAGACATACACGTTGTTACAACATTTGCGCCCTCACGCAAACTATTACAAAATGAATGAAATAAACAACTAAATTAGCTAATTAAATATTACAACAAATTAACTAACTAATTGAACTAACTAATTAATTAATTACAAATCAAAATAAACTAATTAATTACATGAATACAACATGAAAGAAGTGCTAAGCTAGCTATTCTAATTACTCTGCCTCGAGAAATGATGAATGCTTATGCATGCACAAATTCTCACCCGAAAAAGGCCATTGTCCTGCTGCCAGATGCCTCTGTTGCACAGTAGAACATTTTCAATGTTTTTCATCTCAGAATCAGCTCTGTTTTGCTAGAAAAGTACACTACTTGGTTTTGCAAAGGTGGCCGACAGGGCAAAGTGGTGGCCAGCTGGCCACAAAGGTAGCCTGCCGTCTACAAATGATGGCCTGCCGGCTAGAAAAAGTGGCCGGCCGGCCACTGGTGTCTGGCCCTTCCTGCTGCAACAGAGGACAGACAGAGAAAAAATAGGATATTCTTAAGGGATGTTTGTACACTTTACCCTTCCTTATTATCAAACAGCTTAAAGGAGTAGTAAACTTGATTTACAAGCCATCAATCCAAGCAATTTCATTGCATGATGGCCTATGAATCAAAGGATACACTTTCAATAAATGCTCAAATAAAGACTCTTAAACCTCCTCCCTATCATGAATGATCAAAGGAAGTGGTTGACAATGACTCTTGAACTATTTTCATCACTAATGAGTATGAAACGACTCAAGACTTAAGGGTTCAATTAACGTCCGATTGAACCCAAACCAAGTTATTATCTTGCATAATTTTAGTCCAAGTTTTATTATGCCATTTTAATTACCTTTTCATTCTTTAATTCATTAAGTCCGAAGGTGAAGATACAGTCCTCCAAAGGAGGGAAGTGTCAAACCAAGGGTTAGTTTAAGGCATGAAAGAGATGTCATGCTATTGATAATGAACCCCTAAAAGGAATTAAACCATTAAGCACGACAACCTCTATTTCAAGCTTACAAAAACAAATTGGTTTGAAAAACTCTCAAAGCAAATAAAAAAAGCCAAGAAATGAGGGATGTTGAAGAGATGATTAGAGGTGATTACAATTAAGAAAAGCAAGAAATAAATGCTATCAACTCAAATAGGTTGGTGGCTAAGGCCTAAAACACCAAACCTATGAGGAGAACTAAACTATAAGCATGCAAAACAAAGCATACATGCAATGAACACCTAAAACAGTCCTAAAACAGTTTTAAAACAAGCAAAAGAAGTGCTGGAATTAAGACAAAAATAGCTAAAATAGTAAGCTACAACATTGAGCTATGTAAGCTAGTGAACAACACACAAGGAGGGGAGGCTAACCCCTCCAATTTTGGACTTCAAAACATGCTTTTAGCCACTGAAATAACTCTGAAATTTAGTATTTAAAAGCTCAAAAAAAAAAAAAAAAAGATATTGTAAAGGTAGGAAACACAAAGGTAAAGGCTAGAGAAGCAAGGTGAAAAGAAGGGTGAATCACCACTCCACCCTTTAAGGTCCTACACCACAAGTTTCAGCCCAAAAATACAGAGTTTATACAACCCCAAAACAGTAGAAAAATAGTAGGAAAAGAAGCAACCAAAGTAATGAAACAAGCTAAGCCTTATACCTCTTAAAGAGAAAAACACTTTTAAGCAACAATTCAACACATACACACCCTCAAGAGCTCAAAGTAGGCTCAAAAGTACCTCAGCTCAAAGATGGCAAGGTTTGGTTAAGAGTGTATAGGCAAAAACTTAAGAAATTGCAAGAGAAAGAGAGAAAATTAATTTTGCTCTAATTTTTCTAATCTTTAAAAATGGAAGGGGAGGTCCTCTATTTATAAAAAAAACATCACAAACCCTCAGAAACATCCATTCATACACGTGTAGGTGGATGCAAACATCTATATAAACAGCTGGCACAGCTGGCAGAAAATATCTAAAAAACACACTTGTGGCCGGCAAGGCACAAGGGTGGCTGGCAGCCAAAAGGGATGGCTGGCAGCCTACAAAAATGGGCTTGCAAGTCCTAGGTTTTTTAGGTTTGAAAGGCTGGGGTTTTGGTTAAAAAATAAGGCACACGGTTTGTAGGGTTTTGAGGCTCAGAGCTGTGGCATTCCACTGAGAACTTTCGAGCACTTGACAAGCATATACATTTATCATTGGATATGCAAGTGATGGTGCCCAAGTCGTAAGGGCGGTAAAAAATGAAGCATCTACAATTGCCCCTCTTTGGCAGAACTCGAAGTCATAGAATGACGTGAGTGAATGTCAAAGCCCATAGACGACCCATTTTGACGGGGTCATAAGGCTTGGGCAAAACAAACAAGACATAAAGTAAATGGTTGCACTTGCAAGCTGCCTACGTATCCCTTTGCAAAGAATCAAACCAGCGTAGTTCAGGGGCGAGAAGCAAATCACAAGCAGGAAAAATAACTTATGATCATGCAATGAAACAAAGCATTGCAACATAAATTAAAGCAAAATGAATCAAGCCGTGTCTCACACGGAAATATGCGAATAAATCAACACGTCTCATGCGATTGAGACAACAAAACCGCAAACCAAACTACGTCCTACATAGAAAGGATGTAAGAAAATATAAACCAAGCAACATCTCACATAGGGAGAACGAAAAAGGTTCCAAACCCAAATTGGGCCTTGCGTAGAGAGGGTGAAAAGATGGTACTCCAAGTGCACGGGATGAAAACAATCCCAACGCGTCTCACACAAGAGGAGGAAAGGTGGTGTGGACACCGGGCACACCCGGTGTTTTTAACTGAGGACTCGAGATCCTAACGCGTCACATGCGAGAGGAGGAAGAGTGGTGTGAACACCGGGGCACACTCGACGCTTTTAACCAAGGAAAATAATCCTAACATGTCGCAAGTGAGAGGAGGAGGAGTGGTGTGAACAAACAGGCGCACGTGCTGTTTTTAACTGATTTGAACAATTCTAACGCATTGCACGTGAGAGGAGGAAAGGTTGGTGTGAACAAATAGGTGCACCTGTTGTTTTTAACTAATTTAAACATTTCTAATGCGTCGCATGCGCGAGGAGAAGGGGTGGTGTGAACAAACAAGCGCACCTGCTATTTTTAACCGATTTAAACAATCCTAACACGTCGCATGCGAGAAGAGGAGGGGTGGTGTGAACAAACAGGCACACTTGCTTTTTTTGACCGATTTAAACAATCCTAACGCGTCGCACGCGAGAGGAGGAGAGGTGGTGTGAACAAATAGGTGCACCTACTGTTTTTAACTGATTTAAACAATCCTAATGCGTCGCACGCGAGAGGAGGAGGGGTGGTGTGAACAAACAGGCGCACTTGCTATTTTTAACCGATTTAAACAATCCTAACGTGTCACACGCGAGAGGAGGAGGGGTGGTGTGAACAAACAAGCACACCTGCTGTTTTTAACCGATTTAAACAATCCTAACACATCACACGCGAGAGAAGGAGGGGTGGTGTGAACAAACAAGCGCACCTGCTGTTTTTAACCAATTTAAACAATCCTAACGCGTCGCACGCAGGGAGAGGAGGGGTGGTGTGAACAAATAGGTGCACCTGCTGTTTTTAACCGATTGAAACAAGTCAACAAAGGAACAATCAAACAATCAGAACTTAAGCAAGATTATCTCTTCCTTAGAAAGGCCTCAGCCTTAGAAAACGAAACCCACAGAGATAATAAAACAAGGTATGAAGTGAACAAGTGCGATAGATGCACAAAGTAAACAAGATGAGAACTCAACATAATGATAATGCATGTTCCATGTAAGACAGACAATCGATGTACGATGTTAATTGAAAGCATTTTTTATGCAAGCATACTCAATGCATGAATCATGAATGATGTAGGGCATGCGTGCAACACAAGTGTATGTGAAAATGCATATTTGATGCAACAGGAGAGAACAAATACATAATTTGACAGAACGAACAAAAGTAATGTTTAGCGATAACCTTCGACTTACCTCTCGGAGATGTTGCACTATGCTCAAAAAGAATACACCGCATTCATCTGGTAAGCGGGGCACATTCACGCACTAGAACGCAGCCATTTGAATCCAAAACAAGAACCTTCCTTACACTACACAGGAAAACAAAATCACAAAACAGGCCACAAATGAAGACCACCGGCCACCTGCCGGCCTCCTAAGAAGGCTGTCGGCCACCAATAAAGTTTGTCGGCCACAAATTGTGGCCTGCTAGCCACCCGTGCTTTCCTCGGGGTAGTTTCAACTTTTCACGCATGGGCCTTTAAATATATACTTCCATACTTCATTTCCTCACACACCCTTGTCCAAAAATCCTCCATCTCTCTCTAGTTGCTTCCTCTCTCTAGATTTGCGCTTTATACGCATTTTCTAATGCCCTATGCAAACTTTTTTCTGTGAAACCCTCTTGATTCTCTACGTTTTAAACTGAACATAATTTGATTTCGTCACTTTATTTGACATTTTCACCACTTTAGGCTTGTTCCCCTCGAGTTTCTTTCGGGTTTTTTGAACTTTTTCAGGTTTTGACTTTTTCATAATTTTTCCTCTTTTCTCCAATTTTCTTCATTTTTCATCCACTTTCACCTACTTTCCCAGATAGTAGATGATGTTCCACAAAATTGGGTTCCTTCCGAGGTTCCACCTCTACCATCACCCGCTACTGAGGTTGAGGAGTTAGCTGCAGAGGGCATTACGTCTGACCTAGAAGCAGAGTTTGCTCTGAGACTCGAGCCCAAACCATTACCACAGGGGATTTGGTCTTTCGATCCAGAGACGTATCATCCCCGCACACATATATTACCTTCCGAAGGCATTAGGCACTTTAGTGACTTTGCACATGGCGTACCAGATGACCTTCTGCTGAGGGAGCCAGACTCCCATCTTTCTTACGACGTCACAGAGATAAAAAACTCTATTGTATTTCTGCCTTCCCTTGAATTGCATTTCTTGCATTGCCTTTATTTTGAATGCTCATTTATCACTGTCTTTCATCTTATTCACTTTTCTTTGTCACATGGAGACTCTCGTGCCTACAGGGGGTATGGAGCGGTGATGGCCAGGGACTGGTACTTCGAGCTTCCCGCGGGGGTTCACGATATTGTCAATGAGGCTGGTTTCGGTCTTTTCTGCTCCAGACTTTCACACCTCATAACTAGCCGATCCCTTCTCGGAGCGTTGGTGGAGATGTGGTGAGACACCACTGATTCTTTCTACTTCTCTTCCGCTGGGGAGATGACGATGACTCCTTATGACTTCTCCATACTGAAAGGCTTAGGAGTAGAGGGTGATCCAATCCTCTTTGATACGGATATGGGTGAGTGAAATACAGCTTGGATCTTCTTACTTGGAGCGTGCCCACTTGTATCCAGACCCGCGATGGTGTGGCATAGTTGGTTTTCTGAGCATTTCCACGGGAGCTAGCCCGTGACCCTGGAGGAGATAGAGCAGTACGCCCAGGGTTTCCTGATGTTCCTCCTCGGTACCACCTTGTTTGCGAACAGGTGGAACATAGTAGAATTGTATTTACTGAGTGCCTTAGAGGTTGTTTGGAGTGTCCTAAATAAGTGTACTTGTTGTCTTTTTAGACTAAAAAGTTGAGGTTGAAAATATGAATGTTTGGGTTAACTTTTTAACTTTTTATGAAAAAATATGTATTAAAAAATTGTATAAATTAATGTGTAGGGAAAAATTAGTATTGGGAGTTGTGCAGCCGTAATTGTTGACTTTTGGTGAATAGTGATAACTTTTTAACTTTTGGAGTAACTTTTTAGTTTTTTGGCTTTTTTGAGACTTCCCAAACTTGGCCTTAGTGACCTTGCCCCGGGTCTGATTCTTTGACTGGGGCAGAGCTGGCCTCGCCACACTTTATGGCTAAATGAGCTCTACTTCTCGTATGAGGGGAGAGTGGGTCGGAGGCTACTAGCGAGCCTAGGAGGTATGCACTCCACTTTCTACTTTGCACTTATGCTTTCCACTTCACATTTTCTACTTTATATCTGTTCAACAACTGTGCTTTTTGCTTTGCACTTTTTATATCTGTTCATGCTCTGTAATTTCTGCCTTGCACTTTTTATGTCTGTTGACACTGTACACTCTCTGTATCTGTTGCACTTTCTATATCTGTTGACACTATTGATAACAGTGTTGTCTTTTCCGTGCAGTTATAGATTTACGTATATTTTTCGACCCTTGCTTCAGAGCCATTAGGTGAGATCCCTCTATTGTCCCTTACTCGCGACGGTACGACGGCCGGTGGCGATGCCGGAGCCGTGATGATACGACCTTTGCCTTCTTCCGTTGATACTTTGACACAATGGCAGGCACTGAGGTAACCTAAAATTCATAGCCATTTTTGCTCCACTACTGCTCTGATGCATATTTCGATATCTGATGACAACTAACAATCTGTACATTCTCTATTTGCAGATCACATGGTAGCCTTAGGCAACGATGCCGGTCGAGGTGAGGAACCAGTATGATGGGGCCTAGGCCACCTCTCATTTTCGGATTCTGCTAGAGGGCCCCGTTTGCCAGGCTTGGTTTCTAAGTAAGCGGTTTATATGCCAGACTGTGGGCTCGCCTGTTCTGGTTGTTTCCATGCCGTCCTAGAGTCTATGCGGACAACAGATAGCCTCTCAGTTGAGGTTATTATTAATTTCATGGTGGCCTGGATGCAGACTTCTTCAGAGCAGAGGGTGATTATGCGACATTCCTCCAGACTCATTTCATGCCTTCTTTGACGAGTGTTCGTGTAGGCGAGACAGCAGGAGCTCCTGTAGCGGGTGAGGCAACTCGGGTGACCAGGGCCCATGCTAGAGGGCCCCATCCAATTAGGCAGATGACTAGTTGGCTGGAGATTCCCACTGCGCTCACATGTTGGCGGCCGACCGGGACAGCTTGCCAGATTTCGATCAAGTCGGCAGAGGCAGGGCACAAGTATGTTAGAGCTAGAGGCGCGCCTCAGGTATGGACCACACTGTACAATTTGCACTCCACATTTTCCATTTCAGATATGTTTATTCCAGATATTGATAAGTCAAATGCACTTACAGGCACCTACTACGAAGTATGCAGAGAGCCTCCTCGAGCTAGTTGCCTCTCTGATCGGCATGGTGCAGAGGAGAGAGACGCTGCTTGGTCTCCACGGTATTCAGATATTTTCTCCAATTTCAGCATGCATTCCAACACTAACTCTATTGTGCACCACACTCCCATATTCTCACTGATACATTGGCCTTCCCACTATAGCCTTCCCTAAACTGCATTGACACACGACATTGGCACACTGTACTCATACTGTATCTGGTTTCTGCATGACGCTCATTCTGCATACTATGCCTGTATCTGATACACACACTGTAGCTGATATGTTGACAACTGTTTTTCTAGATTCCATCTATATCGAGGGCACCAGTGGTAGCAGCGGCACCAGCATCGGCAACACTTTCTCCGGCAGCAGGGAGGCTAGAGAGATGGGCCCCAGCACGCAGCCAAGACGAGTGTCACGGTCGAGGCAGGGACAGGGGTGCTCGAGGTCAGAGCAGTCCTTTGGAGCCCGTTCTGAGTGACGATGATGATGACGAAGCTAGCGCCTATGAGGAGATAGTGAGTCAACATTTTGAGTTTGAGAGAGGGGCGATGATGCCGGCTCAAGATCGGGAAGCAGAGACAATGCTGAGGCCGGCTCTAAGGCAGGGAACGGAGGCTCAGAGTCTGGTTCTGACAGCGGCGTCGAGGGAGATAATGCTTCTGAGTCCCCTCCAAGGAAGATGACGAAGAGGGCCTGTCGAGTTTGAGATGATTGGTGCTGTTTTTTGGACTTTTTTTGCTTAGTTTCTTTTAGTTTGGTAGTTTACCACATGTATAGCTTCAAATAGGTTTTACTTTTTCTTTTGAAACTTGTACTTCTTTTGTAAAAACCATGATCGAAATAAAACCGTCGCAGTTTTTATTAAAAGAGTTTTGGTTCTACAACATGAGCACTACACCACGAGTAACATACTTGCATGAAAAAGAACATAAAGTTGAATTTGAAATCGAACACGCTTGCATTGGAATAATGTCTTAATCGGATAATGAGCCGACCAACGACAAAAATACAAAATACAACTTGATAAACAAAGCAAAACAACTCAAACACAAACGAAATATAGCTATACACACTTGCAAAAACCAAAAGACTCAAAGCAAGACCGAACAACACAAAGACCAGGACAAAACCAGGCTATCAAAACTGTCCAACAAATAGGTGGACGGCCGGCCAGATTGGTGGACAGCCGGCCAGAAGAGGTGGACGGTCGGCCACAAATGTGAGGGCCACCAAAATGCTGGTAGCTGGCCTCCACTCATAGCCTTATCTTCTACAAAAGATCCTCCTTTATGATTTCTTCTCCAGAACTGCATTTCAGCTGCTGTTTCTTCCACAAATTGAGCCATTTCTCGTTGAGAAACTCACAGATTAGATAGCCACTTTAGACAGCACGAAAAATGTAAATTTCTGGGGTTTCGATGTAAACGCGCTTTTTTCGTTGAGCCATACTCCATTTTGTTTTCCACTCCTCCATGCCACAGTCCAATGCTGGGACCTGATTATGCATGTCTTTCGTTTTGGAGCACAAGAAATATTCCCGACTCTTGAAGAATTTCAGGCACTAATGAAATCCCGACGCGATGAGGAAATCATACTTTAGCCCCGTTTTGGCCATGCCTTAGCCTTTAAGACGGATGTGTGGGTTTACTTTGCATGAAGCTTGATCCTTGGCCTATGACGGAGAGCTAGATATACCCAGCTTGATTCATCGATTTTCTAACATTGGTGACCGAGGTGACCTCCTCTAGCAAGGTTTTCGACAACATGCCCTCTGTTTATGTATGCTTGCACACCACCTTCTTGCCCTTAGTTTTGGTGGAGCCAATATCAAGTTGATTGAGGTAGCCACTGCTTGGAAGAAGGTAAGAGTCACGTCAGTTTGGCCTTGGCCGAGATCTTGATGGGTTTGGACGTTTTTCATCGGTGAGAGACCACTAGGTTTACGGGGAGTCCACTACTGCTCCAGGTATTGTTTCCCACCCTATCTTATATATATTTCTCACTTCACTTGGCATTCACACACTATTTTCTCTCAAAGCCCTTTCCTTACTTTTCTCTCAACATACATCTCTCTATTCTTTAATCTCTCTTATTTTTCATCCCTTCCTAGGTTTGGCTGATAGACAAGCTAAAAGTGGTGAACCCTTGCCTTGTTTACTCAGCTCGAGCGTACTTTTTTCGCCAACGCCTAGTTGACTTTCCCAATGAGGGATGGTGGTGCAACTGGATGTGCCACAAGTCTGTAGCCGACATATCTTGGCATTTCCCTTGGCTTGACTTAGCCGAGATGAGCTACAACATGACCCGACAGCTGGGTGTTCAGTTGATTGGCCTTACACACTGTGTGCTCTATTTCCTTTTCCAGTTCAGACGCCAATTTGTCCAGATGAGGGGGTAGAATACCCAGCTCCATTCCCAATATGTGCTTCTAACTTGACTCGGTACCTTACTGCCTACAGGACGAGAGAGCTCTTGGCCCTTGCTCCAAGTTTCAGTTATGCCCTTTCTAGCAAATGCTTGTCTTGGCTCAAGGACGAGGCACAAGTTGGACCAACTTTAGCTCCAGGGACTTCTGCTAGTATGAGCGGAGGGCGCAGGAACACCTGACTCATGTGCCCCTAGTTTTATTGCTTTGATATTTCTTTTCAAGTTTTATGATGTAAAAGCAACTTCAATTTGTAGCCAAGAGTTGGAGAATGTACTTGATGTTGAAATCAATAGAATTAAAGTTATGAGCACTACAAATTTTCCTTTTGGTCCCAAAATAGTCTAATTTGTAGAAAGTAAAATTTTGAGAAAAAAATCAACTTTTATTAAAACTTTTCAAAACTATTTTCGAAAACGATCACCACCTGACACACGCAGAATCGATCCACAAGATGTATAACCCTAAATCGGAAGATCATAACTGCCCCTAATTGAATACATTACTGCTATGGATTGTAACCAGCTCTTTTTCCCAGAACGAAGATCACAACCAAGCTTATAAATAACGAACAAAGATGACCTAATCAAACAAATGGACAAGACAGTTGAGTTGGAAATGATTACGGCTGAACTTCAGGATGAAGTTGTCTGCCTATCCCAAAGATAGGAATCAGGCCTTACGTAGTTCGGTTCAGGTTCACTTGGGTTTTAACTCTCTCCTTTTGCGCTCTAACTTTTGCCAAAGTCACCCTTTAGGGTTTTCAACTTTGCGAGATTAGTTTTTCTTTATTTCTAATTTTTCATATTTTAACTTTTGCCTAGGTCACCTTTCGGGTTTTCTGCCTAGTGAGCCTCCCAAGGGTAATATTTCTTCAACTTGTCCATGTTGATCGGCTGTGAAAACTCTAGGCCATCTAGGTCCATAAGAATAATCGCCCCTCCTGACCAAATTGACTTGATGATGTAAGGACCAGTCCAATTAGGTCTGAACTTGCCCCTAGGGTTATGGATGGGAGCTCGGTTATCTTTGAGCACCATGTCTCCTTCTTTGAGATTTTTGGACTTCACTTTCTTATTAAAAGCCTTGGCAATTCTGCGTTGGTAGCCCTGGACATGATACAATGCCCTTAGTCTTCTCTCATCGAACGACATCAATTCCTTGAATCTGTTTTGTTGCCAATCTGCCTCCGCTATCTGACACTCGGCCATAACCCACAGCGACGACACTTCAATTTCAATTGGCAAAACAGCCTCCATCCCATAAATGAGAGAATAGGGGGTTGAGGTTCTGTAGCCCCAGAGCACAAATGGCAGTTTATCCGGCCAGTTCATATAAGTCTCTTCCATCTTCTGCAGCATTCTTTTGATGTTTTTGTTTGCAACCTCGACAACTCCATTGGTTTGTGGCCTGTAGGTCGATGGCTTATGGAAAGCCACATTATATTTCTCAAGCAAGTCTATCACCTCTTTCTTGAAGTGCAACCCATTATCGGAGATAATCTCATTGGGGACCCCCATACCTACAGATGATGTTGTTCTTGATAAACTTAGCCACATGCGACGTTTTTAGCACAGAGTAGGACTGTGCCTCTACCCATTTCGTGAAGTAGTCAATTGCTACTAGGATAAATTCATGCCCATTTGACCCCTTTGGCGTGACTGCACCGATAACATTGATTTCTCAGACTGAGAAAGGCCATGGTGAAGTCATATTATAGAGTTTAGACGATGGTATGTTCATGCGATTGGCATGAATCTGGCACTTGTGGCATCGCCGAACAAAACCAATACAATCCTCTTCCATGGTTGACCAGTAGTAGCCTTGTCTAAGGATTTTTCGGGCGAGCATCACACCATTCATGTGGGCTTCGCACTCTCCTCCGTGAATGGCCTCCATAAGACGCTTTGATTCTTCTTCCCCCATACATAGTTTATGCATTCCCAAATGGCCTGTTTTGTACAGCTTGCCCCCGCATATGATAAATTGAAAGGCCAGATGCCGTATTTTCCTTTTGTCCTTGGCATTTGCTCCTGGTGGGTACGCCTCTTTTTCTAAGAAATTTCAGATATCGTAGTACCAAGGGTTTTTGTCTGAAGCCTCACCTATTGCGGCAATGGTTTCATAGGCCGGCGTGTACTTCTGTTCAATAATGATCGGACGCATCTTGACTCCTAATAGAATGTTTACCATAGAAGATAGAGTTGCTAGTGCATCAACGAACCAGTTGTTCTCTCTTAGCAAATGGGTAAATGTTAGCTTTTTAAACCTCGGAATTAGCATGTCCAAGACCTGATGGTAAACCTTCATTTTCTTTTCTTTTACCAGCCAATCTCTATTGGCTTGAGGCACAACCAAGTTTGAATCCCTGATGACGTCCAACCTTTTTGCCCCTAGTTCTAAGGTGACTTCTAAACCAGCAATACACGCCTCATATTCTGCTCCGTTGTTCGATACTTTGAATTGAATTTTGAAGGCTAAGGGTATATGGGAGTCATCAGGCCCTATTAGCAACACACCGATCCCATAATCGTATTGATTGGCTCCTCCGTCAAAGTACATCGTCCACGTTTTCTCCTCTATTTGCAGAATATCTTCAACTGGGAAAAAGTACTCCACCGCTTAATCCTCCTCTACTGGGTGATCTGCCAGGAATTTCGTTACAACTCTCTCTTTAATCGATTTGCGTGTAACATATGTGAGATTAAATTCAGAGAGAAGAAGCAACCAACGGGCTAGCCTACTCGTAAGCTCTGGTTTCTCAAAGAGATATTTGATGGGATCTAATCTCAAAACCAGGATTACTAACAAGTAGTGCCTCAACTTTTGAGTCGTCCATACCAATGCTAGACAAGATTTCTGAAGAGGAGTGTAACGGGTCTCATAATCTAGTATTTTCTTGCTCAAGTAGTAAATGGCTTTCTCCACCTTGGCGTCTGAGTCCTGAGCTAACATACACCCCATGGTTGAGTTTTTAACTGACAGGTACAAAATCAGCGATTTTCCCGATTCTGGCGGTGGTAACACGGGCGAATTTTGCAGATATTGCTTAACATGTTCAAAAGTGAACTGATAACGATCGTTCCATTGGAACTTCTTTCCTTTCTTCAAGAGACCAAATAGTGGTTCACAAGTCAAGGTTAGTTTTGAAATAAACCGTCTTATGAATTACACTTTACCCAGAAAGCAGTGCACCACCTCTTCAGTCCTTGGTGGCATTTCTAAGATGACCTTGATTTTGGAAGGATCTACCTCAATTCCTCTCTGTGTGATTAGGAATCCCAACATTTTTCCCATTGTTACGCCGAAGGTACATTTTTGCGGGTTCAACCTCAATCTATACTCTCTGATCTACTGAAAGAATTTCTCCAAGGCGGTGTAGTGGCCCTCTCGATATTTAAACTTGACAATCATATCGTCCACATACACCTTAATCTCTTTATGGATCATGTCATGCAAAATGGTGGTTGCAGCCCTTTGATAAGTGGCCCAGCATTCTTCAACCCAAATGGCATGACTCGGTAGCAATAGGTGCCCCATGGAGTAGTAAAAGTTGTTTTCTCCCTATCCTCGGGTGCCATCAGAATCTGGTTATACCCAAAAAACTCATCCATGAATGAGAGCAATGCATGGCCCGCGGTGAAGTCTACCAACTCATCAATATGCGGTAGTGGAAAATCATCCTTAGGGCTAGCCTTATTTAGATCCCTGAAGTCAACACAAACTCTGATTTTGCTATCCTTCTTTGGGACTGGAACAATATTGGCCAACCATGTTAGATACTCAGATACAAGCAAGAACCCTGTCTTAATCTATTTGGTAACATCTTCCTTGATCTTCAAAGCCTAATCTTGGCGAACTCTGCGCTGCTTTTGCTTAACTGGCTAGGCCTTAGGGTCAAGAGGGATCTGATATTGTACAATCTCAGGATTGATTCCAAGCATGTCTTCGTAGGACCACACGAAAACATCTTTGAAAATTTTTAATAAAGTGATTAAACGCTGGCGTTCCTCCGAAGACAACATGGACCCGATCTGGACCAAGCGCGGATCCTTCTTAGTACCCACATTAATAGCAATGATTTCATCTGTACAGGGCTTAACACATATCTCCTAGTCAAAATCAACCAAGTTTTTCAAAGTCCGAGGAATTTCTTTCTCTTCGTTTAAGTCAAAATTTTGGAAATCAAGATTAGTACAACAAACCAAAGGCACAGAGTAATAAGCAAAGTCCACCTCATTTCCATTCAAAAGATCTGGCTCCTTCGTTACAGTGGATTCAAAAGAAAAAGAAAAATAGGATCGGGATAGGACTTTGGCATTCGGGTTATCAATACTGGAGATGCTAGACTCTGAAGAACTTCGGACTCACTATCCAATTCAGAACTGCCGACAGTGCCCTTCTCAAACTTCCAGATCAGGCGCGGAGCCTCAGATGCTTCCACGATAAGACTAGTAAAATCCTCTGTTGGTTTATCCCCGATCATTGAGATAGTAAAACTATCCCCCAAGTTGGCGGACTCAGCTCTAGCAGTAAGACTCGCCAGTAAGTCAGCCAGTGCCTTTCCCAACAACTCCTCCTCTTCAATAACTAGGCTCGCAGCCCTTCCTTGATCTGTACCAGTGCTTAGGTCTACTTGTTCATCCTTCTCTTCCGGTAACTAGTGCACGAAGAAGATTTCGAACCCAGGATACCTAGTCTTTGTCTCCCAGTTATACCAAGGCTTTGGGAATCCACAAAAGGGGAAATCTTCCCCTTGGTGAACAAAACGTCCATTCAAGGTCCCCTGCATTGGTTTGTGAACTAACTCATACTACTTCTCAGTCCTCTTTGCTTTCAGCCTTTCTTTTAGCTCCTCCCATTTTCTTTGCCAGTTTGTAGCGGTAGGTTTGTATCCAAGCCCAAAAGCGTGGGGATTATGATCCATCTCGTTGGCAATAGTACTTCCCTACCTACTGTTTTTACCTAGTCCTGATCCCAGAAGATGCCCTGTTTATTCATCATGTAAATTGATTAGGCACTGACATAATTCCCCTCGTCTTCTTCTATGATGTTCTGGACTAGCTGAGCTTCTGCCAGAGAGAAGCCAGAGAGAAATACATCATCTTCTCTGTGTATGATTCCTAGCACTGGTGTGGCAGTTCCTTGGGGAGGGTGAATTGCAGAATTGCCATACACAGTAGCAATCCCACTTTGAAAAGGGTACTTCACCAGTTGGTGAACAGTTAACGACACAGCCTTTATCTGGTGGAGCTAGGGCCTTGCCAGTAGCAAGTTAAAGGTTACTGGTACATCCATGACATGTAATTCCATCTCATGTTCGGACGGGCCAATTAGGATATGGCTTTTGAACGTTCCAATAACATCCCGGCTTGTATTGTCATAAGCCCGGACAGCTTGGGTCATGGGTGTAAAGTCAATCGGTCTCAAACCGATGACATAGGCAGTTCTCACTGAACGTACATTAATCGCCGATCCGGTATCTACTAACACCACCGAAATCATTTTTTTTTGGACTTTCCAAGGTTACATATAAAGAACGGTTGTGGTTGGCGCCCTCGGGAGACAATTCTTTATTTGCAAAGGATATTACTGGCATAACGTCCCCAGAGGTGACCAACGACACCAATTGGTTAGCGGTGGTGTCAATGGGTAGTTTGGTTTGATTCATTACTTCGAGCAGGGCTTGTCTTTGCTCCCGAGATGCCATTATCAGTCCTTAGATGGATATGTCAGCCTGGATCTTCTTTAGTTGTTTCAAGACCAGGTTTTCTTTAGCATCCTTCTCTTTTGCTTTCTCAGCCTCTTTGTTGGAAGATTCTGGCTGATCTAAAGTTAGGGGTTTAAAGTACCGATCACTACAAGTTAGATGATTAATCTCATTAATATACCACGTATCATCGGGGGTGTCATCATTCCACCCTTCATCCGTGTATGCATGGCTTAGATCACTATCTTCTTACCACTCCCCCGCGGTTATGGCTGGGTTACTATTAGGTTCTATTCTGAGCATGTTAACATTACATGCCCCGTCATCATACCATTCTTCCTTCACTATAGCTCGGGTTTTAGCATCCTGGTACTTTCTGAGTTGCCTTAACATTCCCTTCTAATCATTGGGTTCCCACTCGGTTTTCTTGGCTTTTTGAACACTGCCGATTATGGACGCAACCTCTTCTTTCTCTTTTTCCCTTTTCTGTCCCAGAGCTATCTTCGCCTAGATCTCTTCTACTCTCTCCCGTTGGAATTGTTCCAATGCCTATTCTTTCTCCGTTAAAGATGTAGCCTCAGCCTTGCCACTAGCACCACTTTCTTCTTCTTTTCCAGTCTCTCCTATCTGTTCCTCCACATCTGACTCTTGCTCACTCAACCATCCATTGCTTGTTTCTGGCTGGCTCGGGTCCCACCATCCCACTTGAACACTGATTCTATCCTTCTCTTCGAAGAAGTACAAATCCTCCAGATCCTCCTTCAAATCAGCCAAATCTTCTTCTAAGTCAGCCAAGTCATCTAGGCCTTGTCCGGGCCGATCATTCTGATGTTTCTCTAACTGGCCTTCCCCAATAGCATTAATATTGAGAAAGTTTGGCAGTATAACTACTGGCTTCGACTGGTCGATGGCCACAATGTATAAATTGGGATTGTACTCCTCTGCGAGTGAAACCCCCTTCTCTATGACACGGGTATCAGACGACCTTGTCTTCAGTGCATTCTTCTCTCTCTCCGTTTTTACTGCCACAGGCTTAGATTGGGTTTGTGGTGTTAGATCCATCATGCACATGTCTGTGCCTTCTGGAATAACTACCCCCCTTTTTGGTAGGTGGGATAAAATAATGTATGTGCTAGGGTTGAAGGTGGGCGGTAGTGTATGGATGTGGTTAATTTTTCTGGACAAAGGGACTTGGTTGTGTATAGAAGTGGGTTGGTTATTATGTTTGGGTTTGGAAGATGGGGCGATGACTTTCTTGTCAATGAGATCCTAGATCTCATGACGTAGACGGTAGCATATGTCCGTGGGATGGCCATATTGTTGGTGGAAGATGCAATACTGGGTAGGGTCATGTTTGGGTGGCAATGGGTCTGGAAGTGGGCGAGGATTGTGAGGCTTGAGATGCCCCTTTTGCATTAATAGCTTAAGGGCATGGGTTGGGCTCATATGGAGGGGAGTAAAAACTCTTTGATTCTGGGGTGGGCCAGTGTTTTGTAAAGGTTGTGAGGTTATGGCAGTAGTAAAAAGATCAACCATCTTGGCTGTTAAAACAACAGTACTAACATCCGTAGGCCGTGGAATAGTGCTGCTGCGAGCATTGGTACTTTGGGAGAACGATCTTCTTATGAGTTCACTTGTTCTATAGATAATACCCTTTTTTAATGCACTCTCAATTTGGAACCCTAGCTCATGTAAGGAAGCAAATGTGGACAACGACACCACTATCATCCTTTGCAGCATGTCTGGCTCAAGGTTTTGAACCACTAGTCGGACTTGTTCTTTTTCGGCAGTGTAGACACCCCATTTTTGACCAGCCTTAGGGCTTGGGCGCCACAGGTTGATCACTCAATGATGAAAGTTATGCTATGCAAATGTTCAATTTCTTCAGCAAGAGGAGCTCTAAATCCCAACCTTACACTCCATTTTGGACCAAAATGATTTTGACCAAAATCATTTTAGACCTTAAAACCCTATTTTTCAAAATATTTTTTCCAAAAATTTCTATGGTGTTCCGAGGCTCGCATTTCGTTAAAAATTGCATTTTTCGGTAAACCGAGCAAGGACAAAGTGGAAATAAATGGAAGAGAGGTGATCTCTTTCAAAAATATTTTAAAACATCTTATTTAGTGGTTTGGAGTTGAAGAAAATTGGCGGAGAGGGAAGAAACCTAGTTGGGGAAGAAGTTGGGCATAAACCGTTAAGAGAGAACCTGGCAGCCTTCACTAAATCAGGTCTATCCTTTTGTACACTTGAACTTAAGTTGTGTGGCCACCACCATTGGAAATTGGACTTCTGGGGCTTCATTTTACACTCAAGAATTTCCTAAAGCTGAGTCCGGATAAGGGAGATATGGCTGGTTGAAGATAGGCATCAATCCAGTTAAGCCAAAACTGAGCAACCGTCACTAACATAGGCATATCTCTTAGAACACTTAGAATTTAGATGTAAAGCTTCCACCATTGGAAAGTAAACTTCAGAAGACTTCAATTTAGACTCAAGAATGACCTGCAAAGAAGTCCGGATGAAGGAGATATGCCCATTTGAAGTTGGGCCTGGAAGCAGATTTTTGATGGCCAACAATCCACACTTCTAGTTGGTCGGTCACTGGTGAAAAACCTAGATATTTTTGGCCAGCTGTCCCCCACAAGCTCCAGCTATTCAAGGCTTGATATTTTCGACATGTTAGGTTGTTTTTCTATATATACCTAGCCAAACCTCTTGATTTAAGGTTACAAAAATTTCCAAAAGGTCCAAAACTTGGAATTCTCTCTCTATCTCTATCTTGCAACCTATACACCTTCTCTCTGCACTTCCTAAACCAATATTGGAGCTCTCCTTGTTAAGATTCTTGAGTCCAAATTTCAGCCTCTGAGAGTGAAGGACTTGTGGTTTGTGAACAAAAGTGTTATTTCTCTTTAAGAGGTAAAATTTTGAGCATCTTTGCACTACTTCTTCTCTATCTTTTCTTACTAATTTTGAAGTGTTTTTCAATTGTTTTTATGGGATGAAGCTTGTGGTTGAGGCCATTAAAGGTTGAGGGGTTAATAGTCCTTCTTTTTACCTTGTTTTGGAGGCTTTTGCCCTTGTGATTCCCACCCTTTTACTATCTTTTTTCAAGCTTTTAAACACTTATTCTTAGAGTATTTTAGTGGTAAAAATTATGTTTTGAAGTTCGAAATAGGAGGGGTTAGCCTCCTCTCCTTGTGTCTTGTTTGCTAGCCTAGATAGCTCTATGTGTTAGCCTATTTTTCTAGCAATTTGTAGCTGAATTCCAACATGATTTAGGCTTTTTTTTTGGACTGTTATAACTTTGTTTTTGGCTGGTTAAGTCATTTGAGTCTTGTATTTCATAGTTGTAGTGTAAGTCCTTTCACTAGCTTGGTGTTTTAAGGCTTTAACCACCATCGGTTTGAGTTGATTGCATGTTTTAGTGCTTTTTCTCACCTAATTTCAGCACTTATAATCTCTGCAATCTCCCTCATTTCTTCACTTTTTCATTTTCTTAGAGGGTTGTTTCAACCTTAGGGTTGTTTAAGCTTGAGATTAAGGCTCATGCTTAATGGTTTAATCCTCATTTGAGGGTTCATTACCAATGGCATGATGCTTCTCTCATGCCTTAAACTACCCCTTGTTTGACACTTCCTTCCCTTTAGAGGGCTTCTCACTAATGGAGTTAATTGGTTAAAGAATGGATTGGTAAGTTAAAATAAGTAAACAAGTAGAAACTAAAAGTGTGCAAGATAAGGAATTGGTTTTGTTTTGATGTGTTCAATCAGACATTAATTGAACACAAGGAGAATTGGGACATTTCATACTCAAAGTGATGAAATATGTCAAGTTTACTAGGTCTCCATTGCCCTTGATCATGCATGATAGGGTGATGGTCATTTTGTTCTTGTTTGTGCATTTATTGAACTTGTACAACTTGGTTCTTTGGCCATCATGCAATGAAATTGCTTGGTTGATGGTTTAAGAGCTAAGTGTATCACTCCTTTGAGTTTTTTTCGATGATAAGAAACGATATACAGTACAAACAGCCCTTGAGAAATACACTATTTTGCTCTGTTTGCTCTCTCTGTTGCAGTAAGGAAGTCCAGGTTATCAGTGGCTGACAGCCACCGCCAGTAGCCGACCGGCCCCCTGTCGGCCATCCATGAAAATTGAGCAGTGTGTTTGTAAAGTGGAGTAGAGGTATTTCGGAAGTGGACAGCATTGTCAGTGTTCAAATGTGCAAACAGAGGCTTGCAGCAGCAAAACGGTGGCTTTTCAGGTAGAAATCGAGCACGTGCATGAGCCTCCCTTGCATTCCAAGCTTATTTAACGTTTAAATATCTAGCTTAAATACGTGTTGTAATTAATTAGTTGTAGCTAATTAGGTGTTGTAATTAATTAATTAGTTTAACTAGTTATTAGATTTCGTTTTGTAATTAGTTAGCTAGAATAGCTAGTTAATTAGATTCGAGTTTTGTAATAATTAGTTAGCTTAATTAGCGTAGCTAGTTGGTTAGCAAATTCATTTTAACCCTCATTCGCGAGGGCGTAATGTTGTAATAAGTGTGCATGTGTGTGTGTGTGTATGGTTTCCAACCCCACGTCTTTCTCTCTTTTATTTAATCGCTTTTGATGGTTAGATTAGGGACATATTTCAAATTAGCATACCTTATGCTTGCATCCATTCATTCGTATTGCATGCACCGAGGCTCGGTGCATGATTCAAATTGCATTGTCATTTCAATACTTCTTCGAATATGTGTTTAATCGCATGTTGTTATCAAATCGATCCACATGACATATTCGTAACCGAGCCTATTAATTGCATATTGCGTGTGTTGCATTAGACACTTAACATAGTTAGGAATCATGCATATTTTTCTAACTCATATCTTCTTAGATTGGAATACTAGGTGAGTTTTAATGCTTTAGCATACTTGCATTAATGTGAATGTTTCCATGATTAGCATGCTTGCCATGAGGCTATGTGCTTAAATGATTAATTGAATGAATGCCTGTGGATGAAGGCTTGTTGTTTGAATTGGAACGATTCAATGAATGTGTGTTTTAAACCCACTTTGTTGAGTGGCAAATCATGTTTTAAGCCCACTATGTTTGGTGGCAAATCCGCAAACTTTAAGCCTACTTGAGGTGGCAAATTCAAACCATTTTCACAAACAAACATGAGTTGAATTGTTCCAAATTGAGTAAACTAGTCTATACTTGTTTGTGCGCATCACATAGTAAAGCTAGCTTAATAACTGGAACAAGAGCATATAATGTTTATAAAAAATCATATCATGATTAGTGTAGGCCGATCTTTGATCGGGCAAGCGGGGGTGCTCAATTCATGACCTTCCCCTCTCATACCTAAGTTCCCGAGCCGAGGCAACTTTGGTGATGATGGACACGTGGCCTTTGGCACGAGTCATGGGTTTCCTAAATTTCTCTAAAAATAAAATATTTAGGTAGCGACTCTGTATTTAGGAAAGCAGTCTAATTTTAGCATTTTTGATCCTAAAATCAATTTTTCAAAAGATTTGCTGGATTTGGACTCTTTGGTGTTTATCAATTTCATATTTCACTTATGAGATTAGATTCAGAACCATGGGAGTCTGAATTGTAGGGCTTTCTTTTCAAACTTCCGAAAGGGGGCACGACAAAGGCAAGCTACAGTTTTCTGGCGACTTTGTTGGGAAATTAGAGAACTTGACTCGAACTCATGATATGTTATTTTATCTACTCTTATGTGTTTCTTTGCATTTTCTTTTGCGTCGGTGCACCTAAGTCACACTATTTGCCATCTACTATTCCTGAACGGTTTGCAGGAGGCTTGCTTGGAAAAGCTTGCCAAAAGGCTGACCGGTTGCGGGCTCTGCCAAGATGGGAACACAACCCTTGGATTTAGACTACCGCTGTACCGTTTGATCCTCCCTTCATTTCTCGGTGTTAGGTGTGAGAGGTATATTAGGTAGTCTTGCTGAGGTAACCTTTTTGACCAATCGACCTAGTTGCATATTGGAAGCCATAGAGACTGTTCCAAACTAGGACAGGTTGCTTACCCAAATTCAGGATTGTGTGAAACACTTTGTTTGAATAGTGAACCCTAGCTCTTGACAAAACTAGAACAGGGTAACCCTACCCCCCTTGTAGGGGTGTTTTGGCTCTCTTTACCTGGTATGTGCTTTACAGTGAAACTGTACAGGAATGTGCATATCAGTTGCAAGGTTGGTATCAGTGTATGGGGCAGAATTCAATATAGAGAGTATAGTCATTCAGCTGTGACAATATCTGTTCTTGTGAAATTAGGCTGAGGTGCTGTCTATTTTCTCTTTTGCAAGGTAGTCCTGGAACCATAGCTTCAGAAGGCTTCGATATCCCCCCAGTACTCTAGACTCGTGTCGATAGACTTTGTAAGGTCGAGGGCCTAGTTCAGAGGTAGCTAGTGTTTTTGGAAAATGGATGTTTTGAATAAAATGCCAAAAATGGACTGCTTTGCCAGATTTCAGAGTCGCCACCTAAATATTTTTTTTGGAAAATTTAGGAAACCAAAGACTCGTGCCAAAGGCCATTAGTCAGTCGTCACCAAAGTTGTCTCGGCTCGAGAACTTAGGTACGAGAGGGGAAGGTCATGAATTGAGCACCCTCGCTCGCCCGATCAAAGATCGACCCCTACTAATCATGATGTGATTCTTATTTGCATTATATGTTTTTGTTCTGATTTTTTAGGCTAACTTACTATGTGCCTCACACACGTATAGACTAATTTTTGCAAGAACTAGAACATCTGATCTCATATTTGTTTTTTTGAAAAGAGTTTGTAAATGTGCCACACGAAAAAGTGGGCTTAAATGTACATTAATCAAGACATTTCAATTCAAGCAATTAGCTTTCATCCACAGGCATTCAAACAGTTATATCATTTAAACAATTAGCCTCATGGTGAAATGCTGGATATGACAACAATCACACTTATGCGATATGCTAAAGTGAGTAAAGGCTCACCAAGTACACCAAGCTAAAATAAACAAAAGAGTTAGAAAAAAATAAATGATCCTAACTAATGCAACATGACTAATGCAACACATGTGATATGCAATTACTAAGCTCAGCTACTAACATGGCATATGAATCAATTTGATAGCATGCGGTCTAAACACATATTCAAAGCGACATTTAACTAACGATGCAAGTTAGAATGATGCACCGAGCCTTAATGCATGCAATACAAGTGGATGCAAACATGAGAGACGCTAAATGAAACATGATGCTTCTAAACTAACTATCATAAGTAGGTAAAAGGGAGAAAGACGTGGGGTTAGAAGACATACAGGTTATTACAACATTTGCGCCCTCACACAGGAGGATTCGAATAAACTAACTAGCTAAGCTAATTAACTAGCTATTACAAAACGCATGAAATAAACAACAAAACTAGCTAATTAAATATTTCAACAAATTAACTAACTAATTGAACTAACTAATTAATTAATTACAAATCAAAACGAACTAATTAATTACATGAATACAACATGAAAGAAGTGTTAGGCTAGCTATTCTAATTACTCTGCCTTGGGAAATGAGGAATGCTCATGCATGCACGGATTTCCACCCGAAAAAGGTCACTGCCCTGCTGCCAGATGCCTCTATTGCACAATAGAACATTTTCAATGTTTTTCATCTCAGAATCAACTTTGTTTTGCTAGAAAAGTACACTGCTTGGTGCAAAGGTGGCCGACAGGCCAAAAGTGGTGACCGACCTGCCACAAAGGTAGACGGCCGTCCATAAAAAGATGGTTTGCCGGCTAGAAAAAGTGGCTAGCCAGCCACTGAAGTCTAGCCCTTCCTGTTACAACAGAGGACAAACAGAGCAAAAAAAGGGTATTCTCAAAGGATGTTTGTACACTTTACCCCTTCTTATCATCAGACAACTGAAAGGAGTAGTAAACTTGATTCATAGGCCATCAATCCAAACAATTTCATTGCATGATGGCCTATGAACCAAAGGGTACACTTTCAATAAATGCTCAAATAAAGACTCTCAAACCTCCTCCTTATTATGAATGATCAAGGGAAGTGGTTGACAATGACTCTTAAACCGTTTTCATCACTAATGAGTATGAAATGACTCAAGACTCAAGGGTTCAATTAACGTTCGATTGAACCCAAACCAAGTTATTATCTTGCATAATTTTAGTCCAAGTTTTATTATGCCATTTTAATTACCTTTCCATTCTTTAATTCATTAAGTCCAAAGGTGAAGATTAAGTCCTCTAAAGGAGGGAAATATCAAACCAAGGGTTAGTTTAAGACATGAGAGAGATGTCAACCCCTAAGGAATTAAACCATTAAGTACGACAACCTCTATCTCAAGCTAACAAAAACAATCGGTTTGAAATAACTCTCAAAGCAAATTGGTTAAAAGTGTATAGGCAAAAACTCAAGAAATTTCAAGAGAGAGAGAGAGAGACATAGAGAGAATTGTAGAGAGAGAAAATTAATTTTGCTCTAATTTTTCTAACCTTTAAAAATGGAAGTGGAGGTCCTCTATTTATAGAAAAACATCACACTACCCCAGAAACACCCATCCATACACGTGTAGGTAGATGCAAACATCTGTGCAAACAACTGGTACTGCTGGCTGAAAATATCAGCAAAACACACTTGTGGCCGGCAGGCCATCCACTTGGCCGGCAAGGCACAAGGGTGGCCGACAGCCCACAAAAATGGGCCTATAGGTCCCAGGTTTTTTAGGTTTGAAAGGCTGGGGTTTTGGTGCAAAAACAAGGCACAAGGTTTGCAGGGTTTTGAGGCTCAGAGCTGTGGCATTCCACTAAGGACATTCGAGCACTTGACAAGCATATACATTCATCATTGGGTGTGCAAGTGATGGTGCCCAAGTCGTAAGGGCGGTAAAAAATGGGGTGTCTACAGTTGCTGAATAATGTTATCGAGTCGATTTGATGTAGGTAATGGGATGAGAATGTTCGAAATGGTCATTCCGACCTATAGACACCCCATTTTTGACTGTCCTTAAGACTTGGACGTCATCGTTTGAACACTCGATGATCATCCATGCGCGTGTTCGTTTTGAGTTCTCGGAGGTTTCGGCTACGCGCCTTGCCTTAGGATCTCTCAACTTGTCTGTTTTTGTGTTTTTGCTTCTGAGGGAAGAGGGTGGCTTGTTTGCCATCCCCTGAACCCATCGGCCAAGGTTTAAAGCCGTCGGCCTTGTTTTCTTGCCATCGGCCAAAAGTTTTGGCCGATCGACACTCATTTTGGTCGATCGGCACTTATGTTGGTCGATCGGCCATGTTTTCTGGTCGAACCCTGTTCATTTACTTCATGCAGGTATTTTATGCCAGCTGTCACAACTGGCATGCACAATTCAACCCTTCCATACACGTGTATAGAGGGATTTGCCCCTTTGCTTAGTTTCCTCAAGAAGCTTTGCTTTTGGTTCTCCATAAGAGAGAACCATCTCTTCCCTCCTCAAGGGTTCAGAAAATTGAGTCTTGAGGGATAGATATACTTTTGTATCTATTCTTCTTTGTTTAGCCTTGTTTTGTACTCAAAAGTGTAGTATTGTCTTACTATTGTACACAAACACACACTAGAACACCATCCTCTTGGAGCTGAGGTCCCTTAAGGCTGATTCCAGAGTTCTTGGGTTGGTTTGAGCTTGGAAAACCTGCTGGAGCTTTGTTCTTGAAAGTGTTCTTCAACGATGAGCATTCTTGCTTTTAATACACCTTTCTTGCTTAAGCTTTTAGACCTTCTTGCTTATTGTTTTAAGCTTAACTCTAAACTACAATAAGTTCTGATTTTTGATGCTTTAGATCTTTGTTTATGATCACTTTTTGGTTTGGGGTTGTTTCCCCCCTCTTAGGCCTTGTTTTAGGCCATCCCTTTTGGCCCTTGTTCTTGGCTTTGCATGACCAGTGGTGGGAAGGTGGTTTTGGAGTCCTAAATAGGAGAGGGTCATCCCTTCTCCTTATTGTCTTGAATGCTAGTATAAATAGCTTATATTGGTAGCATGTTTGCTTGGCTTGTTTTAGCTTCATTTCAGTATGTATTAGGCTTTGTTTTGCCATGATATAACACTTTTTTGACTTGGTTTGGACATACCATGTATGCTTCATGTACTTGCCTTGCAATCCTTTCATTTGCCTTAACATGCACCATGCTTTAAGCCATGTTTCTAGCATGATTTTGGCTTGACTCCATGAAGCTTTTAGCCTTGTTGTAACATGCTTAAGCTCTGATTTGAGTTGTTTTGACCATATATGCCATGCTTTGTATAGCCATAAGGCATTCTAGCTTGTTAGCCTTGAGTGTCTAAGTCACTAGCATGCTTTACTTGGACCATTTCAATGATTTGGCATCATTTGTTATACTATTTCAGTCCATTTTTCATGCTCAAACACTTGCACTTGTCACTCCTTTAATGCTTTAAAGAGTTGATGTTTTATGCCTCATGAATGGGTCATTGTGTGTGCCATCATGTTTAGGTCTTTGGGATGCCATCTAAGTGGGTTTTTTGTCTTGTTTTACCATGCCATAACTCTATTTTTCATTGCTTAAGTCATGCCATGTTTGGTTTTGATAGGTGTAGTGTAACACCTCTTTTGTAGCCTTACATGCCTCATACTTTCGGCCCTTTGTTCTAGCTTATTTTGGCTTTGGTCCTTGCATGTTTTAGGCTTATTTTGGCCTGATCTAGGACTTTTTAGATTATACTTGCCATTTGCTTCAGATTTTGCATAGCCTTGGTTTGAGTCCCTTGGCTAATTTCAAGCTTTAAGCCTTTTTGTATGACTTGCTTGCTTTGTTTGGTTGGTTTGGCACCTTTCCTAACATGATTTCAGAGCTTACAATGTATGTCACATGTCCATATTTGTCCCTTTTTAAGTGTTCTTGAAAGTTGCTCTCCTATGCTTAGGTGATAGGCCAATTGGCATGCATATTTGTATGTACCTTTGTCTTCATTTCCATAGCATTTCGACCACTGATTTGGGCTTGTTTAAGAGTTGTCCACTTTAGTTTAAGTTCATCCTTTCGCATGTTGTTTCATGTTTACCTCGCATGTTGTCTCATGCTTATTGCATACTTGGTACATTATATGTTGTTGCATATTAGTTCCCTTGCATGTTGTGGCATGCTAGTCCTATTACATTATGCTTACATGCTTGTTGCATGCTTGCTAATTGACATGTTGTTGCATGCTCATCCATCTTGCATACTTGTTAGATTACATGTTGTTGCATGTTTGTTATTGGTATTGTTGTTGCATGCCTATTACATTGTATGCATGCATGTTTGCATGCTTAGGTTGCATATCGCTTGCTTACATGCTCATGTTGCATTAGCTTGCTTGCATGCTTAGGTTGCATTGCATTGTGTGTGTATTCCCTTGCCTCTTGATCAAGCGTGATAGAGGTTCAGGCCCCTTATGTGTTTTTTTTTGTGCATTTCATTTGATATTGAATTGCACACTTAGATCCTTTGGCCATCATGCATTGAAATGCGTGATTGGTGGTCCGAGGGTCGAGAACTACACACCTTTGAGTCTTAAACATGATAAGGGGTGTAGTTGTGCAGACATTGTCTTGTAAATGTATTGCTATGCTCTATTTATCCTTTGCTACAGCAACAGGAGCTTTTCACAGGAAGAAATGGTCGATCGACCATATTCAGTGCTGATCGGCAACAAACACTTGGCCGAGAGCCTTATATTTGGTCGATGGCCTTCCTATCTTGGTCGATGGCGTCATCTCTTGGTCGATGATCTCCCACAGTGTACACAAGATGGTTCAGAAGTGTCACAGAAGTTGGCACAATTTTCAGAGGTACAGAGTAGTGCAAACAGAGGCAACATAAAGCATGGTGATGGATTTCTGAGCAAAGCCGTCCGAGCATGCATTCATCCCTCGTCTCGAGGCCATCTCAGTATTTTAATAACTTAGAATAGTTATTTATTTCGATTTGGTTATGTAATTAATTAATTAGCTTGCTAGTTAGTTAATTAGATGATTTGTATTATTCTTTTGGTCCCTCCGTCGAGAGGGCGCAATTATGTAATAAGCGTGTGTGTGTGTGATGCATGTCTTCTAACCCCCCACCTCTTTCTCCTTTTTACTTACCTGCTTTCAGTGGTTAGTTCTAGGGCATATTTCAATTAGCATCCTTATGCTATGCATGTTTGCACCATTCATCTGTATTGCATGCACCGGGCTCGGCGCATCATACTAACTGCATTGTATTTCAATTCCAAGTTGAATACATGTATCAAATTGTCGCATCCCATATGCCATTTTAGATTAGCCAAGCCTATTCTAGTTGCACTTTGCATGCGATGCATTAGTCATTTTAACATGAACTAGGATCATGCATGATTTCTAACTAGTTTCTTGTTTTGGCTCGGAGTACACTGTGAGTGCTTATGCTTTAGAATCTTGCATGAGTGTGAGTTTTGCCAAGACAACATGCTTTCCATGAGGCTAATCGCTTATATGATATAACTGCCTGAATGCCTGTGGGTGAAGGTTGGATTACTTGAATTGGGACAATTCATTGAAATCTGCATTTAGCCTACTCGCGAGTAGCAAACTTCAAACCATTTTCAAACAAATGAAAATGCAATGCTTTGTTCCAAATTAGGCGATCTAGTCTATATTTGTGTGTTGTGCGCATCACATAGTAAATTCTAGCTAATAACCGGAATAAGAATGCATATGTTTTAAAAAACAAGATATCATGCTTAGTACAGGCCGATCTTTGATCGGGCGAGCGGGGGTGCTCATTGCATGACCTTCCCCAATCGTACCCAAGTTCCCGAGCCGAGGCAACTTTGGTGATGACAGATACGTGGCCTTAGGCACGAGTCATGGTTTCCTAAATTCTCCCAAAATAAAATATTTAGGTGGCGACTCTGTATCTGGCAAAGCAGTCCATGTTTGGCACTTCTTTCTTAAAAATCAGTTTTTCAAAACGATTTGTCGGATTTGGACTTTTTGGTGATTTATCAGTCTTGCATTACACTTTGCGAGATCAGATTAAGAACCGTGACATTGAGTCCGAACTGTAGCATGAAGCCCAAGGGCGCGTCTACACAACCACACTTTAGTTTCGCTGAGAAGAGGATGGTATAGCAGAGTAACTCTTGCAGTGATGATCGAAATGTAAATAGAAGATCTTAAGGTTGCTTAATTGTGACACCAATGTCGGGTAATGTAAACGACCATGCATGGATGTGCCGAACAACTATCGAAGGCAAATTTGATGCTTCCATTATTACTGAGGAAGATGGACGAGCATTAACGAGCTGACCAGTGGTGATGTCGAGTTTAGCCCCCATGTAGTTGAGATAGGCACTCGTGCTGTATCATCTCGCTGTCAAGCAAAACTAGTTGTCGAGTTCTAATTGGTAGAAGGCTATGCGTAAGTGCGAAATATTATTCTCGGCGCTGGAATTGTAGGTGTGTTACCATTTCCATTGGGTCAAGTTACGTGAGACCATACAATTTTATACCGCTGTGAAATATAAGTGGTGAAGGCATGATGTATATTGCTGAGCAAGCTTTTCTTGGTCAGAGGCAATGACTTGCTCAAGGTTAATTTGCTGCAATGTTAGCTCATTGGATACCCCATAACAAATATTTCGGCTGGAATAGGCGGATGGTCGGCTTGTCGAGTCACTTGATTGACAAATTGGCTCTTTCTCTTGTAGAAGCACTTGGTCAGCAACTTTCTTAAGTTCTTTGGTTTGCCGAAGCACCTCTTCGGTAGCTCGGTTTCATCTTGTTAACATTTCATTGGCTGGAGAGTTAGGTGACTTTGCTTGCCAAAACATTTCTTCAGCAAGTTGCCTTGACCTTGTGTGTTGCCAAAACCTCTTCTAGAGAGTGAATGTCAAGTCTCTGTATTCAACAAAGGTCAGACACAATTTGTGAGCATAAATGTATGTATACATACATATATATATATATATTAAAGTTGAATTTTAGCAATAAACATAAAAAAAGAAGAGAAAGACCAAGCCATGGGTCTACTTTTCCTAAAAAGAGATTGGACAGAATTTGATTTTGTATAAAGCAAGATCACTAACCTTTTTGGTTAGATCATATTTACATACAGTACACTAGTCTGAGCACCTTAAGGGTGGTGTTTGCTCTTCTTGTCATTGAATTATTTAGCTCTTTCTCACAGACGACACCAATTATGAGACCCAGAATCCTTTCACATGGATTGTTGATGAGATCCAACCAAAAGCTGAGCTAAACCCCTGTAGATCTGTGAAGATGAACATAGTCAGTGCCGCTTAACCGAGGTTGTTGGCCGGAGACACTCCGATGATAAAGTTAGTAACTTGAATCGAAGAAAGAAGATGAAGAAATCAAGGGTATTGAGTGTGTTGTGCTGTGTTGTAGAGATGAGAGAGCGCCCTACCTTCTATGTCCTACTTTCCTTTTATAGAGGTGTGATATTTGCTTGGTAGCTATTTGTTTGGTGGGCTTTCTTGTTAGTCTTGGTGCATTCTTAAGACTTGTTTGGGTTGGACCCAAGTGAGCTGATATTTTTCTGGCTCTCACAATAACCACTGGCCAATATACTAACAAAGGGAAGGAAAAAAAGCAACATACTAGTTATGACAAATATACTAACAAAGAGAAGGAAACAAAGCAACAAACATATTACTTATGCTCCCCGTTTGGTATCGTTTTCATTTTGGATAAACTATTAATAAATCCTATTAGTTTGATTTAATTCCTATCAGGTTTTATTAAAAATAAGTCTAAATAAAATTGTCGTTAAAAATAATTTTTGTGACGATTTTTACATATGTCGTTAAAAATTGATAATTAGTGACATTTTCTTGTCACGATTTTTTTTTATAAATTGTTGCTAAAATTACAATTATTGATGTTTTCTGTAATGAATTTTCCAAACGGTCGCTGAAAGTTCGAAATTAATGATTTTTTTTGTGATGATTTTTTTAAACTGTCGCTGAAACTAATAATTAGTGACATTTTTTGTGACACAATTTTTAAAATTGTCGTTGAAAATTAACAATTAGTGACATCTTTTTAATAGTGTTTGATGAAAAACGCCATTAATTATTATAGGACCTATTGGATAACATGCCCACCTATTAGGACATACACATAAGTCCCCTTGTTATTGATGCTTTCTGTAACGAATTTCTCAAATTGTCACTGAAAATTGAAAATTAATGATTTTTTTTTGACGATTTTTTTAAGCTGTTGCTAAAACTAATAATTAGTGACATTTTTTGTGACACAATTTTCAAATTGTCGCTGAAAATTAACAATTAGTGACATTTTTTTAATAATGTTTGATGAAAAACGCCATTAATTATTATAGGACCTATTGAATAACATGTCCACCTATTAGGACATACACATAAGTCCCCTTCATTTTTATGTTTCACCTTTTGTTTTTGTTTTTTTTATTTATTATTTTAAATAATGATAAATTTTAAAAAAATCTATTGTTTCTTACATGAAAATTCAGCGAATTGATAAATAAATAAAAAAAAAAAATTCAAGATTGAAAATGGACTGCTTTCAATAAGAAGTAAACATTCTTGAAAACATTTTCAAAGATAATTTGCCAACAATATTCTCAAACAAAATAATCATTAATACAGATTTATATAAAAATAAATAAATAAAAACTAATGGTGTTTGGGTGTAAAAATTCAATATAAACTGTAATATGATGTCAACATTTATGATATCATCCGTTGATAATATAGGTACACATAAATAGTCATTGGCCCAAATCTTAAATTTTATTAAAACATAAATGGTTCAAGATTACACATGGATATTCATTGGTGTTGGGTTTTTATTCTTGGCAATCCCGTTTGACAAAACTCTTTTCAGTTGTACTTGTTTTTGCACTTTTATTTTAGTGAGGCTATGAGTTTATTAGATGCGAATCCAACCCGAATCGTGCTTTGCAAAGAAGTTTGTGATGTTAACACTTTCAAGATTGCCACTTCGCTGATTATGACGGGGATCGAGTTGAGAATCTTTGGTTCCAAAAGTTTGATCGCCAGCAAAAATACTGCGATATGTGTTTCCCCGCTCAAGCGGCCAATCTGACGCTCGAGCAGAGATCGTGGGACAGTTTTCTATAAATACGTGTTTCAGTCCAAATCAAGGATTATTTCTCCAAATCTTCTTCTTGGGTTCTAGGGTTTATATCTGGGGATATTTTGCTAGTTTTCTTTGATGTTTTGATTGAGTATTCAACTCATGGTTTAAAGAGTATACATCAAAGGATTATTTATTTGTTCTACACAAAAGAGAAAGTTGTTCTTCGGTGGATTTTGAAGAATTCGAGCCTGAAGCTTTGGTGGATTCTGGAGTGGCTCATCGTCAAGACAATTCCGAGGTGAAGACGGGGTTGGAAGAGGCACATAGGGGTTGGTTCAATTCGGGCGTGGATTCGCTAGGTAATTGAGAGTATACCTGTGTAATTCCTTTATATCTTCTTAGTGGATTGTTTTATGGCTGTTGCCTGTGGTTTTTTTATCACAATTGTGGGTGCTCCAATTGTGATTTTTCCACGTTAAAATCGTTGTGCCGATTTGTCTTGATTGTTTGATTGGGATTGTTTTATTGCTTAAAATTGATACATAATCACAAATCAATATCTAGCGGATTTCTAGATTTTTCAATTGGTATCAGAGCGGGCCGCTCTTTTGTTTTTTTAAAAACTTTTGAGCGAGATCTTGTTTGATTTGTGATAATGGATTCAATACATGAGGGAAATTCTATGGTTCGACCACCCTGCTTGACGGATCCAATTATTCTTTTTGGAAAGCTCGGATGAGATCGTTTTTGAAATCTATTGATGAAAAAGTTTGGCAATCAGTCATGTATGGGTGGACCGAACCAACGATTACCGTTGATGGAATAATTTTTCCCAAACCAATTGATAAGTGGGACACAATTGATTACCAAAATAGTAGCTGGAATAGTAAAGCTATCAATTCTCTCTTTTGCGCTGTCACACCTGAAGAGTTTAGTCGTATTTGCAATTGTGAAGTTGCAAAAGAGGCTTGGGATATCTTACAAACTATTCATGAGGGCACTCCTTCTGTTAAACGCTCAAAACTTCAAAGGCTCACGTCTAGTTTCGAAAACCTTTCAATGAAAGATAGTGAGACCTTTGATGAATTTTATGTGAAGTTGAGTGACATTGTAAATTTCAGCTTCAATTTAGGTGAAAAAATACCGAAATCTAAGATTGTAGGAAAAATTTTGAGGTCCTTGCCCGATCGGTTCCAACCAAAAGTTACGACTATTGAGGAGGCTCAAGATGTTAACAACCTCAAGCTGGGTCATCTGGTTGGAAATCTCCAAACTTATGAGGCACATAGGAATTTCAAAAAGAAACAAAAAGGTACTATTGCTTTTAGTAGTGCTCATAGAGTTAGAGAGGATTCTGATGAGGATTGTGAGATAGATTCCAAGATTACAGATGCTTTTGTAAAACAATTTAAAAAATCTTTTCTGAAAAAGAATCCTAAACTTTTGGAATCTACTCATACTCATAAATCTAAAGGCAAAGATAAACTCAAAATTAATTCTATAGCCAAGAAGGAGAAAGAAAAGATACAAGGGAACTCTAAAAGAGTCCAATGCTATGAATGCCAAGGATTTGGCCACTTTGCTCAATAATGCCAAGGATTCACTTGGGATAATGAATCAGAATCTGATAAAGATGAAAGTGACAACGAAGATCAAGGTGAAGAGGGACACAAACAATTCCTTGCCTTCATGGAAGCTTCTGATATTGATGGACGAATAGAGTATCCGAACAGCCCGGTTGAGAATGCCACTGATGATGAATCCTCAGGAAGTGAAGACGAAGAGCTTGAGCAAGCTTATAAAAAGTTGTATAAGGAGTTTCTTAACCTATCCAAATTGAATGACAAACTCACTATGAAACTCAAAGCTTGTGAAAGTGAGAATGTCAAAATAAAGAAAGAGATTTCCGAGGCTAGGAATGATGCCCTTAAGATTTCTAATGATCGACAAGCTCTTTGTGCAAAACTCTTGACTTGTGAGACAGAGAGGAATGAGCTACAACAAATCTATGCAACATATGAAGAAAAAATTGAAACTCTCGAGATGTTTCAAGTTGCTTTGGAAGAACTAATGATCAAGAAAGAGGAAGAATTCAAGTGTGCTATGGCTACCATTGGTCTTTGGAACAAAGGATCAAAGACTTTGGAAGATATCATTGGGTCTCAACATATGTGTTATGACAAGAGTGGTATTGGCTTTGGTGATAACAAAGAGCAAAAACAGAATGCATCCACATCTCATGATACAAGAACTCAAGGGCAGGGGAAGCAAAAGATTCAACAAGAGGAAAGACTTCTAAATCTTTCTAGAGTTGGTAAGGTCAAAGAAAAGAAGGTACACCCTGTACACCCTGTTTTTATTTGTCATCATTGTGGTATGCATGGTCTTATGTGCCCTTATTGTTATAAGTTGCATGGGAGAGTGTCTCATAGAGATGGAAGAAATTCCAATATCTCGTGGGAGAGGAGACACTTCATTGGTAGTAATGAGGTTAAAGGTCATATTAGACCTCGTTATTTTGATCAGCTTGAGACCAAACATGGAGTGAGTTTGTATTTGCCTAGACCTAAAAATAGGAAGTTGGAAACCAAGTCGAGATGGGTTCCCATTGAAAGGAAAGGGAACCACAACGTCAAGACACCACCCAAGAACCGCCATTCTCACAACTTTTTTCATACTAAAGCAGTTTGGGTAAGAAAACTTGACTTGTGTTAATTTGTTTATTCTTTTTAGTTTTTGGGTTTCTGTTTTGTTTTTTTTCTTTTTGAGTCACTTAATGTGTGCATGTTCGTTTTCTGTCTTGCTTTGTTTAGAAAAAGAAAAAAAATAATTTAAAAAAAAAACCAAAAAGATTTTCTTAGTATGGTTTTGCAAGCTTAAAATTTTTGAGTGGTCCTTGGTGCATATTGGAATTGATGAGAATATCCATTACATGTTAATATGTGTGTACTTTCTGTGGTCATTGCTCATTTTGGAGTGTGTGTTCTTTGACTAGTATGTCTCATTCTGTACACACTCTTGGATTAGCAAATATCGGAGCCTTCCGCCTTAGTGATCTGTTTTTTTCTATGGACTTCTGGCATTGTATCTTTTGTTTTTCTAGAGGAATTGACCTTGTCATGACCCAAACCCGCCCCTGTAGGTTTAGTACCGTAACCGGCTAGTAATCCGTGGATTACCAAAGGCCTCTGAATAGATTAGCAAATAATAAAGGGCTGCGGAAGCAATAATACAAAATAGACAAGGTCCAATGAGCTGTGCTAACGTATATGGGACAGAACATTTCAAAACTTATTTATATATACATAAATATGCCAGTCCAAATACACAATATTTACAAGGTATTTATAGAATGTACTTCCCAAGACCTGACTTTACAGAGCATACACAAAGACTAGCATGAATACAAAAACAACCATGGCATTAGGCTTCGTTCGGAACCTCCTCCGGAGGCACAACAGTTGGCTGACAAAAAAAAAAACAGAAGGCCGTCAACTCTGGCCCTGGTCATGTGCCGGCTCACCTACATACATAATATAAACTGTGAGCGAAAGCCCAGTGAATAATAATAGAGTAAAGGGTTTCAATGAATGAGTTTGCACAGATTCAGAAATCATAATTCAGATTTGTATCAAATTCATCATTTGTCCAGATCATATACGGACAGAAATCATAAGTCATGATTAAGTTTACGTGATACATCCATTAGCATTAACAGAACAGAACATAACGTATACACGTGAGGTTACAAATAACCAGTTCCATAAAGGAACCTCTGGATCCGGGCAACAGAACAGAACTTGAGCCCCTGAGACAGGGCCTCTGGTACGGGTAACAGAGTGCAGACAGAAATAAGTTCAATAAAAGAACCTCCGATACCGGGAAACAGCTAACAGATATCACATGCTGCTAAGGATGTCACGAATACATATCAGAAAGTGAACAATCATTCATTGTACAAAACATATCATTTCGAAAACAGATCTTGTTTAATCACACAGAAAATAGATACAGTTGAACATAACTTTACTAAGTTATTACTCACAGTTGGCCTTGAAACAAACAGACGGAGCAGATTAGTCAGGCATAACGCGGCACATGACCTACATAATACATAACAGATACACACTTGAAACACACGTTCTATTTGTACAAAACTTACTTCGTTGGCTTTATAGAGTCTTAAACATGGCCTAGGAATGCCTAGGATGGAATGAGGATGCAAAGATGCCTTGGAAAACATTTTTTCAAAACTTGCTGAAAACAGGGGTCTCGCTCAAGTGAGGCTTCCTTTGCTCGAGCGAGCTTGTCAAAACAGAGGGGTCGCTCGAGCATAGACTCCTTCGCTTGAGCGGTCTGTAAAAATGCAATAGTACTGGTTGTTGAAATTTTACGCTCGATGCTCACTCGAGCGTGAGACACAGCTCTTCACTCAAGTGTAGGTCTCGTCGCTCGAGCGTGCGTCTGCGTGCATCAAAAACCTGAGAGCTTGCAATTTACGCTCAAGCCACCATTCCTTCGCTCGAGCGAATCTCTGAACAAACGATGGTCGCTCGAGCGTGGAATCCTTCGCTCGAGCGAGGAAGCCAAATTCTGGAATTTCCAGATTTGCCTCCCAAGCTCAAACCAAGCATTCAACACCTCAAGTCTCAACCCTTTGGGCCCATTTTTTGGAAAACACTTGTAAACTCATAGTATAAGATGTTTCAAAGATCAATTTGTAAAATCAACACCCAAATGTGAGCCAATTAAACACAATTTCAAATAAAACTTCAAGAACAAAACTTAAATGTAACATGCATGAATTCTCATGACTTCTAATGCTTCAAAACATGATCCAAAGCAAGATTAAGCTCAAGAATAGGATAGATTCATGGACTATAACAAAAATATGGACATGCATGTGAGGATTCTATGAGAACAACCTCACAATTCAAGAATGTACACATGCATGCAGGAATTACTACTCAATTCAACATTTAAACCAATTCTTGACTTTAATCTTCAATTTTACCATGGACCATGCAAGGTATAACTTAAATGCACAATCAAGAAGATGATTTTCCTACCTTGGGTCTTCAATCCCAAGTATGGAGGCTCAAGTATGCAATTCTTCTACAATTCCTCCAATTTCCAAGCAAGATCTCTAGATGAATTCAATCTCCTCCCTCACTCCCTCTCTCTCACGGTTTTGGCAAGGAAAAAGGCTGAAAATGGTGTATGAATCAATTCTAAACAATGTATGAGAAAGTGGCCCACTCAAGGGCAATGATGTAATTAACTTGCATTCACTTAATCGATGTTTAATCTAGCATTATTTAATCTAATTTAATCGTTCCAACCAAATTTTAATTAAATCTCCCATAAAACCACATATATTTTTACTAGTATAAAACACTACTCAATTTCTGAATCGATCGCCGATAAGGCTTTCAATTCGCAGTTTAAAGTCAAAGGCATGAACAGGTTATTTTATCGCAAACAGATAGAAATACAAAAATAATGCAATACACATGTAAATTAATTCTGGATTCCTTCTAAATTACTGTTAGGCATAAATAATCATGGTTTAGCATTAATCAGAGGTCGGGGTTATTACAGACCTATACTAGCATATCATGGGTGATGTTAAGTCTCTTAACCACCTTCCATATTTTTGCATTTCCATGGCTTTCCTCTCTATTCTTTGTAGTCCAGCCATGAGGAAAAGGCTACCTCAGAGTCACCAACCAGGCTATCCTTATTATATCCATGCTCCTCTGGTTCGGTTTCCATACTCTTGAGCGTGTCAGCTGCCAATGAGTGTGAAAAAGAAAGAAAAAATGTGCAAAAGAAAAAAAAAAGTGAAAAAGAAAGAAAAGAAAGGGATTCATTGATTGATGGAGAGCCTCCGCTTTTACTCACCAAATACCCCTTGATTCCTAGTGGTTTGACTTTCCTTTGTTGTGCTTAGATTCTCATGCCGGAGGTCCAGCAATTAGATCACTGCTAGGATTTGAATCTCGTGTTTGTCGAACTCCAAGAGTCACACACACACTTTTCTCATGGGATCTATGCTTTTCACATGATGCATCACTTTCTTTTATGAGGAATCTTCTAGAGGCTATGCACATTGTGTTTTCAAGTAATTGTGTTTCTTGAATAATCTTGTGTGTTTCAAGGTTCAAATCTGAAATTCCCTGCTTGCTCCACCATATTATTTTTTGTCGTTTTCTTCTTGTTCATTGTTTTTAGTGAGGAGGAGTTTGGTTTATCATTACAAGAGTTTGTTAGCATGAACACTTTGATTTGTTTGGTAAGGGAGACTGGCTTTAGTTGTTTTGCATGTTGCTATGCACTGTTTGCTTATTATTTCCTTCTTGCATGCTCCTGATATTTACATCATCATATCATTGCTTGTGTGGTTTATGTTCTTGCTTTAGTTGATTGAGCTTCCTTTGTCAATTCGTGACAAAAAGGAGGAGAAAGATGTTTTTCATGTATTCATGTCATGTGACGGGTGCATGTGTCTTAGTTTTCATCTATTTATGCTACATGTTCTTAAAATCTCCAAGTCGCATCTATTCATATTTTCCATCTCATACTTCAAGAAAATCTTGTCATATGTTTATTGCTTTTTCATATACTCTTGTGGGACTAATAGTTGTTTTGGAGATTGTGGCACTAATAACTGTTTTGCAGATCATGACCTTGAGAAAGAAGTAGGCTTTTGTTGGTTGTGATGGGTTGGAATGATTAGGTTTTTATTTGTTAGGTGTGTTTTGTCACTGCATTCCCAAAGGGGGAGATTGTTAGGATTTTATTCTTGGCAATCCCATTTGACAAAACTCTTTTCAGTTGTACTTGTTTTCGCACTTTTATTTTAGTGAGGCTATGAGTTTATTAGATGCGAATCCAACCCAAATCGTGCTTTGCAAAGAAGTTTGTGATGTTAATACTTTTAAGATTGCCACTTCACTGATTATGACGGGGATCGAGCTGCCCAGTCAGCTCGCGGGGTTCAAGGGGCAGCGCCCCTTGGCGGGTTCGAGGCAGCGACACGGCGGGGTCGAGGGGCACGCCTCCGAAGCAAAATGAAAAAATGCATTCAAAGTTGCCTGTCCGCTCGAGCGGACATTCCCTCGCTCGAGCGGAGAATCCTTGGTTCCAGAAGTTTGATAACCTGCAAAAATACTGCGATATGTGTTTTCTCTCTCGAGCGGCCAATCTGACGCTCGAGCGTAGTTCGCAGGACAGTTTTCTATAAATACGTGTTTCAGTCCAAATCTAGGATTACTTCTCCAGATCTTCTTCTTGGGTTCTAGGGTTTATATCTGGGGATATTTTGCTAGTTTTCTTTGATGTTTTGATTGAGTATTCAACTCATGGTTTAAAGAGTACACATCAAAGGATTATTTGTTTGTTCTACACAAAAGAGAAAGTTGTTCTTCGGTGGATTCTGAAGAATTCGAGCCTGAAGCTTTGGTGGATTCTGGAGTGGCTCATCGTCAAGACAATTCCGAGGTGAAGACGGGGTTGGAAGAGGCACATAGGGGTTGGTTCAATTCGGGCGTGGATTCGCTAGGTAATTGAGAGTATACCTGTGTAATTCCTTTATATCTTCTTAGTGGATTGTTTTATGGCTGTTGCCCGTGGTTTTTTTATCACAATTGTGGGTGCTCCAACTGTGATTTTTCCACGTTAAAATCGTTGTGCCGATTTGTCTTGATTGTTTGATTGGGATTGTTTTATTACTTAAAATTGATACATAATTACAAATCAATATCTAGCGGATTTCTAGATTTTTCAATTGGTTTAAATGTTATTAAAATATAAGATAAATTATATCAGTAGTCCCTACATTTTTCCCCTTATGTCTTTTTGATTGATTCACTTTCAATTGGCTCAATTTTGACCCTTAATTTTAAATTTTGTGTCATTTTGGTCCAATTGATAATGTCGTTAGTGTTTTTGATGGAAAATAATCACTGAATTAGTTGAGTTTAACTCACTAAGTTTAGTAAATTTATAATTTTACTCTAAAAAATATGATGCATGCCACTTATATTCATATTTTTCATAAAAAATGCTAAGAATTGTAATCAATTGGACTAAATTAAAATAAAATCATAAATTCAGCGTCAAAATCCAGCCAATTGAAATTATAAGGGCTAAAATGACACAAACACCAAAGTATATGGACTACTATCCCAATTTGCACTAAAATATAAATGGTTCAAATCTAAAGTAATGAACTTTTTTCCATCTCACGCTTGCCCATTTCATTAACAAACGTAAGCTTTCCTGCCGATTGAATTTACTTAGGCTCTTCTTCCCTGAAGACAGTATAAGGTACATTCAAGGAATTCATGTGCTTGAAATGCTGAGGGATGATAAACCAATATGGGGTTTTACCAATTCTAGGGAGTATACCATTAAATCTAGTTATTGGCAAGCTCAATAAAAACAAAATATCTGAATAGCGCCTAATGTATCTAGTGACAACCCTCTTGGGACTTGGATTTGGAAGTTGAAAATTCCCCTCCAATGGTCCATTTTTCTTTGGGAATGCCTTCACAACATTCTTTCGGTTAAAAGTCTTTTGAAAACCTGCCATTTAATAGTTGATACAGCTTGTCCAAGATGCCAAAATGCAGATGAAAATTTGGAGCATTTATTTTCCAATGTCAAGAGTCTCATAGAGTTTGGAGGGGTAGCTCATTAGGTCTTGATTTTTCTTTGGGAGCTTCTTTATCTTTTCCTACATGGCTGGACAAATAGAAACATGAGGTTTAAGATGATGATATTCTCAAACAACTCATTGCTATTTTGTGGGCTATATGGAATCAAGAAACAATGATGTTTTTCATTCATCCATGCTTATTTGTCATCAAACAAATGTGTGAGCCCAGAATTTTTGCAACTATATAAATCTGAGTTTGAGTAGGCGTGGTATGCAGAAGGACACATCCATAGGGTTTGCTAGTGATTTTGAACAGAGTTTACAATTATATAATTCATGTCTTATTAGGAATTATATTCCTTACAAAATGTCATCCTCTCAAGGCTCCCAAGCTTAGCTTGCACATGCTACTATGACCAAAGATCTCCGGTGAGAACATCTTGGACAAATGCAAACATGGGTAGAAGATTTGTAGGATGTGCAAACTATGGGGTAATCCATACTATTTATTTATTATGTTCTATAATATTTAATTAAAAATCTGAATTTATTTCTTAAAATTTTCATATTCATGCTACTTGTAACTACTTTGAGTGGATTGACCCACCATTGTGCCGCTACTCTCGCGATCTACTACCAAGACTTGTGCACCGAGTAAATCATATGGAATTACAGGTTGAAAAAGCTCAAACAAATGAGAAGCTATATCAAAGACTTTTTCTAGGAAGTTGGATACTGTTTTTATGTTATATTGCACGTACTCTAAAATGAAAAAAAAAAAAAAAATAGAATGTTATGTAACCTGACATGAGGAAGGAATAAATGTAATATTGAAGATTATTTTGAGATATGAATGAAATATATTTAAAGCATTACAAAACCTATTCACTAAACAACATTTCAAAGTCTTCATTGAACACAAGCAACATTTAAAATTTTTGCCTCATTCTAAGACATCACAAAACATGTTCAATAATATGCTTTCCAAACAAGACAGTACTAAAAGCCCTTGAAAACATGACAACACTACCCGACCTTGAAAATATATAAAAAAAATATTAAACATTACATACTAATTGGCCTACAAAAACCAAGAATAATGTTCTATGTATCCAATACTACACCAAGAAACAGGCCTTACAAAAATCACCAAATATTGTTTAGTCATTATATACTACCCCACCCCATAAACTAAAGAAAAGTTGTTTAATCCCTCAACCATGTTCCTTTCCATTTTGCATTCCTACCAATATTCCTTTGTATAAATAAACCAGCCTTTCTAGGTGGTGCATATCCCCTTCCAGCTTGGGGCACTTCTCTACCATATGGTGTAAATAGGTTGGATACCTCTAGGGAAATGTTTATGCAATATTACATATAATGTGTTATGTTATTTGAAAAACACTAGTCATACATAATCATAATCCACATAAGGTGTCCAGGCCTATACTTGAGGGACTGAAGGCATAATTGGCTGGGATCATAATCCACATAAGGTGTCCAGGCCTATACTTGAGGGACTGAAGGCATAATTGGCTGGGATGCAGAACTAGGAAGCCCTCTAGCTGATGCACATATACTTGCTCCATAGGGCATTGTTGGTTGTGTCTGAGCTAAACCTGGATGGTATGCAACTGGATGGTATGAAGTTGAGTGAGTGACAGCTGGTTGATATGAAGCTGGTTGAGTGGCAGCTAGTTGGAATGAAGCTAAGTGAGTGGCATCTTGTAAGGATGAAGCTGGGTGAGTGGAAGTTGGTTGAGATGAAGCTGAGTGAGTTGCAGCTTGTTAGGATGAAACTAGGTGAGTGGCTGCTGGTTGGGATAAAAGCTTTTGTAGATTGTATTTCATACAAATTGCAATGCACAAAATTAATGGATACAAATATATATGAATTTAATTTGTGTAGAATTAGTGCATTGAGTTAAAATAAATTGAAATGTATCATGCTTGGTCGACTTGCAAATTTCCTAGAAATGGTACTTGGTTCACCCTTTCTCTTGAACATTTTGGAGTTTTTATGAACTGAACCTTTGCATGATCTTTTGTTGTGGCCAAAACCCATGCACTTTGCACATTGCACTGTTTGTTCTTCCTTGACACCTTATGTGGATTCTTGCGCTCATTAACATCTTTTTTTCTCTCTTTTCTAGGCCTCCATGTTGGTTTTCTATAGTAAGGAGGGGTTATGGCTTGCTATCCAATCTGAATCCACTCATGTTTCCCCAGCAAAAGCTTTTTCATGAAAGAATATGTCCTCAAGTATGTCTCCTCACTGAAGTAATTATACACATAAGTTATTAAGGTATACACAACTTATGGCATGTTTACAAGGTATACCTGTTAGGTCTCAATCCCTACACCCACGTGTTCTTACCCTCAAATAAACTATATGAGTTGTGTCATCATAAGCCACTTCAAACTTCAAGCCACCTGCAAAGCTAGCAAAGCAATTCCTAACATCGTCTTTGTTTGACTCTAGTTTCTCTTGTATAGTTGGATAAATAGGGCCACAATATTTTTTCGTTCTAGTTTTCTTCACTTGTATCCTATTCATGAGTTTTCTCATAATCCACTCTAGCATTGAGATGATTGGTTTATCCTTTGCTTCCCAAATGCACTTGTTGAATGACTCAGACAAATTGTTCACTTGAATATCATACTTGGATCTTGTGCTGAAGTGAGACCTAGCATATGTCTCTGGGTTTTCTTGTATCAATCGTTCATTTGGCTTGTTCTCTGTATCCAATTCCTCCAACTTCTTTATGCAGTAATCAAACTCTCTAGCTATCCCAGCATATGCAGCTTTCCACATCAGTTCCTTTAACTTTTTCCCCTTAAGCTTCTGTCTAAGTTGGTGCACATGTGCCTTAAACAATATATATGCTCAACATTAGGCAAAACTTATCTAAATGTGTGCACTAATCTTTTTAGTCTATCTGAAATGAACGTCCAACCAATGTCAGTGCCATCCCTTATATCCTCTATTAATTAGGTAAGAACCCATGAATCCTTGCATTCAACCTCAACTACAGTAATGGCAATGGGAAAGATTTTATCATTTCCATCAAGCCCAATGGCTATTAAAAGTTGACCCCTATCTATACCCTTCAAAAAGCAACCATCCAACCCAACAATAGGCCTGCAACCTTGGAGAAAACCTTGCTCCTATGTATCAAGTTTGACATATAGCCTCTTAAAAATAGGTGTAGGTTCTCTGTTAAGTCTTTCTACTTGATCATCATCTTCTTGTATTATAGGATTGTCCAATTTGATAACTAAACAATTGTTTGGGTTATGATGCTTTATTGTCTCACAATAGTCCCAAAGTCTAGCATACTACTTCCTCAAATCCCATTCAATTGTTTCCTTTGCTTTTGTTTTTGCTCTATGCACTTGGCTCTTACTTACATCAACCATTAGTTCTCTATGAATGTCTTTTTGCCTTGCTGGGATTTCCAGGTTAAGAGAATTCCTCAATCTTTCAAGGTATTTTTGTGATAATTACCTAGAGATAACTAGATGATTGTCACACAAGTCCTACCATAACAATGAACTGGTTCTAAGTTTTTAATCTAGAATATCGTCTCACCTGCATTGGGGATGCATGAATTTTAAAACAACATTCTTGTTTGCAATATGCAACAATCCTCTTATTTTCATTTCTAACCTACTTCATCATATCCTTTTTGCACTTATAATTCTTAAAAACTTGTGCATTCTTAAATCTCATCCCCACTTTTAGGTCAGGCTTGATCATGTTCACATCCTCATTAAATTGTAACGTCCTAATATTTATAACCTATTTTACAATTACTTGTCCATGATTATTATCCAATTTCATAAACAAACACATATCCTTCTCATAAAGTCCTCATAAGATTACATACATGTAAAATAAAAGAAGAGAAATACATCAAAAGTTCCCCCAGGACTTACATCTTTCAAGGCTCGGGTTTTGATTACACACAAGATTAAATCCTATCCCGGACAAACAAGTACGGTAGCTGTTAGCATATAATCATCAAAAAGGAGCTCCAGTACCCCAATAAGATCTCCATAACTCTCTGGTGGGATGGAATCACATCATTATAACCTGAAATTTTGAATATCAAGCCCATAAAAGGTAGTAAGCTTTAATGCCCAATAGGAATAATCTTAACAATATATATGTTTATTATAAGTATAATCATGCAATACAATGTCATGCACAAGACCCTGGACTTCATTTAAAAACCAATGCTCAATGTATAATTTCAAACCCAAGTTTGACTCGAATTTTAGAACCTTTATTATACCATAAAAATCCTTTTTGTGATAAGAATTCACAATATTTATCTTAAAACACTCCCACATTTACCGACCACCGAGTATGAAAGGGAAATTAGGAATTTATCATATTTCCAAAACCATTTCCACATTTACCGGCATCATGCATGGATGGGTAATTGGACACCCGTTACATTTTGAAAACATCTATACATATGCCCACCTCCATGGAGGGGCAAGTAGACGCCCATTACATTTCGAAAACATCTTCACATTTATCGGCCATCGAGCATATAGGGGCAATTGGACACTGTAGACCGCCCGGAACTCCGCTCCGCGTGCAAGGGCGCAAATCGTTGTTCTTAGCTACTACAGTTCGGACTCCTGTCACGGTTCTAAATCTAATCTCACAAAGTGCAATGTAAGACTGATAAATCACCAAAAAGTCCAAATTCGGCAAATCGTTTTGGAAAATCGATTTTAATCAAAAGCGCGAAACATGGACTGCTTTGCCAAATTTCAAAGTCGCCACCTAAATGTTTTGTTTTCGGGAAATTTAGGAAACCCTGACTCGTGCCTAAGGCCACGTGTTCGTCATCACCAAAGTTGCTTCGGCTCGGGAACTTGGGTACGAGAGGGGAAGGTCCTGAAATGAGCACCCCCGCTTGCCCGATCAAAGATCGGCCTTTACTAACATGATAAGTTGTTTTTGAAAACACATGTGTTCTTATTCCGGTTTATTAGCTAGCTTACTATGTGATGCGCACAGCATACAAGTATAGACTAAATCTCTCAAATTGGAACAAAACATCTCATGTTTGTTTGTTTGAAAATGGTTTGAAGTTGCTACTCGCAAATAGGCTAAGACACGGATTTTACCACCCTCAAGTGGGCTTAGAAGACAACATGACACTACAAGAAAATGTAGAAATGGCGACTAAAAAAATTATTTTCGTCGCTGAAAGTGCCATTTTCGGCGACTAAAATGGAATTAGTAGCCAAAAGTCCACTTTTGGCGACTAAAACAATTTAGCAGCCAAATGTATAGTTATTTGCGACTAAAAATCAATTTAGTCGCCGATTATATGGGTTTTACCGACTAAAGGTTTTTTAGTAGCCAAAAGTGACGGTTTTTGGCGACTAAAATAATTCAGTAGCCAAAAGTATAGGTTTTGGCGACTAAAAAATAGTTTGGTCGCCGATTATACGTGTTTTGGCGACTAAAAATAGTTTGGTCGCTGAAAGTGAAGCTTTTTGGCTACTAAAAAAAATTTAGTAGCTAAAAACAGGCAATTGGCGATTAAAATTTAGTTTAGTAGCCAAAAGGGGACGTTTTTGGCGACTAAAAACAGGTTTAGTCACCAAAACTGTTTATTTTTAGGCGAAACTTATTTTTTTAGCGACTAAAAAATAATTAGTAGCCCAAAATTACAGAATTGGCAACTAAATAATGGATTTAGTCGCCAAAAGTGGCCTCAATTTTTTTTTAGCAAATAATTTATTTTTTACATAAATTATATTGAATAAAAATAATTATATTTATATATATAGTTTTATATTAATACGGGTCAATATACTATATAAATAATATATATTGCATATATATTCATGTGGTGTTGTAGTGGCATAGTGGAGGGAGTGTGTTGCTAAAGGTTTAGAATGTGGGACAGGTTGGTGGTTCGAATCTCAGAAAAAGCAAAAAAGTTGGTACTTTTTTTCTTCACGGAAGCACCTTTGGCGACTAAAATTATTAGTCGCCAAAAGTCTTTATTTTGGCGACTAAACGGTTTAGTCGACGATTCAGTGAGTATTGGCGACTAAAGGATTAGTCGCTAAATGTATGATTTTCAAAAGTGTAAATCACTATTGGCGACTAAAACTTTGGTCGCTAAAGACCTGTTTTTTGCCGACTAAAAAATTTTTAGTCGCCAATACATCCGGCGACCATGTATTCGCGACAAAAGCGGCGACTAAAAATTTTAGTTGGGGAAACTAAACAGTGGACTTTTGGCGACTAAAAATGGACTTTTGGCGACTAAAAATTTAGTCGCCAAAGGTGATTTTTCTTGTAGTGTGATTCGCCACTCTCAAGTGAGCTTAAAACTCGCATTTCAATGAATTGTTCCAATTCAAGCAATCCAACCTTCATCCACAAACATTCAAGCAGTTATAGCAGTTAAGCACATAGCCTTATGGTAAGCATGCTAACATGGCAACACTTACATGCATGCAAAGATGCTAAAGCATAAACACTCTCAGTGTACTCCGAGCCAAAAAAGAAACTAGTTAGTAATCAATGCATGATCCTAGCTATGTCAAGAATGTCTAATGCAACACATGCAAAATGTAACTAATATAGGCTCAGCTATTCTAAGATGTCATGTGAATGCAACACTTGATACATGTATTCAAATAGGAATTGAAATACAATGCAGTTTCTATGATGCACCGAGCCCGGTGCATGCATGACAGATGAATGGATGCACGTATGCAAGCATAAGGATGCTAATTGAAATATGCCCTAAAACTAACCATCAAAAGCGGTTAAGTAAAAGGGAGAAAGAAATGGGGGTTGGAAGATATGCATCACACACACGCACACTTATTACAAAATTCACCCTCTCGACGGAAGGTCCGAATAATAAGCTAACTAGCTAATCTAAGCTAATTAAACTAATTATTACAAAACAGAACTAACTAACTAACAAGTTAACTAATTATTACAAAATGAAGCTAATTAACTAACAAGCTAACTAACTAGTTATTACAAACACAAATAAATAGCTAAGCGCATTAATTACTTAAGTACAAAACCAATACATTAGCTAGCTAAGTAAAGAAGCTAAGTAAAGCAAATAAAAGGGGCATCGGTACGAGAAGCGCATGCATGCTCGGTCGCCTCGTTCAGAAATCCATCGTGATGCCCCAACTTGCCTCTGTTTGCAATTGTTCTCAAAACCTTGCACAAAGCTCCAGATAGCTTTTGCTCCACCATGGGAACCTCCAGAAGCATGGCCAACCACTTGGTGGTGTTACCAACCACTTGCTGACCATTTGCCTTTGCTACAGACCAGAAAAAGTGGTCAGCCAGCCACTTTTATTGGTCTGCCGATCAGTTTTTGCTGCACTTCTCCGGTTTGCTGCAACAAAAAACAAGAAGGGGCATGACAATGTATTTGCAAGATATGTGTGTACAACCACTCTCCCTATCATTTCATGATCTCAAGGGAGTGTGGTTCTCCACTCTCGGGCCACCAACTGAGCATTACAATGCACGATGGCCGAGATGCCAAGATTGCACAATTCAATTGAAATGAATGCACAAATAACACATAAAGCCTTAACCTCTATCATGCATGATCAAGAGGGTCGGCGACCGAGAAATGAGGCACGTTTCATCACTTCAAGTATGAAACGTCCCTCGTTTCTCGTGTTTGGACTAACACTCTATCCAAATACAATGCGATGCATGCACATGGAAATATAATGCAATGCAACATGAGCATGGCAAGTATAATATAAACAACATGAGCATGCAACCACACAATGCAATGCAACAAGCATTCAACAACATAATGTAATGCAACAAGCATACAACATCCTATTCTACCAATGCTAGGATGGCATGTACAAAATTCCAAACACAATGCAAGGCATGCACACACTATGCAATGCATGCACATGCAAACAACATGGGATGTAACAACATGTGAACAACATGCAAACAAACATGCTATATGGACTTAAAACCGAATATGGATAGATCGCAATCATGCCCAAAACAGTGGCCAAAATGCATCAAAACTAAGGCACCAAAGGGGCAAGAACACATGCTCATGTGAGGGCCCATCAACTAAGCATAACAACACAACTCTCAAACATGATCAAAGAGTGACAAACATGAAAGTGTGACAGCACTACATGCACTGAAATGTCATGTGAAATGGTGCCAAACCATTCAAGCAACGCAAGTATGGCATGTGAGAATCCTTAAGCATGAAAGCTAGTGAATGGGACTACACAAGAGGCATGCAATGCATGGTACAAATGGATGAACCAGTCACAAACAGAGCTCAAATAGGTCAAAACAAAGACCAAAACATGCTGAGATGGGAGCTCAAAGGTCTAGGCATGCATGCATACGAGCTAGGCCACAAACAAGGCAATAATGGCATGACCCTTAGAGGCACTCAAAGGGTGAGAGAAGTGGGAACATGGCAAATCTATATGCTCTGAAATGTCATGGTAAATGATGCCCAATCATGTACATGTCACAAATGAAGCATGCTAGGAGGCTCAAAGCTTGAAACTAGCATAGACACTTACACTATAGCTATGCAATACATGAAGCATATAGCCAATACAACCCAAAATAGTCCTAGAGCATGCCAAAATGACACTAAAACATGCACGGAGTATAGCCAAAACAAGCTAACTTGAAGGGCATGAGGCATGGAATATGTAAGGCCAAAAGGGAGGATTACACTACGCCTACCAAAGCCAAGCATGAGATGGCTTTGCCAACAAAAATTAGAGTTATATCATGGCAAAACAACCCCAAAACACACTGAAATGATAGCTTGCAAGCTTAGGCATGAAGGCATACACAATGGCTCATGTTTAAGGCATAAAGCACAAACTCTCCAATGCATTGAAAGAGTGATAGATGCCAGTGTATGACCACACTACATGTACTGAAATCACATATGAAATGATTCCAAATCATGAAAATAGTCCAAGTAATGCATGCTAGTGGCTTGGAAACTCAAAGCTAGTGAGCTAGATTGAACCATGGCTATACAAAGAAATGCATACATGATGAAAACAACATAAATCAGACCTTAAGCATGCTAAAACATGGCCAAAAGCTTCTTGGAGTTAAGCCAAAACATATTAGAATGATGGTCCAAAAGCAAGGTGCATGTTAGGCTAGCAAGGGGGATTGCACTACAAGTGCAAGGAGCATGCAAAGGGCTATCAAACCAACCCAAAACAGACCTAAGGCATGGCAAAACAACACCAAAAACATGCTGGGATATGGCCAAAACATGCTAGAAAGACATGCTCAAACATGAAGCATATAAGACTAGTTTGCAAAATTTACACTACAAGTGTATAAAGCATGCATGAAGTGACCAAGACAACCAAAAACAGTGGTATGCCATGCTGAGATAATGCTAAGATGGAGCCAAAACAAGCTTAGAAAACATGCTACTTTTATGAGCCATCAATACAAGCATTCAAGACATAAGGAGACGGGATGACCCTCTCCTATTTGAGACCTCAAAACACAAGTTTTACCACTGAAAATCCATTGGATTTCAGTGGTTAAAAGGCCAAGGGAAAGTGATCTCAAGGGCCTAAAGTGATGGTGTAAAAACAAATCCAAACAAGGCATGCAAGGAAGTAGATCACCCCCAACACCAACAAGGCCTTAAACAAACATGTTAAGCACCAAAAATCAGAACTTTTTGCAGTAGAAAGTTAGGCCTAAAACAACATGCAAATAGGGCCAAAAGCTTAATCAAAAACAAAGGGTTTAAGAGGTTAAAAGCTCACCCTTGTAGAACAACGTTAGAGCAACAACTCCAGCAGCTTTTTTTTTTTTAATCAAAACTAGTCCAAAAACACTAAAACCAGCTCCTAGGTGCCTCAGCAACAAAAGGGTGGTGTTTGAGTGTGTGTTTGTGTGTAATAGTATGGAGAAATTACACTTTCAAGCACAAATATGAAGCAAGGAAGAAAATATAGAGACAAAGATGTATGTATATCTCAAAGGAGTTTTTTTCTGAACCTAAAGCAAGAGGGGGGAGGTTCTCTTTTATAGAGAACCAAAGTTCAAGCTTGTTGAACAAGCTTAAGGCTCTAAGCCATCCCTCCATACACGTGTATGGAGGATGGTTTCTGTGCCTTCCAACTATCACAGCTGGCAAGAAAAGATCTTCAAAAAGGTGTTGGAAAGCTGCCGACCACTTGAAGTGGTTGGCCAGCTACTTGTAGTGGTCGACCGACCACCACAAATGGTCGACTGACCACCACAAGTGGTCTACAAGGGAAGAAAGTGGGCGGCATGTGGGGAGAGGTGGTCTGCACAATGAAAGCAAGCCAATGGTGTGGTGGCCGACCACTTTTGATGGTCCAAAGACCAAGAAGACCAGTTGGCCGACCAGAAAACTGACTGGCGGGGAAGAAAAGTGGTTTTCAGGGAGAGAAACTGGTCTCCCACCCTTATTCCACCCTCTAAGCAAGGAAAACAAGGTTTGTGCCAGAAACAAACCAAAAAGGATGCAAAATGAAAGTCCGGGGGACAAGGCGCGCAGTCGGAAGCCCCGAAAACTAGTCAACGGGCACCAAAAGTGGTCTACGAGGGAAAAGTAGTCTACGACTACAAAAAGTGGTCTACAAGACCACAGTGTCCCTCTAGACCAAGGCAACAAGGCATGGTTCGAAAACCGGGCCAAGAGGAGAACGTTAAGCCATCCCGAGACAAGGCGCGTAGCTGAAGGCTTCGAAAACCAAAAACTAGTCTTCAAGAGAGAAAAGTGGTCTACGACACAAAAAGGTGGTCTACAAACCTCTCTCTCCCTCCAAGGAAGAGAAAACAAGGTTTGGTTCAAAACCAAACCAAAAGGGTAGCAAGGCAAGGCGCTCGGCTAAAGGCTCCGGAAACCAGAAACTAGCCTACCAGAGGGAAAAGTGGTCTACGACCACAAAAAGTGGTCTACAAGACCTCTCTCTCCCTCCGGGCAAGGTCAACAAGGCTTAGTCCACAAACCGAGCCAAAACACAAACAGTTCAGAGGCCCGAAGTCAAGGCACTCGGTCGAAAACTCCGAAACCTCGAAACGAGCACAAACATGCACAATCACCGAGCGCTCAATCGATGACGTCTGAGTCTTAAGGTCGGTAAAAAATGGGGTGTCTACAACACCCAATAATATATTAAACATCCCCCATATTCATCGGCATCAAGCACAGAAGGGCAATTCAACATCTCAACAATATTCCTATAACATTCCCACATTTTTTGACCTCCGAGTACGAAAGGGAAATTGGGCACCTCATTTCCTCCTATCCTTATCAAATCTTCAAATATTATTTATCAATATGTCAAAACATTCAAAACATTTCAAAAACTTAAGTGAAAACCCCATTTTTTGTACATTAATACATTTTACCCAAAACCTTTATATCATACATAACTATAATTACAAAAATACTACATAATCATACCAAATCATATATATATATATATAGAGAGAGAGAGAGAGAGAGTTAAGAGAACCCCTACCTTAAAGATGAGAGCTAACAAAGAAGACACAAGCAAGAACTTTGACAAAATAATAATTCAATCAGTCAAGATATCGATCTTCAATTCTCCTTCACTTTTCTTGCAAGATATATGAGGGATCCTTAGTAAAATGGGGTGAAATCTAAAGTTTGAGGGCTAGGGTTTTTTTACATGAATGAGTGAGATAGAAAAGTGATAAAAGTGAGAGAAAATTAGCAAAATGTTAGTTTTGTATTGGTTGAACCCAAATAGACCACTCGAGCAATCAACCTACTGCTCGAGCGGTGTGAGAGCAAAGACCTCTCGAGCAGTTACTTGTTCGCTCGAGTAGAAAATCCCCTTTCTTAGAATTTCAAACTTATAGAGAGAGATACTAGCTTTCTTCTTTTTCCGCTCGAGCGGTCTCTTTTTTCTTCCAGATATTACAAAATTCTAGAAACTTTGGTACCCTTTCCTGATCTTCTGATGATCCATACAAAGTATGCTTATCATAATCTTGATATGAATACCATTCATTAGACCCTACACCATTTGGTTCATCTCTTATGTTTGATTCAACCCCCAAATTTGTCTCAACACCCACATTTGATTCTACCCCCACATCTTTATCGCAATAAGCAAATATATTTCCATATGCACTGCTATCTAACCCATCATTTATCCAGTCTGGATCTATGCTATGACTACCATCACAGTCATCCATTTCACTATCACTTCCCTCTTCATCTTCTTCCATTTCAATCATATTACCCCATTCATCTTCCATTTCCATTTCTGCATCATTCACCACTATTTCTAAAATTTCTGGTCCACTTATGACTTCCCCATTTGGACCTAAGACCTAAGTGCCTCATGACTTTTCTCCAGATATAAGGCAACCACACTAAGACCCATATGATGGTATAACATATCAATTACATCCTTATCTGAATTAATCTCCTTAAGGACAATGTCCAATATTTTCCTAGGAATTCTGTAATACAGTAGGCTAGTAGAGGGATAACCTAACTTCAAGTACATTTTTTGAAAATAAAAAATCCCAACCCTATATAGATCAAAACACTAAAAGTAATTCACTTTCCTCCCTTTATATACTATATTTGGAGGCTTAGTAAAGTAACTGCTATGATGCAAATTTTGGTAGATCGTTTTTCACACCAAAAATAAATCCTTACTAAGACCTTAATTCAATAGAATAGTGGTTTAGTTCAGGTATCGATCCACAATGACTAAAAAAACTCAATTGTTTAAATATTAGAAAATTAATTCTTAATTAATTCGAATAAGATGAATATTTTGATTTTGATATAAAATTAACCAAAAATAATTATTAAACAAAAAGAAAGATTGAGGTGAAATTGAAGTAGAAAATAGTTTAAGGTTTCAAATTCACCTCTAATCTCATAATAATTAATTAATATATTAAATTCTAATAAATCAATGATTCAGATAATAGTGTTGTATCATGGCTACAAGCCCCGATATCATCGTCAAGAAGATCAGCATAATAAAATCGCAGGCATGAATCATCTTTGGTCAACACAAATTGTCTACACTAAACTAGGGTTGCAACACAACTCATCTCCCCTAAGCATGACTCGTCTCACGTTTTGTATGTACAAGCAAGCAAAACAGTTGTATGAACATGCATTCTCAATCACATAAATCAAATACAAGAATCGGATAAAAATGTTTATTGAACAAAAGTCTTTAACATTCATGCAACGATTATCTGAATCCAAAGAAAAACTAGAATCTAAATATAAAATTACAACTTACTTAATTAGGACATCATCTCAATGCCCAAGAAGAAGATTAGCCGCCCATGGAGAAAGTGAAGAATGCCATAGGTGTGGAGAACTCCATCCTTGGAACCTTAGGGGCTTGTTTGGTTTGTTTTTGGGAGAGTTGTTTTTGAAAAAAATTTTGAGGAGGGAGTTTAGAAATTTTTTTTGGTTTGTTTGGTTGTATATTTTGAAAGTAGTTTTGGAGTTTGAGAGTTTGGGATGATTTGATATTTTGTTGTAATTGAGTAGATGTGTGTGAGAGAAAAAGTGATTGAGAAGGAGAGAGGAGAGAGAAAAAGTGATTGATTGATGTATAAGAGAGAGAAAGTGATTATGAAAATTTTTTGAGAAAAATCTCAAACCAAACAATTTTTTGGAATTTTTTTCTTCTAAAACTCAAACTAAACATACCCTAGGTCTCCTTTCTCTTACCTCTTGTGCCTCCTCTTACTATCTCAAGAATAAGGCCCCTTTTATGAAGGGTAAGTCATCACTTTACAGTCCCATAACTATTAGGATTGGAATGAGCTTAAAAATAGTATAAAAATTGTTGTGGGAATTGAATAATAGCCAACTTAAATCAATTTTATAGAATAAAATTGAAAGCAAAACAGATTCTGAAAAACTAGGTTTTACAATTCACAAAACTCTATATACATATATATAACAGAATTAGTAAAAGATGAAGATAAGAGTTCAGAAAATAGCATGTGTGATTGTGAGAGGCACGTCAAAGACGCTGTCCTAAAGTCGTTATGCGCTCCCTCCATGCAGGTTTTAACGATCACAAACGACTCCAAGATACAACCCAAAAACTTTACAGGATCTGATACAATGCATAGTTGCACCAGAAGAATTTGCCAAGAAATATGAAATATAAAATACTGTAAAGAGAAGAAGGAGAGAGAGGGAGAAAACAGAGTACGTTGTATTTCTTTCCTGAGTAAGAGTCTTATTTAAATAGGCTCTTTGGTGTCTGTTTGGAATAGACACACCCTTTGTTTTGAAACTAAATACATATTTAAAATTCAAACAAATAAGATGTTAAAATAAATAAATAAATACAAATAAAAATAATATAAAATAAAATACAAATAAATACAAATAAAGTTTTGAAACTTTTAGGAAATTTCCAACATTCCCCCACAAGATTCAAAACTTTGTAAAACATCAAATAAATACAAAAATAATAATAATATGGGCAACACTAAAACCACACAATAGGTGTAGGTGTTTTTCAAACTTGAACCTCACTTAGTGTTAACAATTTCATTCTGAAAGAATCTTAGTGAACTAAGTCTTTAACTAAATCCCTTTTACCAGAATTCAACATGTCACACATATGGTATGATACATAACTGTGGCGCGGGTTAGCACTATTAGCTGCCATGTGCTCAATCTTGATTCTCATGAGAGTTTTAGGAAATAACCCTATTTCCACGGTCGTGGCTTCACGACGCTCTCACTTAGGTGAATTCTCCGAAGATAGAAGTGACGGATGTCTATCTTGCAAGAGTTTGCCCGTCTCGAATTCATTTAGAGTAAAAACTCTTCCTTAACTATCACATTTACATCAACACTGATTTCTTAGGGATGAGCAGGAGAATATAAATAATAAGTTTAATAAAGTCTCATTCTTTAAAGTGCTGGAATACGAGTCACACTATAAGGATTGTTCCTACCCATTGAACTTTCTTCATGGGATCTCCAATCACAAAAGTCAGGTTACTTCCTTAGTTGACTCCCTATGGGCTTAGACCCATCCCCCTTGATAAATCTAAGACTACACTCTTAGATAAACCTTTTGTTAACTGATCAACAATATTCTTTTCAGATTTCACAAAATTCAAAGATACAACATTTTTATTCACCAAACTTTTTATAGATTTATACCTCACTTGCATATGCCTGTTCATCTTTTTATTAGTACGTGCTTGTCTCACAAGTTCTATTACAACTCTATTCTTACAATGTATAGAAATAACAGGTATAGGATTTTTCACAAGTGAAATATCAATGAGCAAATTTTTAATCCACTCAGCTTCAATACACGTAGTGTCTAAGGCTACAAGTTCTGATTCTGTTGTACTTCTAGAGATAACGGTTTGTTTTTTAGAACCCCATGATATTGCTGCTCCACCTAACATTAATATATACCCAATAGTAGACTTAACATCTAAGTTATCTATTATCCAATTAGCATCACTATAACCTTCTACCACATTAGGAAAACCACTAAAGCAAAGTGAATAATCTAGAGTTCCTCTTAAATATTTAAAAACTCTTTCCACAGCAATCAAATGATCTTTACTAGGATTATGAGTATGTCTACTTAATCTCCCAACAACATAGGCAATATCAGGTCTAGTCTTATTAGCAATATAGAGAAGTGATCAAATAATTTGAGAATATCTAAGTTGAGATACAGGTACACCATTATTTTTCTTCAAATTCATGCTAGGATCAAAAGGAGTTGAAACAGGTTTGAGATTATAATAATCAAACTTTTTTAACATTTTCTCTAGGATTCTAGATTGATTCAATGTAATACCTTTGGTTGTTTTCTCTAATTTCATACCAAAAATTATATAAGCTTCTCCTAAATCTTTCATATCAAATTTTGAAGATAAATAAGATTTTACATTTTTAATTATCTCTAAATTTGTTCCAAATAATAAGATATCATCAATATATAAACACAAAATAATACATTCTCCATTATCTTCTTTATAGTATACACATCTATCATGTTCATTGATCTTAAAACCAAATTCTAGAATTATCTTATCAAACTTTTCATGCCACTGTTTAGGAACTTGCTCAAGTCACACAAAGATTTAACCAACTTGCAAACTTTATGTTCTTGTCCTTTAACCACAAAACTTTCATGTTGCTCCATATAAATTTCTTCATCTAAATCTCCATTAAAAAAAGCAGTTTTAATGTCCATTTGATGAATTTCTAAATTATAAATGGATGCTAGAGAAATTAAGATTCTAATGGTTGTAATCCTAGAAACAGGTGAATAGGTATCGAAATAATCTATTCCTTTCTTTTGTGTAAATCACTTGACTACTAATCTTGCCTTATATTTATCTATACTTCCATCAGGTTTTAACTTCTTTCTAAATACCCATTTGCAACCGATAGCTTTACTCCTAGGAGGTAGGTTAGTCAACTCCCAAGTATTATTTTGAAGAATAGATTCAAACTCACTATTAATGGCTTCCTTCCAAAATGGTGCATCTAAAGATTACAGAGCTTCTATAAAAGTATTTGGTTCTCCTTCAGTTAAAAAAGTATAAAAATCATCTCCAAAGGTTTTCTCTATTCTGGTTCTCTTACTTCTTCTAGGTTCTATGTTTAGGTGTTCAGAATCATCTCTCAAAGGAATAACACTAGTACTAGTAGTAGAAGTTCTATTTACAACCTGATTTGATATCCTAGTTTTATATGGAAAAATATCTTCAAAAAATGTAGCTTCACGAGATTCAATTATTGTATTATTAGTAATTTTACTAATTTCCGAATTTATTACTAGAAATCTATTAGCATTACTATTTTGAGCATATCCTAAGAAAACGGTATCAACAGTTTTAGGTCCTATTTTCTTACGTTTAGGTTCTGAAATTGCTACTTTTGCTAAACACCCCCACACTTTCAACATCTTAAGATTAGGTACTCGTTTTTTCCATATTTCATAGGGTGTTTTATCATTATCATTTACAATTACTCTATTTAATATAACACAAGCAGTGAGTATCGCTTCCTCCCACAAGCTCTTCGGTAAACCAGAACTAATAAGTATTGCATTTATCATATCCATAAGAGTTCTATTTTTCCTTTCAGCTATTCCATTAGATTGTGGAGAATAAGGTGGGGTTACTTCATGAATAATTCCACGTTATTCACAAAAAGTACTAAGGGTACCTACATTATATTCACCTCATTTATCAGATCTAAGTTTCTTAATCTTTCTTTCTAATTGATTTTCTACTTCAACTTTATAAATTTTAAATTTACTAAACACTTCATCTTTGGTTTTAATTAAACATAGGTAACAAAACTTAGAATAATCATCTATAAAGGTTACAAAATACTTATTTCCTGCTCTAGCTAGTGGTCTATTAGAATCACAAACGTCACTATGTATAAGGTCTAAGAGTTGTGAATTTCTTTGTACATATTTATAAGGTTTCTTAGGTTGTTTTGCATGCACACATATTTCACATTTGCGTTTAACATCAATAGATGATTTAGGTACTAATTCTAAATCCATCATTTTTCTAATTTTCCTTAAATTCACATGTCCAAGTTTTCTATGCCACAAATCACAAACTTCAATATTCAAAATATTATGAGAGATATAATTAACTTCAAAAAATACATTCAATTTAAATAAACCATCACATACAAAACTTTTACCAATAAAAATATCATTTTTACTTATTACAATTTTATTTGATTCCATTACAATTTTGTAACCTAACTGTACTAAACACGATCCACTAATAAGATTTCTTCCAACTTCAGGAACATATCGCACATCTCTCAAAGTTAAGATTTTTCCAGACGTCATCTTCAAATCTATATCTCCAATGCCAAGTATTGGTGCAATTGATCCATTTCCCAAAGTTACACTTCCTCCACTTGATTTTTGGAAAGTTTTAAAATAACCACAATCAAAACACACATGTATATTAGCCCCAGAATCTAACCACCAATCTTAATATTCAAAAGTAGAATTAATTTCAGGATTATACCTAAAAGATGGTCCGGCAATTTCTTCTTTCTCCAAAATCATATTCACTTGAGCATTATGACCTTGATTTCTTTGCTTATTGTTGAACCTTGGTTTATACTCATCAGTCTTCTTAAAAAAACAATCCTTCGCACAATGATTGGTTCTTCCACATACATAGCACAACCTTTTGCCACTCCCTTGTCCCTTAAAATTATTAGTATTGGCTTGGTAGTTGTTATTATGGTATTTGCCATTTTGACCTCTAGATTTAAACTTAAGGTTGTTCTTGAAAATTTTACCTTTAGGTCGAAAGTTATTCTTATTGTTGGAACTATTCTTATTCCCATTCTCCACCACATTCACCTTAGGCGTTTTCTCTTTTCCAGTTTCTAGATTTGATCTATGCTTCTCTTCCACCCTAAGTGTATTGATTAATTGAGTTAATGACAGATCTCCTTGTTTGTGCCTAAGACGCTTAGCAAAGTCATTCCAAGATAGAGGTAATTTATCGATAAGGCAAGACACTTTAAACTCCTCACTAAAAGTTGTCCCTTTCTTTTCTACTTTTCTAAGTAGTCCTTGAAACTCATGAATTTGGTCTCCTACAAGTATGTCATCTTTCATTTTATAACCATTAAAATTAGAGACAATGAACCTATCAATACCATCATCTACAGTTCCATATTCGACCTCTAAGGTTTTCCATAATTTTTTTGCAGTCGAGGTAGTTGACTGATATACATCATATAAATGGTCAGATAACACACTAAGGATTCTGTTATAACAATGAAATTTGATTTGTTTGGGTGACAACCAAGATCTAACAAAATCTTGATCTTCTATGGCAGACATAAGACCCAACACGGTCAACCACTATCTTGTTAGTTTTTGCCATCTTTCAAAATTGTTACCATTAAATTTTTCAGGTTTCACACTAACAGTTTCTTCTAAATTAGCCATAAAAATAAATTAGTTAAGGTACAAAAGAGTAGACAATTATAAAATCTGTAAGAAACAATAATGAAACAATCACAAATGTTATTAAATTTGAAATTGGAAATTAATTGCCAACAATTTAGGAATAGATAAAATGTGACAAATTTTTATACAGATCAAATCTAAACACAATAAATTATAACATGAACAATGCTAATTAAATATCATGAATCTAAACAATATAATTTATCATGAGAAAATTTTGATTTTACTGAACAATTTTTCTAAGAATAATTAATATAAAAATAAAAAATAAACTACACATAAACAACAAGTTCTACACCTTTCCCGGATTAATATATATATATATATATATAAGCCAATGTTTGAAAACATAGTTATACTGTTTCCGAAAAATAAATAAATAAAAATGAATAAGATCAAAGTAATCAAACAAAAGACTCACTCCACAATACAAATAGGTGTATATATTGTATTGTAAGCAATAAGGGAGGCACGTTTCCGATTTTATTTTGAAAATAAAAAAAAATAAAAATAAAAAAAAATAAAAAAAAAAACAGATTTGACCAAATTGATGGGAAACAAAACTGCCGTATTTTTTATTTTTTAGTTTTTTGTTTTTTTTTAACAGATTTGTTCAAGACCAAAAAGTGCAATTATGAAACACAAATAATTAAAAGATTAAATATGTTATAGATATAACAACTTTAGATTGATGTGAGAATTGAATAATAATCAACTTAAATCAATTTTATAGAATAAAATTGAAATCAAAATAGATTTTGAAAAACTAGGTTTTACAATTCAACAAAACTATATATCTATATAATAAGGCAAGAGGGATTTTGAAAATGTATAAAATGTATGTGAGATACATTTCATTTAAATGGCTCAGATCAATTCTAATAAACATCTATGGCTGAGATGATTTTCATTCCGTCCCAAACACTCTGTGCTCTCTCCCTCTCCCACCTACCCACGTCTCCTCCCCCATTCCGTCTTCATCTCTGTCCCTCTCTGCTACACGTCTCCTCATTTCCTCTTTATCTCTCTCCTTCTCTGTTATTCTTCCAGAACCACCAAAAACACCTGCCTCCCCAACTTTCCTCTGTATCTAAAACTTTTTCTCTTTGTTTCACTTTTTTCAGGTTGATGATGATCTACGGATGGTGATCCAAGTTGGGCTTTGTTCCAATCAATCGGTGTATCTTCTTCAGCTATTACGAGGCAAAAAACTTCTACAAATCTTCGAGCGCTCTTTGATTTTCAAACCCACAATGCAACAAAGAAAGAGACAGAGAGAGAGAGAGAGAGAGACCTGATCGAGAGAAGCAAGAGAGAAACCACGGGAATGAGGGATGTTGCGAGATGAATCTGAAACTGGTAGTTTACCAGTGAAATCGATAGCCCATCTTCGATTCATTGCCACTCATTTCCCATTATCCATTAAAAAACAATACTTTTTTTTTTATATTTTTTTTTATGTATCTGAAATTGGTAGTTTATAAATCTTTTTCTCTTCGTTTCACTCTTTCAGGTTGATGATGATCCAAGTTAGGTTATCTTCTTCAGCTATTAAGAGGCAAACAACTTCTACAAATCTTTGAGGGCTCTGATTTTCTCTCTCTCTCTTTCTCTCTTAGCAGCATTACAACGATGTATTTAGTATTTTTCTCAATAAAATATCTATTTTAAACATCTCTCTGGTTTTTGTAGCCCATGGTTTTCCAAAACCATTTTTGGGAGTGATTGGAGGGTTTTTTGAATTATTTTGAGTTGGTTTCCACATGGGCTTATGAAGATGAAGCAATGCCTGTTGATGCAAACTTGGTGGACTTAGACCGTGTTTGGTGGGTTATTATTTGAAAGGTGGTGTCTTGGTCCCAAGTTTAATTTAGTAAATGGGCGTTAGGCCGTGGGTTGTTGTATGGTGTTCAACCACAGTTCTACTGAAGTGTTTAGTGGGTTGTTCAACCACTTTTTGTATAATTGTCCATATATTTATGATAGAGGGTACTTGGGGTACTTTGTTGATGTGGGGCTGCTTTAATTAGTTATTTTATTAGGTTTCCTTTTTTGGGTATGGGATTTGTTATATTACTAGGATATGTTCTTTTGTAAATGTGTAATATTTTGTTTTTAATTTATGACTTACCTAAAAAAAAATCTCTCCAATCAACTCTGAATGGGTTTTATTTTGAAATGTGTTTTGATTTATGAAAGGTTTTATTGAGTTTGGATTTGTATTTTTAAGATTTGGGTTTGGGTTTGTGATTTTTAATGTGTTTTAATGAATTTTCATTTTATTTGAAAAATAGATCTAATTTTTGTAATTTTTATTTACATCGTGCCTTCAGTGAGAAATAGGAGTGGGATTAATCATTTAAAATTTCACAAATACCCTTTACATTATTATCAAATTTAGGATTATACCAACTAAAGAATAAATAGATTTTTACTCAATGTTATTTTTCTTTTCTTTTTTTATATTTTTTAAATATTAAAGAATCTAACTACCAAAATTTTTTTACTCAATGTTATTTTCACCTTCTTTTTTTTTTTTTTGGGTGCAAATATTAAAGAATCTAACTATGAATAAAATTTTACTCAATTATTTGTATTTAATATTACATGAGCCATATTATGAGGCTCATTCCAAGTTTTATAACAAATTTAGCAATAAACACAAGGGCAAAATAATCAATTAACCCATAGTCCTACGGGATTCATTTTGAGTGCTGCTATTAGCACCTCATAAATTATTTGGACCCTCCAATTTTTAGTTTTTTTTTTTTTTTTTACAATAATAACCTCAAATAAAATTACTACAAAGAATATCATTAATTTTGGAACATAGATCTAAACATTATTTTTGAGGGAATATCATTAATTTAATAATTTTATTTTCAATTACATTTCAATTTAATAATGATATTTAGATCATATGCCCGTGCCTAAATTTATTCCCTCAAAAGTAAAAATATATCAATAGCATAATTTTATTGTAAAAATATATCATTATTTACATCGTGTTTTTAAAATATATCAATATAACAATTTTTTTTTGGTTTGGCCTAGGTGTGATATATCTTAAGGCACATATTATATTCTAATTTTAACGATAGCCAAATTTTTGTTTGGCCCAAGAGTGATACATCTTCAAGTTTTTTGGTGGAATTGAGGTCTTGATCATCATTTCTGTTGGTGGAATTGGTCTTGCAATTTATGTGTTAAGCTTTATTAATCTAGGTTTGAGTTGTTTGAAGTGTGATAAAATTACCGGGTTTTGTTTGTGCATATCAACTCCAATTTTGTCATTTATGTTGCATTTGTGTTTTTGTTCATAAAAATTAATTCAAAAACTTGGCAGAAAGTTTGTAATCTCTAGGTTTGTGTTTATTTATGTGTGTCAGAATATGTATTTTATCTTTCAAGTTCTATTTTGCCCTTTTTTGATAAATTTCTTGACCCACAACAATGGTGGAAACAGTGTAGAGAATACCCTAAAAATTCCATGGTTATCATCTTCTCCATTTATTCATCAGATCCAAAGCTCACAGACCCGTGGGACTAAAGGAAGGGTGGATTCTGCGAATGTACTCTCAGTTTTTTAAATTTTTTTATTTTATTTTTTATTTTTACATAGTCGTATTATTATTATTATTTTTGAATAGAGGATATTCACTCTCTTCAGCTACATTGCTGGATGGATGTTGTTGTGGTCCTTGCTTTATTGTTCCAATCCCTTGATCTAATTTCATGGTGTGTTCATCTGAACAAACCAAATGGATAGTTTTATTTGATTTTTTTAAAAAAAATTTATCAGTTGTTCATAGCATTTTAGTGCACAAAACTCATTAATATTCTTTAATATGATGCTTGGGTTCTATTGGGAATTAAATTGTTCAATCTATTTTTAGTTTACAATTGTTTTTTTTTTAAAATTTAATATTATCATCTATAACTTAAGGAAACAGAGAGTCTTTGTTTGAGAAGAGAGAGGAACGGGGGGATATCAGTCGGTGAGGGTGAGAGAGAGAGAGACAGTTGAGAAGATTAATGTTTTACAGTCTTTGGGGGAGAGAGCCTGAGGTAATAGAGAAGAGGAGAGAGAGTGGTTGAGAAAATTGAGAGATTGCAATTTGGGGGAAGTGCAATTTATCTTGGAAAGATTTTTTTTTATTAAAAATATAAAAAATGCTACATATTCTTAAAAAAATACAACTTTATAACTCTCACTCACCTGTGATTGGTCCATATGATTGGTTTGCATCAATTTGGGAGTCATGGAGGTTTCTAATTTTGGGGGTTCCTGAATTTTATTTGGGTTACTAATAAATTGGTGTTTCATTTGAGTTTCATGTCTTCATTTAGGAATTTTTCTCCTTCCTGTGAATTCATTACCTACTCTTTAAAAAGAAAAGAAAAAAAAACAAAAACAATAAATTTGAATACATTCCTCTCTAATTTTTATTTATATTTTAATCTCATCATTAATTGTATCATGCCTTCAGGCACGGGCATACGCTAGTACATATATATAACAGAGTTAGTAAAAGATGAAGATAAGAGTTCAGAAAATAGCCTGTGTGATTGTGAGAGGCACGTCCAAGACACTGTCCTAAAGTCGTTATACGCTCCCTCCGTGCAAGGTTTAACGATCACAAACGACTCCAAGATACAACTCAAAAACTTTACAAGATCTGATATAATGCACAGTTGCATCAGAAGAATTTGCCAAGAATGTATCAATTGCCCAGAAATATAAAATATAAAATACTATAAAGAGAAGAATGAGAGAGAGAGAGAGAGAGAGTACGTTGTATTTCCTTCCTGAGTAAGAGTCCTATTTAAATAGGCTCTTTGGTGTCTGTTTGGAACAGACACACCATTTGTTTTGAAACCAAATACATATTTAAAATTTAAACAAATAACATGTTAAAATAAATAAATAAATACAAATAAAAATAATATAAAATAAAATACAAATAAAATTTTGAAACTTTTAGAAAATTTCCAACAAAAATATACTTTTCATCACAACGGCCCATATAATATGCACGTCATACAAACTCATTAAAATCATTAAATAATAATCGATATGGACTTAGCTAATGTAATTTAGGGGACCTCAATGTATATATTTTAGCACTTATTAAATGTGAACTTAACTAGTGTAGTTTAGGGACCTCAATGTATATATTTTAACGGAAAATGTTAGAGGTCTCAAATTTTCTACCAAATAAATGACCAAATGTCTCGCATGGGTGTGGGACCCACAAAATTGCGGACCCCACACCATGTGAGACATTTGGTCATTTGTTTAGTAGAAAATTTGATGTCCCTAGCATTACTCTATTTTAACACTTATCATTACTCAACACTGATACCTTCCATACCAGAAGATAAACGGAGCACACAGTGTTTCAAGATCTCTCTCTATTTGGATATTTTTTGTGACGAAATATAGAGCTATGAAGTCTCAGTTGGATATAAGTTTGCTTCTTTGAATTGTTTTTTCTCTCATCTGTATAGCTTCTTTGTGTATAGCAAGGATGAATCATGCTATATATTTTTTGTGTCTGCAAGGTGCTCGACAAAATATCACAATGGCTGCCTTTCCATTATATGCATTTTTTATTGTATTTTAACCAACAGTCTTAATATGTTATGTTAAAATCATTAGTAATTAGATAATACTTTTATGTCGTGCTTAATTCACAAGACTAATAGTGAAGTATTAATAATCCTATTAAATTAGTGTAATATTCACTATCTAATTGGATTAATATCCATTGGATTAATAATCTCACCCTTACCCCATTATTAATAATCCTACAAATTTGTTGGATTAATTATCTATTGGATTAATAATCCTAAATCAAAATATTAAAACAAACATAGGATAATCGGGCCAACGGATTAATAATCTCAATCTCATGCTCTAATCCACCTAATCAAACATGCCCTTAATAAATTATAATATTTGTTGGAGGCCCATCCCAAAAGAATCTATTCTCTCTTCTCTAAAGAAGATACAATTACTCTCTTCTCTTCCTTTGCTTTCCTCATCCATTATTATTTCCTTTCCTTGACACTGTATTATAAATTGCTATTTTTATTCTGCTAGATTCCATTTCAAACCACTTATATGTATATATATATATATATATATGGCACTTTATCCTCAATTCACTGGGTGTATATATATTTATTCAATATATCTTTTCTCTTATACAAAGTACACAACTCAGAGTAGTTCTGAAAATTTGTCACCTTGTTTGTTCCTTTGTTTTTTTTGTTATATATATATATTTAAGAATGATCATATTGTTAATCGCTCTGATAAAAAATTGTTGAAGTTTTCAAATTTAACTCATCTTCGTCATTTATTAATTTATCAAAAAAAAAAAAATTTAAATATAAAATTATAAACATATCGCATTTGTCTCCTCGATATGTACATATGTTTTGAATTTGTAACTGTTATAGAATTAACCTTATACAGCTACTGCATTTTATGATTTTAAAATGAGAACTTTTATTAGTTACATTTTACAAGGTTGAATGGAATCCTTTTGTCAGAAGACAAAACGTGTAAATAAATCTAATGGTCCGCCCCCAATAATTAAATTTGTATCAAATGTCTATATTTCCCGCAGTAAGCCAACTATCTTATTATCGAGAGGTAATATGGTGATTTACAACAAAGCTTAATTGAAATTGGTCACATTATCATAAAACTAACCATTAAAATAGCTGATGTGCGGCCAATGTAGACATTTATAAAACCATTCTCTACTGGTATAAATTACTACTGCAGTATTTAAATTCTTAACACTATCAACAGAGTTACAGTACATAATTTATGATTTTTTATTTGAATATCCGGTATTTAGAACCTTTATATTTATATTCATTATTTTGTAATTAATTTATTGATAAGCCGAACAATGGCTGATGCAACTTTAATATGCAACAATAATAATGATAATAAAGCAACTAATTGTTCCACTTATTTATCAACGTCCAAGAATAATTATCATCACTGAGATAAAAGCCGTCAGATCTGACACTCCAATAGCAGTTAAGCACATGCCACTCTAAAGTGCCACAAGAATCGTAGATATGTCTATTGTAAACATCAAAACTTATGTCTTTGGTATCCCAGTAAAAATGACAGAAGAAAAGAGTGCTTCCTTGAAAGTTGAGATGGAATTTCCAATTGAATTCTTGACCATTTGTAAGTGTATGCATTCCCAAATCATCATCCTTGGATTGGCAACGAACTTGCAAATGATCGTCGTTGGCTGGGAGGCTGTTGATGATATGAACCACAAGAACCTGTTTAAACCACCAACACATGGTAGTTGAACAAAGCAAGTGAAATGTTATTAGGACGACTAAGGGAAGGAATGAATGCTTCATTGTATCTCTTGCAATGTCAAAATTATGTTGTTTGTGTTCCTTATTATTGAATTCCTTAACTCATTTATACACACAAAATATTTAGGTTGAATTTACATACATGGTATAATATTTACTCCCATCCCAAAATAATAGTCATTTTATATGAATCCAACTTTTATAAGAAGGCAAATTGTAATAATTATGAATTAATAGGTTTGATTAGATTAGGAAAATTACAATTCAGTGGATTACATCAATGATCTTGTAATTTGTTGACTTTAAATAATATGTGAAAAATCTAGAAATTTTGATTTGTGATTATGTATCAATTTTAAGCAGTGTATAACAATCCCAATCAAACAATCAAAACAAATCAACATAACGATTTTACGTGGAAAAATCACAATTGGACACCTCCAATTGTGATAAAAAATCACGGGCAACAGCCACAAAACAATTCACTAAGAAGATGTAAAGGAATTACACATGTATACTCTCAATTACCTAGCGAATCCACGTCTGAATTGAACCAACCTCTATGTGCCTCTTCCAACCCCGTCTTCACCTCGGAATTGTCTTGACGATGAGCCACTCCGGAATCCACCAAAGCTTCAGGCTCGAATTCTTCAGAATCCACCGAAGAACAACTTTCTCTTTTGTGTAGAATAAACAAGCAAACCTTTGATGTATGCTTCTTAAACCATGAGTTGAATACTCAATGAAAACATCAAAGAAAACTAGCAAAAAATCCCTAGATATAAACCTTAGAATCCAAAAAGAAGATCTGGAGGGGTTGTTCAAGTTTTGGGAGAAAACCCACTCCTTATAGAAATCCAAAGTAATCCTAGTTTTGGAAGAAAACAAATTCCTTATAGAAATCCGAAAATCTGTGTTCGCGCGATCCGCTCGAGCGTGGGAATTCCCGCTCGAGCGGAGGCTTCAAAATTGTGTGATTCATAGAGGCTTCACGCTTGAGCAGAAGTTTCCACGCTCGAGTCACTCGAGCGTCACTTTCCCCGCTCGAGTGGGACGACCAAAATTGGAAAATCTGGAAAACTTGATCCTCTTACAACCTCGGTTTTGATCCATGGAAATTGACAAAGGCACGATTCGGGTTGGATTCGCATCTAATAAACTCATACCCTCACTGAAATAAAAGGTGCGAAAATAAATACAACTGAAAGGAGTTTTGTCATACGGGGTTGCCAAGAATAAAACCTAACAATCTCCCCCTTTGGCAATGCCGTGACAAAACACACCTAACAAATAAAATCCTAAACACCCCAACCCATTATAGCCAACAAAAGCCAACTTCTTTCTCAAGGTCATGATCTGCAAAACAATTATTAGTGTCACAATCTCCAAAACAACTATTAGGCCCACAAGAGTATATGAAAAGTAATAGACATATGACACGATTATCTTGAAACATAAGATGGAAAACATGAATAGATGAAAACTAAGACTCATGAAAAACAACTCTCAAACAACAAAAGCAAGATCATAAACCAACCCAAGTCAAGATATGACGATGTGAATACCAGGAACATGCAAGAAGGAAATAATTAGCAAACAGTGCATAGAAACTTGCAAAACATATAGCCAATCTCCCTTACCAAACATATCAAAATGAACCAAACTCCCCCTCACTAAAATCAACCACAAACACTAAAAACCAGTGAACAAGAATAAAAAAACAACAAAAATAATATGGTGGGGCAAGCAAGGAATTTCAGATTAGTACCTTAAAACATACAAGATGATCCAAGAAGCACAATTATTAGTAAACACAATATGCACAGTCTGTAAAAGATTCCTCACGAAAGAAAGTGATGCATTATGTGAAAAGCATAGATCCCATGATAAAAGTGTGTGTGTGACTCTTGGAGTTCGACAAACACTAGATTCAATCTTAGTAGTGATCTGAAAGTTGAACCTCTGGCAAGAAAATCTAAGCACAACTACGGAAAGTCAAACCATTAGGAATCAAGGGGTATTTGGTGAGTAAAGGCGGAGGCACCTCCTCAATCAATGAATCTTTTCTCCTTTTTTTTTTTTTTTTTCTTTTTTTCTTTTGTACATTTTTTCTTTCTTTTGCATATTTTTTCTTCTTCTCTTTCTTTTTCTTTTTTTTTTCTTTTTCTTTTGCACACTCATTGGCGGCTGACACGCTCAAGAGTATGGAAACCGAACCGGAGAAGCATGGATATAATAAGGATGGCCTGGTTGGTGACTCTGAGGTAGCCTTTTCCTCATGGCTGGACTACAAAGAACAGAGGGGAAACCCATGGAGATGCAAAAAGATGGTAGGTGGTTAAGAGACTCAACATCACCCATGATATGTTAGTATAGGTCAATTCCTCTAGAAACGCAAAAGATCAATGACAGAAGTCCATAGAAAAAAAATTACTAAGGCGAAAGACTCCAAAATTTGTTAATCCAACAGCGTGTACAGAATGAGACATACTAATCAAAAAACACACACTCCAAAACGAGTAATGACCACAGAAAGCACACATACATTAACATGTAATGGATATTCTCATCAATTTCAATATACACCAAGGACCACTCAAAAATTTCAAGCTTGCAAAACCATACTAAGAAAATCTTTTTGGGTTTTTTTTATTTTTTTTCTTAACCAAAGCAAGACAAAAAACAAACAAGTACACATGTAATGACAAAAAAAAAAAAAAAACACACAGAAACCCAAAAATTAAAATGATAAAACAAATTAACATAAGTCAAGTTTTCTCACCCAAACCGCTTTAGTACGAACAAAGTTGTGAGAATTGCGGTTCTTGGGTGGTGTCTTGACGTTGTGGTTCCCTTCCCTTTCAATGGGAACCTGTCTCGACATGGTTTTCAACTTCCTGTTTCTAGGTCTAGGTAAATACACTCTCCCATGCAACTTATAACAATAAGGGCGAATATGACCATGCACACCACAATGATGACAAATAAAAATAGGGTGTACCTTCTTTTCTTTTACCTTACCAACTCTAGGAAATTTGAGAAGTCCATGCTTATGTTGAATTTTTTGTTCCCCCTTTCCTTGAGTTCTTGTATCATGAGATGAGGAAATACTCTGTTTTTGCTCTTTTTTACCACCAAACCCAATGCCACTCTTGTCAGAACAAATTTGTTGAGACCCAATGATATTGTCCAAAGTCTTTGATCCTTTGTTCCAAAGACCAATGGTAGCCATAGTACACTTGAGTTCTTTCTCTTTCTTGATCATTAGTTCTTCCAAAGCAACTTGAGACATCTCGAGAGTTTCAATTTTTTCTTCATATGTTGCATAGATTTGCTGAAGCTCATTCCTCTCTGTCTCACAAGTCAAGAGTTTTGCACAAAGAGCTTGTCGATCATTAGAAATCTTGATGGCATCAATCTTAGCCCTGAAAATCTCCACATTTAGTTTGACATTCTCACTTTCACATGCTTTGAGTTCCATAGTGAGTTTGTCATTCAATTTGGATAACTTAAGAGATTCCTTATACAACTTTTCATAAGCTTGCTCAAGCTCTTCATCATCACTTCCCGAGGATTCATCGTCAGTGGCATTCTCAACCGGGTTCTTCGGATAGTCTGCTCGTCCTTCAGTTTCGGAAGCCACCATGAAAGCAAGGAATTGTTTATGTCCCTCTTCGTCTTGATCTTCATTGTCACTTTCATCTTTATCAAATTCTGATTCATCATCCCAAGTGATAGCGAGGGCTTTCTTCTTCCTCAACCGAGTGGGGCATTCTTGAGCAAAGTGGCCAAATCCTTGGCATTCATAGCATTGGAGTCTTTCAGAGTTCCCTTGTATCTTTCCTTTCTCTTTCTTGGCTATAAAATTAATTTTAAGTTTATCTTTGCCTTTAGATTTATGAGTATGAGTAGATTCCAAAAGATTAGGATTCTTTTTCAAAAAAGATTTTTTAAATTGTTTAACAAAAGCAGCCGTAATCTTGGAATCTATCTTACAATCCTTATCAGAATCCTCTCCAACTCTATGAGCACTACTAAAAGCAATATTTTTTTGTTTCTTTTTGAAATTTCTATGTGCCTTATAAGTTTGGAGATTTTCAACCAACTGATCTAGCTTGAGGTTGTCAACATCTTGAGCCTCCTCAATAGCTGTAACTTTTGGTTGGAACCGATCGGGCAAGGATCTCAAAATTTTTCCCACAACTTTAGATTCTGGTATTTTTGCACCTAAATTGAAGCTGAAATTTATAATGTCACTCAACTTCGCATAAAATTCATCAAAGGTCTCACTATCTTTCATTGAAAGGTTTTCGAAACTAGACGTGAGCCTTTGAAGTTTTGAGCGTTTAACAGAAGGAGTCCCCTCATGAATAGTTTGTAAAATATCCCAAGCCTCTTTTGCGACTTCACAATTGCAAATTCGACTAAACTCTTCAGGTGTGACAGCGCAAAAGAGAGAATTGATAGCTTTATTATTCCAATTACTATTTTGGTAATCAATTGTGTCCCACTTATCAATTGGTTTGGGGAAAGTTACTCCATCAACAATAATTGTTGGTTTGGTCCACCCATTCATGACGGATTGCTAAACTTTTTCATCTATTGATTTAAAAAACGATCTCATCTGAGCTTCCCAAAAAGAATAATTGGATCCGTCAGGTAGGGGTGGTCGAACCATAGAATTTCCCTCACGAATTGAATCCATTATCACAAATCAAACAAGATCTCATTCTAAAAGAATATATATATATTTTTAAAAAAAGAACGACCTGCTCTGATACCAATTGAAAAATTTAGAAATCCCTTAGATGTTGATTTGTGATTATGTATCAATTTTAAGCAGTGTATAACAATCCCAATCAAACAATCAAAACAAATCGACATAATGATTTTACGTGGAAAAACCACAATTGGACACCTCTAATTGTGATAAAAAATCACGGGCAACAGCCACAAAACAATCCACTAAGAAGATATAAAGGAATTACACAGGTATACTCTCAATTACCTAGCGAATCCACGCCCGAATTGAACCAATCTCTGTGTGACTCTTCCAACTCTGTCTTCACCTCGGAATTGTCTTGACGATGAGCCACTCCAAAATCCACCAAAGCTTCAGGTTCAAATTCTTCAGAATCCACCGAAGAACAACTTTCTCTTTTGTGTAGAATAAACAAACAAACTTTTGATGTATGCTTCTTAAACCATGAGTTGAATACTCAATGAAAACATCAAAGAAAACTAGCAAAAAATCCCTAGATATAAACCTTAGAATCCAAAAAGAAGATCTGGAGGGGTTGTTCAAGTTTTGGGAGAAAACCCACTCCTTATAGAAATCCAAAGTAATCCTAGTTTTGGAAGAAAACCAATTCCTTATAGAAATCCGAAAATCTGTGTTCGCGCGGTCCGCTCGAGCGTGGGACTTCCCGCTCGAGCGGAGGCTTCAAAATTGTGTGATTCATATAGGCTTCACGCTCGAACGGAAGTTTCTACGCTCGAGCCGCTCGAGCGTCACTTTCCCCGCTCAAGCGGGACGACCAAAATTGGAAAATCTAGAAAACTTGATCTTCTTACAACCTCGGTTTTGATCCATAGAAATTGACAAAGGCACGATTCGGGTTGGATTCGCATCTAATAAACTCATACCCTTACTGAAATAAAATGTGCGAAAATAAATACAACTGAAAGGAGTTTTGTCAAACGGAATTGCCAAGAATAAAACATAACAATATTAATAAAATCTTGAAGAATTAATAACTAATTGGTAGGAGAAATGAACGAAAGAAGGTAAATTATAATAATTATGAATTAATAGGTTTGATTAGATTAGGAAAATTACAATTCAGTGGATTACATCAATGATCTCTGTAATTTGTTGACTTTAAATAATATGAATAAAATCTTGAAGAATTAATAACTAATTGGTAGGAGAAATGAACAAAAGAAGGTAAATTGTAATAATTATGAATCAATAGGTTTGATTAGATTAGATTAGATTAGGAAAATTACAATTCAATGGATTACATCAATGATCTCTGTATTTTGTTGACTTTAAATAATATGAATAAAATCTTGAAGAATTAATAACTAATTGGAAGGAGAAATGAATGAAAGAAAGTAAATTGTATTAATTATGAAATAATCGGTGATTAGATTGGGGAAATTACAATCCAGTAGATTACATCAACCATCTCTGTAGTTTGTTCACTTTACATAATATGAATAAATCTAATTGGTAGAAATTGTAATAATTATGAATTAATCATTTTGATCAGATTGGGAAAATTACAATTCAATGAATTACATCAAAGATTTTTGTAATTTGTTTTAAATTTTACAATAATCCCTCTAGTTTTACACATTGTCTTTTTCCATATCAAATTCTAATGATAAGATATAAAGAAATTCAAAAATGCTAAAGGCCTCAAAAATTCTACCAAAAGTTTTGCCAAATGTCTCACATGGATGTGGGACCCACATGGGACTCACATTGTGTGGGTCCCATACTCATGTGAGACATTTGGTAAAACTTTTGGTAGAATATTTGGGATCTCTAACATTCTCAAAGAAATTATATTGTAATAAAATTAAAAGTGTAATAATTAAAATTTTAAATTAAAATTACGAAAACTAAAGTGATACTTCACTTAAATTACAGGAATTAATGATTATAATTTACCCCCCGAAGAATTGTTTGACAAAATAAGACTATCACACATTCAGATGATGCAATTTCTTAAAATTTTACTATAAAATATAAGAATATATATATATATATATATTTGGTTTTCTATGAGGTGTTCGAGCGAGCTTAACGCGCACTTCGACTGATTTCCGCTCGTGATGGGTGCTTGCCGTCAGCCATGAAATGTTGCAGCTGCCGAAATTCAAATTGGGAAGCAAACCCAATTGAATCCCAGAACCTTACCCAGTAGTGAATAAGCCAGTGGACCACAAGTTGGTGATTAAGAGTAATGGTAGAGACCCCAAATATTCTATTAAAAATTTTATCAAATGTTTTACATGGGTGTGGGACCCGCACAATGTGGGTCCCACACCGACATTTGATAAAACTTTTGATAGAATTTTTAGGACCTCTAACATTTTTGGGTGATTAAATACAGGAATACTAACTAACAAGCTAACAGGTTAATAAGAACTTATTTGGTAGACAAAGCCGAACAAGTAAACAAAAACAATAAACTTTAGTATTTTTTGGGATAATGAGCTGTCCCCTTTAAAATATATTCAACAAATATTTTAGTCACTTTTTTCCATTAAGAAAAACTAATAAAAGAAGAGTAATTATTCAGTAAATTAGTAATTAGTCAAAAGTAAATTAGTAAATTAGTCAAAAGGAAATTAGTCAAAAAAAACTAACGAAAGAAGAGTAATTATTCAGTAATCCCGGAACATGAACACATGGTATTTTATAATATTATGATTGGGGGAACATGGGAGACATGTTAAATAATAATTGATTAATGAGTACAGACACGTGGTATTTCAAGAATATTTAATAATTTCCCACTAAAGTATCTATCAACATTAACCTTTCCAGTATTTTTTATTTAAAAAAAATATAAAGAAATCACTAAAAATTATGCAGTAAAAATGACTTTTTAAATAAATAGCATTTTGATTTGAAAATGCTATACCAAAATGGTATTCCTGCATCATCCGTTTCAAATTTTATCTCAAGAAATACTATTAATAATATACTTTATTATTTGAAGTGAACATGTGAATAACGAAGTGAAGTTATGTCATTTTTTTTTTTAATTTTAAATTATCCAGTAAAAATGGCTGGTTTTGTTGTTTTCAAAAATATTATTTTCTACAATATGAGAGCAAAATTTAGAAATCAAACGCTAAAAATGAGGCCGGTTCACTTTAATTCCAAAATTATCTAACAAAATCACTTTTAAACAGTTTAAAGTTTAAGAATATATATTCTTGAACAAAGGATGAGCTTGAGGTGAAAATTGTTCTGGAAGTAGTGTTTTTTTTTCCTCCTAATTTAAACAATGTTTGTTTAAATTTGATAAGTGAGATGGAAAGAGACAAAATAAAAAATAATTAAGATTGCTTCAAGCCGCATTACAGCGTCGCTTTCCTTAAGACGATATTCATCTCTACCAATTCTATTGAATGTGTACAGGATTATACGTGCACCTCCAAGATACAATGAAGGTTAATTTAAAGACCAGTGTCTAACCGCTTTATGCACAAACGAAATCACATCCCAGATGCCTTTGGATTTTTTAAATCCACCAAGTAGAAGAAGAAAATAACAATGTGAATGTTAGAGTTAGGAAATTGTATATCTAAATGCCAACTCTTCCCGCCTTTATATAAGTATGGGTCCATGTCCTTTGGATCAAGGGTTGTATCCCTTACATTAGAAAATGGCACCTTTTTGTTCATACCCAATGGTTACACTTTTTGGTTTAAATCCAAAAATTACATCTCTTTAATAATTCATATAACTATATATATTTACATATATATAAATATATTATGAAAATGTTCTAACAATCCTCCATTTTCAAAATGTATGAAAATAACTACTTGGTTGAGTTAGGAAATTCATGCATAAATGAAGATATCTTACGATTTGAATCATTCATTTAGTAAAAACACATCAAAGTTAACCAAGATAGCATAGTAGACTTCTATTTGAACTAGCGATCTTATACGACTAATAAGACACATCTCACACACAAATTTTCTTCTCCTTAGGTAATTCAAAAAATCAACATGGGAATTGGCCTTATGTTTTGTCTATATCATGTTTTATGAGCGCTCTAGAGCCAAGCCCTTGGACTCATAGAACATGGCACTACCTCCTACACTCCTATATGTAAGTTTACTGAGAGTAGCCCTATAACTAGTACCCTAACTAACATTATTGTAAACTTATTAAGAACTAAGTAGCTCAACCTCCTATTTTGCATTACAAGTCCCAAGCTTCCTTTGGGATGGTTATAACATAAAATTTAAGTGCTTGCAATCACAAAGCCTTAAAATATCTTCAACTTTTGAGTCGAGTTTCCACCATGAGTGATTATTTTACTTGAGCTTAAGACCTATCCCCCTTGATGTTTTCATATCAAATCCCTTGCAAGTATTTTTAAATAATTTCACAGTCATGTGAATAATATTCTTACATAGCTATCTGTTATCATAGTTTATGACATGATCAATATATCCGGACTAGCAATCACTGTCATAACTATCAACTTATAATGATGATGAGTTTGTATCTCAAGAAGGACATGTAACAAAAATACCATATCACTCCATATCTTTCATTAGAAAGTATTAAAAAATTATAAAAATCAACTCTTCAATTCTAAGAGATAAACTCCCACCAAGAGCAATATTTATTTACTCTCAAGTCATGGTTTTCATGCTAAGTGTTCAAATTGGCGCCTTTGTATCTTCTCAAAAAATTGGATATCACTTTAACATATAAACACACAATTTTCAATAATTTTGAGAAATTAAATACGAGATTTAAACAATCAAATCCTTTGGATATAAAAAACTACCATTTTTTTACATCTTAAATTTTATGATTTGTGCTTGTATTTATTTTGTGGACTTTTCCATAAAAATCCAAAACAATGATTTTAAGTTTAAACCTTTAGACTTTCTCAATCCATTATTTGATTCAAAACAGTATTTGGGCCTTATATATTGAAATGTAACTTGGGTTTAGTCAGTGGCGAAACTAAGAAATTAAGTTAGTATAATTATTTTAAAAAAAGAATCATGATCATCATTAAGATAATAACAATTTTATGAGCTAAATTTAAGCATAAAAAATTACATATTTATTATTAATAGGAACAAATTAAAATTCTATAGTAGTGTAGAATAGCTCAATATGGGAAGGTGATGTAAGTTTGCAATTTTAGCACACAAAATTACAGATCAAAATTCCTAATTTTAGAATATAAAAACGCATCATTTATAGCACAAATTATTATAAAATCTGTTTAATTTTTATTTGATAGAAAAATATTAAAGAGATGACATTGCTTATAAATAATGTGTTTTGAATGAAAATTATTAAGCAGTCTTAGAATACCATACAGTATTGCTTATTGTGGGCGTGCCCCCCGGAACTCCCCGAAAATCTGCGCGCGCTGCACCTGTGAGGGCGAGGCGAGGATCTTGTCTTGTTCTCTGAGCTACCACAGTTCGGACTCAAATGTCACGGTTCTGAATCTAATCTTACAATGTGCGATGTAAGACCGATAAATCACCAAAGAGTCCAAATCCGGCAAATCGTTTTGGAAAACTGATTTTTAATAAAGAAGTGCCAAACATGGACTGCTTTGCCAGATACAGAGTCGCCATCTAAATATTTTATTTTGGGAGAATTTAGGAAACCCTGACTCGTGCCTAAGGCCACGTGTCCGTCATCACCAAAGTTGTCTCGGCTCGGGAACTTGGGCACGAGAAGGGAAGGTCATATAATGTGCACCCCTGCTCGCCAAAAAAAGAGAATTGGAACGTATTCCAAATGCTCTAAACCAAAAAGAGAGAAACATAGGGACGTATCCCCGTGTTTCAGAAAAGGCACGAGCATTGGAACGTATTCCAAATGCTCGAAACCAAAGAGAGAGAAACATAGGGACGTATCCCCGTGTTTCAGAAAGAGGGAGAAACATCTCTCAACGTATCACACGTGAGAGAGGAAAGAGAAAAACCTCTCAGCGTATTACATACGAGAGAGGAAAGGGCAAATCGCTCAGCGTATCACACGCAAGAGAGGAAAGAGAAAAACCTCTCAACATATCACACGCGAGAGAGGAAAGGGCAAATCTCTCAGCGTATCACACGCAGGAGAGGAAAATGAGCATCTCTCAGCGTATCACACACGCAAGAGAGGAAAAGAAGCATCTCTCAGCGTATCACACGCAAGAAAGGGAAGGAAGCATCTCTCAGCGTATCACATGCTAGAGAGGAAAGAGAAAATCTCTCAGCGTATCACACGCAAGAGAGGAAAGAGAAAATCTCTCAGCGTATCACACACAAGAGAAGAAAGGGCTGCGCAAGAAAACGCAGTCATCCAAACGCGTGTCAAACGCGAGAGGAGAAGGGTGGGTCCAAACGCATGCCAAACGCGAGAGGAGAAAGGTATCCAAACGCGTGCCAAACGTGAGAGGAAAAAGTTACCGGTCAAACTGGACCGGAACTTCTCTGAATGAAAAGTACATACAATACCGTGCATGAATGAGAAAGAAACTCGATAGATACAATGCAATACAATGCATGCTGCTTAAGGAATGCAATGAATAGACAAAGTGACGCTTTAGAAAGCACCTCATGAGGTGAGTGGCGGTGAACCGCTCTGCTCTGACGGGGATCTCCCCTTGTATTGTTTTGTTCGAACACTTACCTTCAACTCACAGTACAAAGGTGTTGAAATGCTGACAAGGGGCAACATCTGCTGGGGAAGCCACGGATGCCGCTTTTCTTCGTGATCATATTCACAACTTTCGCTATTCTTCAACAGGGTGACAGACTAGGTTGGTTCAGTATCCAGAATTGAGGCGCATACTTGCTACCTCAACCTATGGGGCTTCCATACAGGTTTCAAGCTGGGGATACACCCCTGGGTATTTAAACTAGACTTTAGTCTCGGAAATTCCAAACCTTTGTGTTCTAGGCAACAGCCATTCAAACTCTAGTTTCTACCGTCGCAATTGATCTACTAGGAACTCATTGCAAACACAGCCAGGGTAACCCTGGTGGGGAACGGTACTCAGGGAGAGCACTTCTGATTGCCATTCTGGCATTAAAACAGTCAACGTAGTATTCGGTTGACTTTGAACACACAGCTCGTACAGTATACTGCTCATTCTGAACACACAGCTCATAACACAGTACTTAATTTATTCTGCACACGGTGAATTCTGAACAAACTGCTCATTCTGAACACACGACTCATAACACAGTACTTAGTCTATTTTGCACACGACAAATCCTGAACAAATTGCTCATTCTGAACACACGGCTCATAACACAGTACTCAGTCTATTCTGCACACGGGGAATCCTGAACAAACTGTTCATTCTGAACACACGGCTCATAACACAGCACTCAGTCTATTCTGCACACGGTGAATCCTGAACAAACTGCTCATTCTGAACAGACAGGATGCAAAAATGGAACATGCAAAAGTTGAAACAAACTTGGATGCTCCAAATTTTCCCTATTTTCTTTTGCTTCGCAATCCGGAACCCATATAGCTTCAGATAGGTCTTGGTTTTACTGTTCTCACATGACTTGGGTTGAACCCTGCAGTTTTATGAAAGAACGAATCCTGTTTTGCACAAATGTGGAGAATAACACAACATTTCGAGCCCAAAACAAATCATTTTGAAATTGAGAAATGAATTCTCCACCGAGTATTGAGCCTGTGACTGAACACAGCGCACCACGACTCAACAACGGAAAACAAAGGTAAACAACCTAAACACATCTATTGACACTCAAAATGACTCAAGACATGAATCGAGACGATCAAAACAACACACACACAACACTTAGATGTGTTACAAAGACGAGAGACCTCTCAGTTCGCGAAGAGCCAGTTTCTTCGGGTATTATTTTCCCACCCTTTCTTATTTGCGATTCTCATATCACTCAGCCCTCAGGCTCTGTTTTTCTGAAAAGCCCTTTTCTCACTTTTTCTCTCAACGCACATCTCTCTATTCTTCAATCTCTCATTTTTTTATTCCTCCCCTAGATGGTTGATGGATAAACAAGAAGTTGCGGGCTCTTGCCGCTAGCATTCTGCTAGATTCTTCTTCTTCTTCTGCTCACAACAGTGAACTTCCCCATAGAGGGGTTGTGCTATAACTGGGTGTGTAGTAGATCCACAGCTAACAGCGGTCAGTGACGACCTTGGCCAGTTCGGATGTGACCAGATCTGTTCAGATGAGGGAGTGGAATATCTTAATCTATTCCAATTCGTGCTTCGCACTTGGCTTGATACCTTGTTGCTTGCAGGACGTTGAGAGCCTTCAGCCCTTTTTTGTTAGCTTGGGTAGTGCCCTTTTCTGGCAGGTAGAGTGCCCTTTCTAGCAACTATGTTGACAATGGCGAAAAGACAAAGCACCTGACTCAACTGTGCCCCTAATTCATCGTTTTGACCATTTTTTTTTTGTTTCGGTTTTCTACTAAAACAATTTTTGACTAATATGAGAGTTAGATTAACATACTAATGCGATTTTTGATTTGAAATCATGCAAGTTAGGCTATGAGCACTGAAATTTTCCTTTTTTGGGTCCAAGATAAGGTCCAGTTTTGGAACAATGGAATAATTTTCGAGAAAATTAGTCAACTTCATTAAAAATTCTCAAAAATTATTTTTTCAAACGGCCACTGCTCAACGAGCACAGAACCTACTCTTGAGATGCACAACCTTAGATCCAAAAACAATGGAAAAATTGCCCCTTGTCTAAAGGACACTGTATGGCAACGGAAAGTTGTCCCTTGTCTGAATAGCACCACAGCGCACTGTATGGCAACGGAAGGTTGCCCCTTGTTTGAACTGCACCGCAGCACACCGTAATCAGTCCTCAAAGTGACGATCACAACCAAACCCTCGGATACAGAGAAAACAAAGACGATCACAACCATTGCATGGACATAATCAAACTGGAAGTGTTTATGGCTGGACTTCAGAATGAAGTTGCCTACGTATCCCAAATATGGGAATCAAGCCTTACGTAGTTCCGGTTAAGGGACACTCGGGTATTAACCTCTCCTTTTGCGCTCTAACTTTTGCCAAAGCCGCCCTTTCTGGGTTTTCAACCTTGCAAGCTATTTTTCTTTTCTTTTTATTACTTTTCATTTCTTTTTCTTCTTTTCATTTTGTTCTTTTGTTCTTTTTTTTTTTGTTGTATTTTTCTTTTCTTTTTTTCTCAAATCTTTTCTTTTCTTTTTCTTATTCTAACTTTTGCCTAGGCCAGAAGCCTTGGACGACATAATTACTTTTTCGGCAGAATAAGTTTCAAGGACTATGACCAAGACGCCGTCTACAACGTCATAGACGACATCAAATACTCGACAGTCCCTACCGAATTAATGAAGAATTTAGTAGGCTGCCAGAGAGATTTCCATATATTTGTTAAGTTTCAACCAGATCTCACTATTAGAGGAGGAATTCCTTGTATTTTATTAACAAATGGGGACAATAGTTGGTTAGATGCAATGTCCCTAAAAATGAGAGAATGGTTTGATGTTAATGTAACCACTGTCATGATTAATGAAAAATTTTATTAATTTTATTTATGAAACCACTCAAAATTTTATTTACTTACTACATTTCCCTTATCATCAACTATTACATCTTGAGTCACATCACTATTTTTTACACTGATGATTACATTTCGTAAAACATTAGAAAATTCTACTGCATCCATAACAACTGATCCTCTACGATCAACTTCCTCTTTGCTAACACCAACCTTTGAAATCGACGGACCAGGATCAACATCACTAGTGTCATCACCACCTCTGCGTACATCAATCTCTGACAAACTCAGACAACCTCTACATTCATGAATAACTGAACCACTTTCCCCAAAACCTCCTAACAACAAATCTCTTCGCCTCTCCGGTAAACCAACTGACTTAGTCCGTGTCAGAATCAGAATGGCCTTCGTTGGAGGACAATGCCAAACATCAACATTATCATTAGTATATTTTTTAGATAACACAACAATAGAGGGGGCCCTCATTTGCGAATCTTTTGGCATGCCACTCGTAGAATACTTCAGGTACCCCTTCATTTTACAATACGTAACCCCCCTTTTAATATTGGAATTTTCAAGTCGATACTTCACCATCCATGGCACCTGTTTGTCGTTAATTGAACAATAACCATTCCCATAATAGACTAACTCGCATTGACAATCTACTAGGAAAATAAACCACGCCTGCAAACTGTCATTACCGTCTAACCTCCGATCATAAACATTTACTCTGACCAACCCACTAGCATTGGGTGCGCAAAGGGGGGAATATTTTATCAGTATTTTATCAACCTTAATACTTTTTTGTTTGTATCTTAACCTCAATTGCGAAAATAAATTAGGCAACGCAAGTTCAATACAACTGAAATCACTTGCCGAAACACCTTCAACAACCCCAGTTTTTATATCGTCCACCTCTATTAATCTGAACATTAAAAATAAAAATACATCAAATTACAATTCTAAACAGTTTTAAAGTACATTTGACTCCTTAAAGTAATTTTGCATTCCTTTCCACTAACAGTAGCAACCACTAAATATATGGCACCCTTTTGAATGCTTCCAACATTTCCCAACAGCGTATCTTTGTAGTCCGTCCAAACATCAACTGGGAAGAACCGGTCTACAACTTCTATCCCGTGACGAACGTACTCTTTGTGCTTGCCACCAACGAGCTTGAATCTTATTTTCTTTAGCATCCGAAAACGGTCGGACTGGTCAGGATCAACAATCCAGGTCTCAGGATTACCCTCGCCAACTCCAATAAATATCTTGTCAGGTGTAGGGACGGAATCTGACGGACTATTATCACTGATGACAAAAAACAACACGTGGTGGACCACAGCCTCGTCCTTAGCGTCTTGTCCCAATTGAACATTACCAATGAATTTGATACCCTTAACCACGATCTTGTCTGATTAACGGTGAGATCTCTTATTACCCAACTCAATACCATTAAGTAATCTCGCCACGCCTTTATTATCAAACTTAACGTCCCTTAATTGTTCATCGTATAGCTATAATTTCCTTACTCCCCTCTTAGTCTTCTTAATAAATTGGGGAATATTCTGAACGTACCGTCTGCGAACATACTGGGTCTTAAAAGGTGCACGACTACGGTAACTACGCCTATATCCACTGGCCGCTGGTGTCCTTGACCTCCGGTACGCAAGGGGGGTCCGGTAATGGCTACTTCCCATTCCTTCCATTTTTTATAAATAACTCCAAATCTTTTATATGAACACTTCTACAGGATCTGTTACCTCTGCTAACCCTTCTGTTCAGACACCTTAGCTTTGATATTTTTGCCCTCTGCTCTTCGTACACCGGAACAAACTTCACCAGAGCTCTCCGCCGGCTCTCTTCCCACAGTCCTAGTTGCCACGTCAAAAAGCGATCTACACACATTTGAGTGAACTGCCCGTAATTCTCGGGATACTCTTCTAAGAGTACAACATTGTATACTAAATAAATCGACAAAAATGGCAGAAAGAAAAGGAGGGACGAAACAAGGTACCAGAAAATCACCTCAGTGTAATAACTCTCCAACTGCAAAAGCATATCTCTCTTATCTCTCTCCACCGACAAATATCTGAGGCTGGACCCAGATATATAGACAGCTGCAAATACGGAGATTCGGAATTTAAAATTTGAATTCCCGCCCATTACTGTTCATTCACGCGGAATTCTGTGCACCTTTGCTTTATATCCAAGCAAAACCACCATGATCGTGACACATGGGTGGACAGGAGATGGCCACGTCTACTCACACCAAGCCCTGGCTACTCACACCAAATAGTGATTACTATTTGGTGTGAGTACGGATTTAATCTCCGCCTTACACGTCACCATCCGTACGTCCATCAACGGATGAAATTGCCTAACGGGTACAATTTCAACAGGGGGCGCTAGTAATATTATATATAGCGCCCCTCCCCAGCTGGTGTGACCTCCCCCTATATAAAGCCTCGACAAACAACATTCACACCTGTGTAAGTTAAGTGTTAATCACTAAATAAGCTAAATAATGCCTCGCCAAGCCTCTTTCCGTTTTTATGCCAAGAATGTTTTCCTCACCTACCCACAATGCCCATGCCCAAAAGAACAACTCTTAGAACTCCTCCAATCTCTCCTCCAACTAGCCTGTCAGCCATACTACACCCTTCCGGGTTTTCGGCCCAACGAGCCTTTCAAGGGTAAAAGTGTAGCTTTGTCCATGTCAAATGGTTTTGAGATCTCAAAGTCATCTGAATCTAGGAGAATGGCTGCTGTTTGCTGATGATGTAAGAGTCCATCTAATGGGGGCTGAATTTGCCCCTAGTGTTGTGTATAGGAACTCGATTGTCTTTCAGTAATACTTTCTTCTTTCTTCCCTTCTGGGATTTGCCATTCTTGCCGATCTTCATTAGCTTGAGAAATGTCCTAATTTTTCACTCTTTGAGCACATTTGAAATTCTTTTGCCCCTAGTTTGAGGGTTACTTCTGATCTAGCTTCGCAAGCTTCTTTTGATAACACCTGATCTTTTTGATCTGATTTTTCTCGCCCCTAGTTCGTGGGCTGCTTCTGATCCAACCACACAAGCCTGATATTGTGGTTGACCGTTGAACATTCTGACTCCAAGGTCAAGGTTTGAAAGCAAAGGGGGTCGAGTATCGAGGCTGAGAGCTATCCTAGGCTGCACAATCTGAAGAATGATTCCACACAGGTCTTCGCAGGACGGCGGAAAACATTTTTTTGAAATCTTTTAAGAAAGAGACTAGTTGCTCACACGGAAGACAATGTAGAACCAATCTAGATCATGCCAGGATCCTTCTCAGTACTCACATTGACAAGCATGATCTCAATCATTAAGGGCATCGCATGCCTCTCTTTCTCTCAGTTAATCAAATTTTTACAAATCCTAAGGAATTCCTTCCTCTTCGTTTTCACCACAGTGTTCAAAAAGTTTTGAAGAACTTAGGTCAATGTAATAATTTCAAGGCACATAAAAGTAAGTGAAAAGCACTGCCGTTTCAACACATCTTCTGGCACAACTGGCTTAGGGCAAGAACAAGCACAAAAGCATGAAAAAACACTACTGTTTCATTCAGATTTTCTGGCACAACTGGCTCCATGGAAGAAACAGACTCAAAAGAAAGAGAAAAAGACAAACACAAAACAAAATAGTGATGTCCGAGGTAACACTTCCTGGAATCACTCGACTCTTATACAACAGGGCTGACTCGATACAACAAGACAGACCCTAAACAAAAAGGCTGACTCAAAACAAAGAGACGGACTATAAACAACATAACAAAACAGACTCAATACCCAAGTCAGAAAGTAAAATAACCAGTATTCGCAAATGCTCAAAACAGTGCATGCCATACGCCACATCCGGAGTAAACTGAGAGCCGCCCGCAGGTGGTTCATCCCCTAATCACATACTCGCACTATCCTCCAAGTTTATTGACCTAGTGACAATAGATTTTGCTGAGCTTGGTGGGAGGACAACCCCATTGTCAAACAAATCCTGTACTTCGTGGCGAAGTCGAAAGCAATTGTCGGTGCTATGACCGGTTTGTTGATGGTACGCACAGTATTGGGTAGCATCATGACCGGGTAAAAGACGATTAGGGAGTGGCCGAGGCTCAAGGGGTTTGAGATGGCCTTTTTCAGTAAGGATTTGAAGAGCCTTGGACAAAGGCTTATAGAGGGCATGGAAGACCCTGCGACCTAGGGGTTGATACTTCGAGGTTTGTGGATTTTTGCTATGCGCACTAGAAAAAGGGTCGGCAGGTACTGGCTTGGTCTGCTGATCTTTCTCGGGTGCAGGGTTAGAGTTGGAAGGAATGGTTCTGGCACGATGGCCCTTTTCCCGATTTTCCCCTTGCCTCAAACTGCCCTCGTTCTGAGTGACGAAAGTGGCATCCACAGTTTTCGCAATAACTACGAGCACTTGCTGTTTATTCAGTCGTCCGGCTTTCAAAGCCTCAACAGCCCACAGGAGTTGTTCATAGGGATCAGTGTCTACCCCCACCTCGTTCTTACCACTCGCCTCAACTTGGTCAAAGGTTTGGGTTGCCACCTCAGTGCGAAGCCCGGTTGTTGCTGACATGTCACTGCCCATACTTAGGAGGACTTCAGGTTGGCTGAGCTCAATTACAATTCACCCCAAGAGCGGGGGCTCCTCTGGTGTGAAATTTCCGGCATGTGACATGGTCAATGGCGGAGCCGACATTCCGAAGGCTAGATCAGCCACAGCTCTCTGAAGATCGCCGATCATTCCCATTAGCTCAAAAGTGGTGGGCTCACGAGTTTGAAATGATTGGGGTTCCCAGATTGGATATGCGGTAGGTGCCCTTAACGGGCGTTGCTTTTCAACATCGGTCTCACCCTGCATGGCGATTCCCTGGTTTAATGCTGCTACTATAACCACAACTTCTTCTGAATTCTGCGTCATCATAAGTCTGCTGAATTGAACAGAGGTGGTGTGACTGGTGACCAACGGATCAGATGAACCGGTGAGCCTTGACTGGCCTTTCTCTGCCTTGCCCCAGCAAAGGAAAATACTGATTGCTCTGAACTGAATCTCTGACCTGACAAAGTCTACCAGCACAAGTCTAATGCACCCAGGGGATATTGGACCCCTCTAAAGCTATAGTTCTGCGACACCTTGCAAAAGAGAAAACATACGGCATCTCAGCCCGATTTCAACAGAACAGATATAAGCATGATTGTGCTCTCTATTGAATTCTGCCCAAAATTCTACCTGTAAACTGATACCCTCAGGTAAAACTGGTTTCCCCAAACACTGATGCCCTCAGGCCTGATACCCAGACTTGCAAACTGATACATGCATTCCTATAGAGACACACTCTAAAAGCACATAGCAAGCAAATGAGAGCCAAGACACCCCTATGTTGGGGTAGGGTTTCCTTGTCCTATTTTGTCAGGAGCTAGGGTTTCACTATGCACATAGCAGTTTCAAACAACCTATAATCGGGTAAGCAACCTGCCCTAGTTTGGAATAGTCACTACGGATTGCGAATATGCACTAGGTCGAATGGCCAAAAAGGGTGCCCCGATAACAACAGGGGTTTGTGTCCCCATCGTGGCAGAGCCCGTAACCGGTCCACCGTATGGCATACAGCCTCAGGCTAACCGTGCAGGAATAGCAGACGGCGAACACGGTGTCCTAAGTGCACCAATGCTAATGCAATGCAAAGAGACACATAAGCGTAATCAAAACAAGATATCACGAGTTCGAGTCGAGTTCTCTAAATCCCCAGCAGAGTCACCAAAAATTGTGGACGCGCCCTTGGGAACTCCCAGAAAATCAGCGCGCGCTGCACCTGTGAGGGCGAGGCGAGGATCTTGTCTTGTTCTCTGAGCTACCACAGTTCGGACTCAAATGTCACGTTTCTGAATCTAATCTTACAATGTGCGATGTAAGACCGATAAATCACCAAAGAGTCCAAATCCGACAAATCGTTTTAGAAAACTGATTTTTAATAAAGAAGTGCCAAACATAGACTACTTTGACAGATACAGAGTCACCACCTAAATATTTTATTTTGGGGGAATTTAGGAAACCCTGACTCGTGCCTAAGGCCACGTGTCCGTCATCACCAAAGTTGCCTCGACTCGAGAACTTGGGTACGAGAGGGGAAGGTCATATAATGAGCACCCCCGCTCGCCCGATCAAAGATCGGCCTGTACTAAACATGATATTTTGTTTTTGAAAACACATGTGTTCTTATTCCTATTAATTAGCTAGAATTACTATGTAATGCGCACAGCATACAAGTATAGACTAGATCGCCTAATTTGGAACAAAACATTGCATATCCGTTTGTTTGAAAATGGTTTGAAGTTTGCTACTCGTAAGGAGGCTAAATCGAGGATTTCAATGAATTATTCCAATTCAAGTAATCCAACCTTCACCCACAGGCAATCAGGCAGTTAATCACATAAGCAGTTAGCCTCATGGCAAACATGCTTTCATGGCAGTCAATAACACACATGCAGTACGCTAAAGCATAAACACTCACAGTGTACTCCGAGCCAAAACAAGGAACTAGTTAGAAATCATGCATGATCCTAGTTCATGTTAAGATGGCTAATGCAACACATGCGAAAATGCAGCTAAAATAGGCTTGGCTATTCTAGAATGTCATGTGAAATACAACTTGGTACATGTATTCAAATTGGAATTGAAATACAATGCAGTTAGTATGATGCGCCGAGCCCGGTGCATGTAAAACAGATGAATGGATACACGCATGCAAGCATAAGGTGTGCTAAATGAAACATGCCCTAATACTAACCATCGTAAGCTGTTAAGTAAAAGGGAGAAAGAAATGGGGGTTTGAAGACATGCATCACACACGCGCACGCTTATTACAATATTACGCCCTCTCGAGGGAGGGACCGAATAAGGAACTAACTAGCTATTTTAAGCTAATTGAACTAATTATTACACAACAAATTAATTAACTAATCCTTGTTAACTAATTATTACAAAACAAATTGAAATAGCTAAACGCATTAACTATTAAAGTACAAACCAAAGCGTAAACTAGCTATCTAAGCATAGCAGCTAAGGAAAGCAGCAAATCAGGAGCCTCAGAGGGAGAGGAATGCATGCAAGCCCAGTCGCCTCGTTTGGAAATCCAATGCGATGCCCCGATTTGCCTCCGTTTTCATTTGTTCTCAGAATACTGCACCGAGCTCCAGGAAGCTAAAACTCCACCTTGGGAACCTGTGGGAGGGCTGCCGACTAGTTGTTGAGGAAGGAGACCACCTGCCGACAACTTTCGGTGCTAAAAACTAGAAAAAGTGGTCGGCCAGCTAGGTTTACTGGTCGGCCGACCACTTCTTGCTGCCAAACTGCAATTTACTACAACAGAGAGCAAGAAAGGGCATGGCAATGTATTTGCAAGATATGTGCGCACAACCACCCTCCCTATCATGTCATAAGCTCAAGAGGAGTGCAGTTCTCGACCCTCAGGCCACCAATCGCGCATTTCAATGCATGATGGCCAAGAGGCGAAGTTGTATAATTCAATGTAAAGAAAGAATGCACAAGTAAACACATAAAGCCTAGAAGTCTATCATGTATAATCAAGAGCGTTGGCGACTGGGAATCAAGGCACTTTTCATCACTTTAAGTATGAAACGTCCCTCTTTTCCTGTGTTTGGACTAACACCCATTCCAAACAACAATGCAACACATAACATGGCATACTCAATGCTATGAACTACATGGCATACGCAATGCACAATGGACTTAAACCAAAATGGATAGGCCTCAGCTATGCCCAAATTAGTGGCCATTGGTGATAAAATTAAGGCACAAAAGGCAAGGTATGCATGCACGATGCATTGGCCATCCAAGTAGGCCTAAGAGCACAACCCTCAAGAAGGCTCAAGGAGTGACAAATGTGCAAGTGTGACAACACCAAGTGCACTGAAATTAGACAAGAAATGATGCCAAATCACTTAAACAATGCAAGTAAAGCACACAAAAATCCTAAAGCATGAAAGCTAACAAAGAGGATTACTCTAGAGACATGCAACACATGGTACAAAGGCACGAACCAACCATGGACAGAGCTGAAATAGGTCAAAACATGGTCCAAAACATGCTAAGATGAGGACTCAAAGACCTAGGCATGCGAGCATACAAGCTAAGCCATAAACTAGGCAACAATGCACAACACTCAAAGACACTTAAAGAGTGAATGAAGTGGGAACATGGCAATGCTAAAAGCTCTGAAATGTCATGGTAGATGATGCCAAATCATGTACACAACACAAATGAAGCATGTAATGGTGCTCAAAGCTTGAAGCAAGCAAGAGCACTTGTACTATAAGTATGCAAAACATGAAACATGTGATCAAGGCAACCCAAAATGGTCCTAGAACATGTTGAAATAAGTCTAAAACATGCATGGAAGGAAGCCAAAATAAGCTAGCATGAAGGGCATAAGGCATGATACATACAAGGCAAATAAGGTGGATTACACTACACCTATTAAGACCAAGCATGGGATGACTTAACCAACAAAAATTAGAGTTATATCATGGCATAATAACCCCAAATAAGCACTGAAATAATGGCTCGTAAGCTAAGGCATGAAGGCATACACAATGACTCATGTTAAGGCATAAAGGGGAAAACCCCCCAACGCATTGAATGAGTGATAAATGCAAGTGCATGAGCATGAAACATGGACTGAAATCAGATAATAAATGATGCCAAATCATTCAAATAGTCCAAGTAAAGCATGCTAGGGGACTTGATGCACAAAGCTAACAAGCTAGGTTGAGCCAAAGCTATACAAAGCAAGGCATGCATGGTCAAAACAACCAAAATCAAAGCTAAGGCATGTTAAAACATGGACAAAAGCTTCATGAAGTTAAGCCAAAAGCATGCTAGAATGGCATGTTAAAGCATGAGACACACTAGGCTATTTCATGGAAATACACTACGAGTGCATGGAGCATGCAAAGGGTGACCAAACCAAACCCTAACAAAGGTATGACATGGTAAAAAAAGTCGAAGAACATGCTGAAAAGGAAAGAAAACAAGCTAGAATGACATGCTACTTCATGAAGCATACAAAGCTAGTGCGTGTGATTTACACTACAAGTGTATTAACCATGCAAGGGATGATCAGGACCACCAAAAACAGTGGCATGCCACAGCAAAACAACCCCAGATACATGCTAAGAACAAGCCAACACAAGCTTAACAAAGGTGCTCAAACATGAGGCATATGAAGCTAGTAAACACAATACAAGGAGAGGGGATGGCCCTCTCCTATTTAGGACTCCAAAACCACCTCTCCACCACTGAAAATCCTCTGGATTTCAGTGGTAGAAAGGTCATGCAAAGATGATCCCAAAGCTCAAAAAGGAGGCACAAAAGTAAGGCCAAACAAGGCCTAAGAGGGGGTAAACAACCCCAAACACAAAAGTGACCTTAAACAAAGATCTTAAACACACAAAAACAGAACTTTTTGCAGTAGGAAGCTAAGCTCAAAACAGCATGCAAAAGGGTTCAAAAGCTTAAGCAAGAATTGGGGTTTTAAGGGTTAAAGACTCACCCTTGATGAGCTTCTTCAAGGTTGCAACTCCAGCAGGTTTTTTTGAGCTTAAACCAGTCCAAGAACACCAAAAACAACCCTTAGCACCTCAGCAACCCAAGGATGGTGTTTGAGTGTGTGTTTGTGTGTTAAACTAAGACAAAACTACAATTTTGAAGTACAAAAATGAAGCAACAAGAAGATATAGATACAAGACTATATGTATCCCTCAAGGCCCTTTTTTCTGAACCTAGAGGAGGGAGAAGATGGTTCTCCCTTATAGAGAACCAAAAGCAAAGCTTCTTGGAGAAGCTAAGGTTGAAGGCAATCCCTTCATACACGTGTATGGAGGATAGCTTCAGCGCTCTCCAGTTGTTCCAGCTGGAGGAAAATATCTCCAAAAATATCTCCAAAAAAGAAAAGCTAAGGTTGAAGCCAGCTACTTCAAGTGGTTGGCCGACCACCACATGTGGTCTCCCAAGACAACAAGTGGTCGACGATGGTGGGAGATGATCAGCACACTGAAAACAAGCCAGGGATGGGGTGGCCGATCAGAAAAGATGGCTCAAAGACCTAGGAGACCAGTTGTCAGATCAAAAAACTGGTTGGCGGAAAGAAAAGTGGTCTCCAAGAAAAAAAACTGGTCTCCCACCCTCGTACGACCTTCCAAACAAGGAAAACAAGGTTTGCACCGAAAACAAACCAAAACGGATGCAAGACGAAAGTTTGGGAGGCAAAGCGCGCAGCCGAGAGCCTCGAAAACTAGCTGACAAGCACCAAAAGTGGTTCACGACCACAAAAGTGGTCTCCCAAACCACAGTGGCCCTCTAGGCCAAGGAAACAAGGTGTGTTCAAAAACCACGCCAAACGGAGAATGTTAAGCGGTCCCGAGACAAGGCACGCGGCCGAATGCTCCGAAAACTGGAAACTAGTTTCCAAACGGGAAAAGTGGTCTACGACCACAAAGAGATGGTCTACAAGACCTCTCCTTCCCTCAGGCAAGGAAAACAAGGCTTGGTCCGCAAACCGAGCTAAAACACAAAGAGTTCAGAGGCCCGGAGGCCAGGCTCCGAGTTAAAATTCCGAAACCTCAAAACGAGCACGACTTGCGCAATCACCGAGCGCTCAATCGATGATGTATAAGTCTTAAGGTCGGTAAAAAATGGGGTGTCTATACTTATGTGATGCTCAAAGTATGGGAATTCACAAATCACACTATGTAGTCTGTCAATTGCCTGAAAATAATGAGTTCATTATATCCAATCTATAAGATTTTTTGCTATACTATAAGTTTAAACTACTAAATAAATAATACCACATAATACTTCAAAGTATCAAATAAATTATTGTTGTGAACAATACAATAAACCATTTGCCAAAAACCATGTTGAGAAGAAAAAAATACATTTTGTATATGACAACAACAACAACAACAACAAAATTCAAAACTGAGAGGGGCACGTGACCCTCTTGTCCCTTCTTTCCCTCCACCTCTGTAACATCCTGAAAATTCTCACAAAAATACACAGTAATGACACAACTATTTAATCCAAAAAGTCATCTTTCTCATTGAACTAAGAGTTAAGAGATTACAATTCAACAGGTACATTCCCACAATATCCGAGATTCGTTTTTCAGTTCAATGAACTAGATGACCTTACAAAAGATAAGCCCCTTGGGCATACAACGTCACAAGATACATTCGGTAGTCTAGTTACAAAAGTCCCAATTTAAAACAACCAACACACCCTTGACATCAACTATTCCCAAAAAGAGCTAGTGCTTGAGCCAATCAATCAGTGAGGTTGTACTTCGTCAACTCCTGCAAAATAAAATAGGGTTGAGCTATATGCCCAGTAGAAACACATTTAACCAAGTATTTAATCCTATGAATAAGATTATGGCATCATTGCGACAAAGCTTTACAAAGAAATATATCTTCATAGATAATCTTTAACAAATCCTATAGAACCATGATAACCTAACATTGATAGCAACCATTCATGTAATCAAGCATAACAATTAAACATTTATCAAACACCCCAATTGAATATTCACAACCATAGAAAGCAAGCCACAAATTCATCTGCACGAGTCCAATTGAGAGCCCCCGTTGCTTTTTTTTTTTTTTTTTTTAAAAAAAAATGCCCCACATTTATCGACAATTATACGGTAGGAAGTGGGCACCTTAAAGAAAACTATCCGTTTTTCCATTTTCACCGACTGTAATACAATGAGACTATGTGGACACCCAAAAATATTTTTCCCACATTCGTCCAGTAATAAGCCTAGATAGGGCATTTGGGCACCTTTTAAACTCCCCGCGCAGGTACCAACACAACACCACATTTCCAAAACTGACTCAATTCGGACTCATGCATCATTAACAATTCAATCACATTTTTCCAATTCCATCACAAGCACCCAACATCATGATGGCTGAACACCACATAAGATTCAAAGAATAATAATAACATCCAAGCCACAATTCCTTTACTACACCAACATCCACATCTTTCGTCTCTTTATTATTCACAACATTGTATGAATCAAAAGAAATTCCATTTAGTTTAGTGTTTTCTACTCAATTTGAAAATTTTGGGTTTTATCAAATTTGGGGATTTTTCTCTTTTATCATAGACATAGGTTTTAACAACATTTATATCCATGTTTTAAAAGAAAAAGTTAAGAAATTTCAAGCAAAATGGTTTAGTTATGTACAATAAGGGTTTAATCCAACAAGACCCTCAATTAGCTCATAAATCACAACAATACCATGAAATTTCTCCACAATAAAGAAATACAAGGGTAAAGGTGTCCCCACCTCAATAATCAAGCAAAGAATCCAAGCTCCTACAAGAATATTTCGCAAACCCACAATCCAATCAATAGATAATGATAATCTTCAATTGTTCTTTGCTCCTAGCAAGAGATTTTGGTTGGATTTCAAGTGTATCAGGGGTATTTTATGGAGGAAATTTAGGGCTTTGTAGAGAGAGAAAGATGAGTTGGAAGATATAAAAAGAGAGGTGAGAGAATGATCTGGAATCATCATATTTAAAAAGCTAATATTGCGACTCTCGCTCGAGCGTGACTTGTTACACTCGAACGGTCAAACTCAATCTGAATGACTTGCTCGAGTGACAACTTTTTCACTCGAGCGGAAAAAGAAAGGCCTCAGAAGTTTTGCAATGCTACAGTGAAACTATTGGGAGCTAGCATTTCACGCTCGAGTGAGACTTTCTTCGCTCGAGCAACAAGAAACTGGAAGCAACAATTCTGCGCTTGAGCGACACTTCCCTTGCTCGAGCGACCCTCAAAACAAAATGTCACGATCTCTTCCCCTTAAGAAATTTTGCCCCTGAAATTGACCTTTGTCTCCCACCTGATATGACATATGGCAATATTAATATATATATATATATACATATATTCTAGCTTTTTACCATTTTCATTGTACTACTCATCAACCTTTAACAATCCTACTAGTAAACAACATACATAAATATCCACTTGAACACAAGAGCCAGGAACAAGGGAATAATAGAAAATTTTGGTTCACTTCCAATACGACAATGATTCAAGGCAACACTAATACACTTGTAAATCCGCTAGAACATCCAACTGGATATGATACCACCTTAAGCTCAAAGACAAGAATAAAGGAAACATTAAGAATATGTAGCTCATGTTTAATTTCATTAGATACCCAAGAAAAGCAAGGAAATTATTACATCACGAACTTGAGAATAATTCTAGATATTTCTCGCAGACTTCGGCTTCTCGTTCCCATGTCACTTCCTCCACACCATGATGATGCCACAACACCTTAACTAAAGGAATTGTCTTACCTCTCAACACTTGTTCTCAGGTGTCAAGAATTTGGATCGGTTTCTCTTCATAAGATACATCATCATCCACCTCGATTTCTGTCCAATCTAACACGTAAGAGGGGTCGAGTTCATATTTATAGACCGTGGACACATGAAACACATTATGGACTCCCGAAAGCTGGGGCGGTAAGGCAAGACAGTACACCACCTCCCCAATCCGTTGGATGATATCATTGGGACCAATAAATCTAGGTGATAACTTTTCACTTTAGCCAAACCTCATTAAGCCCTTCGTAGGAGAGATCTTCAAGAACACATGATCACTGATTTCAAAGGATAAGGGTCGTCTTCTCCTATCTACATAACTCTTTTGCCAACTTTGAGCGGTAACTAACCTTTTCTGAATGAGGGCTATTTTCTCGGTAGTTTCATGAACTTAATTTGGGCCTAACAAAGGTGAATCTCCTATTTCAATCCAGTACATTGGTGATCTACACGGATGCCCATACAATGCCTCGAAAGGTGCCCTCCCAATACTTGCTTGAAAGCTATTATTATAAGCAAATTCATCCAAGGGTAGGTGCTTCTCCAAAGACCCTTTAATAGCTAACGCACATGCCCTCAACATATTTCCAAAATCTGGATAACACGTTTAGATTGCCCGTCAGTTTGTGGATAGTATGCAATACTAATGTTCAATTGAGTACCCAAGGCACTTTGAAGATTCTGTCATAACCTGGCTGTAAAGTAAGGGTCTCTATCAGACACTATACTCACTAGTACCCTATGGAGGTGAACAATCTCACGAACATAAAGTTCAACTAGGAATTCGATGGGGTCCCCCATAGTCATAGCGAGGAAAAAAGCCGACTTAGTGAGTCTATCGACAATCACCCATACCGTATCATTACTTTTTTGAGTCCTAGGGAGGCTAGAAACAAAGTCCATGTTGATGTGTTCCCACTTCTATTCGGTAACTAGAAGAGGTTATAACAATCCATCCGGTCTTTGGTGTTTAACCTTAACTTGTTGACATGTCAGACATTTGGACACAAATGAGACTACATCCTTTTTCATTCCCCTCTACCAAAATTGGCGGCTTAGGTCATGATACATTTTGGTGCCCCCCGGATGCACAACAAGGCAGGAATGATGGAAGTCCCTCAAAACTTCATTTCTCATGGATTCAGGTACAAATAATCGATCGAGGTAACGAACACTAGAGTCTGCATGAACATTTAAACCCCTTTCTTCCTTCTCATGATGAATTCTCCTTTTAATTGCCTCCACTTCTGGATCACCCAGTTGTGTTTCAATTACTCTTGCAACAAGGGTTGGTTGTGTGATGGTGGTAAAGAGGGTAGCATGTCCCGGAGATTCACCAAGCTGTAAGGAAAATTCATTGGCATCCCCCATCATCTTCCATTCACTCATCACTAGATTGGCCATCGTACTTACTGATTTTCTACTGGCATAGGTTTAAGTCTTTCTGGGAGAATAAGTATTTGAGGCTTTTGTGGTCAGAGAAGACTTCAAATTTTTCACCATAGAGGTAGTGTCTCCATAACTTCAAAATGAAAACAACAGTGGCAAGTTCTAGGTCGTGAGTCAGGTAGTTTCTTTCATGAGTCTTCATTTGGCGCAAGCCATATGCTACCACCCTTCCCTCCTGCATTAGAACACATCCCAATCCCTCTCTTGAGGCATCACAGTACACTGTATAACCTAACCCTCGTTCCGGAATGATAAGGATCGGAGCGGTGGTCAATCTAAACTTTAATTCTCGGAAGGAATTCTCACATGCTTCGCTCTAAACAAGCTTTATTCCCTTACGGGTCAATCTAGTTAATGGTGACGCTAAGGAAGAGAAATTCTTTACAAATCGGCGGTACTAACTGGATAAGCCTAGAAAGCTACGAATTTCTAAGGCGTTCTTAGGTTACTCCCAATTTAGCACAGCTTCTATTTTTGAAGAATCCACTATGACTCTGTCTCCCAAAACTACATGACCCAAGAACTTTATTTCCAAAAGCCAGAATTCACATTTCTCATATTTCACGCATAACCAGTGCTCCCTAAGAAGTTGTAACGAAGATGCCCTTCATGCTCCTCTTCAGAAGGTGAATAGATAAGAATATCATCTACAAAGACGACCATGAATTTGTCAAGGAACTCCTGAAAGATCCTATTCATTAGATCCATGAATGTAGCTAGGGCGTTAGTCAACCCAAAGGGCATAACCAAGAACTCGTAATGACCATATCGGGTACGAAAGGCAGTCTTGGGGATGTCCTCTTCTCTAACTCGAATTTGGTGATAACCCAGCCTTAAATCTATCTTGGAGAAACAACAAGAGCCCTTAAGTTGATCGAAGAGATCGTTTATTCTAGGCAAGGGGTAGTTATTCTTAACCATGGCTTAATTCAATTTACGATAATCTATGCACAATCTCAAGGACCCATCTCTTTTCTTCGCGAACAAAGTCGAGGCTCCCTAAGGTGACGTGCTAGGGCGTATAAAGCCCTTACTAAGTAACTCTTGCAATTGTTCCTTCAGAACCACTAATTCAACTAGGGCAAACCTATATGACAACAATGAGATAGGTGCCGTACTCGGAAGCAAGTCTATGGTGAACTCTACCTCCCTATGAAGAGGCAATTCTGTAAGATCGTCAGGAAAGACATCGAGGTATTCACGCACTACCCTTGGGAATTCATCCCAAACTACATGACTTCCGTCATCCCAAAGGGTTGCTAAGAGGAAATTAAATTGACCCCAGTTACGTGGGTAGTATGAGGAGGGTAAGGATCTATCATACCTATCCCCCAGAAATGTGAAGCAATCATTGCTTGCAGTACACACTGTAACTCTCTCCCGATGACAATCTATTATCACTCGGTACGTGAACAACCAATCCATTCTGAGGATAACATCAAAGCCAGGCATTTTCACCAGTACAAAATTAAATAGGACCTGTCGACCTGCCACGTCAATTACACACCCCTGACACTCCTGGGTCAGAGTGACCTTACCCTCTATCGGTGACTCCATTGTAAGCGAAGCCTGCAGTTGCCTACTCTCTAATCCCAACAATGGTGCAAATGATATAGCAATAAATGAATGAGATGCCCTAGTGTCAATCAACACATTAGCCCAAGTATTGAAGATGAGGAATGTATCTCTCACAACTGATGGCCCTATAGCTTGCTCAGAAGCGGTGACACCATACACTCTTCCTTATGACCTCTGCTTCCCTACATCACGTCTTTGAACATAAGCTTGTTGTGCGGATTGAGCAAACGTGGCTCCCTGAACTGTCCTGGATGCTTGTCCTGATTGAGCCGGCTGATAAGATTGCCTCTGTCCCTGGCCCATCTATAGATCTCCAGACTACCTAGATCCTGCCACCCCCAGAGTCCCTACTTTCTGTCGACAGAACTTCTTCAAATGCCCTGGTTGACCACATTGATAACAAGATTGTGGCTGACTCCTATTCTGAGGTTGACCCTGTGGACGCACAAGCTGGGACCGTGCTCCACCTTTCTGTCCGCACTTTGCAGCCTTGTGACCCATTTGGCCACATCTATAACAAGTGCCGGTAACTCGAGTCATATTTCTCGAACTCTTGCCCGTCACATAACTAGGCGATTTAACTTGTTGTAGAGGTGATTGCAAGGATGATGATGAACCCCTAGACCTCTTTGAAGAACCCGTGTCACTTCTAGCATCTGAATGTCCTACTCTCTTCAATCTTTGCCTTGCCTCTTCGGCCTCTACAGTAATCTTCACATGAGCTGCGGCTTCAACTAAACGGTCATAATCACAAATCATATTGCCAACCACCTTCATCAAGATTTTCGGGCTTAACCTTTTCTAAAATTCAAGGCACCTTTGCTTTTCTGTTGCCACTAATTCAGGTGCAAAACGAGATATGCTAGTGAATTTAGCCTGAAACTCCGCCACAGGTACATCTAACTACAATAATTGTTCAAACTTCTCTCTCAATTGCTCCCTAGTCGTGGGATGGAGGAATTTGTCTTGAAAAGATTGCAGAAATGCTTCCTAGATATGTTCAACCCCATGCTTTATGGATTTCCACCACTGCCCGGCCTTCCCCTTCAATTGGTAGGCCGCTAATGCTACTCGCAACTCATTTTCTTGAATGTCTAAGATCTCAAAAGACTTGACCACTTGCTCCAACCACTTGTCAGTTTTCATTGGATCGAGTTCATTGCTATACTCAACGGGATTGGAACGAAAGAATTCATTTTTCAAAAAAGAAGCTCTCGTTTCCCCTTCAATAGTTCTAGCCGCTTGCTCGGCTCTCAATATTTCCATGGACTCCCGTAGAGCCCCTACCATTTCCCTAGTCAAGACCCCTATAGCTTCTTAGGCCGGTGGAACGGGTATATTATTTTGACCCACTCCTTCTTGCGGAGGGATCTCGGGTTGGGTTGGAATGTTCCGGCCTCCTCGACAGGGTCTACCGTGAGCTCTAGCATGTCTAGACATCTATAAGAAATAAGGACAAGATTAAATTCAAGACCAACTTTCCATACCTAAGTGTTCCATTCTTAATCCTCATACTTATTCACCAAGTAAACACACAAACTTCCCCATAAAATAATCCAAACAAGCACACAAACAATCACACAAAAGCACACAGGAGTTGTCCTCCCTAGATATCAACTAATTCCATGGCAATCAAGGACCTCCAAGTGGAAAGAATAGTGATCAAGTTCCTTTCCAAAAGGACTTCGACGAATGCAACGGACAAAGCCACATCATAGAAGTCTAACCCCACACCCATATAATCACATAAAGACACATAACACACAAGGTATCCTAAGCATTCTTTATTGGCCTAGGGATCCTATTGTGACACATGTCACTTCCTACGAACCCAAGATATTCTAGCCTATGGCTCTGATACCAATTTGTAATGCCCTGAAAATTCTCACTACAATACACAGTAATGACACAATTATTTAATACAAAAAGTCATCTTTCTCACTAAACTATGAGTTAAGAGATTACAATTCAACAGGTACATTTCCACAATATCCAGGATTCGCCTTTTAGTTCAATGAACTAGATGACCTTACAAAAGATAAGCCCCTTGGGCATACAATATCACAAGATGCATTCGGTAGTCTTGTTACAAAAGTCCCAATTTAAAACAACCAACACACCCTTGACATCAACTATCCCCAAAAACGGCTAGTGCTTAAGCCAATCCATCAGTGAGGTTGTACTTCGTCAACTCCTGAAAAATAGCATAGGGTTGAGCTATATGCCCAGTAGGAACACATAATCCTATGAATAAGATTATGGCATCATTGCGACAAAGCTTTACAAAGGAATTTGTCTTCATAGATAATCTTTAACAAATCCTATAGAACCATGATACCCTAACATTGACAATAACCATTCATGTCATCAAGCATAACAATTAAACATTCATCAAACACCCCAAGTGAATATTCACAACCATAGAAAGCAAACCACAAATTCATCTGCATGAGTCCAATTGAGAACACCCATTGCTTCCATTTAAAAAAAAAAAAAAAAGCCCCCATATTTACTGGCAATTATACGGTAGGAAGTGGGCACCGTAAAGAAAACCATCTGTTTTTCCACTTTCGCCGGCTATAATACAGCGGGACTGTTGTGGACACCCCATTTTTGACCACCCTTGAGACTTGGGCGCCTTAGGTTGATCACTCGGTAATGAAAGTTGTGTTATGCAAATGTTCAATTTCTTCAGCAAGGAGAGCTTCTAACTCCCAACCTTACACCGCATTTTGGACCAAAAATAGTTTGACCAAAATTATTTTAGACCTTAAAACCCTCTCTTTCAAAATATTTTTGAAAATGTTTCTACGATGTTCCGAGGCTCGCATTTCGTTAAATGTTGCGCTTTTCGGTAAATCGAGCAAGGACAAAGTGGAAATAAATGAAAGAGAGATGAACTCTTTGAAAAATATTTCAAAATATCTTATTTTTAGGTTTGGAGTTGAAGAAAATAGGAGAGGAGGGAAGAAAACTAGTTTGGGAGAAGTTAGGCATGAATCTAGTTTGGACAAAATTGAGTAGCCTTCATTAACATAGGCATATCTATTTGTACACTTATAATTTAGATGTGAGGCTTCTACCATTGGAAATTAGACTTCTAGGGCTTTAATTTAGACTTAATAATGACCTGAAAAGGATTCCAATTGAAGGAGATATGCCTGTTTGAAATCGGGCTAGAAATAGTTTTTTGTGGCTGGCCACAAATAGTGGCGTTACGGCGAGTAGTGAAAATTTTGACCTCTTTTTGAGTAGATTTACCCAATTTTATGGGGTTTCCATCCACTAATGTGTTTTTCCATCCACCATTGATGGCTTGCCGCCCATTAATGTCAAAAAATAGATATTTTGCAGATATTTATGCCAGCTGTTTCCAGATTGCTCCACATGTCCCTATATAGATATTTTGACCTAAAGCTCATATTTTTTATATATATACTTGACCTTCTCTATTGGTTTTAAAGTTAGAAAATTTTGGAGCAAAATTCTCTCTCTCTTGAAATTTTGTGCTTAGTTGCTTAGTGTCTCTACACTTTTGTCTATTAACCCTTGACCAAAGTTGCTTCTCTTTGGGCTGAGGTTACTTGAGACCCTCTTTGAGCTTTAGAAGGTGGTTGTGGCTTGCTTTTTTGCCTAATTTTTTCCTTGGCTTCAAGAGGTATAACACTTGCTTTGTTAGCTTGTTTTACATACTTGTTTTGCTATTTTCTTCTACTGTTTTGGGGCTGATTTTGAACTGTAAAAAACTCTATTTTTGTGGCTTAAAGATGGTGGTTTGAGGCCATTTTCAGTTAGGGGGTGGTTCACCCTTCTTACTTCTTTGTTTGAAAAGCTTTTGTACCTTTGTTCACCACTTTCAAACCAACTTTTTTGGCCATTTTAACCACTGAATTTCAGAGGTTTTTCAGTGGCAAAAAAAGTGATTTTAAAGTCCAAATTTGGAGGGATTAGTTTCCCCTCCTTGTGTCTTGTTTGCATGCTTAGTTAGCTTTATATGTTAGCATGTTTTTCTAGCTTTACTTAGCTCAAGTCCAACATGTTTTAGCCTCTGAAATAGCCTACTTTAGCTCTGTTTTGGGCCGATTCATTCATTTGAGTCTTGTTTGCATGGTTGTAGTACAATAGTCTTCACAAGTTGGTGTTTTAGGGTCTTAGACACCTTTTGTTTGAGTTGATAGCATCTTTTGGTGTTGTTTTTCACTCCATTTCAGCACTATAAACTCTGCAACCTCCCTCTTTGCTTCACTCTTTCATTTTCTTTTGAGGGTTGTTTCAAGCATGGGATCCTTTGAGCTTGAGATTGAGGTCATGCTTAATGGTTTAATCCTCCTTGAGGGTTCATTATCAATGGCATGATCTCTCTCTTGCCTTACATTTTCTCTTGGTTGACACTTCTTTAATCTTAGAGGACATTCACCAATGGACAAATTGATTAAAGAATGATTTGGTAACTAAATTGTGTAAACAAATTTGGCAAGTAAAAAGTGGCAAGATAAGCATTTCTTTGTGTTGCATTGCATGTGCTCAAATCGGACGTTAATTTGAACACAAGGAAAATGAGACATTTCATACTCAAAAGTGATGAAATGTGCCACTTTCCTAGGTCTCCATTGCCCTTGATCATCCATGATAGGGTGATGGCATTTGAGTCTTGATTCATTGAACTTGCACAAATTGGTCCCTTAGCCATCATGCATGGAAATTGCTTGATTGATGGTTTGAGGGCCAAATGTATCACTTCTTTGAGCTTGTATTGATGATAAGGGGTGATACATGGTACAAACAACCTTTAAAACCACCCCTTTCTTGCTTTGTTTTTTCCTCTGTTGCAGTAAGGAAAGACTTGGCTTCAGTGGCCGGCAAACCCTCATCAGTGGTCAGCAGGCCACCTCCAATGGTCGGTAACCCCTCAGTGTTGGCCAGCAAACCCTCATTTGCGGCCGGCCGGCCACCAGTGAAAAATTCAGTATTGTGCTTCTGAAGCAGAGCAGTGTTGATCTAGAGGAGGAAAACAGTGTAAGTGTTGTGCAACAGAGGCAATTAGTAGCAGACAGTGGATGTTCTTCAGGTGAAAAAACTGAGAATGCATGTATCCCTCGTTTCCCGAGGCCATTTAGTTAATTTGCTCAGTTAATTTGTTGTAGCTAATTCATGCAAATGTTGTAACTATTTAGGTAGATTAGTTAATTAATTCTTGTTGTAATTAATTAGCTTAGTTGCTTTGTAATTAATTAGTTAAGTATTTAGCTAATTAGTTTGCTTTGTAATATTTAATTAAACTTAGATAGTTAATTATTTAATTGTTTTACTTTATTAGCTTAGATAGTTAACTAGTTCATGTTGTGTAATTAATTAATTAAATAGTTTAGTCTAATTGATTGATTAATTAAGTGTGTTATAATAATTAATTAGCTTAGAGTAAGCTTTTTTTTTTTTTTTTTATTCAAAGTGTTGTAAGAGTTAGTTTAGTTGTGTAGCTTAGCTAGTTTCATTCAGACCCTCCTTCACGAGGACGTAATGTTGTAATATGTGTGCGTGTGTGCATGTATGTCTTCCAACCCTACGTCTTTCTCCCTTTTACTTAACTGCTTTTGATGGTTAGTTTAGGAGCATCATGTTTCAATTAGCTGTAGACACCCCATTTTTGACCGACCTTAAGACTCAGACGTCATTAATTGAGCGCTTGGTGATAGTGCATGTTTGTGCTCGTTTCGAGTTTCCGGAACCTTCAGCCGAGTGCCTTGTCTTGGGACTGCTTAAAATTCTCCGTTTGGCTTGGGTTTCAAACCATGCCTTGCTGCCTCTGCCTAGAGGGACACTGTGGTCCGAGAGACCACTTTTTGTGGTCGTAGACCACTTTTCATGCCCGTAGACTAGTTTTTGAGGCTCCCGGCCGCGCGCCTTGCCTCTCGGACTTTCGTTTCGCATCCTTTTTGGTTTCTTTTTGATACAAACCTTGTTTTCCTTGTTTGGAAGGTGGTACAAGGGTGGGAGACCAGTTCTTTCCCTTGGAGACCATTTTCCTTCCTGCCAGTCAGTTTTCTGGTCGGACAACTGGTTTTCTTGGTCTTTGGACCACCTTTTCTGGTCGGCTACCACACCATTATCTTGCTTTCATGCTGCAGACCATCTCCCTCACCACTTTCTTCCCTGGCCGACCACTTCAACTGGCTAGCCGACCAATTCCACTGGTCGGCCGACCAGTGTAAGTAGCTGGCTGACCACTTCAAGTGGTCGGTAGCTTTCCATCACCTTTTTGGAGATATTTTTAGGCCAGTTGTAACAGCTGGAGGGCACAAAAGTGATCCTCCATACACGTGTATGGAGGGATGGCTTTAGGCCTAAGCTTGTCCAACAAGCTTAACCTTTGGTTCTCTATATAAGAGAACCTTCCCCTCCTTCTCCAGGTTCAAAATTTTGTGCTTGAGAGATACATATACACCTTTGTCTCTATATTGCTCTTCTTCTTCATTTTTGTGCTTGAAAGCACATTTTCATCACACTTTAACACACAAACACACACTCAAACACCAACTCTTGTTGCTGAGGCTCTTTGAGGTTGGTTTTGAAGTTTTTGGACTGGTTTTGTTTCAAAAAGAGTGCTGGAGTTGCAGCTTTGAAGGTATTCTTCAAGGGTGAGAAACTAACCTCTTAAACCCTTGTTTTGGTTTAAGCTTTTGAACCTATTTGCATGCTTTTTTTGGCTTGACTTTCTACTGAAAAAAGTTTTGATTTTCAAGGCTTAACATGTTTGTTTCAGGTCTCTTTTGTGTTGGGGGTAGTCTACCCCCTCTTGTGCCTTGTTAGGCCTTATTTTGAATCTTCTTTTTAAGCTATTGGGACCACCTTGTTTTGGCCTTCTCACCACTGAAACTCAGAGGAATTTCAGTGGTAGAAATGGTGTTTTGAGGTCCCAAATAGGAGAGGGTCATCCCCTCTCCTTGTGTCTTGTATGCTTGCTTTGAATGCCTCATGTTTGAGCATGTTTGCTAAGCTTATGTTGACTCCATCTTAGCATGTATTTGGCGTTATTTTAACATGGCATACCACTGTTTTGGCTTGGTTTTGTCATTCCTTGCATGCCTTATACACTTGTAGTGTAAATCTTGCAAACTAGCTTTGTGTGCCTCATGAAGTAGCATGTCTTTCTAGCTTGTTTTGGGGCCATCTCAGTAGGTTTTTGGTGTTGTTTTAACATGCCTTAGATCTATTTTGGGTTGGTTTGATAGCCCTTTGCATGCTCCATGCACTTGTAGTGCAATTCCATGAACTAGCCTAATGTGTACCATGCTTTAGACTATCATTCTAACATGATTTTGGCTTAACCTTAAGAATCTTTTGTCCATGTTTTAGCATGCTCTAGCTCTTATTTGTGTTCTTTTGGTCATGCATGCCATTCTTTGTATAGCTATAATGCATTCTAGCTTGTTAGCTTTGTGTATGAAGTCCACTAACATGCCTTGCTTGGACTATTTACATGATTTGGCGTCATTTGTTATGTGATTTCAGTTCATGTTTCATGGTCATGCACTCACATTTGTCACTTATTCCATGTTTTGAAGGGTTGGTCCTTTATTCCTTAAACATGAGCCATTGTGTATGCCTTCATGCCTAAGCTTGTGAGCTATTATTTCAATGTGTTTTTGGGGTTATTTTGCCATGATATAATTCTGATTTTTGTTGGCGAGGCCATCCCATGCTTAGTCTTGGTAGGTTTAGTGTAACCCTCCCTTTTGGCCTCGCATATTCCATGCTTCATGCCCTTCATGCTAGCTTGTTTTGGCTTCCTTCCATGCATGTTTTAGCATCATTTTGACATGTTCTATGACTATTTTGGGTTGCCTTGACCATATGCTTCATGTTTTGCATAGTTGTAGTACAAATGCCTATGCTAGCTTTAAGCTCTGAGAACCATAGCATGCTTCATGTGCATCATGTACATAATTTGGCGTCATTTCGTATATTATTTCAGAGCATGTAGCATTGCCATGTTCCCACTTCATTCACTCTTTAAGTGCCTTTAAGGATTGAGCATTGTTGCCTAGCTTGTGACCTAGCTTGTATGCTTGTAGGCCTAGACTTTTGAGCTCCCATCTTAGCATGTTTTGGTCTTTGTTTAGACCTATTTGAGCTCTGTCCATGATTGGTTCATGCCTTTGTACCGTGTATTGCATGCCCCCTTTGTAGTCCTCTTAGCTAGCTTTAATGCTTAAGGACCTTTGCATGCTATACTTGTATTGTTTGAATGATTTGGCATCATTTCATACCTTATTTCAGTGCACTTAATGTTGTTACACCTCCATGCTTGTCACACTTTGAGCACTCTTGAGAGTTGTGCTCTTATGCCTAGTTGATGGGCCATTGCATTGAGCATGTTTGTCTTGATCTTCATGTCTTAATTTCACCATTTTGGCCACTGTTTTGGGCATGACTGAGGTCTATCCATGTTCGGTTTAAGTCCATTGAGCATGTTTGTTTACATTTTATTTGCATTGTGCATGCTTATGTTACATTGCATTGCATTGTGTATGCTATATTGTTGTTTGCATTGAGTATGCCATGTTGTTACATTGCATTGAGTATGCCATGTTGTTGCATTGCATTGTGTTTGCATGCTTGAGTTGCATTGCATTTGTTTGGATTGAGTGTTAGTCCAAAGATGAGGAACGAGGGACGTTTCATACTTGAAGTGATGAAACATGCCTCAATTCTCGGTCGCCGACCCTCTTGATCAAGCATGATAGAGGTCAAGGCTTTATATGTTTATTTGTGCATTCATTTTACATTGAATTGTGCAATTTGACTTCTCGGCCATCATGCATTGAGATGCGTGATTGGTGGCCCAAGGGTCGAGAACCGCACTCCCTTGAGATCATGAAATGATAGAGAGGGTGGTTGTGCACGCATACCTTGCAAATACATTGCCATGCCCTTTCTTGCTCTCTATTGCAGCAAACTGGAGAAGTGCAGCAACAAGTGGTTGGCAGACCAGAAAAACTAGCTGGCCGAGCACTTTTTCTGGTCTGCAGCAATGGAAAGTGGTCGGCTAGTGGTTAGCAATATCCTTGGGTGGTCGGCAGCCCTCCCACAGGTCCCCAAGGTGAGTTAGAAGCTTTCTGGAGCTTGGTGCAAGGTTCTGAGAACAATTGAAAACAAAGGCAAGTTGGGGCATCGCGTTGGATTTCCAAACAAGGCGACCGAGCATGCGTGCATTCTTCTCCCTCTGAGGACATTGCTTTATTGCTTTACTTAGCTTCTTTCCTTAGCTAGTAGATGCTTTGGTTTTGTACCTAATTAGTTAATGCGTTTAACTATTCAATTTGTGTTGTAATAACTAGCTAGTTAACTTGTTAGTTAATTAGCTTCGTTTTGTACTTAATTAATTAGCTTGTTAGTTAATTAGTTTTGTGATGTAATAATTAGTTTAATTAGCTTAGATTAGCTAGTTAGCTTCTTATTCGGAGCCTCCATCGAGAGGGCCAACTGTTGTAATAAGCGTGCGTGTGTGTGATGCATGTCTTCCAACCTCTATTTCTTTCTCTCTTTTACTTAACCGCTTACGATGGTTAGTTTTAGGGCATATTTCAATTAGCATCCTTTATTTTCAACACATTTACTTGAATACGTGTTCAACAGCATGTTATCAAGTTGCATTTCATATGCCATCTTAGAATAGCCGAGCCTATTTTCGCTGCATTTTGCATGCGTTGCATAAGCCATTTTAACATGAATGTTAGGATCATATATGATTTCTCACTAGTTCTCTGTTTTGGCTCGGAGTACACTGTGAGTGTTTATGCTTTAGCATCCTTGCATGCGTGTAAGTGCTGCCATGTTTAGCATGTTTTCCATGAGGCTAACTGCTTATGTGTTTAACTGCATGAATGCCTATGGATGAAGGTTGGATTGCTTGAATTGGAACAATTCATCAAAATCATGTTTTCTAAGCCCACTTAAGGGTGGCAAAATCTGTGTCTTAGCCTACTTGTGAGCAGCAAACTTCAAACTGTTTTAAAACAAACGAACATGCAATGTTTTGTTTCAACTTAGGCGATCTAGTCTATACTTGTATGTTGTGTGCATCACATAGTAATTGTAGGTTAATAACCGGAATAAGAACACATGTGTTTTCAAAAACAAAATATCATAATAGTAAAGGCCGATCTTTGATCGGGCGAGCGGGGGTGCTCATTACATGACCTTCCCCTCTCGTACCCAAGTTCCCGAGTCAAGGCAACTTTGGTGATGACGGACACATGGCCATAGGCATGAGTCAGGGTTTCCTAAATTCTCCCAAAATAAAATATTTAGGTGGCGACTCTGTATTTGGCAAAGCAGTCCATGTTTAGCACTTCTTTATTAAAATCAGTTTTCCGAAACAATTTGCCAGATTTTGGACTCTTTGGTGATTTATCAGTCTTGCATTGCACTTTGCGAAATTAGATTCAGAACCGTGACACGAGTCTGAACTGTAGTAGCTAAGAACAAAACAATTTGTGGCCTCGCGGTGCGGAGAGCGGAGTTCTCAGGGCGGTCTACCGTTTCTAGCGACTCTGCTGGGGACTTAGAGAACTTAACTCGAACTCATGATATCTTGTTTTGACTGCACTTATGTGTTTCTTTGCATTGCATTTGCATTTGCATTGGTGCGCCTAGGACACCTTGTTCGCCGTTTGCTATTGCTGAACGGTTTGCCTGAGGCTGCTTGCCATAAGGTTGACCGGTTATGGGCTCTACCACGATGGGAACATAAACCTCGATTTTTACCAGGGCACCCCTTTTGACCATTCGACCTAGTGTATATCGGAATCCATAGTGACTATTCCAAACTAGGACAGGTTGCTTACCCGATTATAGGTTGTTTGAAACCGTTGCGTGCGTAGTAAAATCCTAGCTCCTGACAAGATAGGACAGGGAAACCCTACCCCCAACATTGGGGTGTTTTGGCTCTCATTTGCTTGCTATGTGCTTTTAGAGTGTGCCTCTACAGGAATGCATGTATCAGTTTGCAAGTCTGGGTATCAGGCCTGAGGGCATCAGTGTTTGGGAAATCAGTTTTACCTGAGGGTATTAGATCTGGGGCAACAATTTGGGCACAGTAAACAGTGTTTGAGAATGGTGTATTCAGCTTACACGTGCCAACTGTGTGTTGTCATGCTAACTATGTGTTGTCTTTATTTAAGCCGTTTTGCTGTCCGTTTTTCTAGTTATATGTTTCTTTATTATGCTTTATTTATCTTTTTGCAAGGTAGTTTAGCACAATTGCATCCGACCAGGTAGATATTCCCCGAGCACTCTGGGATAGAGGTTGAAGACTTAATCGATTCGAGGATCTAATAGACGGACAAGCAGTGTTCCTTTCTTTACCCCCGGTTGCTAGACGGAGGTCAGTAAGGCGCAATGTATCAGTACCGGTTATTCAGCTAGATCAGCATAATATGGCAGGTATGGAAGAGATGATGCATCAGCTCCAAGAGAGTATGCAAGCCATGTAGTGGGATGCTGCCCGCCAGACAGAAGTGGCTGGGCGTCAAGCAGAAGTAGTGGCCCAATAGGCAGAGTTAATTGCCAGGCTACAGCAGCAAACTAGAGCATCCGCTTTGCACCCAACTCTTCCCCCACCAAGAGTTCCAATACTCGGGGAGACCACCAACATCCAGGAAAATACAGACGTCCTAATGGGGTCGGCTCCGCCCCCAATCCTACCTCAGCTGGCCAAAGCACCCACCAACCTAGTGGATTCACCGTTTGAATTTGAGGTGGATCCAACAGCGCTAAAAGTGAGCAAACTAGAAAAGCTATTCAAGAAGGCTCAAGGTGTGAAATCCATTCCGGACATAGAGGATGGATATACCGATTCGGCCGTGACCCTACCGGACTGGTTTAAAATGCCACACACAGACCGTTTTGACGGGTCTAGGGATCCTATGGTGCACCTGCGGCTGTTTTCAGATATCTTAAGGGCAATGGGCCTCTCCAGATTACAGATGCTTTCCCTATTTGGCCGGACTCTGTCAGGTATAGCGGCTATGTGGTACGCAAAGCTAAAGGACTCTGTTAAGAGAAGCTGAGAGGAGATGGCAGAGGCCTTTATAGCTCAATACTCCTACAACACTCAGATCGAGATCATAACTCGTGATCTCGAGACCACAAGGCAAGAGCCAAAGGAGAGCTTCTCTGATTTTGTAACCCGTTGGAGGGATAAAGCCTCGATGATGACCATCAGGCCCGTTGACAAAGATCAAATACGAATGGTTGTGCGCAATCTCTAGCCCAAGCTCATGCAAAAGATGATCGTCCTCTCCTTACCCACCTTTGCAGATTTACATGAGATTGGGGTGCAGATCGAGGACGCCATGAAACAAGGTCTGATTGACCATGAAGGAGAGCAGCACAAGAGGGCATTCAACCGCAATATTAATGCAGGCACAAGCAATGCGGCAGCTGCTAGAACTTCAGATGTGGGTATGGTCACCACCACCACTCCAAAAACCCTAGCAGGTACACCCTTTATTGGTGCGTCCGGAAGTAGCTCGTAAACAGCAAGATATGCACCCCGAGGCCAAAGAACCTTCACCCCATTATACATGTCTTTATCCAAGGCTTTGGAGGTTTTGATCAAGAAAGGGCACTTAAAGCCCCTAGAGCCGCGGCTATTGCCAAAAAAACTTCCTCCCTCCCATAACCCGTCGAAGTACTGCGCCTATCACCAACAGCATGGTCACGAAACCAACCAGTGCTTTTGGTTGCGTCATGAGATTCAGGATCTCATTGACAACAGGGTGATCGTGCCTCCGGAGAAGCCGAATGTCACAACTAACCCTCTCACACCACATAACCAAGCTCCACCTTCCAAATGCATCAACCTGATCCAAACTGGGGTTATGTCATACGACCCTAGTATATATATCACACCTTCCCACCTATCCAAGCCAGAGGTGTTCATTCCTGGTAGCACTGACTTGTGCATGTTGGACATCTCCCGAACCCAACCTGAACCGGTGGTTGTGACTATCGAAGGTAGAATTGGGTCGACTGTGGGGGCAGATGAGAATGATGATTCAGAGCCTAAGGGGTCTGCAAGCTTTGAGTACAACCCGAGTGGTTATATCACAGCAACGGATTAGTTTAAGCCGAGAGTAGAGCTGCCAGCTGGGGCAAAGATCTGTGTAGTTCGTGAGGATGGACTTAATCAGGGGTTAGATGACCTAACAGAGCTGGAGGAGGACATTGCCAACCTTCAGTTCTTCAACGAACAGGATCCAGTGGACATGACTGTCAACTGGTTCAACTTGGAAGGGTTAGCAGAAGCTACTAGGTGGCTTAACGATGAGCCAGATGTTGTTGAACAGCCTCAGCCAGAACAGGGTCTGTCAAAGACGGGGACATCAGCAGTGGCTGGAATGGTCGGGAATCAGAATGGACTGCCGGAGAGCACCGGTGTTAAGAATTTTGATCGGGATCAGAGCATTTTGAGTACAAAAAATACTGAGCAGCAGGCTGCACTGAAGCAGTTCGAGCAGGAAAAGATCAAAGATTTGGAGAGGGCTAGAAAGGCCAAAGCCCCTGTGGGGACGAAATATGCTGTGAGCACAAGAACGGAAGGTGCTGTGCACACAGAAGCAGTTGTAACGGAACCGGATAGCTGCTGGTCGATGGCCGACGGAATGTGGTGGGAAGACGACGACTTATGTCTTGCCCACACCGATGAAGATTGGGGACAAAACCAACCGGATGATACCTGGTATGTGGAAGAGGTGGACCACATGACCAGGAGTGGGCGGTATTTCAAGCCCCCATTCCTGGATCAACCAGAGGCGTTCGGGAAGGACAAGGAGGTGGAGAGGTAGAAAGAAAAATTACTCGAGGAGGAGGCTGTGTTAAAACAGCTTAAGAAGATACAAGCAGACATCTCCATCTGGGGAGTGCTCATAGCCTCAAGAGTTCATAGACAGGCTGTCATTTCAGCAATGATCAAGGCCAAGCTATCAATCGATACCATGCCTGAACAGCTGGTAGGGTTGGTCTTTCCCGGAGGAGCTTCCCCGACGTTGACCTTTACTGACAAGGAACTGCCACCTGAGAGCTTAAACCATAACAAACCACTCTACATCTCTGTGGAATGTAGAGATAAATAGATAGCAGTGGTCCTTGTTGACACAGGATCTACTATCAGTGTGTGTCCGTCGAGGACGGCATATGTAATCGAGTTGAAGCCCGTGGATTTTGTGCCTACTGCCTAGGTGATTCGGGCATATGACAATACTAGCAGAGAAGTGATGAGGACTGTGCAGATTCGGACTCAGGTTGGTCCAGGACAGCAGGATATTGACTTTCATGTCTTGGACGTTCCCGCAACCTTCAATTTACTGCTGAGGCTGAGCAGTTCAAGGAGGATTCTGAGAATACAGAGATTGAAATAGGGGTAGCACTGGCTTGCCTACTTTCAGATCCTCCGATCGTACATGAGTGCTTGGGGGATAACTTCTCGGTGTCTATGATCGGAAATGAAGCGGCTGCGAGCCCATCTTCAAACATTCTGGATGCATTCATTGCGCCCTCCCTCATCTGGCAATACGAGGAGTGATTCTTATCGAGCAGCACCAGGTCAGGTAGTGAGTCGGAATTTGATTCCACTGAGCCTGTGGAGTCAGAATCAGGTTCCAGCTCGTCTGAGTCTGAGTCCGGTATTCTTGGGGGTGACAACCCGGATGCCACAGTCCAGTCTAGGTCGTCTTTTTCTTTTTCTTTTGAGTCTATTGTAATAAAGGAATCAGGCGATTTGGAAGTGATTAATAAGAATTGTGCGGCTGTAGTCTTCGAGTACTTTTCTGTGCCTTTGATTTATTGCATTAATCAAGTCTTTCAAAATTTTGATGAAAACAACGAGGAAGAAATTCATCCGATTTTGAAATATTTGCTTGATCAAGAGTAGGAGAGGTTTGTAAAACCCTTGGTTGATGAAATCACCACAATTAATGTTGGTACTGAGAAGGACCGGCGGCTGGTCCAGATTGGGTCCACGTCGTCTTCGGAGGAGCGCGAGTGCTTAGTCGCTTTGTTAAAAAATTTCAAAGACGTTTTCGTGTAGTCCTATGAAGACATGCCCGGAATCGATCCTAAGATTGTACAGCACCGGAACCTTCTTGACCCAGAGGCCCGACCTGTTAAACAGAAGCTCAGAAGGATCTGCCCGGACTGGGCTCTGAAGATCAAAGAAGAGGTCACCAAGCAAATTGACGCAGGGTTCCTGCTGGTATCTGAATACTCAACTTGGTTGGCCAACATAGTTCCGGTGCTGAAAAAGGACGGCAGAATTCGGGTATGTGTGGACTTCAGGGATTTGAACAAAACCAGTCCGAAGGACGACTTTCCTCTGCCGCATATCAACGAATTAGTGGACTTCACTGCTGGGCATGCGCTGCTCTCGTTCATGGATGGGTTTTCAGGCTACAATCAGATATTGATGGCACCCGATTATCGGGAGGAGACTGCTTTCACCACCCCGTGGGGAACCTATTGTTATAGGGTGATGCCGTTTGGGCTGAAGAACGCTGGGGCTACATATCAACGGGCTGCGACCATAATATTGCACGACATGATCCATAAAGAGGTTGAAGTGTATGTGGACGCATGATTGTGAAGTCCAAGGAAAGAGAGGGCCACTACACCGTCTTACAGAAATTCTTCCAACGGATCAGAGAGTTTCGGTTGCGACAGAATCCTCAGAAGTGTACATTTGGTGTTACAGCAGGGAAAATGCCGGGGTTCTTGATCACACAAAGAGGTATCGAAGTCGATCCTTCCAAAATCAAGGCCATCTTAGAAATGCCACCACCAAGGACTGAAAAGGAGGTGCGAGACTTTCTGGGTAAAGTGCAATTCACAAAGCGGTTTATTGCAAAATTAACCTTGACTTGTGAACCACTCTTTGGTCTCCTGAAGAAAGGAAAGAAATTCCAATGGGACGGCCGATGCCAAGCTGCTTTTGAACAGATTAAGCAATATTTACAGAACCCACCTGTGTTGTCACCACCTGAGCCGGGGAAACCGTTGATTCTGTACCTTTTAGTGACTGAAACTACAATGGGCTGCGTGCTTGCACAGAAGTCTGAGGATAAAGTGGAGAGAGCTATCTACTACCTGAACAAGAAAATGCTGGATTACGAGACCTGCTACACTCCACTGGAGAAGGTGTTTCTGGCCTTAGTATGGGCTACCAGGAAGCTAAGGCACTACCTGTTAGCTCACTCTGTAATATTGGTTTCTAGATTACATCCCATCAAATATGTCTTCGAGAAACCGACACTTACGGGTAGGCTAGCTCGCTGGTTGCTTTTGCTTTCTGAATTCGATCTGAAGTACATGACGCGCAAGTCAGTGAAAGGGAGAGCGATAGTGAAGTTCCTAGCCAATCACCCAGTTGAAGGGGATGAAGCAGTTGAATATCTGTTCCCAGACGAGCTATTCTGCATGTCGAATAAGAGACTTGGACGATGTACTTTGACGGAGCGTCAAACCAATACGGATATGGGATAGGGGTGTTGCTGATAGCACCCGACAATTCTCGCATACCTCTAGCATTCAAACTCTGGTTCAGAGTATTGAACAATGAAGCAGAATATGAGGCATGTATTGCTGGTTTAGAAGCCGCCCTAGAACTAGGGGCAAAATGGTTAGATGTCATCGAGGACTAGAACCTTGTTGTATCTCAAGCTAAAGGAGATTGGAAAGTTAAAGAAGAAAAGATGAGAATCTATCACCAGACCTTGGACGTGCTAATTCCTCTGAATTTCGCCCATCTATTAAGAGAGAACAACAGGTTCGCAGATTCATTAGCAACTCTATCTTCTATGATAGACATCCTTTTCGGAGTCCGAATACATCCGATCATTATCGAACAGAAATTCGTGCTGGCCTACGAGCTGATTGCTGCCATAGATGAAGTACAAGATGAGAATCCCTAGAATTACGATGTCTGGAACTTCTTGGAAAAAGAGGCGTATCCACTAGGGGCAAATGCCAAGGATAAAGGGCAATTCAAAGAATGGCTGCTCAGTTCATCGTCTGCGGTGGTAAACTATACAAGAAAAGTCATCTCGAGATGCATAAACTGTGTGTTGATGCTGAAAAATTCAAGCGCCTGATGGAGGCAATATATGGAGGAGAGTGCGGAGCGCACATGAACGGGGTGGTGCTAGCTTGGAAGATCCTTAGACAGGGTTATTACTGGTCCACCATGGAGGAGGATTATATTGGCATTGTCCGGCAATGCCACAAATGTTAGATCCATGCAAACCGCATGAACATTCCGCCGTCGAAGCTGTACAACATGACTTCGCCATGACTGTTTTCAGTTTGGGGGATTGATGTGATTGGGGCTGTCACTCCGAAGGGGTCCAACGGGCATGAGTACATTCTGGTAGGGATAGACTACTTTACGAAGTGGGTTGAGGCCCAATCTTACGCAGTGTTGAAGGCATCGCATGTCACTAAGTTCATCAGGAACAACATCATCTGTCACTACGGGGTCTCGAATGAGATTATTTCGGATAATGGTTCCCATTTCAAGAAGGAGGTGATCGATTTGTTGGAGAAGTACAACGTGGCTTTTCACAAGTCATCTACATATCGGCTGCAAACCAATGGAGCAGTTGAGGCCACTAATAAGAACATCAAGCACATACTGCAGAAAATGGTGGAAACCTATTGGGACTGGCCAGATAAGCTGCCATTTGCTTTGTGGGGCTACCAGACTTCAATTCGAACTTCTACTAGGGCAACTCCGTATTCCTTGGTTTATGGGATGACGACTGTTCTACCTATCGAAGTTGAGGTTCCGTCATTATAGGTATTGGCTGAGTGTCAGATAGCTGAGGCAGATTGGCAGCAAAGCAGATTCGAAGAACTCATGCTGTTTGATGAAAGAAGGCTGAAAGCACTGTATCATGTCCACGGTTATCAACGAAGAACCGCCAGGGCTTTCAACAAGAAGGTTAAGTCCAGGAATTTGAAAGAGGGGGATCTTGTGCTCAAAGACAACCGAGCTCCCATCCACGACCCTAGGGGCAAGTTCAGACCCAATTGGACTGGCCCTTACATCATCAAGTCTATCTAGTCGGGTGGAGTTGTCGTTCTGATGGACCTAGATGGCCTAGAGTTCTCTCAGTCGATCAACATGGACAAGTTGAAGAAATACTATCCCTGAGTGGCTCGCTAGGCCGAAAACCCGAAAGGGCGACCTAGGCAAAAGATAGAGCATGAAAATTTTGAAATAATAAAAATTGAGCTCGCAAGGTTGAAAACCCAGAAAGGGTAGCCTTGGCAAAAGTTAGAGCGCAAAAGGAGAGTGTTAATACACGAGTGAACTTGAGCCGAACTACGTAAGGCTTGATTCCCATCTTTGGGATACGTAGGAAACTTCATTCTGAAGTCCAGCCATAAACACTTCCCCGATCAACTTTGTCTGTGTGATCATGTTGGTCATCTTTGTCTATTCCGCATTCAAGAGCTCGATTGTGATCTCCAGTGCAGTGTTATTCAGACTAGGGGCAACTTTCCAGTTGCTGGGATCCGAGGTTGTACATCTCAGTGATAGATCTCGGGTGTGTCCAGTTGTGATCCATATCGAAAATGGTTATGAAAAGTTTTAATAAAAGTTGATTTTTCTCAAATTAATCTTTTTATGACTTAGACCATTTTTTGACCAAACGCAAAATTTTCAGTACCCACAACCTTTAATTATATTGATTTCAGTACAAAGTTCTCTTACTCTTGAATACAAATTGAAGTTGCTTTTTATTACATTCATAAAGAAAACTTGAAAGTACTAATTAAAGCAAATAAACTCGGGCATAGTCAGGTGTTCTTGCGTCCCGTCCCAGAGCTTGTGGAAGCCTCTGATGCCAAAGTAGGCCCAACCTGCGCCTCTTCATCAAGCTAAGCTATGCATTCATCAGATAGGGCGCAACTAAAAGTGGGAGCGAGGGCCAGAAGCTCTTTCGTCCTCCATGTTGTGGTATACCGAGCTAGCTGTGTGCCTCGAACCGGAAATGCAGCAGGGTACTCTATCCCCTCTGCCGGGCAAGTCTGATCATGTCCGAATTGGCGCCAGAATCGAAACAGGAAGTAGAATACACAATGTGTCAGGCTGATCAACTGAATCCCGAGCAGGCAAGACATGCTGTAACTCATCGCCGGTAGATTGAAGCAAGGGCATAGCCAAGCAATACTAGTAGCGGATAGACTGCACATCCATTCGTACCACCATCCTTCCTCAGAGGCATCGACTAGACGTCGCTGGAAGAAATAGCCGCGAGCTGAATATGCTGGGCATGAGTCCATAACCTTCAAGTTATCCATCAACCATATCTGGGGAGGGATGAAAAATGAGAGAAGAATAGAGAGGTGTACGTTGAGTGAAAAGTGAGAAAAGGGTTTTGAGAGAAAAACCGAGTATGAGGGCCAAGTGATGTGAGAAATATATGTGAGATGGGGTGGGAAACATTACCTGCAGCAGTAGTGGACTCCCCGCGAATCGAGTCATCTCTCGACAATGGAAGGCATTGTGGACGCGCCCCCGAGAACTCCTCGAAAATCCGTGCGCGTTGCGCCCGCGAGGGTAAGGCGAGGATCTCGTCTTGTTCTCTAAGCTTCCACAGGTTGGACTCAAATGTTACGGTTCTGAATCTAATCTTACAATGTGCGATGTAAGACCGATAAATCACCAAAGAGTCCAAATCTGGCAAATCCTTTTGGAAAACTAATTTTTAATAAAGAAGTGCCAAACATGGACTGCTTTACCAGATACAGAGTCGCTACCTAAATATTTTATTTTGGGGGAATTTAGGAAACCCTGACTCGTGCCTAAGGCCACGTGTCCATCATCACCAAAGTTGGCCCAGCTCAGGAACTTGGGTACGAGAAGAGAAGGTCATATAATGAGCACCCTCGCTCGCCCGATCAAAGATCGGCCTGTACTAAACATAATATTTTGTTTTTGAAAACACATGTGTTCTTATTCCGGTTAATTAGCTAAAATTACTATGTAATGCGCACAGCATATAAGTATAGACTAGATCGCCTAATTTGGAACAAAATATTGCATATCCGTTTGTTTGAAAATGGTTTGAAGTTTGCTACTCGCAAGTAGGCTAAATCGAGGATTTCAATGAATTATTCCAATTCAAGTAATCCAACCTTCACCCACAGACAATCAGGCAGTTAATCACATAATGGCAAACATGCTTTCATGGCAGTTAATAACACACATGCAGTATGCTAAAGTGTAAACACTCACAGTGTACTCCGAGCCCAAAGAAGGAACTAGTTAGAAATCATGCATGATCCTAGTTCATGTTAAGATGGCTAATGCAACACATGCGAAAATGCAGCTAAAATAGGCTCGGCTATTCTAGAATGTCATGTGAGATGCAACTTGGTACATGTATTCAAATTGGAATTGAAAGAAAATGCAGTTAGTATGATGCGCCGAGCCCGGTGCATGCAAAACAGATGAATGAATGCACGCATGCAAGCATAAGGTATGCTACATAAAACATGTTGGAAGACATGCATCACACACACGTACGCTTATTACAACTTTACGCCCTCTCAAGGGAGGGACCGAATAAGGAGCTAACTAGCTATTCTAAGCTAATTAAACTTATTATTACACAACAAATTAATTAACTAATCCTAGTTAACTAATTATTACAAAACAAATTGAAATAGCTAAGCGCATTAACTATTAAACTACAAACCAAAGTGTAAACTAGCTATCTAAGTATGGCAGCTAAGGAAAACAGTAAATCAGGAGCCTCAGAGGGAGAGGAATGCATGCAAGCCCGGCCGTCTCGTTTGGAAATCCAATACGATGCCCCGATTTGCCTCTGTTTTTATTTGTTCTCAGAACACTGCACCAAGCTCCAGGAAACAGATACTCCACCTTGGGAACTTGTGGGAGGGCTGCCGACCAGTTGTTGAGGAAAGAGACCACCTACCGATCACTTTCTGTGCTGAAAACCAGAAAAAGAGGTCGGCCAGCTAGGTTTACTGGTCGGCCGACCACTTCTTGCTGCCAAACTGCAATTTGCCTTGATGAACTTCTTCAAGGCTGCAACTCCAGCAAGTTTTTTGAGCTTAAACCAGTCCAAAAACTTCAAGAACAACTCCTTAGCACCTCAGCAACCCAAGGATGGTGTTTGAGTGTGTGTTTATGGGTTAAAGTAAGACAAAACTACACTTTTGAAGCACAAAAATGAAGCAAACAAGGAGATATAGATACAAGTCTATATGTACCTCTCAAGGCCTCAATTTTTGAACCTGGAGGAGGGTGGAGATGGTTCTCTCTTATAGAGAACCAAAAGCAAAGCTTCTTGGAGAAGCTAAGGTCGAAGGCAATCCCTCCATACACTTGTATGGAGGATAGCTTCAGTGCCCTCCAGTTGTGCCTGTTGGAGGAAAATATCTCCAAAAAGGTGGCAAAAAGTAGCCGACCACTTCAAGTGAAGTGGTCGGCCAGCTACTTCAAGTGGTCGGCCGACCACCACAAGTGGTCTCTCAAGACAACAAGTGGTCGACCATGGTGGGAGATGATCAGCACATTGAAAACAAGCCAGGGGTGGGGTGGTCGACCAGAAAAGATGGCTCAAAGACCTAGGAGACCAGTTGTCAAATCAGAAACTAGCCGGCGGGAAGAAAAGTGGTCTCCAAGAAAAAAACTGGTCTCCCACCTTTGTACCACCTTCCAAACAAGGAAAACAAGGTTTGCACCAAAAATAAACCAAAATAGATGCAAGACGAAAGTTTGGGAGGCGAAACGTGCAGCTGGGAGCCTCGAAAACTAGTTGACAAGCACCAAAAGTGGTTCACGACCACAAAAGTGGTCTCCCAAACCACAGTGGCCCTCTAGGCCAAGGAAACAAGGTGTGGTTCAAAAACCACGCCAAACGGAGAATGTTAAGCGGTCCCGAGACAAGGCACGCGGCCGAAGGCTCCGAAAACCGGAAACTAGTCTCTAAACGGGAAAAGTGGTCTACGACCATGAAAAGTTGTTTACGACCACAAAGAGATGGTCTACAAGACCTCTTCCTCCCTCAGGCAAGGAAAACCAGACTTGGTCCGCAAACCGAGTCAAAGCACAAAGAGTTCAGAGGCCTGGAGGCCAGGCTCTCAGCCAAAACTCCAAAACCTCGAAACGAGCACGACATGCGCAATCACCGAGCGCTCAATCCATGACGACTAAGTCTTAAGGTCGGTCAAAAATGGGGTGTCTACAGTTGCCCCTCTTTGACAGAACTTAGAAGTCATAAGTGACGAGATTGAATGTCAAAGCCCAGAGACGACCCATTTTTGACAAGGCCGAAGACTTAGACAAACAGGCAAGATAATAAAGAGATGTGCCCGTAGGTAGGGGCAAAATGAAAATGACAAGCAAGAAGCCAAACATAACTTATGATCATGCAAATAAAGCTATAATAAAGCAATTATACACAATAAACACAACAGTTTAAGCAAGCGAATACAAATCAAACTACATTACATGCAGAAAGGATTTACATGCAGAAAGGATGTAAGAGAATTTTACAATTCTCGCTACGTCTCACACGAAGAATACAATACCGTGCGGTTCGTCTGGTCGCGCCAGCTTCAAATGAACCGTACATACAATATCGTTTGGTCGCCCCAGCCTCAAATGAATCGTACATACAATATCGTGCCTACAAAAGAAAGGAACTCAACAGGTACAATATCGTTAGAAACATGCATAGCAATGCAAGTGAAAAGTGCGTGACAATGCAGGTGAATGGGGGGTGCATGACAATGCAACCAAAAACGAGCGTGGGTAAGGTGCGCAAGATAGCGCGAATCATACTATATAATGCACAATGCAAGTAAAGTGCACAAAACAGTGCGAGTGCACAAGACAGTGCGATGCGCTAAACAGCGCGATGCGCAAAACAGCGCGAGTGCACAAGACAGTGCGATGCGCTAAACAGCAGGGTGCACAAGACAATGCGAGTGCACAAGACAGTGCGATGCGCAAAACAGCGCGAGTGTACAAGACAGTGCGATGCGCTAAACAGTGCGACGAAATGCATGCACAATGCAAGGGAGTGTAGTAGAAGCAAATGGGGACATATTCCAAGCACGCTGGAATCACGAGAGAAGGATAAACAACCAACCAGGCGCGTACACAACGTAACCTCAGAAAAATTCCAAACACGCTGAAACTGTGTGAGGAAAGAGACACTCAAACCATGCTGAAATCATGAGAGGAGGTCTGAAAAGAAATCGCCTAGGTGTATGCACAACGCAACGTGAGATAAATTCCAAACACGTTGAAACTGTGTAAGAAAAAGGGACTCTCAAACCACGCTGAAATCGTGAGAGGAGGCCCAAAAACAACCCGCCCAAGCGCATACACGACGCAACCTGAGATAAATTCCAAACACGCTGAAATTGTGTGAGGAATCGAGACACTCAAACCATGTTGAAATCGTGAGAGGAGGTCCAAAAGCAACCCCCCCCAAGCGCGTACACAACGCGACCTGAGATAAATTTCAAACATGCTAAAATCGTGTGAGGAATCGGGACACTCAAATCACACTGAAATCGTGAGAGGAGGTCCAAAAACAACCCGCCCAAGTACTTACACGACATAACCTGAGATAAATTCCAAACACGCTGAAATCATGTGAGGAATTGGGACACTCAACCCACGCTGAAATCGTGAGAGGAGGTCCAAAAACAACCCGCCTAGGCGCGTACACGACGCAACCTGAGATAAATTCCAAACACGCTGAAATCATGTGAGGAATCGGGACACTCAAACCACATTGAAATCATGAGAGGAGGTCGAAAAACAACCTGCCCAGCCGCGTGCACAACGCAACTTGAGATAAATTCCAAACACGCTGAAATCGTGTGAGGAAAAGGGACACTCAAACCACGCTGAAATCGTGAGAGGAGGTCCAAAAACAACCCGCCCAGGTGCGTACACGACGCAACCTGAGATAAGTTCCAAACACGCTGAAATCGTGTGAGGAATCGGGACACTCAAACCACGCTGAAATCGTGAGAGGAGGTCGAAAAACAACCTGCCCAGCCGCGTGCCCAACGCAACCTGAGATAAATTCCAAACACGCTGAAATCGTGTGAGGAAAAGGGACACTCAAACCACGCTGAAACCATGAGAGGAGGTCCAAAAACAACCCGCCCAGGCGCGTATACGACGCAACCTGAGATAAATTCCAAACACGCTGAAACCGTGTGAGGAATCGAGACACTCAAACCACGCTGAAATCGTGAGAGGAGGTCCAAAAATAACCCGCCTAAGCACGTACACGACGCAGCCTGAGATAAATTCAAAACACTCTGAAATCGTGTGAGGAATCGGGACACTCAAACCACGCTAAAATCGTGAGAGGAGGTCCAAAAACAACCCGCCCAAGCGCATACATGATGCAACCTAAGATAAATTCCAAACACGCTGAAATCGTGTGAGGAAAAGGGACAGAGGAAGAAACAAAGGGACACATCCCCGTGTTTCGGAATGGCTCAAGCATTAGAACATATTCCAAATGCTCTTAACCGAAATAAGAGAAACATGGGGACGTATCCCAATGTCTCAGAAAGGTACGAGCATTGGAACGTATTCCAAATGCTCTAAACCAAAGAGAGAGAAACATAGAGACGTATCCCCGTGTTTCAGAAAAGGCACGAGCATTGGAACGTATTCCAAATGCTCTAAACCAGAGAGAGTGAAACATAGGGACGTATCTCCGTGTTTCAGAAAGTGGGAGAAACATCTCTCAACGTATCACACGTGAGAGAGGAAAAAGAAAAACCTCTCAGCGTATTACACGCGAGAGAGGAAAGGACAAATCTCTCAGCGTATCACACGCGATAGAGGAAAGAGAAAAACCTCTCAGCGTATCACACGCGAGAGAGGAAAGGGCAAACCTCTCAGCGTATCACACGCGAGAGAGGAAAGGGAAAATCTCTCGGTGTATCACACGCAAGAGAGGAAAAGAAGCATCTCTCAACGTATCACACGCAAGAGAGGAAAACAAGCATCTCTCAGCATATCAAACGCAGGAGAGGGAAGGAAGCATCTCTTAGCGTATCACACGCTAGAGAGGAAAGAGAAAATCTCTTGGCGTATCACATGCAAGAGGGGAAAGGGAAAATCTCTCAACGTATCACACGCGAGAGAGGAAAAGAAGCATCTCTTAGTGTATCACACGCAAGAGAGGATAAGAAGCGTCTCTCAGCGTATCACACGCAAGAGAGGAAAAGGTTGCACAAGAAAACGCAGTCATCCAAACGCGTGTCAAACGTGAGAGGAGAAGGGTAGGTCCAAACGCATGCCAAACGCGAGAGGAGAATGGTATCTAAACGCGCGCTAAACGCGAGAGGAAAAAGGTACCAGTCAAACTGGACCGGAACTTCTCTGAATGAACAGTACATACAATACCGTGCATGAATGAGAAAGAAACTCGATAGGTACAATGTAATACAATGCATGCTGCTTAAGGAATGCAATGAACAGACAAAGCGACACTTTAGAAAGCACCTCATAAGGTGAGTGGCAGTGAACCGCTCTACTCTGATGGGGATCTCCCCTTGCATTGTTTTGTTCGAACACTTACCTTTAACTCACAGTACAAAGGTGTTGAAATGCTGACAAGGGGCAACATCTGCTGGGGAAGCCACAGATGCCGCTTTTCTTCCTGATCATATTCACAACTTTCCCTATTCTTCAACGGGGTGACAGACTAGGTTGGTTCAGTATCCAGAATTGAGGCGCATACCTGCTACCTTAACCTATGGGGCTTCCATACAGGTTTCAAGCCGGGGATACACCCCTGGGTATTTAAACTAGACTTTAGTCTCGGAAATTCCAAACCTTTGTGTTCTAGGCAACAGCCATTCGAACTCTAGTTTCCACCATCGTAATTGATCTCCTAGGAACTCATTGCAAACACAGCCAGGGTAACCCTGGTGGGGAACGGTACTCAGGGAGAGCACTTCTGATTTCCATTCTGGTATTGAAACAGTTAACACAGTATTCGGTTGACTTTGAGCACACAACTCGTACAACATATTGCTCATTCTAAACACACAGCTCATAACACAGTACTCAATTTATTCTGCACACGGCGAATTCTAAACAAATTGCTCACTCTGAACACACGGCTCATAACACAGTACTCAGTCTATTCTGCACACGGCAAATCCTGAACAAACTGCTCATTCTGAACTCATGGCTCATAAGACAGTACTAAGTCTATTCTGCACACGACAAATCCTGAACAAACTGCTCATTCTGAACTCATGGCTCATAAGACAGTACTAAGTCTATTCTGCACACGGCAAATCCTGAACAAACTGCTCATTCTGAACACACGGCTCATAACACATTACTCAGTCTATTCTGCACACGGCGAATCCTGAACAAACTGCTCATTCTGAACACATGGCTCATAACACAGTACTCAGTCTATGCTGCACACGGCGAATCCTGAACAAACTGCTCATTCTGAACAGACAGGATGCAAAAACGGAACATGCAAAAGTTGAAACAAACTCGAATGCTCCAAATTTTCCCTATTTTCTTTTGCTTCACAGTCTGAAACCCATATAGCTTTAGATAGGTCCTAGTTTTACTATTCTCACATGACCTAGGTTGAACCTTGCAGTTTTATGAACAAACGAATCCTATTTTGCACAAATGTAAAGAATGGCACAGCACTCCAAGCATAAAACAAATCATTTTGAAATTGAGAAAAGAATTCTCGACCGGGTATTGAGCCTGCGATTAAACACAGCGCACCACGACACAACAACGGAAAACAAAGGTAAACAACCTAAACACATCTATTGACACTCAAAACGACTCAAGACAAGAATCGAGATGTTCAAAACAACACACACATGACACTTAGATGTGTTACAAAGACGAGAGACCTCTTAGTTCGCGAAGAGCCAGTTTCTTTGAGTATTATTTCCCACCCTTTCTTATTTGTGATTCTCATATCACTCAGCCCTCAGGCTCTGTTTTTCTGAAAAAGCCCTTTTCTCACTTTTTCTCTTAACGCACATCTCTCTATTCTTCAATCTCTCATTTTTTTATCCCTCCCCTGGGTGGTTGATGGATAAACAAGAAGTTGCGGGCTCTTGCCCCTAGCATTCTGCTAGATTCTTATTCTTCTTCTGCTCACAACAGTGAACTTCCTCCACAGAGGGTTTGTGCTATAACTAGGTGTGTAGTAGATCCACAGCTAACAGCGGTCGGTGACGTCCTTGGCCAGTTCGGATGTGACCAGATCTGTCCAGATGAGGGAGTAGAATATCTTAATCCATTCCAATTCGTGCTTCGCACTTGGCTTGATACCTCGTTGTTTGGAGGATGTTGAGAGCCTTCAGCCCTTTTCTGTTAGCTTGAGTAGTGCCCTTTTCTGGCAGGTAGAGGGCCGTTTCTGGCAAGTATGTTGACAATGGGGAAAAGATAGAACACCTAACTCAACTGTGCCCCTAGTTCATCATTTTGACCATTTTTTTTTTGTTTCGGTTTTCTACTAAAACAATTTTTGACCAATATGAGAGTTAGATTAACATACTTGTTCAATTTTTGATTTGAAATCATGCAAGTTAGGCTATGAGCACTAAAAATTTTCCTTTTTTGGGTCCAAGATATGGTCCAGTTTTGGAAAATTTTAATAATTTTTGAAAAATTAGTCAACTTCATTAAAAATTCTCAAAAACTATTTTTGCAAACGGCCACTGCTCAACGAGCACGAAACCTACTCTTAAGATGCACAACCTCAGATTAAAAAACAATGGAAAAATTGCCCCTTGTCTAAAGGACACTGTATGGCAACGGAAAGTTGCCCCTTATCTGAATGGCACCACAGCGCATTGTATGGCAATAGAAGGTTGCCCCTTGTTTGAACTGTACCGCAACACATCGTAATCAGTCCTCAAAGTGACGATCACAACCAAACCCTCGAATACAGAGAAAACAAAGATGATCACAACCATTGCATGGACATAATCAAACTGGAAGTGTTTATGGCTGGACTTCAGAATGAAGTTGCCTATATATCCCAAATATGGGAATCAAGCGTTACGTAGTTCCGGTTAAGGTACACTCGGGTATTAACCTCTCCTTTTGCGCTCTAACTTTTGCCAAGGCCACCCTTTCTGGGTTTTCAACCTTACGAGCTATTTTTCTTTTCTTTTAATTACTTTTCATTTCTTTTTCTTCTTTTCATTTTCTTCTTTTGTTATTTATTTATTTATTTTTTGTATTTTTATTTTCTTTTTTTTCAAATCTTTTCTTTTCTTTTTCTTGCTCTAACTTTTGCTTGGGTCGCTCTTCCGAGTTTTCGGCCCAGCGAGCCTCTCAAGGGTAAAAGTGTAGCTTTGTCCATGTCAAATGGTTTTGAGATCTCAAAGCCATCTGAATCCAGGAGAATAGCTGCTGTTTGCTGATGATGTAAGAATCCATCCAATGGAGGTTGAATTTGTCCCTAGTGTTGTGGATAGGAACTCGATTGTCCTTCCGCATTACTTTATTCTTTCCTCCCCTCTGGGATTTGGCATTCATGCCGATCTTCGTTAGCTTGAGAAATGTCCCAATTTTTCGATCTTCGAGCACATTTGAAATTCTTTTGCCCCTAGTTCGAGGGTTGCTTCTGATCTAGCTTCACAAGCTTCTTTGGATAACACCTGATCTTTTTTATCTGATTTTTCTCGCCCCTAGTTCATGGGCTGCTTCTAATCCGGCCACACAGACCTTATATTGTGGTTGACCGTTGAACATTCTGACTCCAAGTTCAAGGTTTGAAAGCAAAGAGGGTCGAGTCTCGAGGCTGAGAGCGATCCTAGGCTGCACAATCTAAAGAGCGATTCCACACAGGTCTTCGCAGGATGGCGCAAAACATTTTTTTGAAATCTTTTAAGAAAGTGACTAGTTGCTCGCGCGGAAGACAATGTAGAACCAATCTAGATCAAGCCAGGATCCTTCTCAGTACTCACATTGACAAGCATGATCTCAATCATTAAGGGCTTAGCATGCCTCTCTTTCTCTCAGTTGATCGAATTTTTACAAATCTCGAGGAATTCCTTCCTCTTCGTTTTCACCACAGTGTTGAAAAAGTTTTGAAAAACTTAGGTCAATGCAATAATTTCAAGGCATAGAAGAGTAAGTGAAAAGCACTGCCGTTTCAACACATCTTCTAGCACAACTGGCTTAGGGCAAGAACAAGCACAAAAGCATGAAAAACCACTGCTGTTTCATTCAGATCTTCTGGCATAACTGGCTCCATGGCAGAAACAGACTCAAAAGAAAGCGAAAAAGACAAACACAAAACAAAATAGTGATGTCCGAGGTAACACTTCCTGGAATCACTCGACTCCTATACAACAGGGCTAACTTGATACAACAAGAAAAACCCCAAACAAAATGACTGACTCAAAACAAAGTGACAGACTATAAACAACATAACAAAACTGACTCAATACCCAAGTCAGAAAGTAAAATAACCAACATTCGCAAATGCTCAAAACAATGCATGCCATACGCCACATCCGGAGTAAACTGAGCGCCACCCATAGGAGGTTCATCCCCTGATCACATACTCGCACTATCCTTCAAGTTCACTAACCCAGTGACGATAGATTTTGCTGAGCTTGGTGGGAGGACAATCTCGTTGTCAAACAAATCCTGTACTTCGTGGCGAAGTCGGAAGCAATTGTCAATGATGTGACCGGTTTGCTGATGGTACGCACAGTATTGGGTAGCATCATGACCGGGTGGAAGATGATTAGGGTGAGGCCGAGGCTCAAGGGGTTTGAGATGGCCTTTTTCAGCATGGATTTGAAGAGCCTTCGACAAAGGCATATAGAGGGCATGAAAGACCCTGCGACCTCGGGGTTGATACTTCGAGGTTTGTGGATTTTTGCTGGACGCACTAGAAAAAGGGTCGGTAGGTACTGGCTTGGTCTACTGATCTTTCCTGGGTGTAGGGTTAGGGTTGGAAGGAACGGTTTTGGCACGATGGCCCTTCTCCCGATTTTCCCCTTGGCTCGAACTGCCCTTGTTTTGAGTGATGAAAGTGTCATCCACAGTTTTCGCAATAACTGCGAGCACTTGCTATTTATTCAGTCCTCCGGCTTTCAAAGCCTCAGCAGCCCACAGGAGTTGTTCATAGGGATCAGTGTCTACCCCCACCTCGTTCTTACCACTCGCCTCAGCTTGGTTAAAGGTTTGGGTTGCCACCTCAGTGCGAAGCCCTGTTGTTGCTGACATGTCGCTGCCCATACTTAGGAGGACTTCAGGTTCGCTGAGCTCAATTACAATTCGCCCCCAAAGCGGGGGCTCTTCTGGTGTGAAATTTCTGGCATGTGATATGGTCAATGGTGGAGCCGACATTCCGAAGGCTAGATCAACCGTAGCTCTCTGAAGATCGCCGATCATTCCCATTAGCTCAAAAGTGGTGGGCTCACGAGTTTGAAATGATTGGGGTTCCCAAATTGGATATGTGGTAGGTGCCCTAGACGGGCGTTGCATTTCAACATCGGTCTCACCCTGCATGGCGATTCCCTAGTTTAATGTTGCTGCCATAACAACAACTTCTTCTGAATTCTGCGTCATCATGAGTCTGCTGAGTTGAACAGAGGTGGTGTGACTGGTGACCAACGGATCAGATGAACTGGTGAGCCTTCACTGGCCTTTTTATGCCTTGCCCCAGCAAAGGAAAATACTGACTGCTCTGAATTGAATCTCTGACCTGACAAAATCTATCAGCACAAGTCTAATACACCCAGGGGATATTGGAGCCCTATGAAGCTATAGTTCTGCGACTACCTTGCAAAAGAGAAAACATGCGGCATCTCAGCCCGATTTTAACAGAACAGATATAAGCATGATTGTGCTCTCTACTGAATTGTATCCAAAATTCTTCCTGTAAACTGATACCCTCAGGCAAAACTGATTTCCCCAAACACTGATGCCCTCAGGCTTGATACCCAGACTTGCAAACTGATACATGCATTCTTGTAGAGACACGCTCTAAAAGTACAAAGCAAGCAAATGAGAGCCAAGACACCCCTATGTTGGGGTAGGTTTTCGCTATCCTATTTTGTCAAGAGCTAGGGTTTCACTATGTACACAGCGATTTCAAACAACCTACAATCGGGTAAGCAACCTGTCCTAGTTTGGAATAGTCACTACGAATTCCGAATATGCACTAGGTCGAATGGCTAAAAATGGTGCACCGGTAACAACCGAGGTTTGTGTTTCCATCGTGGCAGAGCCCGTAACCGGTCAACCTTATGACATACAGCCTCAGGCTAACCGTTCAGGAATAGCAGACGATAAACACGGTGTCCTAGGCGCACCAATGCAAATGCAATGCAAAGAGACACATAAGCGTAATCAAAACAAGATATCATCAGTTCGAGTCAAGTTCTCTAAACCCCCAGCAGAGTTGCCAAAAACTATAAACGTGCCCTCGGGAACTCCCCGAAAATCCGCACGTGCTGCGCCCGTGAGGGCGAGGCGAGGATCTCGTCTTGTTCTCTAAGCTTCCACAGTTCGGACTCAAATGTCACGGTTTTGAATCTAATCTTACAATGTGCGATGTAAGACCGATAAATCACCAAAGAGTCCAAATTCGGCAAATCGTTTTGGAAACCTGATTTTTAATAAAGAAGTGCCAAACATGGACTGCTTTGCCAGATACAGAGTCGTTACCTAAATATTTTATTTTGGGGGAATTTAGGAAACCCTGACTCGTGCCTAAGGCCACATGTCCGTCATCACCAAAGTTGCCTCGGCTCGGGAACTTGGGTATGAGAGGGGAAGGTCATATAATGAGCACCCTCGCTCGCCCGATCAAAGATCGGCCTGTACTAAACATGATATTTTGTTTTTGAAAACACATGTGTTCTTATTCCGGTTAATTAGCTAGAATTACTATGTAATGCGCACAGCATACAAGTATAGATTAGATCACCTAATTTGGAACAAAAATATTGCATATCTATTTGTTTGAAAATGGTTTGAAGTTTGCTGCTCGCAAGTAGGCTAAATCGAGGATTTCAATGAATTATTCCAATTCAAGTAATCCAACCTTCACCCACAGGTAATCAGACAGTTAATCACATAAGCAGTTAGCCTCATGGCAAGCATGCTTTCATGGCAGTCAATAACACACATGCAGTATGCTAAAGCGTAAACACTCACAGTGTACTCCGAGTCAAAACAAGGAACTAGTTAGAAATCATGCATGATCCTAGTTCATGTTAAGATGGCTAATGCAACACATGCGAAAATGCAGCTAAAATAGGCTCGGCTATTCTAGAATGTTATGTGAAATGCAACTTGGTACATGTATTCAAATTGGAATTGAAATACAATGCAGTTAGTATGATGCGCCAAGCCCGGTGTATGCAAAACAGATGAATGGATGCACGCATACAAGCATAAGGTATGCTAAATGAAACATGCCCTAAAACTAACCATCATAAGCGGTTAAGTAAAAGGGAGAAAAAAATGGGGGTTTGAAGACATGCATCACATACACGCACGCTTATTACAACATTACGCCCTCTCGAGGGAGGGACCGAATAAGGAGCTAACTAGCTATTCTAAGCTAATTAAACTAATTATTACACAACAAATTAATTAACTAATCCTAGTTAACTAATTATTACAAAACAAATTGAAATAGCTAAACGCATTAACTATTAAAGTACAAACCAAAGCGTAAACTAGCTATCTAAGCATGACAGCTAAGGAAAGCAGAAAATTAGCAGCCTCAGAGGGAGAGGAATGCATGCAAGCCCGGTCGCCTCGTTTGGAAATCCAATGCGATGCCCTGATTTGTCTCTGTTTTCATTTGTTCTCAGAACATTGCACCAAGCTCCAAGAAGCTGAAACTCCACCTTGGGAACCTGTGGGAGGGCTGCCGACAAGTTGTTGAGAAAGGAGACCACCTGCCGACCACTTTCTGTGCTGAAAACCATAAAAAGTGGTCGGCCAGCTAGGTTTACTGGTCGGCCGACCACTTCTTGCTGCCAAACTGCAATTTGCCTTGATAAACTTGTTCAAGACTGCAACTCTAGCAGGTTTTTTGAGCTTAAACCAGTCCAAGAACTTCAAGAACAACCCCTTAGCACCTCAGCAAGCCAATGATGGTGCTTGAGTGTGTGTTTATGTGTTAAAGTAAGACAAAACTACACTTTTGAAGCACAAAAATGAAGCAAACAAGGAGATCTAGATACAAATCTATATGTATCACTCAAGGCCTCAATTTCTGAACCTAGAGGAGGGAGGAGATGGTTCACTCTTATGGAGAACCAAAAGCAAAGCTTCTTGGAGCAGCTAAGGTTCAAGCCAATCCCTCTATAGCTTCAGTGCCCTCCAGCTGTGCCAACTGGAGGAAAATATCTCCAAAAAGGTGGCAAAAAGCAAGTGGTCGGCCAGCTACTTCAAGTGGTAGGCCGACTACCACAAGTGGTCTCCCAAGACAACAAGTGATCGGCCATGGTAGGAGATGATCAGCACACTGAAAACAAACTAGGGGTGGGGTGGTCGACCAGAAAAGATGGCTCAAAGACCTAGGAGACCAGTTGTCAGATCAGAAAACTGGCTGGCGAGAAGAAAAGTGGTCTACAAGGAAAAAAGCTAGTCTCCCATCCTTGTACCATCTTCCAAACAAGAAAAACAAGGTTTGCACCAAAAACAAACCAAAACGGATGCAAGACGAAAGTTTGGGAGGCAAAGCACGCAGCCGGGAGCCTCGAAAACTAGCTGACAAGCACCAAAAGTGGTTCACAACCACAAAAGTGGTCTCCCAAACCACAGTGGCCCTCTAGGCCAAGGAAACAAGGTGTGGTTCAAAAACCACGCCAAACGGAGAATGTTAAGCGGTCCCGAGACAAGGCACGCGGCCGAAGGCTCCGAAAACCTGAAACTAGTCTCCAAACGGAAAAAGTGGTCTACGACCATGAAAAGTGGTTTACGACCTCAAAGAGATGGTCTACAAGACCTCTCCCTCCCTCAGGTAAGGAAAATCAGACTTGGTCCACAAACCGAGTAAAAGCACAAAGAGTTCAGAGGCTCGGAGGCTAGGCTCTCAGCCAAAACTCTGAAACCTCGAAACGAGCACGACATGCGGAATCACCGAGCGCTCAATCGATGACGTCTGAGTCTTAAAGTCTATCAAAATTGGGGTGTCTACAGGCATCCAAGCCCATCAATGTCTCAGTCAGTGTCATGGCGATGTAGCTCTTGCCCTCTCTTAAGCCTTAGGCAACTTCGATCAAACGGACGCTAGATCCTCCGAAGCCTGAGGCAATCAAGAAATGGGACAGCATGCACAAGCAAAGCGCATGTCGCCGAAAGACCTGCCAGTGATTGTCGCCGCGGTCACCGGCATCAGAAAATTGATAAACCAAGCTCGGGATGTCCAATTTCCCGTCGCGGATCAAAGACCGAGCGTCATGCATAGTGAGCCCGCACATCCGTCCTAAGGCTTGGATGTGGCCAAAGCAGAACTATGGCAAAATCTCTTCCTCGCATTCGGACTCCATCAAAGCTTGGAAGTCTTCGAAAGTGGGACATATCTCTTGTCTGCCAAAGCTAAAAACATGGGAGATCGGATTTCAAAACCTTGCCGCGGCATGAAGGAACAGAAAACACAACGGGGTGCGGCCCAGCATGAATAATGCGTTTATGCCGAAGCTCCGGAAGTTCAACTTTTCCGAGCCATCCAAGGTGGCAAACCAATTTGTGAGATTTTCGACAAGAAATGCCTCCATTTTGGTGCAAAACTGAGTTAGAATGAGGGAACCACGAAGCTGGAACCTTTATGGAGGATAAGGCACTGTTTGGAGGACAAGTTTCAGAAAACTGGAAATCCCTAGGCAAAGTGGTCGGCCGACCACTTTTTCTGGTCGGCCAGCTAGTTTTTCTGGTTGGCCAGCTATATTTTCTGGTCTGCAGAGCAAAAAACTGGTCGGTAGGCTCTTTTACTGGTCAACCATGATCAAAAAGTTGTCTGCAGCCTTTTTCTTGTCTCCGGAAGAGAGTCTCTAGCTTTCCTATGTGGTGAGATTGTTCAAGGTCCAAGTTTACCTCTGTTTCGAATGCGTTCCGTCACTTTGTTTTGCCAAAGTGCATTTGCTTATCGAGTTGTTATGTTTTTCTTATCGAGTTGTTGCTCTTTGATTATCGAGTTGTTGCTCTTTATTTATCGAGTTATAAACTTACTAAGGTTTTGTTGTTTCTTAGTAAGTTGAGTTGTTTAGTTTTGTTATGTTGGTTCACTACCTGACTTGGCAATACACGATTATCAAATTCCATTCAATCTCATTTTTTGTGCAAAATGATGCGATGCAATGCTAAGAATACAAATGTAACACTTTTTGAACAAAAAGTCATTTTCATTCCATCGTAGTTTCTTTTTTACAACATTTTACAACATGGTACAAGTTTTGAAGAAAATAAAACTGCCTAACGCTGTACAATGTGCTACAACTACATGTAAAAAGAAAAATAAAGCAAGAACATCTGCATCAGTGCTATCACGCTCAAGACCGAGAGGCCCTCTTCACCCTCTTCGGCTGAGCAGCCTCTGCACCACCGGCACCGGCACCACCATCTAAGTCGGAGTCACCGTCCTCAGAATCCTCCTCGGCGTCACCTCCGCCCTCAGAACCAGAACTAGAGTCATCACCTCTACTTGCAGATGTCTCTAACTGAGGATGCACAGACTCCTTCTCCTCGCTGGACTCGTCGTCCTGTCTAGCAGGTGCTCTACGTCCTCCTTGGCCACGAGTCGAGACCCCTCTCCTAGCTGATCGGGAAGGCTTGGATGGCCCGGCCTGTAGTGGTGTGACTTGAAAAGGCGATTTTGAATGCATTAGCCAGAGTATGTATATCAGATATCAGATGCAAGAATGCTACATAGAGTGTGTGCATGCAGACATAGTATGTGAATGTGATGTGTCAGATGTGCTCTACACATGCAGTGAATCAATATAGTGAAGTTCTCAGTTTCAGTATGTAATCAGAAGTATGATAAATAAAAGGAAATTGAAAAGTATCAGAATTAGCGTCTCCCTCCACAGGACCATGCTCTCCAGTGAGGCCACCACTCCGAGTAACCCCTCAGTATACTCTGTGAGAGGCTGTAAATACAAGCTCAAGTCATCAGTGAATGAATGAATGTCTAAAAATCTGAGTGATAAACAAAAACTGTGGAACATACCGGTAGTGAGTTAGGGTCACTGAAGTATCGATGATCGGGCAATGGAGGCTCTAGTGGAATCGGGTAAGATGTCCAATAATGCCAGCCTGTTAGCTCGGTCAGAAGATTTGGCCATCCAGCATACTGGCAAGTTGAGGACATCCCTCTAGCCCTACCCCTCGATGTGCTGGCCCTGCTAGTCGAAGGGATGTCTGCAGCTTGAGCTTGACTCGATGATGGCATATCAGCAGCCCTCCTCGTAGGAGTATGGACATCTGTCAGTGGAGGCATCAAGTATGTATGGCAGTATGTCGTGTACTCTCCCTCCAGGAAAGGAACTGCGTCGATACCCAGTATAAGGTCGTCAACCTCCCGGGGAATGAGACTCTCTATGGACCACATGTCCAGTGGAGGTGGTGAGGGGATCTCCTGAGCGGGATTACCCATCGTCTGGCGCATGAAGCGATCCCCCAGAAACCAGGCTCTACCGACTGGTCCCTCAAACAAAACCTTGTATCGGGAGGTGCCCCATGCCCCGGCAAACTAGAACTAAGAATACCCGGGCATCGCCAGCCAAGGCTGCCAAGTGATCTGCGGATAACAAATGTATAAACTGATTAGATGTCATAAATATGCAAGATGAATCAAAGCTAAAGGCATGAAGAACTGAGAGTTCTGGTTTACCTCTGTCGCTCGCATAATGTCGAAATACTGTCGGAGATATGACAGAGTCTCCCGGGGCCTGGGCCGGCACCAGCCCTCGAATTTGCGTGAGTACAGTATCTCAAGCGGTGCCTCAACCTCTAGCTCGGGGGGCAAGCGTCAGGAAGTAGGCATAAACCCACAGCTGTGAAAAGTAAGACAGTGGTAATGAGAATACAGAATGTATACAAAATGCAGAATGTTGAGTGTAGAATGCGAATACAGAATGTATAGAAAATGCAGAATGCTGAGTGCAAAATACGAATATAAAATGTATAGAAAATGCAATATGCTGAGTGCAGAATGCAGAATGCTGAATGCAGAATGCTGAGTGCAGAATACGAATATAGAATATGCTGAGTGCAGAATGTTGAATGCTGAATGCAGAATGCTGAGTGCAAAATGCCGGGTATAAAATGTAGTGTGTTTAATGTGTGCCATGTGCAGTGTACAGATATTGAAAAGCAGAAATGTAAATCAAGAGGGCAGAATGTACCTCCCAGGCTTGCCAGTAGCCACCTACTATGGTCCTTCGCTTCTGGGAGGTTGCGCTCATGTCGCAGTAAAGGGTAGCGAGGCTAGCGCCGCCCCAATCATACTGACTGACCTGTGATAGGTCTACCAGAGCGCTCAGCAAATATAGTCCGACTATGTTCCCCCTGTCAGAGAATAGTGGGGTCCCGAGCAGGAACATCATAAACCCCCAGGTATACTGCTCTATGGCCTCAAAAGTCTTGGGCGTAGTCCTCCTGTACTGCTCTGCAAACTAGGTGTACCTGACCATGCTTGGTGATCTGCAGGCCGGCGAATGAGCTCCGAGCAGATAAGTCCAAGCCGCCACCTACTCACCCATATCCGCATCGTATGGGATCGGCCAACCTGCCACGTTGAGGCCCGTCAGCATGGAGAAGTCATACGGGGTCATCGTCATGTCCTTGGTGGCAGAAAAATAAAAAGAGTTGGTGGTGTCCCACCATCTCTCTACTAGTTCACCCAGAAGGGTCCTGCTCACCGGATGACGCGACAACCTCGTACAAAATGAGCCAAACCCTGCCTCATCCACAATATGTCGAACGGTATCTGGGAGCTCCATGTACCACTCCCTCGCAATGGTCGATCCGTAACCCCGTGTGAAATGGGAAGATACCTACGGGTAGAATGAACAAATATAATCAGTTGCAAACTGAATACTGTGTTATGAACTGCGTGTTCAGATTGAACAGTTTGCTATGTTATGAGCTGCGTGCAACTAAACCGAATACTGTGTTATGAACTGCGTGTTCAGATTGAACAGTGTGCTATGTTATGAGCTGCGTGCAACTAAACCGAATACTGTGTTATGAACTGCGTGTTCAAATTGAACAGTGTGCTATGTTATGAGCTGCGTGCCAAATAAACCGAATGCTGTATTATGAACTGCGTGTTTAGATTGAACAGTGTGCTATCACTACAACAAGTTGGGTCTTGAATGACGAAATTTTTTTGTCTTCAAAGAGCTAATTTCATCACTATAGATATTTGTGAGGAAATATTTTCGTCACCGGTTTCGTCATTGAATGTTTGTCACTAAAAACCAACGTGACGAAAAATAATTTCGTCACCAATGAAATTACTTCAGCGACGAAATTTTTTGTCACCAATAAAACAACATTTTGTCGCCAAAAATTCTCATTTTCGTCACCAAATAGTTATTCAATACCATATTTATAACTTTAGTTGACGAATAAATTTGTCACGCATATTGATTATTGATGAAGAAATAATTTCGTCACAATAAGATGTAAAGATGACGAAATTTTTTGTCTTCAAAAGTCATAATTTTTTGTCACCAATGAAACAACATTTTGTCGCCAAAAATTCTCATTTTCGTCACCAAATAGTTATTCAGTACCATGTTTATAACTTTAGTTGACGAATAAATTTGTCACGCATATTGATCATTGATGAGGAAATAATTTCGTCACAATAAGATGTAAAGGTGACGAAATTTTTCGTCTTCAAAAGTCATACATGAATGACGAAATATAGTTCGTCACAAATATATTTATATGTGACGAAATTTTTAGTCACCAAACAACAAAATAAATTAAAACTTTTATATATAAACTGCAGTAAATTTTGTCACAAAAAAAGTTTATTAGTGACGAATAATCACTTTGTCATAATAACAAGTATAAATGACAAAACAAATTCGTCATTGAACTTGTTCCATATTTTATATTCAATTTAAATTATTATTCCACAAATATCCCTGCTCATATCCCAATAGCCTTTTAATTGTACTAAGAAATCCACTAGCTATTATACATCACTCCACAAAAAAATTCACTAAACAATTTATATTATAAATCAAAATGTATCCATCAAACAACTTTAATAATAATCCATTAAGTATCACAAAAAAACCATCAAAGCAAATCTCAAAATCAACTACATGGAGTCCACAAAAAAAAAAAAATCAACACTCAATCTTATTTTGCAACTACAACTAAGCATCAGTTTAGGAAAAAAAATTCAACAGTTGATCTTCATTTGCAAGTATGCTCCCGAACGTCATCAAAACCAATCTGCAAAGAAAATAAACAAGGCAAACATTAATATATTTTCAATTACATCTAAACTCATATAAATAATTTTATTTTATAAACCAATTTGGTAGAAATGCATATAACAATTAAAAACTTCAAAGAGTTGAGGTGATCCTTGATGATAAAGCAACATGGAAATAGAGACTTAGTTGATGAGACGTATTACAAGCAGCTGGTGGGTAATTTAATGTATCTCACTGCCACGAGACCGGACATGATGTTTGTAATAGAGAACAAATAAAAAAGAAAAACATGGTAGTATTTTGCACATATACAAATATACAAGTGTCCTTTATGTTTCACAAAGTGATTTTGAACCCCAATGTAATTTAGCATAGTTGCCTCGGATCCTATAAAATCACTGCAATGCCCAATATGACTCAACAAATATGCACTTGAATACCACTCCTATAAATGATAGAAAACTGCAAGCTAATTGAATTTGTACTCCTAGACCTTGAAATTGCTCCAATACTGCCTATAATTTGACAAAGTACATTAAGCACTATAGCCACAACTGATTCAAAATGTGCTACAGACTCCGTCTGTTTTTCAAGTCACAATTGAAAGCATTGTGCATGAGGGGATGTATTAGAAGCAAACATGCCATAATATGTCCGTAGGTGCAGCATCTTGTCAACAAAACGTGTATATTAAAGTTCTTACAAAAAATACATCAAGCACCAACCACAGTTCATCAAACTAGTTAAACCAGCCAAATCTCACCATAATTACAAAAACATCCAGGGACTTTCACTTCTTCGAAGCTTGTAAGATAAATCCTTTTGAATTGATTTACAAATTTTTATGAAAATAACTAATGATCTGAAAACTTTAGATTACTTCCGTAATGATAATATAAGCTGTGTTTTTGTCAAAATAAAATACTTTTTCCACTATAATCTATTCTCACACTTCCTCGAATCACAAAATTCTTAAAAATATCTTTCAGTATACAAAGGTAAGTTAATAAATCTAAAGCCTGCCACAATGCAAAGACAAGGGCTAATCCAATCCCCACACAAAATGAATCACAAGGGGTCATAGATGAATTCTCTAAGATATCTAGTTGCTAATAATATCTGAGTATTCATCTGAGAAAAGTAAACAAACAATAAAATTTGTAAATGTAACAGTATTCTCTTTGCTTTACTTTTTCCAGGTCAAAAATTTTCAGTTGAAGCAAATGGTGTAGTTAAAAATGCCTCAGCAAAGGCCAGCAAACATAAATCTAGGAATTAAGACTTTTGGGTTGTACCATTAAAGCCCCTGAATGCCTTCTTATTTATGCCAATTTGCATCCATGTATAAAGTAAAACAAACCCCTCAGTCCTAGTCATTACAACAAAGTTGACAATGATGGATGCATTTCAACTAAAACTTATATGAAATTTGAAAAACAAACCTCATGTTTACAATGTATGCATTTTCAACAAAAAGTTGGGATTAGAGAACCCCAAAGAAAGGATTACTTTTCTTAACATGAACGAGGGAAGAGCAAAGAGCATCAAGTGAGAAACCAATCCTACAAGAGGAACCAAAAAAGACAGGAAAAGAAAAATAAAACAGAACAACAAACAAACAGAGCATACACCACCAGCAGCATGCACAGGCCCTCCACTCATCAGGTTTAACAACATACAGTAAATGAGCCAGTAGCTGCACAAGAAGCAGCTGCACCAGCAGACTCCAGCAGGTTTAACATACAGCAGTAACTCCACAAAACCAGTAGCAACACACACCAGCAGACTCCAGCAGCACCAAAGAAAGGATTACTTATCGCATTATTCAACTCAGTCCCAGCTGAGTTCAATTTCTGTTTTGCTTCTCAATCTTAATTTATGAGCCGGAAATCTTTACTAACCCAATCTAGTGTAAAATACAAACAAATTGGCAAGTTTAATTCCTAGATTTATGTTTGCTGAGCCTTTGCTGAGGCATTCTTAACTACACCATTTGCTTCAACTGAAATTTTTTGGCCCGGAAAAAGTAAAGCAAAGAACTTAGTCAAGTAGAGCTGGGTTGATTGGGATTGACAGCAAACACTAGTCTACGTATTTACAAGCTTAATCCTGTTCCAGTCCCCACTCATTACCATCTCATTTACCTAAAAAACTAGCACTAGAAGATGGTTTTTTTGTAATGAAAACTTTCTGGTCACCAAGATGGAAGCAATAGGAAGCAACACCAAAACTTTCTATTCCAGGTTTCAAAATAAGCAGACGGAAATGGAGACTTAGTTGATGAGACGTATTACAAGCAGCTGGTGGGTAGTTTAATGTATCTCACTGCCACGAGACCGAACATGATGTTTGTTACTTGTCTCATAAGTAGATATATGGCAAAACCAAGGGAAATTCATCTACAGGCAGCTAAGAGAGCAGTTTGATACTTAAAAGGGACTGTGAACTATGGAATTCATTATAAGAAAGGAGGAGATGCTGAGTTGTTGGTGTTTACGGATAATGACTATGTCGGAGATATTGAAGACAGAAAGAGTACATCTGGTTACGTGTTTTTAATGAGTTCAAGAGCTGTTTCATGGTGTTCAAAAAAGTAATACAATCCAAAAGAATAATTAAAGCAAATAAAAAATAGCAGCAATCATAAAGTGATATACAAACCTGACCAACCTACTGCCTAAGATTCAATAAATGTTCATTCATTTCTACTACTGTGAAAAACTCAATCAGAGAGACACCCATTATTAATCACATCACTAACTTAGAGCAACTCCCAACACTGCCTAGCAAAAATACACAAAAATGTAAACACATAGTTTTGTCTCTACTTTGGTTAGTGTGTATTTTAACTAGGGTCATGCTAAGTAAGAATTTTGATAATGAATCTATTTTCATTAAATACATCTTCAAACTTGTTAAATCTTAGTTAATAAGTAGTCAAACTGCTGTACTTTAACTAGTATATACTAACCAACATGATGAAAGCTGAAATGATAAAACGGGCGAGACTTACCAAAAAGGCGACGTAGGAGTTCATGGGATACCTCATCCTCTAAATTGTCCTTTGAAACCTTGCTTCTTAAGAAACTCCATGATGCTTGATGTGATTTCAAAATGCTCGCCAATTGACCCATTTATCTTCCCTATCTCTTTATTTTGTGCTTGAATTTCCTCTTTTTGTACTTGAATTTCATGTTTTTGTGCTGCAATTTCCTCTTTATGTGACTGAATTTCCTCTTTTTGTGACTGAATTTCCTCCTTTTGCTCTTGTATTTCCATCTCTAGATGCCTCACATAGTCACTGTCAGTCGAAGCACTGGTAGTCCTGACAGAGAAGGAACGCCTCAACCCGAGTCCTTTAACATATCCCGACCTTGGCTTCAGCACCTTAACAGATAGCTCCTCCGGAGTAATTGGAACCGCACCAGGTTCGGAGCAATGTTCAGCTTGGATCTTTATCATATTATCCTGTCATTTTAAAAAAAAAATAAATAGAAAAATGAATAAAGATAAAATCATAATTGCAATCATCCTAATATAAAAGGTAAATATACATACATAATTCTTTTCGCACTTCGGAGAAATCCACTGCTTTGTCACATCATTAAAGTGTGTAGATTTGTAAACACATGGCAACTCTAGCAGTTGGCCCCCATTTGCAATTGTCTGATTTTTTTCGTTCAACTAGTAAGTTAAATAAGAACGACAATAGTAGAATCATCTTTAAAAAAAAAAAAAAGAAAAAAAATTAAAGAAGACCTACCGCCTCGTGTGCCCTAACTGGGAGAGATTTTGACCCACACCTATGCTTTGTCTTCAATTGATTTCTATTGTCAATGTTAGAATTTGATTGCTTCTACAAGGAGCAAGTTCCAATAGAAAAATATATATATTAGGAAGACAAGGTAATTGTCAACAATAAATAAACATAAGAAACGTTTACCAGCCAATTGGTATCATTCCACTTCTTGTCAATCAAGTTTTTCCATTTCTCGAGGTCACATTCAGGCGGTGGGTGGCTTCTAGCATACTCCTCTCCCTTAGCACTTTTAAGGTTCAGGTATTTTTTTCGTAGTCTGTACGTGTAGCTGCTCAAGCTCCGTCCACACTTTGTTGTCACCGCTTTCCTAACGTTAGTGGATTCACCCTCCATGTCAAATTGATCCTAGCAGCAGCCACAAATCTTGTAAGTCATAATTAATTATATTACATTAATTCAGTCAATTATGTAAAACTTTTACCGTTAGACGTTGAAACATAGGTGCCGTAACTTCTTCGTTGACATGTTTCCACCTGCGAATGCTAAAGTCTGGCAAGTGTGTTCGGACCTCAACACCAATTTTGGATACTAATTGAGAGGCATGATCCCCCACTGGCGCACGAAACTCCTATGGTATGGGAACTTTGAGCTTTCCATCTTTTTGAACCATTGCTTGAACCTTCAACCCGCGTGTCAAGTCACGAGGGTGTCTATTACGCACTGTTTTAAAGACATAACATTGACTAGTTAGCAATTAATTAAAGCGAAATCATAAAAGTAATATAAGTAACTTTTTTTTTTTTTTAGTAAGTCATAAAGTAAAATGATAACCACAATGGGGCATTCGCCAGGCCTTACAACAGCAAACCAAACAAAAAAACTAGAGCTATAAAAGAGAAACAAAACCAAACAGATAAACTAAACTAAATAAACTATAAAGAGAATCATCCTAAAATAAACCACACAAAAGAATGTTCGTTTGCCACATGAGAAAAAAAGGGCTATGAACATTCAATAGACTAGCCAAAAACAATACAAAATACACTTGCACAACCCTCAAGAGAGAAAAAGCAAGCAAAACGAGAAAATAAACCCAAGAAAAGCCCTGCACAAACAGCACTAGCAGTAGCCACACAGGTACAGCTGCAGCTTTCTTCCCTACTCTCAAGTTGATGCTTTTCATTTCTCAAGTTGTTTTCTCTTTTTCACAGTTGTATTTGCTATTCCATTTTCTTGTTTCTTCACTCTTTCCTGCATCTGCAGCTTTTTCGTTCTTCTCTGTTACTGCCAATTTCTTCCCTACTCTTTGTTTCTATTCAGTCTCTCATATACAGCTGCTCCTTTGTTCTTTAGTTGCTGCACCTGCTGATTCTTTTCCGTACTGCTATTGCTTTCTATTCACTAGTCTTCTTCTCTGTTTCTCCTATACAACACTAGTCTCCTTCTCTATTTTGGTAAGTAGTTCAGCTACTCTCACCACAATTTCAGTACCTTCGGTGCTTCCATCAGTGGTGATGAAGTGTTATTTACCCACAAATTGCATAATTTTTGGGCTCAAGGTTGGCTGTGATTACCCCAGTGAGGACCTTTATGCTGGGGTATACCCAGGCCTTTATGCTGTTAAACCAATATTGCAAGCTTGGCTACACAATTTAACCTAAGATTTCACATAACCCAGATTTTATAGGCCTACTCCCATCTGGGATACTACACAGCAAATATGAAATTTGAGCATATCACAATAGTGTTCTAAATTTAAGCATTTAAACAAAAACTACAACTTGGAAAAATGTATTACAGTGTAGTACAACAAAGGCAAGGCAACAATTAAAGGTTAAAGTTCGGAAAATTTCGAGGTCCAGTTCTTCGGTTAGCAAAATTCTCAAGTGCATTAAGTCATTACCACCCGGTAAATCCTCATCACAAACGAAGCAACACAACAAGCAATTCACGTAAAAAGCCCAACAATTTCTCCTTAAAAAAATTCAATATGAGCAAAGAAATGAAATCAAAATTTTGGTACTCAGATTCTTCAATAACTAATTCCACAACTTTATAGACAAAGGCAGACAGATATTTTCACCCAATTAAGCACAATGGAAACTATTGCAAAGGTTTACACTCTCTTAGAAACCGCAGTAGCATGATGGCACAAAAGGACAACATTTTATTTTATTTTCTATTTCCCCTCTTTCTCACATCTTCTCAGCTACCAAACAAAGAAAATCCTTAAAAAAATAAAAAATAAAAAAAACACTTTATCACCACTGGCCTTTACCCACAAATTGCATGATTTTTTGGCCTTATGTTGAAGACAAACAAAGAGTATGGAAGAAAGTGGTAGTAACAGAGAAGAACAGAGAAGCAACTATATAAGAACCTAGAAATGATATTTTAGTTTAAAATTGAACAGTCTTGACAGTTTAAAAAAATTAAATAATTGTTAATCATCAACTGTAACACAAGTGAATAAGTAGACATTTTGACAGAAGGTAACATGTATGTATGTATGAACAAAACAAAACTTACAAGAGTTAAACTAGGGTATACCCCAACACTTGTTACAGCCCAAAAAAAAAAATTAAAAAAAAAAACAAACCCTATGAAACAAATTGCTTGAAATTTTTTGCACCATAGAATTACATTAAAAACAGAGAATTTCTTTAGCTTAGTACAATTTAGTATCTTACCAACACTAGATTGGGGGGCTGCCTCCCTCGGTGCGTCCATATTGACATCAAGTGGCTATGAGTGTTGGGTATCCACATTGTCAGGTAAATCCCCATTTGGAACAACAATTGCCTCGTGCGAAGGTTGAAGAGATGACTTCGCCAATCGTTTTGGTGGCATTGGTAAGCCCTAAAAAACATAATACAGAAGCATAAACAATACATACATAAAAATGGATAAGTACAGATATGTATATGGAAACTCATCAAGGCAGGAGCTCTCTGCTGTTCCTTCCAGTTATTGCAGTGGGCAGCTTGATCCTCAGAGAGTCCTCCAGAGCAATTGTGATGTCCATTTTCTGGTCTAAATCCAGTACAGGTACTTTGCCGACTTTATTATTATTTTTTGTTTAATCATCTCAAATATTGGTTTTTTAAATATTTATATTAATCTGTCAAATAAAATTGGGAAAAGAAGATTGCTTATGGGCCCCTTTGAGATAGCTTTTGCTTATGCATAATTGGTTTTCTTTGGATGCCATGATCAGAAGTCTTAGTAGTTGTCAAGAGTGACTATCTGACCATTTGTTTTATGGAATGCCAAGTCATTTACCTATTTTATAGCGATATAATATTTGATTATATATTAGATACATAAAAATTTCAACCAAATAAGAATCTACTATAAAATATGTATTTTTTGTGCTTTTAAATGTGTAAAAATGACTAGATAGGCATATGCCTCGCGCACGCACACACACACACACACACACACACACATATATATATATATAGTTGTGTATGTTTGCTTGTGTTTATTTTAACATTTATTTGATTCATGGAAGTATATCAGAATATAAAAAATAAAACAAAGCAAAAAAATGTTTCATTTGTATGGATGGATTATATAAATATATTGTATAGTTTGAAAATATTTAAGTCGATAATGGATGTTGAGGCGTGATCCCACAGAGCTGTTGAAGGTCAAGTCCTGGTAGCTGCATGCACATGTCTATTTTTTTTCATTTTTTTAAAAACTAAAAATGAGAGGCATAATTGGCAGAGATTCCAAACATGGATAATAACATTTGGCATGGGTTTCTGCATTGGGACATGTTTAGCAAATGCAATTATGTATTGCCAAACTCCAACACAGAATTGCTTTTGGGCCCGAATGTGTTTTTAAGTGTGTCAAACGTGATTCCCCAAAGGGCCCAAATGTGTTTGGCATGTGTTTTACTGATATTATAAGGGCTAGGCTACACACATGCACTAATCCTAGTATTGGTGTTTCCAACATGGTCAAATTATGTCTTATTTCGTTATACATTTGTGTTCCAGCTAACTTACTCCTATAGGTTGTGCAGAAGGTTTTTTTTTTCCTTTAGCTTTGCTTTGGTATGCTTATTGTTGTATGTAGGATGTATATTTTCTAGTTTTATTTTATGACTTATTCATCCAATAAAGTATACAGAAATATAAAGATAGTATTAACAAAGCATCATTAAGAAATATATAGATATCGGTGACATAATAAAAAAAAATGAATGGCCATACATATAGTACCTCATCGTCAACACTTTCAAAGGACTCAGCATCAGTGTCATCCTCATGATCTGATAGTATGTAGTCATCATCATCTACCCTAATGTTCTTTCCCTTCTGATTAACACGATTGGGCTGAGTAGAACCCATCAAAGAAGCTGCTATACGCTTCAATTGTAGAGCATCCATTTTTTTATTATTCTTCTTGATTGTCTTATATCTTTCCATTTCGTACTCTGTTCGCTTCTGTTTCGCTAGAAAACCTGGTTTGACCCATTGTTTCTCCCCTTTGGCCATTTTGGTAACTAAAAAGCATAAATTGAAATAAAACATAAAATATAAAGCATAATTTTACTTGAAGAGACGTAACAAAATATAGCATAACCATGTAATGCATTAAAAACAAATGTCCATATAGAAACCTAAAAAAAACAAAAACTACATATCATAATCCATATCAGGTTCCATATCATGATCCATATCATCATCAAGTATGCTAATTTCTTCATCTTCTTCGTCATCTCTACCATCTCTCTTTGTTTTATTTGAAATAACCTCAGCTTCAATATCATCCCTATGAAATCGAATAATATCTTCAATGTTGATCGGGACAACTGAGTTAATGTTTTCTTGTTGGAATGCATCATTAAATACTGGTTGATCTGGTGGTTCTCCATCACTAACCTCTAGCACATCAAACACACCTCTATGTTCGACCCGTTGCACGACTTGCCAAGGTTGCCCCCATTTGGTGTCATTCAGGTAGAACACTAGCTTAGCTTGACTAGCCGAGATAAAAGGGTCAGATTGATACCATCGGCTTGTGACATCGATGCTTGTGCAATATGTGTCAGCTCGTACTGTTCTACTTCTACCAGTGTTACCGGTGTTGTACCATTCACATTGAAACAAAACAACTTTATTTTGACACATGTACTCAAATTCCCAAATATTACACAAGTGACCGTAGAATTCGTGCATCTCTCCCTTGTAGTCCCCTTCGATAAGCACACCACTGTTTTGACTCTGACGACGATTGTCTAATTCCTTTGTATGGAATCTTACACCATTGATTATACAACCCGAGTACTCTTTCACTAGCAAATTAGGACCATTCGCTAATGACCACAATTCTTCGGTTGCTTCTGGTGCCTCATCAACTCTCAATCTATTTATCTACATCCACATGCAATGTGCAACAGTTGAATTATGTTAGTAATGTTTGTATTTTATACAAGCCTAATAGTGTTTGGGCAATTGTGAATATTAAAAATGACTTACATATTCTTTGAACCACTTCGGAAATTCCTTCTGTTGTATCTGAGTTATATCTTGTCCAGTGGGAATTTGTAACAAATTCTTATGTTCCCTACTCAAATAGTTTTGGTTAATGTGTGAAATACTACTATTATTAATGACTAATAACATGAAAATTGTTAAAATATATATAATTATAAGAAACACGTACTGAAGATACTTCTCTATCTCAGGGCTATTGTATAATAAGAACCAATGAGCAATATCACGAAGTTCCTATGACATCTCAACATGCTTTCTAATTTGGCCAATAGGACGAGCAGTTTCGGTGAATATTATCAAACCTTCACGACGTACTCCATAATCTTCATTTCGTGCATCTCGATTATGCACGGTTTCAATCCCTTCAAGATACATTGAGCAAAAAGTAATGCACTCCTTGACAATGTAAGCCTCTGCAATAGAACCTTCTAGTCGAGCTCGATTGGTGACAAACTTTTTCAAAGCTCCGAGAAACCTAATTAGGAGTATGGTTAGGCACACAACATAATCTATACCTTTTATTTGAAAGTACAATTTTAGAAATTACCTTTCAATCGGGTACATCCACCGATATTGCACAGGTCCTCCGAGAATAGTCTCACGTGGCAAGTGAATGGCCAAATGAACCATCACATCGAAGAAGGCTGGAGGAAAGATCTTTTCAAATTTACATAGTATGAGTACTATACGTTCCTCTAATTTCTCCATTTCACTTCGTTTCAATGTCCTTGAGCATAGATCTTGGAAGAAGCTACCTAACTCAAAAAGTGCTGTACTGATCTCTTTATCTACGTAACCACGCATCCCAATAGGAAGAATCCGTTGTATAAGTACATGGAAGTCGTGGCTTTTCAATCCTGTTAATCTACCATTTTTTGCATTCACTGATCTCGAAATGTTTGCCGTGTACCCATCTGGATACTTGACTGATTTCAAGAATTCAAAGAAACCCTCTCTCTCTTTAGGGGTCAGTGAGAAGCTGGCTCGAGGCTTCACATATGATCCATCGGGATTTGTTGTCAGCCACAATTCTTTCCTTATATTCATATCTTCTAAATCCATTCGTGCCTTATCTGTATCCTTGTTCTTCCCATCAATTCCCAACATCGTTCCAAAAACATTTTCACTAAAGTTCTTCTCCACATGCATGACATCAATGTTGTGTCGAAGCCTCCTTTTCTTCCAATACGGTAGCTCATACAAGATGCTTACCTTTGTCCAATTTGGGTTCTGACGATGTCTTTTCCTGTTGCTTGGATGTTTTCCATATGTGACACCCGTCACGCTGCCCAATTGTTCTTCAATCTTTTCTATCGGTATCACCAAAGATCTCTTCCGTTTTTCATGCTTGCCATTATATGCTCTACTCTTTCGCCTTTCTGGGTGGTCATCAGGCAAGTAGCATCGATGGTTACTGTACGCAGTCTTACTTCTTAAAGATTCAAAATATGGTTCATCATTGCAAGTGTAACAAGAGTAATGACCCTTTGTTCTCCATCCAGAAATGTCACCAAATGCGGGCCAATCATGTATCGTCCACAACAAAGCTGCACGCATGCAGAAAGTCTCACCAGTCGTGGCATCATAGGTTAATGTACCATTGTTCCATAATTCATTCAATTCTTCCACTAAAGGTCTCATGTAGACATCAATATCAATTCCTGGTTGTGATTCACCAGGAATAAGTAATGACAGCATGAAAAATGGGTCCTTCATAGCAAACCACGGTGGCAAGTTGTACGGAATGAGTACGACAGGCCACAAACTATATGAGTTATTCATATTTCCGAAAGGGTTGAAACCATCAGTAGCCAACCCTAGCCTCACATTCCGAGGCTCCAAGGCAAATTCAAGATGTTGTGTATCGAATTCCTTCCACTCATCACTATCTGCAGGATGCCTCAATACACCGTCATCTAGACATTTTTCCTTGAACCATTTCATATCCTCGGCTCTCTTCCTCGACATGTACAACCTTTTCAATCTCGGTGTTAACGGGAAGTACCGAAGAACCTTACGAGAGATTTTCTTACCTCTACCATGATTTGTCTTGTATCTAGAAGCCTTACAATTCGGACATTTATCTAGTGTTGCATTCCCCTTCCAAAAGAGCACACAATCATTTACACAAGCATCAATGAGCTCGTATGACAAACCCAATTCACGTAGTATTTTTTTAGCTTCATAAGTTGACTTTGGAACCAAATTATCCTTCGGTAAAAGTTTTGTTAAAAACTCTAGCATCATGTCAACTGACTTATTGCTCCAATGGTTTGTTACCTTCATATTAAGTATCTCGATGACAAATTTTAACAAAGTGTAATTTGTGCAACCTGGGTACACCTCACGTTTGGCATCATTCAATAATTTATCAAAAGTGCGAACCTCCTCCTCTTGAGTTGTATTACTTGATTCCCCTCTTATTTGATCTTCCACTAAGGCATCAATACCTCCCAAAACCTCATTGCCCTCAACGGGTATATCATGATGACAAGCCTCATTTGATTCACGGGGTTCCCCATGCACGTGCCAGATAGTGTAAATTGGAATAATCCCATGTTGCAGCAAATGAATTTGAACAATTTGAAAATTTTGACGAACAACATTCACACACTTTCGACAAGGGCACAAAATTTTACCATCTCGATCGATAACCGCCATTGCAAAACGAAGAAATGATATTACCCCATCATTATATGCCCGACTTATCCTTCCATCAACTGTGCTACCTAATACAATCCAACTCTTGTCCATGTCTGACTATGCCGAGTTAATTAAAGTTAGGTGAATAGAACAAATTTTATATAGAAAAATATATATATACTTTAATTAAAAAAAAGTTCAAGTCCAATGATTATACTGAGTTATATAAATTACAACCACACATAAATCACGTGAGAAAACAGCCAAAGCAATTTAGCGTAAACAGAAGAAGTATTCATAACCAAAACATAAACCACAGCGAAATAACCATCAATAAGAAGACAAATATCATAATTTGTAGAAAATTTAACCAATAAAGCAGTTAGCTGAGAGTAAAAAGTAGATAACATGACACAAAAAGAAAACCCACAATATGCCACATTGAGTTTCTAAAGCTGTCAATTTAAGTACTCAAATATCCAAATGCAAAATGTTATGATTGAACTGCACGTGAAAAATATATATATGCCCCGAATACCAGAATTAACACATCTATCAAGTAAATTGGGATATTGAAAAAATAATACATTGGGAAATAATAACTATTCTGGCTCACATTTCACTCAGTAAACAAAATGTGATTAAATTATGCAGAGGAACTTAATAATGTACTTAAGGAGCTTTGCATATAAGAAATGAACGATGCCAATAGAATTGATAGCCACATGCGACAATTCCAATGAATGCCCCGAGACTATAATTTAGTACTTATGGCCTGTTACTGCAGTTAGTACTCTGTTTGATTTTCTCTTTACTCAACTATATACGAAGTCTAGAGAAGTTAAAGCAAGATATGCTAATCTGTTGGGTGTAATATTCCAATTTTCATTAAATCGAGAGTTGTGAGAGAAAAAATAATTAATTAATATGTAATATGTAATATATAATATTTTATCTTATTGATTATTTTAATATTTTTTATTTTTATTGACTATTTTAGCCAAAATCTATCATCCCAAACATATAGACTCAAGCTACCCTTAATTTTATAAATATATTGACTTTTTTTAAATAAAAAAAATCAACAAAATAAAAGTTTCTTGATGAAAATTGCAGACGTACAAAGAGAGTGTACAATATACAGATACATCAATAAGAAAATCCATGGAGAAATGCATCAAACTGAAACACAAATGAAAGACAAATTGGAATATGATATCAGAACACCAAAAGCAAGATATTGATCTCAGAACATTAAAAAGATATTCACTTCAAGCAGACAAAGCTCAAAGATATTATATATACTAATCAGGTCTCCGCATCTCAGTTTTTTGTCACTAATTTTGTTTGGCATCCAACGTGCCTTTTTAAATGAAGGTGCATAATGCTAAGGGCACAAAGGGAGCTAGTAAAAGTAATTCAAAACATAAATAAAGTATATAGCGTAAAATTAAACTTAATCTCACCTATTTTCTTCATCAAAAATTAAGATTTATTGATGTAAAAGAAAAGGTTATAGAAGTACACCGCAAATACAAAATGAAACTTAAAGCTGTTTTGGGAATAAATTAAAAAATATTACAAAAATAGTCAACTCTTTTCTTTCCGTTTTTATACGTTTTCTTATAAATAAATAAAAAATCAAAAATAAACTTTTCAAAACAACCCTTAATATGATTAACATTCACAATTCATTTAATTTTCAAATAAATTTTTCAAGCTCTGTAATGTTGCTATAAATGAGAATTAGTATATAGAATTAGATACAAACATGGGGTCATTTTAGGGCAACTTAGAGTTGACTCTCTTATATGTTTCATATGGGATTTGAGGAATCAAAGATTGTAAACTAATCAACTCAACATTTATATGCTAAGAAAGTAAAGCATGCAGTGGTCCTTGAGAACAAAGTAGAAATGAAAAGTGAGAATAAATACTAGTGTGGCGATTTTCAGAAGCCATTCTTCAATATAATTGTTTTCAAATACATACTACATAGGTTTAACTTCAACTACAACGATAAAATCTTATCTAATTGAAATTATAGTCCTTGATAGGGCATAATGGTAGTAGAATAAGATACCCTAGCTACTCGTCATAAGGCCTTTATCTTTGTGTGCACTACGACGTATGCCACAATGGAGTAAATAATAAAAATAATTTGTAATATGCTCTTTCTTCCTTTTAGCTGCAACCCCTTTGAAAACTTGGGAGTACATGGAAAACCATGACCAAGTTGACAAACATGAGTTTGACTTTAGAAATCAATACAAATAATACCGGGCATTGGGCTTTGACAATGAATTATCATATCATAAATAGCATGCACAGCAGACCAATTACTGGTATATTTCAAAGACAAGAAATAGTTGACATAATACTAAAACCAAACATACTAAGCCCTGGTTTTGAAGACTCGGTCAATGGGCCATGATGAAGAATCTGACACAAGAAGATAACCAATTCATGATAAAGAAATCCATTATCTGGGTCCAGAATGTTTGATACTTTCTTGGACATGATAACACAATACTTTGACTTTGTACATACAGTTTCTTCATCATGCCAGCTTGCAAAAATGCATTTATGATTCAGAAAACCCATCCTAAACCTAACCTCAAACAGCAACTCTCTAATGAATATATAACAAGAGCTAACATTCTGCTTCCAATGAAGAATTCTGCTACAATTAAAGCTAGAATCCCACATTTGCAACCAACTCTCTAATGATATATAACAAGAGCTCTAATTGTGCTAACATTACAATATAATTCATTTGTTTTCAATATAATTCAAGAGTACAGCACAAACTTATTAAATTACAAAATAGGCTAATCATAGGCTAATTAAATTAACTAAACATACTAACCCCTGGTTCTGAAGACTCAATCAATAAATTATATAAATTATGTCCATACTTCCTGCTTCTTTGAAAACAACTTCAATTCCCTATAAATGACTAAATGTCATTGTCCCGTAATAGAAAGGATGCCCAAAAAAAATGCTGGATATATAATTCAAAAAATAAGTGGAAAAATAATTCATCTGCAAAGAATTAGCAAGTAAATGAGTGGTGGAGAGGGAGGGAAGTTCCTGCATTAGTTTTTGATGCTGACAGAATTATTCTAATGCAGTCAGATTGGGTCAAAAGGGACGACTATTTACAAGTTATTGTTTGCATTTCCATTTCCAACATTATATTCCACTACTAATATTTTCTTTATTTCCATTTATTGCATTGGTCAAAAATCAACCATTCACATCTTATAAATAGATCAAATTAACACCATCCCACTACTATGTAAAGCTGTTGAAAGAAATGAAAAGAACCTAGGCCCTTAGACTCTTATGGGGAGGGGAAATTGAAAAAAACGGAAAGGCTTACATAAGGAATTTCTTTCTTTCCCCTTCAAAAGCAGGACCTTTTTCTTCCCAGTATCAGTGCTTCCAGAAATTCCTGAAACAGAAACATCAAAGGTATACAAAATTACTGATGGATAAATTGACGTAAGTTACTTATCAGTGAAACATAAACAAAAATTGAAGAAACCAATGATACTCACTCTAGTGTAGTCATCACACAAATTTACAATGAACAGAAAATTATGTATTCTTAACAGGGGAACCGACTATTAATTTGCCTACTCAAAATATGTAATGTGAACAATTACCAAATTTTTCACCAACAGCAGCCAATTGCACAGAAAGAAAAATAATTGACAATAGCATTCAAACCAAAATGTGCACTAAATGGTATAGGTTTTTGTATGAAGACAAATTTATTTCTCCTTTCTCTTCAACTAGAGCAGTTCTTAAGATTCCCCAACAGCACCTGCAGCTTTAATTGGTGATCTGGTATGAATCCAAAAAGACAATCTTTTGCAATGCTTTAGTATTTCAGCTTCAAATGAAGACCTTAAACCAAGCCCCCCTCCCTCCTCTCTCTCTCTTACAGAGCAGCCAAAACCCCTACACAAGGCAGTGGTAACCTGTTGAATGAATCTTAACCACTCTACTAATGAGGTATGCCTCCTATATACTACTCCCACTGAGTTTGGATTCCAAAATCTTATTCTTCTGATACTCACTCTTAAATTACATCGTAATCTTCTTAATTATTTACCAAAACCTATTAAATGATTCCAGAACAACATCCTTTCCTAAGCTTAAAGGCTCTCCCAATTGAAAAGAGCATAATTCTATAAAAAGCATAATTCTATAAAAAGCATAGAGTTAGCTTATTTGAAATCACACGATGGTTGGCCATGGAAATAATAACACAATAAAAGCTTTGATTGCTGGTGATGAACTTGTGTTACACAGACTTGCCAAAATTGCTCAAGTACCTATGTCGACACGAAGATGAAAGGGGTCTTGCAATAGGTAACAATCCAAATCATAAAAAATATTCACATTTAGTCAAGGGCTTTTACTAAATTCAAACTGTTAATTATAATCAATAGGACATTCATTCTCCAGTTTATAGCAGAAACAAGCAAAAGACATTGAGGATGGCCAAGTTTACAATTTACACATTCACAATTTATTGTAGAGAAACCTTGCTGGAAAGAATAAAATACAGCATTAATTCTGAAAATTAATTTCGAAAATTAGGGAAAACATTAATTTTGAAAATTAGCGAAAACAGAGATACAAAAATAGAGAAATTGAGTGTGTGAGAGAGAGAGAGAGGGGGAGAGAAAGAAAGAGGACCCATACCTGATCGAAGAGAACACACAGCAGTAAAGGAACGTCTGTGGCGACACTGAAGGAGGAGAACAGGGATGACGCTGGAGAAGAAGACACTGAAGGGGCGCTGGAGAAGAACACACAGCACTTGTGTTTTGAGAGGGAGAGGGGGAGAGATAAAGATTGATAGGAAAACTGATTCGTTGTGTTTTGCTTTGAGAGGGAGAGACAGATAGAGATAGAGATAGAGACTGATACGAAGACTGATTCAAAAAAAAAAAAAAAAAAAACAAAGGAGGGAAAAATAAATAGACTTTTTTTTCATTATAGCTTAATATGTCAAAATTTTTCTTTCAAAATTAGTGACAAAATAATTTTCTCACTAAAAGGCCTATAAATATTAAAAATTATTAGTGATGAAAATATATTTCTCACCAAATGGTCTTAAAATATTTAAAATCAAGTTTTTTAACAAAAAAAAATTAGATTATTGGTGACGTATATTCCTCATTAATAATTTTTTAATTGTTGGGAAAAAAAAATTCTCACCAAAAGTTTCAAAATTTTGGCACCATCAAAACAAATTAGTGAAAAAAATTTAGGTGACGAAACTTATTTTTTTGTCACCTAAAAGTAAGCATTTATTGACGGAAATAAATTTCGTCACCTACTATTTTTATTTTTTTATTATACATGACAAAATTTATAATTCCTCATGGATTATTCTTATTTAGTGAGAAATTTGTTTTCTTCACTAATTTTCGTCACCATACCAAAACAGAGAATAAGAGAAAGAGACACCAGAAAAAGAGCAAAGAGAAATCACGTACCAAATCACCAAGCGAAGAAGATGTGGCAGTTATCGGCAAGGCTACTAGTGGCAGCGACGATCGGCAAGGCTACTAGTGGCGGCGATGGCGATCAGCGTGGTGGAGGAGCAAGAGGTAAGACAAATTAATACCCTATTTTGAGAGAGAGAGAAAGAGAGAGAGAGAGAGAGATGATAAACAGAAAAAGGGTAAAAAAAAATTAATACCCTTTTTTTTTTTATTGCCGCTCAATATATCAAAAATTTCCTACAAAAAATGGTGACAATATTATTTCCTCACCAAAAGATATCAAAAATATTAAAACATTTTGGTGACGAAAATATATTCCTCACAAATAATTTTATAATTAGTGACAAATTTTTTTCTCACCAAAAGTCCCAAAATTTTGGCGCCACCCAAAAAAAATAGCAGGAAAATTTTTGGTGACGAAACTTAATTTTTCCTCACTTAAAATGAAGTATTTATTGACGAAAATAAATTTTGTCACCTATCATTTTTATTTTTTTATTATATGTGACAAAATTTATAAATTCCTCACGAATTATTTTTATTTAGTGACGAATTTTATTTTCTTCACTAGTTTTCGTTACCATAGGTTACTTTTGTTGTAGTGTATGTTATGAGCTGCGTGCAAATAAACAGAATACTGTGTTATGAACTGTGTGTTCAGATTGAACAGTGTGCTATGTATGAGCTGCGTGCAAATAAACATAATACTGTATTATGAACTGTGTGTTTAGATTGAACAGTGTGTTATGTATGAGCTGTGTGCCAAATAAACCAAATATTGCGTTATGGACTGTGTTCAGATTGAGCAAATACTGCGCTATGAACTGTGTGCTCAGATTGAGCAAAATACTGCGTTATGAACTGCGTGCTCAGATTGAGCAAAATACTGCGCTATGAACTGCGTGTTCAGATTGAGCAAAATACTATGTGTTCAGATTGAGCAAAATACTGCGTTATGAACTGTGTGTTCAAATTGAGCAAAATACTGCATTATTAACTGTGTGTTCAGATTGAGCAGAATGCTGCGTTGTGAACTGTGTGTTCAGATTGAGCAGTGTTATGAGCTGTGTGCAAACTAAACAGAATGCTGTGTTATGAACTGTGTTTTCCGATTGAGCAGTGTTATGAGATGTGTGCAAACTAAACAGAATGCTGTGTTATAAACTATGTGTTCAGATTGAGCAGTGTTATGAGCTGTGTGCCCAAATGAGCTATGTGCCCAATTGAGCTGTGTGCCCAAATGAGCTATGTACCCAAATGAGCCGTGTGCCCAAATGTGCTCTGTGCCCAGAATGAGCTGTGTGCCCAAACGAGCTGTGTCCACAAATGAGTTGTGTGCCCAAAATGTGCTGTGTGCCCAAATGTGATGCGTGTCCCAAAATAAGCTGTGTGCTCAAATGAATAGAATGCTGTGTATGAGCTGTGTGCCGAATGAGCAGAAATGTTGTGTATGTGAATGTGTTTAGAATGAGTAGATATAATACATAGCGAATGCATGAAATTTGCAAGAAATGCAAAGTACTTCGCAGAAAATGTGAAAAGTGAAGTACGCACCTCGCGCGCATGATGAGATAGATGAGACTCCGGCTCCCATAGCAGTAGCTCTACAGGTGCTCGACGCGTGAAGTCTGTAAAATGGTGGAAGGTGCTCGGAGGAAGAATGTGCTCTTGAGGATGGTATGTCGTAGGATCGAAAGGTTGTATCCTAGGTGGCAATGGTATAGTGTCGGGCTTATCCTCTACTCTTGGTGAACCTCTACCGTATGGAATATCGTCAGCAATCTGAAAAAACATGCAAAAATGAGTGAAATGAGCCAAAATTGCAAAAAGTCAACAAAAATTAGCTCTCAGGAAGAGAAAAAGTCAACAAAAGTCAACGCCCGGGAAAAGGTGCTAAACTGCGAGAGAAACTTACCTTAAGTGGTGAAAATGGAGAAAGAAGCTTCGAAAACAAATCCTAATCGGTTCAAAATGAAGAGAATCGAAAGTTTTCGTGAAACAATTTCGCATGAGGCATTGGAAAACGCATATAAAGTGCAGATCTGAGAAAGAAAAGGGTTTAGGAGCCAAGGAGAATCTGTTTCGGCCTTGTGTTTGTGAGCAAAAGTGATTTGGATGTGTATACTTAAAGATCCGGCCTCAAAAAGACCAAGCTGCCCCTGTTTTGATAAACTGGTCAGCCAGCTAGTTTTTCTGGTCAGCCGACCACTTAAGTGGTCAACAACTGGTCGGCCAGCCTCCTGGATGATCTTCAGAGCTCCATTGCCCTCCCTGTGTGTTTTGGTGATGATTGGAGTCCTCGGCTCTCGAGAAAGTACAAGAAAAGTACACTTTTCGGCTCAAAAACATCCCCGCAGGAACTTCAATTCAAGTCTTCAATGCGTAGCTCATCGTCACTCGTCAAGAGCAAGGTGTATCCTTTTTAAGTATGTTGTGACTCCTCCGAGAGGTAAATCGGAGGTTACGGTTTAATTCGCCTCGTTAAGGCTTGTATCTCATTTTTCAGTATTTTGCTTCTAGCATGCTATTGAAGTCCCGCCTCATCCGCATTGTTATGTGCACACTTAGGTTGCATTGTCATGCACCCCTACATCCGCATTATTATGCGCACACTTAGGTTGCATTGTCATGCACCCCTCCACTTGCGTTGTCACACATACTTAGGTTGCATTGTCATGCACCTCTTCACCCGCGTTGTCACGCACATCTTAGGTTGCATTATCATGCACCCCTCCACTTGCATTGTTATGCACTCCACTTGCGTTGTTATGCACTTTTCACTTGCATTGCTATGCACTTTTCACTTGCATTGCTATGCACTTTTCCATCAGCATCGTATGCACGAGTTTATCTCGTATTGGAATTGTACCTTGATGTAACGCGGAGCATATGTTACTAACTATATCGTACCTGTTGAGTTTCTTTCTTCTACAGGCACGATATTGTATGTACGGTTCATTTGGAGCTGGTGCAACCAGACGATATTGTATGTACGGTTCATTCAAGAGAAGTTCTGACGCAGTGAAAATTGTATAATTTTCTTATATCCTTTCTGCATGAGATGTAGTTTGGTTCGTATTCATTCGCTTGCTTAAACTGTTGCATTTATTTTGCATATTTGCTTCATTACAGCTTTCTTTGCATGATCATAAGTTATGTTCGGCATTGTGCATGTCATTTGCAGCTTGCCCCTGTTTGCGGGCGTATCTCTTTGTTGTCTTGCCTGTTTGTCTAAGTCTTTGGCCTGGTCAAAAATGGGTCGTCTCTGGGCTTTGACATTCACTCCCGTCACTTCTTGACTTTCGAGTTCTGTCAAAGAGGGGCAACTGTAGACACCCCATTTTTGACCGACCTTAAGACTCAGACATCATCGATTAAGCGCTCGGTAATAGTGCATGTTTGTGCTCGTTTCGAGTTTCCGGAACCTTCAGCCGAGTGCCTTGTCTCGGGACCGCTTAACGTTCTTCGTTTGGCTTAGTTTTCGAACCATGCCTTGTTGCCTTTGCCTAGAGGGACACTGTGGTCCAGGAGACCTCTTTTTGTGGTCGTAGACCACTTTTGATGCCCATAGACTAGTTTTCGAGGCTCCCGGCCACGCCCCTTGCCTCCCGAACTTTCGTCTTCCATCCATTTTGGTTTGCTTTTGGTACAAACCTTGTTTTCCTTGTTTAGAAGGTGGTACAAGGGTGGGAGACCAGTTCTTCCCCTTGGAGACCACTTTCTTTCCTGCCAGCTAGTTTTTTGGTCAGCCAACTAGTTTTATTGGTCTTTGGACCACATTTTCTGGTCGGCCACCACACCACTGCCTTGCTTTCATACTGTAGACCATCTCCCCCCCATAGCCGACCACTTTCTTCCCTGGCCGACCACTTCCACTGGTCGGTCGACCAGTGTAAGTAGCTGGCCGACCACAGCTTTCCATCACCTTTTTGGAGATATTTTTAGGCCAACTATAACAGCTGGAGGGCACAGAAGTGATCCTCCATACACGTGTATAGAGGGATGGCTTTAGGCCTAAGCTTGTCCAACAAGCTTAACCTTTGGTTCTCTATATAAGAGAACCTCCCCCTTCTTTCTCTAGGTTCAGAATTTTTGCTTAAGAGATACATATACACCTTTGTCTCTATATTGCTCTTCTTCTTCATTTTTGTGCTTGAAAGTGCATTTTCATCATACTTTAACACACAAACACACACTCAAACACCATACTCTTGTTGCTGTGGCTCTTTGAGGTTGGTTTTGAAGTTTTTGGACTAGTTTCGGTTCAAAAAGAGTGTTGGAGTTGCAGCTTTGAAGGTGTTCTTCAAGGGTGAGAAACTAACCTCTTAAACCCTTGTTTTGGTTTAAGCTTTTGAACCTATTTGCATGCTATTTTTGGCTTGACTTTCTACTGAAAAAAGTTATGATTTTCAAGGCTTAACATGTTTGTTTAAGGTCTCTTTTGTGTTGGGGGTAGTCTACCCCCTCTTGTGCTTTGTTATGCCCTGTTTTGAACCTTCCTTTTAAGCTATTAGGACCACCTTGTTTTGGCCTTCTCACCACTGAAACTCAGAGGAATTTCATTGGTGGAAATGGTGTTTTGAGGTGCCAAATAGGAGAGGGTCATCCCCTCTCCTTGTGTCTTGTATGCTTGCTTTGAATGCCTCATGTTTGAGCATGTTTGTTAAGCTTATGTTGACTCCATCTTAGCATGTATTTGGGGTTATTTTAACATGGCATACCACTATTTTGGCTTGGTTTTGTCATTCCTTCCATGCCTTATACACTTGAAGTGTAAATCTTGCAAACTAGCTTTGTGTGCCTCATGAAGTAGCATGTCTTTCTAGCTTGTTTTGGGGCCATCTCAGTAGGTTTTTGGTGTTGTTTTAACATGCCTTATATTTGTTTTGGATTGGTTTGACAGCCCCTTGCATGCTCCATGCACTTGTAGTGCAATTCCATGAACTAGCCTAATGTGTACCATGTTTTAGACTATCATTCTAACATGATTTTGGCTTAACTTTAAGAAGCTTTTGTCCATGTTTTAGCATGCTCTAGCTCTGATTTGTTTTGTTTTGTTTTGGTCATGCATGCCATGCTTTGTATAGCTATAATGCATTCTAGCTTGTTAGCTTTGTGTATCAAGTCCACTTGCATGCCTTGTTTGGACTATTTACATGATTTGGCATCATTTGTTATGTGATTTCAGTTCATGTTTCATGGTCATGCACTCATATTTGTCACTTATTCCATGCTTTGAAGGGTTGGTCCTTTATGCCTTAAACATGAGCCATTGTGTATGCCTTCATGCCTAAGCTTGCGAGCTATCATTTCAATGTGTTTTTGGTGTTATTTTGCCATGATATAACTTCCGATTTTTGTTGGCAAAGCCATCCCATGCTTGGTCTTGGTAGATGTAGTGTAACCCTCCCTTTTGGCCTCATATATTCCATGCTTCATGCTCTTCATGCTAGCTTGTTTTAGCTTCTTCCATGCATATTTTAGCATCATTTTGACATGTTCTAGGACTATTTTGGGTTTCCTTGACCATATACTTCATGTTTTGCATAGTTGTAGTACAAATGCCTATGCTAGCTTCAAGCTCTGAGAACCATAGCATGCTTTCATTTGTATCATATACATGATTTGTCATTATTTCATATGTTATTTCAGAGCATGTAGCATTGCCATGTTCCCACTTCATTCACTCTTTAAGTGCCTTTAAGGGTTGAGCATTGTTGCCTAGGTTGTGGCCTAGCCTGCCTAGACTTTTGAGCTCCCATCTTAGCATGTTTTGGTCTTTGTTTAGACCTATTTGAGCTCTATCCGTGATTGGTTCATGCCTTTGTACCATGTATTGCATGCCCCCTTTGTAGTCCTCTTTGCTAGCTTTAATGCTTAAGGACCTTTGCACGCTATACTTGTATTGTTTGAATGATTTGGCATCATTTCATGCCTTATTTCAGTGCACTTAATGTTGTTACACCTCCATGCTTGTCACTCTTTGAGCACTCTTGAGAGTTGTGCTCTTATGCCTAGTTGATGGGCTATTGCATTGAGCATGTTTGTCTTGATCTTCATGCCTTAGTTTCACCATTTTGGCCACTATTTTGGGCATGACTGAGGTCTATCCATATTCGGTTTAAGTCCATTGAGCATGTTTGTTTACATGTTATTTGCATTGTGCATGCTTATGTTACATTGCATTGTGTATGCTATGTTGTTGTTTACATTGAGTATGCCATGTTGTTACATTGCATTGAGTATGCCATGTTGTTGCATTGCATTATGTTTGCATGCTTGAGTTGCATTGCATGTTTGCATGCTTGAGTTGCATTGCATTTTTTTGGATTGAGTGTTAGTCCAAACACGAGGAACGAGGGACGTTTCATACTTGAAGTGATGAAACGTGCCTCAATTCTCGGTCGCCGACCCTCTTGATCAAGCATGATAGAAGTCAAGGCTTTATGTGTTTATTTGTGCATTCATTTTACATTGAATTGTGCAATTTAGCTTCTCGGCCATCATGCATTGAGATGCGTGATTGGTGGCCCAAGGGTCGAGAACCACACTCCCTTGAGATCATGAAATGATAGGGAGGGTGGTTGTGTACGCATACCTTGCAAATACATTGCCATGCCCTTTCTTGCTCTCTGTTGCAGCAAACTGGAGAAGTGCAGCAACAAGTGGTCGGCAGACCAGAAAAACTAGCTGGTCGACCACTTTTTTTGGTCTGCAGCAATGGAAAGTGGCTGGCAACATCCCTGGGTGGTTGGCAGCCCTCCCACAGGTCCCCAAGGTGAGATAGAAGCTTTCTGGAGCTTGGTGCAAGGTTCTGAGAACAATTGAAAACTGAGGCAAGTTGGGGCATCGCGTTGGATTTCCAAACAAGGCGACCGAGTATGCGTGCATTCTTCTCCCTCTGAGGACATTGTTTTACTGCTTTACTTAGCTTATTTCCTTAGCTAGTTTATGCTTTGGTTCTGTACCTAATTAGTTAATGCGTTTAACTATTCAATTTGTGTTGTAATAACTAGTTAGTTAATTAGCTTCGTTTTGTACTTAATTAATTAGCTTGTTAGTTAATTAGTTTTGTGATGTAATAATTAGTTTAATTAGCTTAGATTAGCTTGTTAGCTTCTTATTCGGACCCTCTGTCGAGAGGGCCAACTGTTGTAATTAGCTTGCGTCTTCCAACCTCTACTTCTTTCTCCTTTTTACTTAACCGCTTACAATGGTTAGTTTTAGGGAATATTTCAATTAGCATCCTTATGCTTCGCATGCGTGCATCATTCATCTATTTTGCATGCACCGGGCTCGGCGCATCATACTAACTGCATTGTATTTTTAACACATTTACTTGAATACGTGTTCAACAGCATGTTATCAAGTTGCATTTCATATGCCATCTTAGAATAGCCGCACCTATTTTAGCTGCATTTTGCATGCGTTGCATTAGCCACCTTAACATGAACTAGGATCATACATGATTTCTAACTACTTCTCTGTTTTGGCTCAGAGTACACTGTGAGTGTTTATGTTTTAGCATCCTTGCATGTGTGTAAGTGCTGCCATGTTTAGCATGCTTTCCATGAGGCTAACTGCTTATGTGTTTAACTACATGAATGTCTGTGGATAAAGGTTGGATTGCTTGAATTGGAACAATTCATCAAAATCATGTTTTCTAAGCCCACTTGAGGGTGGCAAAATATGTGTCTTAGCCTACTTGCGAGTAGCAAACTTCAAACCGTTTTCAAACAAGCGAACATGCAATGTTTTGTTCCAACTTAGGCGATCTAGTCTATACTTGTATGTTGTGCGCATCACATAGTAATTCTAGGTTAATAGCCGGAATAAGAACACATGTGTTTTCAAAAACAAAATATCATGTTAGTAAAGGCCGATCTTTGATCGGGCGAGCGGGGGTGCTCATTACATGACCCTCCCCTCTTGTACCCAAGCTCCCAAGCCGAGGCAACTTTGGTGATGACGGACACGTGGCCTTAGGCATGAGTCAAGGTTTCCTAAATTTCCCCAAAATAAAATATTTAGGTGGCGACTCTGTATCTGGAAAAACAGTCCAAGTTTGGTACTTCTTTATTAAAATCAATTTTCCAAAACGATTTGCCGGATTTTGGACTCTTTGGTGATTTATCAGTCTTGCATTGCACTTTGCGAGATTAGATTCAAAACCGTGACACGAGTCCAAACTGTAGTAGCTAAGAACAAAGCGATTCGCGCCCTCACGGCGCTGAGAGCGGAGTTCTCGGGGTAGTCTACATTAGCATACCTTATGTTTGTATCCGTGCATTCGTGTTACATGCACCGAGGCTCGGCGCATCATTCAAACTGCATTGCCATTTCAATAATTCTTTGAAAACATGTTTAATCACATGTTATTTAAATTGCTTCATATGCCATATTAGTGGCCGAGCCTATTAAATTGCATATTGCATGTGTTGTATTAGGCATCTTGTACAGTTAGGAATCATGCATATTTTTCTAACTCATATCTTCTTAGCTTGGAGTACTAGGTGAATTTTATGCTTTAGCATACTCGCATGATTGTGAATGTTTCCATGATTAGCATGCTTGCCATGAGACTAAATGCTTACTTGCTAAATTGCATGAATGCCTGTGGATGAAGGCTTGTTGTTTGAATTAGAACGACTAAATGAATGGATGTTTTTTTTAAGCCTACTTTGTTAAGTGGAAAATCGATTTTAAGCCCACTATGCTTGGTGGCAAATTCACAAATTTTAAGCCCACTTGAGGTGGCAAATTCAAACGATTTTCGTAAAAACAAACATGAGTTGAATTGTTCCAACTTGAGCAAAATAGTCCATACTTGTTTGTGCGTATCACATAGTAAAGATAGCTTAATAATCAGAACATGAGCACATAATGTTTATAAAAAATCTTATCATGATTAGTAGACGCCGATCTTTGATCGGGCAAGCGGGTTACTCAATTCATGACCTTCCCCTCTCGTACGTAAGTTCCCAAGCGGAGGTAACTTTGGTGATGATGGACACGTGGCCTTTGGCATGAGTCATGGGTTTCCTAAAATTTGCAAAAATAAAATATTTAGGTTGCGACTCTATATCTGGCAAAGCAGTCCAATTTTGACATTTTCGATCCTAAAATCAATTTTCCAAAAAAATTTGTTGGATTTGGACTCTTTGGCGCTTATCAATTTCATATTGCACTTGTGAGATTAGATTCAGAACCGCGGGAGTCCAAACTATGGGGCTTATTTCCGAGCTTTCGAAAGAGGGCACGAAAAAGCTGAGCTACAACTATGTGGACACCCAAAAACATTTTTCCCACATTCGTCCAGCAACAAGCCTAGATAGGGTATTTGGGCGCCATTTAAACTCCCCACGCAAGTACCAACACAACACTACATTTCTAAAACTGACTCAATTCGGACTCATGCATCATTAATAATTCAGTCACATTTTTTCAATTCCATCACAAGCACCCAACATCATGATAGGTGAACACCACATAAGATTCAAAGAATAATAATAACATCCAAGCCACAATTCCTTTACTACACCAACATCCACATCTTTCATCTCTTTATTATTCACAACATTGTATGAATCAAAAGAAATTCCATTTAGTTTAGTGTTTTCTACTCAATTTGAGAATTTAGGGTTTTACCAAATTTGGGGTTTTTTCTCCTTTATCATAGATATAGGTTTTAACAACATTTATACCCATGTTTTAAAAGAAAAAGTTAAGAAATTTCAAGCAAAATGTCAAGCAAAATGGTTTAGTTATGTACAATAAGGGTTTAATCCAACAAGACCCTCAATTAGCTCATAAATCACAACAATACCATGACATCTCTCCATAATAAAGAAATACAAGGGTAAAGGTGTCCCTACCTCAATAATCAAGCAAAGAATCCAAGCTCCTACAAGAATCTTTCGCAAACCCACAACCCAATCGGTAGATAATGATAATCTTCAAGTGTTCTTCGCTCCTAGCAAGAGATTTTGGTTGGATTTCAAGTGTATGAGAGGTATTTTATGGAGGAAATTTAGGGCTTTGTAGAGAGAAGAAGAGGAGAAGGAAGATAGAAAAAGAGAGGTGAGAGAATGATCTAGAATCATCATATTTAAAAAGCTGATATCACGACTCTCGCTCGAGCGTAACTTCTTACGCTCAAGCAGCCAGACTCAATCTGAAGGACTCACTCGAGCGATAACTTCTTTGCTCGAGAGGAAAAAGAAAGGCCTCAGAAGTTTTGCAGTGTTAGAGTGAAACTACTGGGAGCTAGCATTTCACGTTCAAGTGAAACTTTCATTGCTCAAGCGAGCATGCCTGCAAACCAGCAAGATACTGGGAGCAACAATTCTGCGCTCGAGCGACACTTTCCTTGCTCGAGCGACCCTCAAAACAAAATGTCACAACCTCTAAGTTGGGGATTCTATTTGAACCCAAAATATGTCTCAGTACACCCAATTTAAAATCATAAATTTTCATTCCTAATATGTCTTAATATGAATTTACTATAAGAACAACGCATATTAAACCCCAAAATAATTTTTTTTTTCTCAAGGTATACCCTAATTAGTTATTTCTATTCAAATCTCTGTATCTTCTTCCCCAATAGATCTAAGTTATTTATTCTTCTTCTTCTTCTTCTTCTTCTTCTTCTTCTTCATAGCGATCTTGATTTAGACTCGCATTTGTTTTTCTTTTTTTGAATCTGGGAAACCATATACGTGATGGTTGTTCCTTCATCTTCATGTTTGGTTTTGGCTTCAAGGGCCGACAGGATCCTTGTTGGTGTCGACACTGCCTTCTTTTTCCTTGCCATGTTCTGCTCGAAAGGTCGACACTAGCCTTAGAGGTGTCGACACCATCTTGCTGTTGTATTCCTAGATAGCTACTGAAATTTAAGGTCAACACCAGCCCTTGATGGTGTCAACATTTTCCTTTTCTTGTTGGCATTTGGGGTTGATACCAACCTTGGAGGTGTTGACCCTTGTCTATTGAAGAATATGGGATTTTCTACTGAAATTTAGTGTCGACACCTCTAGTCCGAGAGTCGACACCTTGTCTGCTACCAACATTGATAATTTCTGTCATTTCTTCCTGAAGGGTAGACACCACCGACACGAGGGTCAACCGTTGTGACTCTTTTTCCAGATTTTGTTCGGCTTAGGCCCTACTTTTAGGGGATTTTTGACTTGTTCTTTTCATTTGACCTTGGTGCTATGATTCTATTAATACCTAATCACTATAAATAGACCTAAAGACACTCTCTCCCATTAGTTGTCTCTCGTTTTCCACCTCTCACTTGTGACTCTCTCTCTTTATCTCTAAACTCACTTTTCTCCCTTAAGATCTTCAGATCTACTCACCTAGAGGTACCACCTCATCTTGGCCCTTTGAGATAACTTGTAGATCGTGTCAAGAGCTCTCTTTTGATCCGAGTAGCTTGTGGTTTCGTTGACGTGGAGTGTTTCCGAGTTCTTCTCTTCCACCTTCTAAGCTTGAAGTAAGGATTTTTCACTCTTATATAAGTTTTACCTTAGTTATTTGCAATTTCAAAATATTATAGTGGTTTGAGGGTTTTTGGTAAAACCTAGGGTTTGGAATCAAAATGAAAAAAGAGGGGTTTTCAAATGGTTTCTTGGAAAAGCTTGTGATTATGAAATTGGAGTTAATATATGTTGAAATGAGGTATTTCCTACATTGAAATTGATTTTCTAAGAGAAAGGGGTTTTTGCTGTAAACTATAAATGTTTGAGATTGTAAAGAGAAAATGGAATTAATGTTGAGAATTATGAAATTGAAATAATGATGATGACGATGGAGGAGTTGGATATGTATTATTACTCTCATCTTGAGATTTTGAAAAAATGTATCTTTAATGAAATTTATTTATCTATTCAGAGATATCTGTTTTGGGTTATTGATGGAGGATAGCTATGAGTGTTGTAGAAATTGCATAAGAATTAGATGAACTAAAACTAATTTCTCTTTCATGTGCATTGAACTTTGCTACTTATTTAATACATTGAAAATGTATATGATTTTGAGAAAAATGGGTGAATGTTGGAAAAAGGTGTGTATCACCAAATCCAGTTGGTCTGTGTGTCCAGGGTGAAAGTTTCGAAAAATGCACGTATACATTGGTGCCAATTCCTGCAGGCGAAATATCCGTAAAATGGAATTAGTAGCGCTTGTATAGGCTACATTTACATAGGTGTCGTTTGACGGTTTCCCGCGGACGAAATATCTGTGAAAGGTTATACTGCTTTGAAATTTCCCCTTGCTTTCTATTTTAAAGGGCATGGTTTTGAGAATTGTGATACAAACCTGGCATGACTCAGCTTCTGAAAAATGATACAAATGTTTTAGTATTGGCATTGCATATGCATAAAACCTTATGGCTTTATTAAGATTTATACACTGTGTTGTAGTGTTTCTACTAGGGTTTGGCTCACCCTATGTGGGAAAAACATTTTTAGGTGCTGGAGATATGCTTCTACTAAGGACTTAGCTTAGGAGGACTGTGGAGTTGAAGGCTCAGTGTTGTATTTTTTTATGTAGTTAATTTTGTACAAGCCTATGGCTTTATCTATATTGAGCTTAAGATTCACTTTTGATGTACCCAAGCATTGACTTGGAAAGCTATAAGCCATTAAGACATATGATTATCTATTTAGCTTTCATTTCTTTTCATAATCTTGTAACACATGCCGTAGATTCAGAATGTACTGTTTATGAATGTATATCACATGTGTCAACTTTTTTATATCAAACTCTGATTAATGAAAGCTTATCAGTTCAATTATTTTGTTATTTATTAATTGTTATGAGATGGGTATATTGTAATTATTTCGGGGCGTTACAACTTGATATGAAGTAGTTATTAGCTCAATGGGTTTGTCTTGCTTGATAGAGACATTTATTTGTATATTTGTAGTGCTATGTGATAATATGCTTATGTGATTATATGGGTATGGGATTTAATTCCTAAGATATTGATTGGCTCTACGGGTTTCTAGAAGTCCTATGAGAAGAGCACTTGATCACTATTGTTTCTAATTGGAACTCTGGCAATGCCACAAAATGACCATTATCTAGGATGGAAATTCGTATATGTTTATGTAATTATGTGGAGTGAATTACTGTTGTCCACCGCATTAGAACGCGAGTGAGTTAGGTTCGGCATGTTTGTAAATGTGCTAATTTGTTTTTGTTACCATCATTAAGATGTCAAGACGTGGACATGGTGGTGGTAGGCGTGGTAAGCCTAGAAGACATGAGGTGCCTTTACCAGATGAGATTCCTTCGCAAGAGGAAGGAGTTAGTCAGGCCAATGTGGCCGAGCCGACAGGTCAGCAGGCCATGGGCACCTTAGCCCACGAGATGGCCGGAGCGTTAGGAATTCATGGACATTCTCAAAGCTAAGATTCAAGTCCAAGCCTATGTTGCTAAGACGGGCCTTTTTTAAAGCGAGAGTTTTTCTGGTCGAATCCGGACGAGTCTTTGGGTGATCCTAAGAAGCCACTGAAAGCGGATGAATGGCTTCAACAAATGGTGGAAGTATGCACTTGAGCGCATTGAAGTTACTTGGGAGGCTTTGGTCAACACCATCCAAGGCAAGTTCTTACCTCCCACGGTTAGGGAGAAGTTGAGGGAACAGTTCTCACAGCTCAAGCAACTCAACATGCATATCGCCGAGTTTGAGGCAACCTTTACTAGCCTCTCTAGGTTTGCACCAGAGTTAGTGGCGACAGAGGAGCGCCGTTGTGTGGAGTTCGAGAAAAGGTTAAGGATCGACCTTCTTTTCAAGGTAGCCTGTTCAATCATTAGAGATTACAAGCGACTTATAGAGTCGACGGCTCATCTTGAGACCACGATGCAAATAGAAAGCGGATGAGGGGCTCTAGGAGAATTCAAGATGTTCAGGGGGACAGTAAGAGGCAGAGAGATTCTAACCACAACAGTCTAAGGGAGTTCAATCGAGGTCTACTTTTCCAGTACCAAATTTGGGTTCTGGGAGAGGTGGTCAGGGGGATTTTACTTGCTTTAAATGTGGCCAATTAGGCCACAAGTCTCTAGCATGCTCGCAGAGGGGATGAGAGCAACGGTCAGCATCATCTTCGGCTTATTCTCAGAGCCAGAGTTAAGGGAGAGGGCAACCGCCTACTTGTTATCAGTGTGGGCATGTGGGGCACTTGAAGAAGTTTTTCCCTTAGTTAGGTGGCATACCTGATACGTCTGGTTCAAAGCAGACATAGAGCCATCAGCCTGCACACTCAGCACAGGTCTTGAGGGCTAATCAAGGAGCCTCTTCGACTCAATCAGTGCATCAGACTTATGCTCTAAGGGGTAAGTAGGTAGTGCAAAGACCTTCAAGGCATGTGTATGTTGTTACCACGCCAGACTTGGTGCCAGCACCTTCAGTTGTCAAAGGTACTTTCTTATTATGCAATTCTATTGCCAATGTATTGATTGATACGGGTGCATCACACTCTATTATTTCGTCTACATTTTCATCGGCATTAAGGTTAGAATTGGCTTAGTTAGCATCTCCACTCAGTGTAGAGCCACCTATTGGTTGTGAGATTGTCTTGGAACAGGGGTGTCGGGATTGTGAGATAGAGGTTGCCAGTCGCCGACTTCTTTTTGCATTTGTGTTAATTGACATGTCGAGTTTTGATGTTATATTGGGTATGGACTGGTTGTCATGGTATCAAGCTGTCATAAATTGTTACCATTAGAGGGTTACTGTATATACCTTGAGCGATGATTTTTTTATTTCTTGGGGCACCGGGTTAATAGTGTTTTATCACCGGTATATGATCCGCGTGGTCGAAGTGAGCTTGGTTGCCTTCTTGAAAACTTCTTTGGTAGTGAGTGTGACGAAGTCCGAGTTGAGTTGTCGAGGTTAGTTTGTGAATACCCAAATGTTGTTCCCGAGGATCTCGCTAGTTTACCACCTTATCGTGAGATTGAATTCTCTATTGAGTTAGTGTCTAGCACGCTGATTTCTATGGCACCGTATAGATTTGCACCTGTTGAGTTGAGTGAGTTAAAGATTTAACTCCAAGAATTGTTAGATAAGGGTTTTATTCGCCCCAGGACTTTGCATTGAGGAGCACTGGCTCTCTTTGCCAAGAAAAAAGATGGTGCATTGCGACTTTGTATTGTTTGCCAGAAGTTGAACCAGGTAACTGCTAAGAACAAGTACCTAATGACGTGCATAGATGATTTATTTGACCAGTTGAAGGGGTCCTATTGCTTCTCTAAGATAGGCCTGAGGTTAGGTTATCACCAGTTGAGGATAAGGGAGGAAGATATCCAGATGACGGCATTTCGTACACGGTATGTCCATTATGAGTTTCTAGTGATGCCTTTTAGGCTAACCAATGCACCCGCCATATTTATGGATTTGATGAACCCAGTTCTTAGACCACTTTGTGGTCATCTTTGTGGACACCATTTTGATTTACTCACCCTCTGAGGAGGAACGCGAGGAACACCTGCGAGTTGTACTTAAGTTACTTAGAGCCCACAAACTATATGCTAAATTCAGGAAGTGTGAATTCTGGTTGAGAAAAATAAAGTTCTTAGGGCATGTGGTATCCAGGGAAGGGGTGACTGTAGATTCATCCAAGATAGAAGCATTACAAGATTGGGAACAACTTAAGAATGCTTTTGAGATCCGTAGTTTCTTAGAATTGGCCGGGTATTACAGTCGGTTTGTGAACGACTTCTCTGAGTTAGCCTCATCGTTGACTAGACTGACAAGGAAATGAATCAAATTCATGTGGAGTGAGACTTGTGATAAGTCATTCAAGAGCTTAAAATTAGACTTACCATTGTTCCAGTGTTAATTATTTTGGAGAAGGGTTTGGGCTGTTCGGTGTATTGTGATACTTCATGGAAAGGTTTGGGTTGTGTATTGATACAAAAGGGGAAAGTAGTAGCTTATGGCTCACAGCAATTGAAAACACACGAAGGAACTACCCTACTCAAGACCTAGAGTTAGCAGCAGTGATTTTTGCCTTGAAGACTTGGAAAAATTATTTGTATAGTGAGAAGTTTGAAGTATTTTCTGATCACAAGAGTCTGAAATATCTGTTTACACGGAAAGACTTGAATCTGAGACAGAGGAGGTGGATAGAGTTTATAGAAGATTATGACTTCGAGATACATTATCATCCAGGAAAGGCCAATGTTGTGGCTGATACCTTGAGTAGGAAATCCATTAGTAGTGCAACTACTATTGCCATTCAAGAATGGGAGATGTTGGGTGCTATTGGTAAGTTTGACCTACATATTGGCGAGTTCGTTGAGTCTACAGTCTTGTTTTTTCTAGTTGCACAATCTACCCTTGTGAGTCGAGTTCAAGAAGCATAGAGGGGTGACCTTGAGGTAGAATCTCTCCTAGAGAAGATCTCTAGTGGAAAGGTAGAGACGGGCTTGAGCGTGTATTCTAGCTCGAGTGTTAGATACCTTGGCCGTCTCTTCATGCCAGAGTCTTGCCGAGAGGGAATACTCCTAGAGTTTCACTATTCACGTCTTGCAGTGCATCTGGGAGGCACAAAGATGTATCACGATCTTAGTCATCAGTTTTGGTGGAAAATGATGAAAAAGGATGTAGTGCCTTACTTGTCAACAAGTGAATGCCGAACACCAGAGACCAGCGGGTTTGTTGCAACCCTTGCCTATAGTCGAATGGAAGTGGGAGCATGTCACTATGGATTTTATGGTGGGTCTTCCAAGGACTCAACGGGGTAATGATGTCATTTGGGTGGTAGTTGATCGATTGACCAAGTCAGCGCACTTTGTACCTATACGCATAAGTGACTTGGTAGATTATCTATCTGACCTCTACGTTAGGGATATAGTGAGATTGCATAGGGTCCTTGTAACAATTGTTTCCAACAGAGATTTGTGTTTTACAGCTCGTTTGTGGCAGAGCCTACAGAATGCCTTAGGCACGAGATTGACTTTTAGTACAGTATATCATCCTCTGACTGATAGGCAGTCAGAGCGCACTATTCAAATTCTAGAGGATATGCTTCGGGGTTGTGTTCTTGACTTGAAGGGGTTGCGGGAGAGGCACTTGTCCTTAATGGAGTTTGCCTATAACAATAGCTTCCAATCGAGTATTGGCATGGCACCGTTTGAGGCCTTGTATGGCCAACCGTGTAGGTCTCTTGTGTATTGGGCCGAGGTGGATGATGCACCTATGTTGGGTCCAGAGTTGGTTCGAAAAATGACAGAGAAAGTTGCACCTATCCATAAGAGGTTGGTCACGGCTCAGAGTCGTCAAAAGAGTTATGCCGACCATAAGAAGAGACCGTTATCCTTTGAGGTAAGAGATCACATCTTCTTAAAGATATCACCTAGATGGGATTTGATGAGTTTTGGGAAGAGAAAGAAGTTGTCTCCTAGGTTTATTAGACCTTTTGAGATCATAGAACGGATTGGGGAGGTAGCTTATTGTTTGGCTTTGCCGCCACAACTTTCCGAGGTACATGACGTGTTTCATATCTGTATTCTTCAGAAGTATGAGTCAGATTTATCACACGTGTTGAATTGGATAGAGCTAAAGGTAGACCAGGATGCCTTCTGTGAGGAGAGACCCATTAGAGTCTTGGATACTCAAGAACAAGTCTTGCGACACAAGACAATTCATTTGGTGAAAGTGTTATAGAAACATCACGGGGTTGAGGAAGTAACTTGCGAACGTGAGTTGGAAGTCTATGAGAATTATCCTGACCTATTTTTTGGTACTTGAGCATGTTTTGAGAGTTTTGTTATGTTAATGTAATGTAAACATTGTATATGTTTTGAAAATGTGAATTGTATATTCAGTATTGAGAACTTGTTTATGATGTTGATATGAATGAATGACCGGTGGATGGGTCACGGTAATGAGATTAGTTGATTATCATTGTTGTAATTGATTTAAACTTGGTTTTCAATGTTTGGTTTGAATTTCGAGGACGAACTTCCTTAAGGGGGGACGTTATAGTGATCCTGATTTAGGCCCGACCCATTTGTTTCGTTTGAATCCAAAACCATATATGTGATGGTCGTTTCTTCCTCATCATGTTTGGTTTTGGCTTCAGGGGTCAGCACCATCCTTGTTGGTGTCGAAACTGTCTTCTTTTCCTTGTATTGTTCTGCTCATAGGGTCGACACTAGCCTTAGAGGTGTCGACACCATCTTGCTGTTATGTTCTTAGATCGTTACTGAAATTTAAGTTCAACACCAGCCCTTGGTTGTGTCGACACTTGCCTTTTCTTGTTGGCCTTTGTGGTCGACACCATCCTTGGAGGTGCCGACCCTTGTCTATTACAGAATCTGAGATTTTCTACTAAAATTTAGTATCGACACCTCTAGTCTGAGGGTCGACACCTTGTTTGCTACCAACATTGACACTTTCTGTCATTTATTCTCGAAGGGTCGACACCACCGACACGAGGTTCGACCCCTGTGACTCATTTTCTAGATTTTGTTTGGCTTGGGCCCTACTTTTAAGGGATTTTTTACTTGTTCTTTTCATTTGACCTTGGTGCTATGATTCTATTAATACCTAATCACTATAAATAGACCTAAAGACACTCTCTCCCATTAGTTGTCTCTCTTTTTCCACCTCTCACCTGCGACTCTCTCTCTGTGTCTCTAAACTCAATTTTCTCACTTAAGATCTTCAGATCTACTCACCTAGAGGTACCACCTCATCTTGGTCCTTTGAGATAACTTGTAGATCATGCCAAGAGCTTTCTTTTGATCAGAGTAGCTTGTGGTTTCGTTGACGTGGAGTGTTTCCGAGTTATTCTCTTCCACTTTCTAAGCTTGAGGTAGGGATTCTTCACACTCTTGTATAATTTTTACCTTAGTTATTGCTATTTCAAAATATTATAGTGGTTTGAGGGTTTTTGGTAAAACCTAGGGTTTGGAATCAAAATGAAAAAAGAGGCGTTTTCAAATGGTTTCTTGGAAAAGTTTGTGATTATGAAATTGGAGTTAATATATGTTGAAATTAGGTATTTCCTACATTGAAATTGATTTTCTAAGAGAAAGGGGTTTTTGCCATAAACTATAAACGTTTGAGATTGTAAAGAGAAAATGGAATTAATGTTGAGAATTATGAAATTGAAATAATGTTGATGACAATGGAGGAGTTGGATATGTATTATTACTCTCATCTTGAGATTTTGAAAAAATGTATCTTTAATGAAATTTATTTATCTATTCAGAGATATCTGTTTTGGGTTATTGATGGAGGATAGCTATGAATGTTGTAGAAATTGCATAAGAATTAGGTGAATTAAAACTAATTTTTCTTTCATGTGCATTGAACTTTGTTGTTTATTTAATACATTAAAATGCATATGATTTTGAGAAAAAAAGGGGTAAACGTTGGAAAGAGGTATGTATCACCAAATCAAGTTGGCCTGTGTATCTAAGGTGAAAGTCCTGAAAAACATGTGTATACATGGGTGCGGATTCCAACGGACGAAATATCTGTGAAATGGCAATAGTAATGCTTGTATAGACTACGTTTACATGGGTGCCATTTGACGGTTTCCCAAGGACAAAATATCCATGAAAGGTTGTACTGCTTTGAAATTTTCCCTTATATTCTATTTTAAAAGGCATGGTTTTGAGAATTGTGATACAAACCTGACATGACTTGGCTTTTGAAAAAAGATATAAATGTTTTGGTACTGCTATTGCATATGCATAAAACCTTATGGCTTTGTTAAGATTTATACATTGGGTTGTAGTGTTTTTACTGGCTTTGGCTCACCCTATGTGGAAAAATATTTTCAGGTGCTGGTGATATGCGTCTACCAAGGACTTAGCTTGGGAGGACTGTGGAGCTGATGGCTCAGTGTTGTATTTTTTTAATTTTGTACAAATCTAGAACTTTATCTATATTGTGCTTAAGACTCACTTTTGATGTACGCAAGCTTTGACTTGGAAAGATGTAAGCTATCAAGGCGTATGATTATCTGTTTATCTTTCATTTTTTTTTCACAATCTTGTAACACATGCTGTAGATTTAGGATGTACTGTTTATGAATGTATATCGCATATGTTAACTTTTTTATATCAAACTCTGATTAATGAAAGCTTATCAATTCAATTATTTTGCTATTTATTAGTTGTTATGAAATGGGTATATTGTAATTATTTCAGGGCATTACATTCTTCTTCTTCATCCTCCCTCCAAAACTCTAATCCACCCTACTAAAACTCACCATTATTATCAACATCATTATTTTTTATTATTTTGAAACCCTAAACCCTAGAAGAAAGTTTGAACAAAATCAAATAATTGATGACAGTAATGATCAAAATAGTTTTTTGAAGCAACCCATCAGCAAGGAGGTAAGTATTCATATAAAGGGGTTTCACAATTTTTGTAGAGTACCATCAATTATTTTCTATATTGTTTTTTGACAAATATTAAAGGGCCCGGTAATTAAATTAACAATAACATATTATTAGAGTTGTTTTTATTTTGTTATTTAAATAGTACATTATTTGACAACTAATCTTTCCTGTTAGTGTCTGATACTTATGTAGTTTAGTTTTTACTTTTTCACGAGCATTCTAATGGATAATTTATAATGTAAAAGTTTATTTTTTATTTTTTATTTTTTGTATTGAAACGTTTTTTAATGCTTATGTAAAAGTTTGGTTTTTTCTGTATTTATAATGCTTATGTGCATATAAGTTTGGTTTTTTTTTCTGTATTTGAGAATTATTTTCTATATTAAAAAGATTTGAAATAATTTAATTTTTTTACTTTGTTTATTATTTATTATTGGGGTTTATCTTGAGGGTAATTTGGTAAAAATAATAGGACGTAATGAGAATAAAATAAAATTTTAAATAATTAAATAAAATATACTTAAAAATTGAGACTACTTAATGATTTTCTGGATGTGAATAGATTCTCCCTCTAGGTTTTGCAGTAAATCTAAACGAACCATTAGAATTAAAAAAAAAATAAAAAAAGAAAAACAACTTTAGGCCTCACATAAATGTACTGGCCCAACACAAGTGACTCAATGTAAGATATTGAAAGTTCACTGGGCCTATTAAAAGACAAAACCCATTGTATAAAGTAATCCAAATTTGGGCCTTACAACTCAGCCCAAGAAGAATCGGGGAATTCCATTTTCAATCAAAAAAAATCATTGAGCCTAATTTTTCAATACATCCTATTAAATTATTTAAGATTCTAATTTTACTCTCGATACACTTCATATTTTTTTTCAAATTACCCAAATAATAAATAAATAAAAACCCCAAATTCCACCACTTTCAAAAAAATTAAATAGATTTCTCAGCTATTTTTTTTGTTAAACAAATATATAACAGTATTGAAGAACTAACTGAGATTTTTAAAACCCACAAAACTATATTTTTAATCATATAAATGTAATCAAAATTATTGAATTCCAAAAGGCACACCAAATCTCCAATTTTTTTAATATATTTTAGGGCAAAATCTTTAGGATTTTTTTATCTTTACAATTGGATATATCTATATGGTATATCACTACAAGAAAAAGTACCTTTAACGACTAAATTTTTAATCGCCAAAAATCCGTGTTTAGTGGCCAAAAGTCGACTTTTTACTTTCCCCGACTAATTTTTTTAGTCGCTGGTTTTGTCGCGTATAGATGGTCGGCAGCCAAAAAGCAGCTCTTTCGCGACCAACATTTTAGTCGCCAATAATGATTTACACTTTTCAAAATCATACATTTAGCGACTAATCCTTTAGTCGCCAATACTCACTGAATCGTCAACTAATCCATTTAGTCGCCAAAATAAAGACTTTTGGCGACTAATGATTTTAGTCGCCAAAGGTGCTTCCGTAAAAAAAAAAAATTACCAACTTTTTTGCTTTTTTTAAAATTCGAACCACGAACCTTCTACTTTGTACACATTTACCAACACACTCCATCCACTATGCCACCACAAGATCACATGAATATATATGCAATATATATTATTTATATAGTATATTGACCCGTATTAATTTAAAACTATATATATAAATATAATTATTTTTATTCAATATTAATTTATGTAAAAAATAAATTAATTATTACAAAAAAAAGGGAGCCACTTTTGGCAACTAAAGTTTTTTTTAGTTGCCAAAAACCTTACTTTTGGCTACTACCAATAATTTAGTCACTAAAAAAATTAATTTCCATCTAAAAATAACCACTTTTGGCGACTAAACTGATTTTTAGTCGCCAAAACCGCCACTTTTGCTGACTAAACTCAATTTTAGTCGCCAATTGTCCACTTTTAGCTACTAAAAATTTTTTAGTAGCCAAAAGCCTTTACATTTGGCTACAACATTTTTTTTTGTCGGTAAAACACCTACAATCGGCGACCAAACCATTTTTTAGTCTCCAAAGCCTATACTTTTGGCTACTAATCTTTTTTAGTCGCCAAAAACCTTCACCTTTGGCTACTAAAATTGTTTTAGTCGCTAAAACCCATGTAATCAGCGACTAATCTGATTTTTAGTCACCAATAAGTACACATTTGGCTACTAAACTATTTTAGTCGCCAAAAGTACTTTTGGCTACTAATTCAATTTTAGTCGCCAATTGTCCTACTTTCAGCGACGAAATTTACATTTTTGGTCACCAAAACTGCTTTTTGTTGTAGTGTATGTACATACATATTTATGGTTTATATAATTTTGGGGCTGATTGCTAGATAACAACATAAGAAATACTACTATGGTTGTTCAATGATGACAACAAAAGAATTCGAAATACTACATTCCGTCGGTTTAAATGTCCAAAAGGATCATCAATGAGTAACTCCTATAAAAAGCATATTTTCCTGGATTTGAAGTTCCTTGCGCACAGAGGTTACAAGCATATTGAGTTATCTTTTAATGGTTGATGTTCTCCAAAACAAAAAAAAAAAAAATTGATGTTGATAATAGTGGCGAGTTTATTAGATAGGGTGGGTTGATATTTTGGAATGAGGAAGAAAATGAAAAAAATAAATAAATAATTGAAACTTGAGGAAGATAGCTGAATTAAGCGTATACCAGGAGACACCCTGTATTCTATTCAAAATGAGTTGCTTGTTTCGAATAAAATAATCATCTCTTTTAGCATTATCATTTATTTTTTTTGTAATTTATTATCATTCTAGTTTTTCTCTTTTAATTTCAACATAATTTGTAACCATAAAGGCTGGACTATTATGTGGACTAGTACTATTTCTAATTAGTCATTTTTGTTTGAGATCTTCTATCTCTTTTCTAAATTTCTATATATTATTGTAAGTATGTACTATTTATTTTATTCTAATTATTTTATTAGAGTCGATTAGGTCTAATTTAGCTATATTTTTATCTTTGTGCCAAAATTTTAAGGGAACGTCGTTATATAAATTTTTACATTTTTCATGTTGATCTTTTTGAATTTCTTCCTGAATACTAATTTCTTCAATACTTAGCACAGTTCCACGCTCCATTAGAGAGATTACCTCCTCACTACGCTTGCTGCAGACAAAGTCAATATTGTGATGTGTTACTGCCATTTTTAGCTATAAGACTTCAACTAGTTTATCGTTATTTGTAAAGATAACTAAGTGTACTGTTTGAGTACAAGGGCTATATAATTGTTGAAAGTTATTTCCTATGATTACATCGTGTGATGGTCGATCAATTGCCCAAAGTTTAGGAATGATAAAGGGATAAAATTAATTTCTATAACTAAATTTTCTACAGTGTCATTATGGATCATTGTACTAGTATTAGTTATTCGAATTATTAATGGTAGATTTTGCTTTTTCCAAATATACTCAGGAAAGAATTTCTTTTTTCCCAATCATACTGGGCATCCGCTATCTAAGTAAGCACATAGTTTGTAATTTTTAAATCCTTCTATGCATATTTTATGGGTATTTATGTTATTAACATTAGTATATGCCAGTGATATTTTATTTTCTTCACTCTTTTTGCTATATCTTTTTACGAATGTGTCATATTCCTTTTGTGCCTCTTCTTCATCTTCCTTTGTCCAAGTCATAAGATTTTTCTCATCTTCATATACTAGCACACTTATAGTTCTATATCCTATTATTCTTTTACTAATTAAACTCCTACCAAATTGTATATTAAAATTATCTGTAAAGTGTCTTCCTAATTATATACTTATATTATCCATTTTATCATTATTTTCCAAGGTGTTAGGAGTGCCTATTTTAATATTCCCAATGTTATCAATTTTTATTATATTTTTTCTCTTCGTAATATTTTTAGGATTGTTAAAACTTGCAATCCATCGATTATCTAGTTTAATCTCATTAGAATTTGTTATTTTAGAACTAATTCTATCTATTGGTATTCCATTAGTCAGGGGTAGTCGCGGTTCGGTTTTGGATGGTTTGCAGATTGGTTTGGACCCGCCCGTATGTATGTGGTTTGGGAAAATGTAACGCCCTAAAAAATAAACCCATCATAGCATACATTCACGATAAATAAAAGAGTTTTCATATTACAATCATCAGAGTATTCTTACAAAAGGTATTACATGTTGACAATAAAAGTAAACGCCCTATAGGCTTGTAACTTTCCAAGTCAACACTTGGTTACAAAAAGGAGAGTACTAACTCTACACAAATAAGCCATTGGCTTGATATACATGTAATACAACAAAAAATAACAAAAAAGAGTCTACAGCCTCAAGCCTCCCAAGCTACGTCCTTGGAGGTGGCATAAAACTTGTACCTGAAAATGATGTCCCATATAGGGTGAGCCAACACCCAGTACAGATATGCTAAACATAATATGAGTAATAACTAAAACATTAGCACTTGATAAATGTTTAACTCATATAAACCAACATACAGTACAATCCAGTTCCATAATCCTTAACTTAACAAAACTCAATTTATAAACATGGCTCAGAACCTGGCCAAACAACTTAAGTGAGACTACATCTCATGCCAACAATACTACAAACTGCCATTTTGCGGAAATTGCGTCCGCGAGATTCGGCACCCATGTGTTTTTATTCTCTTATGGCCATTTTACGAATATTTCATCTGCGGGACTCGGCACCCAGGTATAGATGTTTCGGATTTGCCATTTTACGGAAATTGCGTCCGCGGGATTCGACACCCATGTATAATTATATTCGAATTGCCATTTTACGGATATTGCGTCCGCGGGATTCGGCACCCATGTATAATTATATGCAACTTAATTAGTTTTAATTCACCTAATCATCATGCAGTGTCTACAACAACCAAGACTACCCTCCATCGATAGCCCAAAGCAGTTATTTCTAAACAGATAATAAAAGTTTCAACAGATATATAATTGACATTTTCAAAAGTGAGCGATTAATAAATCCAACTACACCATTCTATCTCATAATGAGCCAATTTCATTATTCCCAACTCAATTTCATAATTCCATAACAAATGTCATTAATTACACTAATGACCCAAATATACTCAAATATGGCATTTTTCCCCTTAAGCTCAATATTGACCCAAGGTCCAAATATTATCAACAACACCAATATTCTCATCTCTAGGCTCAAATACACATGCATAGGCTCAAAATATAAAACCCCACTTTTATACATTTTGAAACCCTAACACCCAAAATCACCCAACTCAACATTACATCAAAATGACCAATAGTTTATGTCAAAGACCATAGAAATGAGTAGTTATCCCTACCTCAAATTCGGAGCTCAAAGGAAGAAGATGTAGAAATCTCGAAGTGCTCCAAATCAAGAACTTTTCGGATCAAAAGATAGCCCACAACAAGCTCTACACTTTTTACAAAGGCACTAAGGTGGGAGATCACTCTAACTAGATCAATACCTAGAGAGAAGTTGGGTTTCTAATGAGAGGAGCTCTCCAATAGAGTTTTTCGAAAAGTAAGAGAGAGAAAGGATGTTGAAAAGTGATTCAAAATGACCCAACTGTGATCTAATATACGTATGACTTGCTCGAGCGGAGAATAGGTCGCTCGAGCGTCAAACACAAAAATTAGACCCGCTCGAGTGCAAAAATACCCCCTCGAGCGTCAAGACACAACTACAAAACACACCCGCTTGAGCGCAAAGGGAAGCCCGCTTGGGCGTAGATTTCACTCGTCCAGTACTTTTACAGACATTGCACACCTGCTCGAGCGCCAAGAGGCCCGCTCGAGCGGGACCCGCTCAAGCGTAAGGAAATCGGCTCGAGCGTGAAAAACGCACCTGCAAAAGTTTTACAGAGGCACAAAATGCTGAGAGTGTGTAAACTCCGCTCGAGTGGACCACGAAAAATCTGGACAACTAGGAATGGGACTTAAGCTCAACCAACCTGCTCGAAACACGCCCAATACATCCTAAAACTCAAGCATATGAAATTAAAGGATGACAAAAAGATATATACAACCACCAAATCCACGGACCCTAAGTCTGGATACAACAATCAAAGAAGGAAGAACCAACATTGCTATAACCTCCCCTCCTTAAGGAATTTCGTCCCCAAAATTAAGTACAAGGTTTTCAAAAACATGATTTCTCAATTACCAACATTATTACAATGTAAAATTCAACAACTTGACCCATTACCGGTCATTCCATCTCTATTCAAGAGGCAAACTTCCAACATAATCTCCAACATGCATTATCAACATGCATCACAAAACAAATTCAATGCCTAAATTATATTTGCATTTCTAAAACAGAGTTAACATATGCAATGTTAAAATAAACTTCCATTAGAAGGCAAGTTCCACAATATTTCCATAAACCAAAACATTCACAATGTTTTACAACTTAAGACATATTTAATGCTCTTAAAGTTCATCAATATTACAAAATCCCAATACATGGTTAAACATTTACAAACAAGTCCAGATATTTCTCACGGACATCCACCTCACGTTCCCAAGTGGCTTCCTCCACTCTGTGATGTTTCCACAAAACCTTTACCAAGGGAATGGTCTTGCCTTGCAAGACTTGATCCCGCCTATCCAAGACCCGTACCGGCCTCTCCTCATACGAGGCATCCTCGTCAACCTCTAAGTCGGTCCAATCTAATACATGCGATGGATCCGGCTCGTACTTCCGAAGCATACTAACATGAAATATGTCATGCACTCCGGACAACTGCGGTGGCAAAGCTAAACGGTAAGTAACCTCCCCAATCCTCTCAAGGATCTCAAAGGGACCGATAAATCGAGGGGACAACTTTCCACTCTTCCCAAACCTCATCAAACCCCGCCTAGGTGATATTTTCAAGAAAACATGATCACCCGTCTCAAATGCCAAAGGCCTCCTCCTACGGTCGGCATAACTCTTTTGGCAACTCTGGACTGTAACAAGCCTCTTACGAATAAGCTCAACTTTCTCCGTCGTTTCCCTCACCAATTTCAGGCCCAACAAAGGTGCATCACCCACCTCGGCCCAACATACTGGAGACCTACACGGTTGGCCATACAAGGCCTCAAACGCTGCCATACCGATACTGGATTGAAAACTATTATTGTAGGTAAACTCCACCAAGGGCAAGTGCCTCTCCCACGACCAACTAAAGTCAAGGACACAACTTCGAAGCATATCCTCAAGGATTTGAATAGTACGCTCGGACTGCCCGTCAGTCTGAGGATGATAAGCTGTGTTAAAGGTCAATCTAGTGTCCAAGGCACCCTGCAAACTCTGCCACAACCTAGCAGTAAAACGTGGATCTCTATCTGAGACGATCGACACTGGGACCCCGTACAACCTCACTATGTCCCGAATATACAGGTCGGCAAGATGATCTACCGAATCTCTCACGCGCATAAGGATGAAGTGCGCCGACTTAGTTAACCGGTCTACAACCACCCAAATTGCATCACTACCCTGCTGAGTCCTCAGAAGACCTACCACGAAGTCCATAGTGACATGCTCCCACTTCCACTCGGCAATAGGCAGGGGTTACAACAAACCCGCTGGCCTCTGATGTTCGGCCTTCACTTGCTGACAAGTATGGCACTTAGACACAAACACAACCACATCCTTCTTCATACCCCACCACCAAAACTAGCGACCTAGATCTCGATACATCTTAGTGCCTCCCAGATGCACCGCAAGGCGTGAATGGTGAAACTCTCAGAGTACCTCCTCTCGGCAAGACTCCAGCACAAACAGACGGTCTCGGTATCTCACACTTAGGTTGGGATACATAGTCAAACCCTTCTCAGCCTTCCCACTGGAGATCTTCTCTCGGAGGGATTCTACCTCAAGGTCACCTCTCTGTGCCTATAACACTCGAGTCACAAGTGTAGGCTGCGCAACAACAGAAAACAAGGCCGCAGCCTCAACGGATTCTCCTATAAGCAAATCGAACTCGCCAAGCGCACCTAACATCTCCCATTCCCGGATGGCTATACAAGCAACGTCACTAATGGATTTCCTACTAAGGGCATCGGCCACAACATTGGCCTTTCCCGGGTGATAGTGCAACTCGAAGTCATAGTCCTCAATGAACTCCATCCACCTCCTCTGCCTCAAATTCAAATCTCTCTGTGTAAACAGGTATTTCAAACTCTTATGATTCGAGAATACCTCGAATCTCTCACCATACAGGTAGTGCCTCCAAATCTTCAAGGTAAAAATTACTGCTGCTAGTTCTAGGTCGTGAGTAGGGTAATTCCTCTCGTAAATCTTCAACTGACGTGAGCCATAGGCTACCACTTTCCCTTCTTGCATCAACACACAACCCAAACCCTCTTATGAGGCATCACAATAAACCGCATAACCCAAACCTCTCTCCGGAATAATCAACACCGGAGTGGTAGTCAATCTAACTTTTAACTCTTGGAACGACTTTTCACAAGTCTCACTCCATACAAATTTGACCCCTTTCCGCGTCAATCTAGTCAACGGCGAAGCTAGTCTAGAGTTATCTTTCACAAACCGGCGATAATACCCAGCTAATCCCAGAAAACTGCGGATCTCAAAAATGCTCTTAGGCTGTGCCCAATCTTGCACTGCCTCAATCTTGGATGTATCAACAGACACCCCTTCCCCGGAAACCACATGGCCTAAGAACTTGACCTCTCCTAGCCAGAACTCACACTTTCTAAATTTGGCATACAGCCTATGGACTCTAAGCAACTCGAGCACCACTCTCAAGTGTTCCTCGTGCTCCTCCTCCGAAGGCGAATAAATCAAAATGTCGTCCGCGAAAACGACAACAAAACGATCTAAGAATTCCCGGAATATCCGGTTCATCAAATCCATAAACACTGTCGATGCATTGGTGAGCCCAAAAGGCATCACCAGAAACTCATAGTGGCCATACCGCATACGGAATGCCATTTTCAGAATATCCTCCTCCCTAACCCTCAACTGATGGTAACCCGATCTCAAGTCTATCTTGGAGAAACAACCAGACCCTTTTAACTGGTCAAACAAGTCATCTATGCGGGGCATAGGGTACTTATTCTTAACCGTAGTCCGATTCAACTTTTGGTAGTCGATACAAAGTCTCAAGGCACCATCTTTCTTTTTAGCAAAGAGGGCCGGTGCTCCCCACGGTGAAACACTAGGGTGAACAAAACCCTTATCCAGCAACTCCTGGAGTTGAATCTTCAACTCACTCAACTCGGCTGGGGCAAAACGGTAAGGTGCCATAGAAATCGACGTTGTGCCCGGCACTAAATCAGTAGAGAACTCTATCTCTTGATGTGGTGGCAAACTAACAAGGTCCTCGGGAAAAACATTTGAATACTCACAAACCACTCTCGGTAACTCAACCCTGGTCTCATCACACTCACTACTCAAAAGGCTAGCGAGAAGACCACTAAGCTCATTCCGCCCTCGCGGATCATACACCGGTGGCAACACACTACCAACCCGATCCCCCAAGAGATGGAAACACTCCCCGCTCACGGTACAAACTGTGACCCTCTGGCGGTAACAATCAATAACTACCCGGCATGATGATAACCAGTCCATACCCAAAATAACATCAAAACCCAACATGGGCATAACTACAAAAGGAAATGGAAGTCGGCGGTCAGCGACCTCTATGTCACAACCTCCACATCTGTGTTTCAAAATCAATTCGCCCTCAACAGATGATATAACACAAATAGGAGATGCTAACTGTGCCAACTCCAATCCCAAAACAGATGCGAATGCAACAAATATAAAGGAATGAGATGTACTCGTATCAATCAACGCATTGGCAACCGAGCTGCAAAACAAAAAGGTACCTCTCATAACAGATAGAGCCGGTACAAGATCCTGCGCGGTAACAGCATACATACGCCCTGTAGGTCCCTGATCTACTTGCTCACCCCTCAGAGCAAAAGACTGGTGTACAGACTGAGACTATGAAGCCCCCTGATTGGCCCTTAAGGCCTGAACAGACTGTGCTGGTTGCGAACTCTGCGTCCGTCTCAAACCAAACGCACCGGGTGTACCACCCAACTCTGGGCAGAACCTCTTCAGGTGCCCTGCCTGACCACACTGGTAACAAGAGGACGACCGGCCTCTGCCCTGACTCTGGCTCTGAGGTCGAGCTGAAGATGAAGCTGCTTCCTGACCTCCTCCCCTCTGCGGGAAAGCTGGAGACTTGTGGCCTAGCTGACCACACTTGAAACAGGTAAAGTCTCCCTAGCTGCCCCTCTCAGAACCCGAACCCGGTACTAGAAAGGTAGATCTCACTAAAGCACTCTGGGACTGCTGAGGGTTAGAACCCCCCTGCCTCCTACCATCCCCCTGGCCATCCTAACTCCTCTTGGAGCCCCCCATCCTCTCGTCATCCTTCATCATAGACTCCATATGGGACGTGGCATCCACAAGACACCCATACTCCCGGATCATGGATCCCCCAACCCTCATCTTGAGGCCATGCCACAACTTCCTCTCGAACTCAATACAATGGCGTTCCTCAGACGCCACGAGCTCAGGTGCGAACCTAGACAAACTGGTAAAAGCGGCCTCAAACTTGGCCACTGACAAACCTAACTGCTTGAGCTGGTAGAACTGGTCCCTCAGCTTTTCCCTGACAGCTGGGGCTAAGTACTTCTCCTGGAAAGCATCTACAAAAGCCTCCCAAGTGCCACCAATATGACCCCTCATGAACTTCTACCATTGACCCGCATCCCCCTTAAGCTGGAAAGATGCCAAGGTCCCCTTTAATACCCCGTCTTCGATGCCAGTCATCTCAAATGTCTTGGTCATCTGCTCCAACCACTCATCAGCCTTAAATGGCTCCTTTGGATCCCCGACAAACTCATCCAGATTTGACCGGAAGAACTCTCTCTTCAGAAAGGAAGGCCTTGCATCAACAACCTAGGCCTGAACTGGATTCTCAACTCTGAGAAAGCCGATGGATTCCCTCACAGCCCCTGCTATCTCGCGGGCTAAGGCACCCCAGGTTGGCTGCCCTACTGGCTCGGCCACATTGGCCTGGCCAACACCCTTCTGCTGCGCCGGAATATCATCCAGTAAAAGCATCTCCTGCCTACCACGCCTACCACGTCTACCCCCACGTCCTCGTCCTCGTCCTGACATCCTAATAAAGGTAACGAAGAACATTAGCACATTCACAAATGTGCCGAAGCTATAACACTCGCGTCCTAATACAATGGACAATTGTAATTCACTCCACGTAAGCACATAATCACATAAGCACCTACAAATTTCATTTCTGGATAATGATAGTCCCGAGGCATTACTAGAGTTTCGGTTAGAAACAGCATTGATCAAGTGCTTTTCCAACAAGACTCACAGAAACCCAAGAATCCAATCAACATCTTAGAAACTAAATCCCATACCCAAATAGTCACATATGCATGTTATCACATAAGCATATAACACTACGTCTAAGTCTCTAACAAGTGAGACGAACCCATTGTGGTACTAACCACTTCCCGCATACCCAAAGTATTCGAACCCGGTACGCTCTGATACCAAGTTGTAACGCCCTCAAAAATAAACCCATCATAGCATACATTCACGATAAATAAAAGAGTTTTCATATTACAATCATCAGAGTATTCTCACAAAATGTATTACATGTTGACAATAAAAGTAAACGCCCTATAGGCTTGCAACTTTCCAAGTCAACACTTGGTTACAAAAAAGAGAGTACTAACTCTACACAAATAAGCCCTTGACTTGATATACATGTAATACAACAAAAAACAACAAAAAAGAGTCTACAACCTCAAGCCTCCCAAGCTACGTCCTTAGAGGTGGCATAACACCTGTACCTGAAAATGATGTCCCATATAGAGTGAGTCAACGCCCAGTAGAGATATGCTAAACATAATATAAGCAATAACTAAAACATTAGCACTTGATAAATGTTTAACTCATATAAATCAACATACAGTACAATCCAATTCCATAATCCTTAACTTAACAAAACTCAACTTATAAACATGGCTCAGAACCTGGCCAAACAACTTAAGTGATACTACATCTCATGCCAACAATACTACAAACTGCTACTTTACGGAAATTGTGTCCACGGGATTCGGCACCCATGTGTTTTTATTCTCTTATGGCCATTTTATGAATATTTCATCCACGGGACTCGGCACCCATGTATAGATGTTTCAGATTTGCCATTGTACAAAAATTGCGTCCGCAGGATTCGGCACCTATGTATAATTATATTCGAATTGCCATTTTACGGATATTGCGTCCGCGGGATTCGACACCCATGTATAATTATACACAACTTGATTAGTTTTAATTCACCTAATCATCATGCAGTGTCTACAACAATCAAGACTATCCTCCACCGATAGCCCAAAGCAGTTATTTCTAAACAGATAATAAAAGCTTCAACAGATATATAATTGACATTTTCAAAAGTGAGCGATTAATAATCCAACTACACCATTCTATCTCATAATGAGCCAATTTCATTATTCCCAACTCAATTTCATAATTCCATAACAAATGTCATTAATTACACTAATGACCCAAATATACTCAAATATGACATTTTTCCCCTTAAGCTCAATATTGACCCAAGGTCCAAATATTATCAACAACACCAATATTCTCATCTCTAGGCTCAAATACACATGCATAGGCTCAAAATACAAAACCCCTCTTTTATACATTTTGAAACCCTAACACCCAAAATCACCCAACTCAACATTACATCAAAATGACCAATAGTTTATGTCAAAGACCATAGAAATGAGTAGTTATTCCTACCTCAAATTCGGAGCTCAAAGGAAGAAGATGTAGAAATCTCGAAGTGCTCCAAATCAAGAACTTTTCGGATCAAAAGATAGCCCACAACAAGCTCCACACTTTTTACAAAGGGACTAAGGTGGGAGATCACTCTAACTAGATCAATACCTAGAGAGAAGTTGGGTTTCTAGTGAGAGGAGCTCTCCAATAGAGTTTTTCGAAAAGTAAGAGAGAGAAAGGATGTTGAAAAGTGATTCAAAATGACCCAGCTGTGATCTGATATACGTATGACCCGCTCGAGCAGAGAATAGGACGCTCGAACGGAGAACACAAAAATTGGACCCGCTCAAGCGCAAGAATACCCGCTCGAGCGTCAAGACACATCTACAAAACACACTTGCTCGAGCGCAAAGGGAAGCTGCTCGAGCGTAGATTTCACTCGTCCAGTATTTTTACAGACATTGCACACCCGCTCGAGCCCCAAGAGGACCGCTCGAGCGCGACCCGCTCGAGCATAAGGAAATCTGCTCGAGCGTAAAAAACGCACCTACAGAAGTTTTGCAAAGGCACAAAATGCTGAGAGTGTGTAAACTCCGCTCGAGCGGACCACGAAAAATCTGGGCAACTAGGAATGGGACTTAAGCTCAACCAACCTGCTCGAAACACGCCCAATACATCCTAAAACTCAAGTACATGGAATTAAAGGATGACAAAAAGATATATACACCCACCAAATTCACGGAACCTAAGTCCGGATACAACAATCAAAGAAGGAAGAACCAGGATCGCTATAGAAAAATTCAACCTGCAACAGTCAACAATGCGGGTTGCAGTTTGTGTAGATAAGGTTCGTGCATGTATAGAGGTTGCAGATGGTTTGCAGATTGAACTTTTTCTTTAAAAATTTATTTTGGAGCTTTTTTTTTTCATTTTATAAATATTTATTTTGGGCCCTTTCCCTCCTCCCCATTTTCTCAAATGCTTCAACATTAATAATTAATTAATTAAAACTTATAAAATTAAAAACACAACAAAATCAATTCCTAATACAAACAAATCATTCAAAATTCTAAATTTTTAAATCAAATCATAAACTAACACAAGCACATCTTCCAAGATCTTAAACTAGATCATCAATCTCATTCACTATCTACTACCTAACAATACTATTAAAGGAAAATCATTTAAAATCATAAACTTACCTAAAAGAAATTCTTCTTTAACTTTTACATTCACCCAAAATGCAATAATAAAATAATAATGGTCCAAGTTAAAAAAATGAAATAAAATAAAATAAAATGAGAGAAAAAAAAAGTCTAAGTGCGGACGGGTTGGGTGCAGGTTAAAACCACAACCCACAATTATGCCATATTCCAAACCGCATCCGCCGGCATTGTGTCAGCGAAACCGCCCATTTGTATGCAGATCGGATCGGGTTGGAAGGGTTGTGTGGTTCAGATAACCCTATGTCCGGCCCTACCATTAGTAAGTTCAAATTTATTTGTTTTTATAATTTTATATTACATTTTAGGATCTATGATATTATTTAACTTATATATTATCTTCCAAAATATCCTTAATAGATTGGTAGTTTCACGCATATTGATTACTATAGTTTTTATTTTTAAATTCAAGAACCTATTTATGAATCCATCTTTTATGGGCCTTCCAGAATTTCGCTATCTAATATCACACAAAAATACATATATATATATATATATATATTTCCCTTTATCAAATAACTGTAATTTGTATTTATACACTCCCTATATGCATATATTTATACTTCTTATCTTTATTATTTTTTAATATATTTTCATAATTTATTCAATTTATTTCTCCTACATCATATTCACATTCTTTAATTTCAATATTTCATTCCATTCTTTCACATATATATTTACTTTTAATTTAAATATTAATTTTTGATATATTTCGTCTTTTCATATTATTGGTAATATCCAATATTTTTCTATTTCTTTTTCTTGAGAATTTTCTATGACTAATTATTCTCCTCTTAAGTTTTCTATAATTATTTCTTCTGTCATCATAAAATATAGTCTTCATTGGTGTCGGTATAATCTTCATCTTCTGTTTGTATCTCTTCTTCAATTAATTTTATTATTCCTTTATTATTTTCTTGAACCAACACTAATACTTCTTGTTCTTCTAACTCTACATAATCGAAACTTCCTAAAGTTTCTATTATCTTATTATTTTTCATATTTTCAGACAAGGGGCGATTTTCCATTTGTTTTGGATCTGAGGATTGTGCATCTCAAGAGTAAATTCGGCGTTGGTCGAGCAGTAGCCATTTGCAAAAATAATTTTTGAGAATTTTTAATGGGGTTGACTAATTCTCTCGAAAACTATTCCATTTTTCTAAAACTGGACCATTTCTTGGACCCAAAAAAGAAAAATTTTCAGTGTTCATAACTTGACTTGCATGATTTCGAATCAAAAAATTGAACAAGCATGTTAATCTAACTCTCATTTTGGTTAAAATTGTTTTAGCAGAAGCAAAAGACAAAAAAAATTGGTCAAAATGATGAACTAGGGGCACAGTTGAGTCAGGTTTTCGGTCTTTTCCCCTTTATCAACGCACTTACCAGAAAGGGCACCGTATCCACTAGAAAAGGGCACAACAGAAACTAACAGCAAAATGCCGAAAATTCTCTCATCCTTCAAGCAGCGAGGTATCAATCTAAGTGCGAAGCACGAACTGGAATGGAGCAAGATATTCCATTCCCTTATCTGGACAGATCTAATCACGTCCAAACTCCCCAGTAGAGCATTATCAACCGATGTCAGCTGTAGATTTGCAACACACCCAGTTGTAGTACAACCCCTCTGTGGGAGAAGTTCACTGTTTTGAGCAGAAGAAAGAGAATCTAGTAGAATGCTAGGGGCAAGAGCCCGCAACTTCTTGTTTATCCATTAACCACCCAGGGGAGGGATAAAAAATGAGAGATTGAAGAATAGAGAGATGTGCGCTGAGAGAAAAAGTGAGAAAAAGGGCTTTTTCAGAAAAAAAAAATAGAGCCTAAGGGCCGAGTGATGTGAGAATCACAAATGAGAAAGGGTGGGAAACAATACCCAGAGAAACAGGCACCCTATGCACATCTGAGTGTCGTGACTTTTTGTTTTATCTCGATTCTTGTTTTGAGTCGTTTCAAGTGTTACTCGATGTGTTTAGGTTGTTTACCTTTTGTTTTCCGTTGTTGAGTCGTAGTACGTTGTGTTCAATGATAGGCTCAATACCCTGGTCAATAACTCATCTTTCAATTTCAAAAATAAAATCGTTTTGCGCTCCGAGTGCCGTGTCGTTCTCCACATCTATGCAAAACAAGATTCGTTCTTTCATAAAACCACAGGGTTCAACCCAGGTCATGCACGAACAGTAGAACAAGGACCTATCTGAAGCTATATAGGTTCCAGACTGCAAAGCAAAAGAAAAGAGGAAATGTCGAGCATCTGAGTTTGTTTCAACTTCAGTAAGTTTCGAGATTGCATTCCGTTTGTACCTCTTCAGGTTTTGTCAATGCTCCGAAGTATGAGTGTGCCTCTACCTCAAGCTCAAGATCAAGTCTACTTCAAGCCATAATGACGATCAAAAGTGCTCTCCCTGAGTGCCATTCCCTGCCAGAGGCACCTTGGTTGTGTTCGTAATGAGTTCCTAGGAGACCAACTGCGACGGTGGAAACTAGAGTTCGAATGGCTGTTGCCTAGAACGCAAAGGTTCGGGATTTTCGAGACTAAAGTCTGGTTTAAATACCCAGAGGTGTGTCCTCAGCTTGAAATCTGTATGGAAGCCCCATAGGTTGAGGTAGTGTGTATGCACCTCAATTCTGGATACTGAGCCAACCTAGTCTGTCACCCCGTTGGAGAATAGGGAAAGTTATGAATATGATTAGAAAGAAAGGCAGCATCCAAAGTGTTCTACGTGAAGAACCCTTGTCAGTATTTCAGAGCCTTTGTACTGTAAGTTGAAGGTAAGTGTTCGAAGAGCACGAGGGGAGATCCCTGTCAAAGTAGAGCGGTTTATCACCACTCACCCCATGAGGTGCTTTCTAAAGCGCCGCTAGGTTCGTTTATTGCATTCCTTAAACATCATGCATTGTATTGCATTGTACCTATCAAGTTTCTTTCTCATTAATGCACGATATTGTATGTACGGTTCATTTGAAACTGGCGCAACCAGGCGATATTGTATGTACGGTTCATTCAAAGAAGTTCCGTTTAAGGTCATTTTTTAAGTGTATCCATCACAGTTCATTTACTCTGTTCAGATAGTGCATCTATCACACTTTGTGTTCATTTTTAGTGTATCTATCATACTCTGTTCACTTAGTGCATCTATCACACTTTGTGTTCATTTTTAGTGTATCTATCATACTTTGTTCACATAGTGCATCTATCACACTTTGTGTTCACCTTTTGTGTATCTATCATACTTTGTTCACATAGTGCATTAATCACACTTTGTGTTCATTTTTTTAGTGTATCCATCACACTTCATTTACTCTATTCACTAAGTGCATCTATCACACTTTGTGTTCACTTTTAGTGTATCTATCATACTCCGTTCACATAGTGCATCTATCACACTTTGTGTTCATTTTTAGTGTACCTATCATACTCCGTTCACATAGTGCATCTATCACACTTTGTGTTCATTTTTAGTATATCTATCATACTCTGTTCACATAGTGCATCTATCACACTTTGTGTTCATTTTTAGTGTATCTATCATACGTTGTTCACATAGTGCATCTATCACACTTTGTGTTCATTTTTAGTGTATCTATCATACTCCGTTCACATAGTGCATCTATCGCACTTTGTGTTCATTTTTAGTGTATCTATCATACTTTGTTCACATAGTGCATCTATCACACTTTGTGTTCACCTTTTATGTATCTATCATACTTTGTTCACATAGTGCATCTATCACACTTTGTGTTCATTTTTTTAGTGTATCCATCACACTTCATTTACTCTATTCACTAAGTGCATCTATCACACTTTGTGTTCACCTTTAGTGTATCTATCATACTCTGTTCACATAGTGCATCTATCACACTTTGTGTTCATTTTTAGTGTATCTATCATACTCTGTTCACATGGTGCATCTATCACACTTTGTGTTCATTTTTAGTGTATCTATCATACTCTGTTCACATAGTGCATCTATCACACTTTGTGTTCATTTTTAGTGTATCTATCATACTCCGTTCACATAGTGCATCTATCACACTTTGTGTTCATTTTTAGTGTATCTATCATACTTTGTTCGCATAGTGCATCTATCACACTTTGTGTTCAACTTTTGTGTATCTATCATACTTTGTTCACATAGTGCATCTATCACATTTTGTGTTCATTTTTTTAGTGTATCCATTACACTTCATTTACTCTATTCACTAAGTGCATCTATCACACTTCATGTTCACCTTTAGTGTATCTATCATACTCTGTTCACTAAGTGCATCTATCACACTTTGTGTTCACCCTTTGCATATCTATCACACACTCACATTGTGTATCCATCACACGTTTACTTTGTATATCTATCACACTTCGTTCACTTATGTGTATCTATCGCACATGCTCGCTAAGATTGCATAATCTTCTTACATCCTTTCTGCATGTGATGTAGTTTGGTCTGTATTCACTTGCTTAAACTGTTGCAATTATTGTATGTATTTTGCTTCGTTACAGCTCTCTTTGCATGATCATAAGTTATGTTTGGCATCATGCATGTTCTTTGCATCTTGCCCCTGCCTACGGGCACATATCTTGCCGGCTTGTATGCTTTGTCTAAGTCTTCGGCCTTGTCAAAAATGGGTCGTCTTTGGGCTTTGACACTCACTCCCATCATTGTTATGACTTTCGAGTTCTGTCAAAGAGGGGCAACTGTAGACACCCCATTTTTGATCGTCCTCAAGACTTGGACGTCACCGTTTGAACACTCGGTGATCATCCATGTTCGTGTTTGTCTTGAGTTCTCGGAGGTTTCGGTCACGTGTCTTGCCTCAAGACCTCTTGACTTGTTTGTTTTGTGCTTGGGTGTGCACCAAACACTTGTGTTTTTGCTTTTGAAGGCAGGGAATGGCTTGTTGGCCATCCTCACACCTCACCGGCCTTGGCTTGAGGCTACTGGCCCTGTTTTCTTGCTACCGGCCAAATATTTTGGTCGGTCGGCAACATTTTTGGTCAGTCGGCCATTTTTGTTGGTCAATCGGCCATATTTTCCAGCCGACCCCTTTCCATCTGCTTTTGGCAGATATTTTATGCCAGCTGTAGCTGGCATCCACAATACACCCTCTCCATATACGTGTATGGAGGGATTTGCGCCCTTGTGTTGGCTTCTCCAACAAGCTTAGGAATTGAATTCCTATAAAAGGAGGGCCTCCCCTCCCTTTCCAAGGGTTGAACAACCTGTGATATATGTTATATATCACTCTCTCTCTATATCTCCCTCTCTCTATATAGTTGTGTGTGTAATAGTGTTCTAAAGGGGTTTTTGTTCTTAGTTTTGCACTAAGACACCTAGTGTTACACTATACTTTGGTTGCTGAGGTTTTAAGGGGTTGATTTCAGAGTTATGAGTTGGTTTTTTATCAAAAAGAGGTGCTGGAGTTGGTGTTCTTGAAGTGTTCTTCAAGGGTGAGAACTTACCTTTTTATTCCCCATTTTTGCTTAAGGTTTTAGACCTATTTTCATATTGTTTCGAGCTTAGTGTATAACTGATAAAAGTTTTAAATTTTCATGCTTGTTATAGTTGCTTGAGGTCATTTTGGTGTTGGGGGTTGTCTACCCCCTCTTAAGCCTTGTTTGACCCCTTTTGTGCCTTCTTCTTTGGGCTTTTGAACCCTTCGTGTATTGACCTTCTCACCACTGAAATCCAGAGGATTTTCAGTGGTGGAGAACTGGTTTTGAGGTCTTGTATAGGAGAGGGACACCCCTCTCCCCTTGTGACTCATTTGCTTACATTTAGGGCTCATAAAGGTAGCATGTTTGCATAGCATTATTTGGCTCCATTTCAGAGGGTATTTGGTGTTAGTCTATCATGTTAGACCTTTGTTTCATGTTGGCTTGATGGCCTATTGTTTGCATCATGCACTTGCTTTGTAATCCCCTCTATTGTCATAACACGTATCATGCATTTAGACCACCATACTTGCATGTTTTAGCTTGACTTCATGAAGCTCTTATCCATGTTTTGACATGTTTAAGCTCTGTTTGGTATTGATTTGGTCATGTTTTCCATGTTTCGTATAGCCACCATGTATCCTAGCTTGTTAGCTTTGAGTGTGTAAGTCATGAGCATGCTTTATTTGAGTTATTTTAGCGATTTGGAATCATTTGTCATGCTATTTTAGTCCATGCTCCATGCTTGTATGCTTGCATTTACCATCCTTTCAAAGCTTTGAAGAGTTGTTCTTTTGTGCCTTAAAATAGGTCATTGTGCATGCCTCTTTGTTTAAGTCCTTGGGCTGCCATATCAGTGGGTTTTGGGGCTCCTTTTGGCATATTATAGCTCTGTTTTTCTTTGAATAATCCATGCCATGTGTGGTTGAGGTAGTTGTAGTAGAGTGCTCTCTTTGCGACTTTGAATGCCCCTCATTTTTGCGCCCATTTCCTAGCATGTTTTGGCCTCATCCCATGCATGTTCTAGCATTATTTTGGCCTGCCATGGGACTGTTTTGGGTCACCTTGGTCCTTCGGGGCTTGGTTGATATGGCCATGGTTCAAGTCCTTTGGCTAGCTTTGAGCTTTAAGTCTATTAGCATGCCATGCTTGTCTTGTTTAGTTGATTTGGCATCACTCTTAACATGATTTCAGAGCTTATTGCATTGTCATATTCTCATGTTTATCACATCTCACTCATATTTGAGGATTGTGCATTGTTGCATAGTTTATGGATCAATGTGTGAACATGCGTGTTTTGCCCTTTCGGCGCCTTAATTCATCACTTTGGCTACTGTTTTGGACGTGGTTAAGGTCTTCCCACTATGGTCTAAGTCCATCTTTGTATATAGCCGCATGCTTAAAATGGTACATCTTGTCGCATACTTGCTAGTTTACCTTTTGTCACATGCTTGTGTAGGTTGCTTTGCATTTTGCATGCTCGCTACTTTAGCCTTTGTGTGCATGCTTGAGCCATGTTGCACTTGGCATATTCATGTTACATTGCATTACTTTGACTTGGCATGCTCATGTTGCATTGTTTACATGCATTGCACTACATTTGGCATACTTACATGCATTGCATTGGGTTTGGTTTGGGGTGTCAAACCAAACGTGAGGAATGAAAGACATTCGTACTTGAAGTGACGAAACGTACCTTAATCCTCGGTCGCCGACACTCTTGGTTTAACATGATAGAGTGTGTAGCATTCATTTGTTTTGTTGCATTCATTCATATTGATTTGCACACTTGACATCTTTGGCCATCATGCATCAAAATACGTGATTGCTGGCCTAAGGGTCAGGAGCCATACTCACTTGAGTTCTTAGTATGATAGGGAGGGTGGTCGTGCATACATTGTCTTGTAAATGCCTTGCCATGCACTGTCTGTCCTCTGCTGCAGCAAAACCAGTGTTCTGCAAGAATAAATGATCGGTCGGCCACTTTCAATGCCGGCCGACTACCAAAATCGTGCCGGTGATCCCATTTTTGGTCGATGACCATATTTCCATGGCCGGTGGTGTTTTGTCTTGGCCGGTGGCATCCCAAAGTGCTCAAGGAGTGGTTTAGAAGCAATCTTAGGATTTTCACAATTCTCAAAGGTGCAGAACAGTGCAAACAGAGGCAACAGAGGCATGGCAATGGGTTTCCGAGCAAGGCGAATCGAGCATGCATCATCCAATCATTTTGAGGCGGAGCTGCGGCAGCCTCTTTAATTTTATACTTAGATTGTTTTGTAATCAATTTATTAATTAATTAAGGGCTTTGTAATATTTAATTGGCTAGGGTAATTGACTAATCATTCGGTCTGTATTATTTATTCGGACCCTCCGAGAGAGGGCAATGTTGTAATAAGTGTGCGTGTGTGTGATGTATGTCTTCCAACCCCCATTTCTTTCTCCCTTTTATTTATCAGCTTACGATGGTTAGTTTTAGGGCATGTTTCAATTAGCATCCTTATGCTTGCATGTTTGCATCATTCATCTATATTGCATGCATTGGGCTCGGCGCATCATGCTAACTGTATTGTATTTCAATTCCAAGTTGAATACATGTATTGAATTGTCCCATCTCATATGCCATTCTTAGGATAGCCGAGCCTATTTTAGTTGCATTTTGCATGCGTTGCATTAGCCATCTTAACATGAACTAGGATCATCCATGATTACTAACTAGTTTCTTGTTTTGGCTCGGAGTACACTGTAAGTGTTTATGTTTTAGCATCCTTACATGTGTATGAGTAACTGCCATGATAGCATGCTTACCATGAGGCTATGTGCTTATGTGATATAACTGCCTGAATGCCTGTGGGTGAAGGTTAGGTTGCTTGAGTTGGAATAATTCGTCGAAACCCGTGTTTTTTTTTTTATAGCCTACTTACGAGTAGCAAACTTCAATCCGTTTTCAAAACAAATGGATATGCGATGCTTTGTTCCAACTTAGGCAATCCAGTCTATACTTGTATGTTGTGCGCATCACATAGTAATTCAAGGCTAATAAACCAGAACAAGAGCACATGTGTTTTCAAAAACTCGATATCATGTTTAGTAATGGCCGATCTTCGATCGAGCGAGCGGGGGTGCTCATGAAATGACCTTCCCCAATCGTATCCAAGTTCCCGAGCTGAGGTAACTTTGATGATGACGGACACGTGGCCTTAGGCACGAGTCAGGGTTTCCTAAATTCCCCCAAAACAAAATATTTAGGTGGCGACTCTGCATCTGGCAAAGCAGTCCATGTTTGGCATTTCTTTCTAAAAATCTGTTTTTCAAAACAATTTGCCGGATTTTAACTCTTTGGTGATTTATGGGTCTCGCATTGCACTTTGCGGGGTTGGATTCAAAACCGTGATATTTGAGCCCGAACTGTAGTGAGCCCAAATGAACGAAACGGGATTTCTCCCGGGACGTTCGGGGACGTCTACAACTGCTTTTTGCTCTAATAATAATTGAAAATCCTAAGCGATTCGTGATTAGATCAAGATTTAATTATTCCAATTCCCAATTATTCAAAACACACAATCTAAATCATCAAGCACTTATTAAAGTGATTTAGATTGTTGTTCTCGAAAAATAATAAATCGACACGAACGATTTTTACGTGAAAAAATCACAATTGAAGCACCTCTAATTGTGATAAAAAAAACCATGGGTGAAACGCCACTAAATCAATCCACTACTGAAGAAAGAAAGATTACAAAGATAATCAACAAATTACCAAACGCATCAATTTTGTCTTCAAACCTTCTGTAACTCTTTCGCCACAGCCTTCGTCTCGGAATTGATCAGTATGAAGTTGAATCCACAACTTCTAATGTCGAATCAACGACCACGCACAGTATCAAACTCATTTGATGCTCCACGCTTGAATCTTCGGATTCCACCGAAGAATAACACTTTTAAATATGAAGAAACAAATTCCTTGATGTATGTACCTCAGATCATAGGTTTAAAACCCACTCAAAATTATCAAGGAAAACTAGAAAACTACTTTCAAAGAAAACCTTAGAAAACCTTAAAGTAGATCTCAAAAACCTAATCCTAGTTTAGGATTAAAACAGATACTTATAGAAATATGGGACTATGAAGCTCACTCAAGCGAAGAATCTCTCGCTCGAGCGAGGAGCTTATATCGCGTGATTTCCATAAGTGGCTTTGCTCGAGCCACGCAACCTGCGCTTAAGCGCACATTCACCTCTCTCAAGTTTTTGCCAAACGCAGTCTTCGCTCGAGTGAGGACTCCGTCGCTCGAGCGAGCAACACAAAACAGCAAGGAAAATTACAACTCAATAACTCAAGTTTGTTCACGGGATTGACAAGACTAAGGGACCTAACAATCTCCCCATTTGTCAATACCCGGACAAAACTTTCTAACATAATTTCCTAGAAAACAGAAGTACGAACTAAACAAGCCAATTCAATGAAAAAAACAACTATCAAAACAACCTTGATGGAAATCTACAAACCTGAAAATGAAGAGACATGCAACATAAGAAACCATCAAGACAGAATAAAAACTAAAAGCTCAAAATCTCAAAAATCTCAAAACAATATCCCATACAAAAACATTAGTCCAATAGTCCAATGCTACCTGCAAAATCCATCATGAGTATTCAACATATAGCCATATCCATATATACCCCCCAAAATCATCATATACCCCCCAAAACATACTCCCCCTTTTTTTCCGGGAGTGACAAAAGAAACAAGTATATACAGACTATAAAAACTGTCAAAGAAAAAGATAAAAAACTATAAAAAAAAAAACAAATAGACCAAACACTGGCAAGAGCTAGGTATCGGGTGGAGGTGGCTGCTGCATCTAGAGTAAGGAGAGAATCTGGGCGAGTAGCATGCCCTGCTCATCAAGATGACCATCAAGAGTATTCATCCGAGCATCCAACTGATCAAGCCGATGCATGACGGACTGCTCAAACTGCTGCAGCTGACCATGAAACGAACGTGGACGCATCTCGGGCATCTCAAGTGCATCAGTAGGGGCTGCATCAAACTCCGCCTCCTCAACAAGTGGATCATCACCTGTCTCAGACATCCCAACTCCCGACACCCCCCCCCTAACATGTGCTTGACTCTAAGAAACTGTTAACTTGGTGATGGGTTTAATAGGATGGGCAAACTCATCATCATCAAGGGTGGGAACACCAAGAGAAGAGAGAAAGCAAGTGAGAAAGCACCCATACGGAAGACCTAAAGACTTGCGACCATCAAAGACCACAATCATTTTGGAAACTATTATGGCCGGTAGGTCAATGGGAAGCCTGTGATCGATGCAATACAACAAATAACCCTGATCTTGGGTAATGTGCGAGGAATGAGTGGTCACATGAAGATTAGCACAAACAATGATATTAAGAAGATGAAACGTAGAAAGAAGCTCATTCTGTTGAATGAGCGCCCCAGCAATCCAAGTCCAGGAAACACCGCAAAGCTCAGATGCAACTCGATCAACATTGACATCAGTACAAGTAAGGAGAGGAAAATGAAAATCGGGGACTTCAGGAAGATCAAGAAACAATCGAAAAACATCGCCAGTGATGTCTAAAGGTGTCTTCCTAACCCAAGTGCGAAAGGAGGAAGGAATTTTGTTGCGAATAGAATGTATATTGCAATAAAATTCACGTACTAAACTGAGATTTTGAGGGCTGGAAAAAACTAGAACTTGATCACCTCCTAGTGAATCAAACAACAAACGGATAGGAAGTAATTCAAAGGCACTAGGAAGAACATTCCTCTCAAGGTGGACTTTTCTAGAGGCATAGAACTCTCTAAACAGTTTAAACTTTTCCTTGAAATCTAATTTTTCAGTGTTGAAACTTGGGCGAGACACAGTGGTTTTATGACGCTTTGAGGACTCAACCATGACTACACAAACCACAAGGGCAAGACAAAAACAGAGAAAAAAACCAGCAACCCACAACACAAGATACCCAATGAAATATTAGAAAGCCCCAAATCCAAACAAAAGAGCACAAAAAAAAAAAAAAAAAACATTAGTAACCCATTAGTGTGAAAAAAATAAAACTCATAACCTTAGCCTAATATAAATGTTATGAAAAAACAAAGCTAGGTTAGAAATCAACAATGGAGCAATGTAGAAAAGACATTAATAGTAGATGAAAACACTCAATCAATAATGCAATGCAAATAGACCACATTAGCACAGGTCAATATATTTAGGTAAATGAAACTAATCCACAATTTAAACCCTAGCAAAAAAACCTAGCAAAATGCTCCAAATTACTAACCCAAGATGCAAGAGAGAGCCACTAAAACATTATGAAAGAACCAAAATCAACAATGAAGAACCCTAGAGCGACACAACAAAACCAAACCAACACTCAAACCGAAGAAAAACAAAGAAAAAGAGAAAAAAAAAATACCAGAAATGAAGATGCACGACCAAGGAAAACAAACACCCCCAAAGCGAGTGAAATCCAAGGGATGAAGCAACAATGGAAGTGAAATCGCCTAATGAGAGTGATAGAGACAACAATCGAAGCTAAAAAGCCAAAATCTGAAGTGAAGAGACGCAGTAGTAGCATTTAAACCACAACAGGTCGCTCGAGCGAAGACTCTCTTGCTCAAGCGAGAACACTTATGCACACGGGTTCGCTCGAGCCAAGGTCGTGTCGCTCGAGCCTAAAAAGCATGCTCTCAGGTCTAAATCAGTAGCAGAAGCACACTCAAGCGAGCAATCCTTCGCTCGAGCGAAGAAGAAAAAAAACAAAAGATACCAAAAAACTTTTTTTTTTTTTTAAGCAAAAAGCCAATACTCACACTATGTCGTGAAAACTGAAACACAAGTGAGTGAGCACAATAGCGTGAAGGTGATACTAAGATGAAATAATCTACAAACCATGAAGCCCGCTAACTTGCAATTTTGACAAGATGAAGCAAATAATCATAAGCAAGTCAGATAAACTCAAAACAATGAATAGAAGCTACATGAGAATGTACAACTCAGAAACCAGCATGAGAGCTCACAAAAATAATGTGTGTGTGTGCAATCCATGAGAGGCCACAGAACTAGAGTTAATTCTCGTAGTGATCGGATGGCTGGACCTCCGGCAAGAGTAACTGAACATCACAGAGAAAAGTCAAACCACTAGGGATCACAGGGTATTTGTTGAGTAAACGCGAAGGTTCCCCATCAATCAATGATTCCCTATTTTTTTTTTTTTTGAACTTTTCTTTCCTGTGGGCACTCACTGGTGGCATGCACGCTCAAGAGTATGGAGACCAAACCAGAGAATGATGAAATCAAAAAGGATGGCCTGGTTGGTGCCTCTGAGGTAGCCTTTTCCTAATGCCCGGACTTCAATGAACTGAGGAAGAAACCATGGAAGTGAGCAAATGATGGTAGATGGTTAAGAGACTCAACATCACCCATGATATACTAGTATAGGTCAATTCCTCTGAAAATGTACAAGAGACATTGTTAGTGGTCCATAGAGAACTTTGATCACTTGTGCGGAAACCCCTACAACAGTTAATCTCAAGGATGTGTACAGAATGAGATCATGAAGTAAATGAGTATGGGCATTCGGAATGAGCTATGAACTAAGAAGAATGAGATCTTGTAAGCAACATGAGCAGTGTTCATTTAAATTTTTGATGCAAAGATAACAGGAATCAATGACTATGAGATTATAACATCCAAGCACACAAAAAGCAATCACTCACTCGCTTTCAAGTAATAGGTAACACCCTAGTGACTGAGCACGACACCCAAGGTCTTTCTAAGGAACTCAAACCGAAGAAGATCAAAGGGTTTTGTAAAAATATCAGCTTTTTGATGCTCAGTGGGTATATGTTCAAGAAAAACAAGGCCTTCTTCCACTAACTCTCGAATAAAATGATGACGAATGTCAATGTGTTTGGTGCGAGAGTGTTGGACATGATTTTTTGAAATGTTTATGGCACTTGTGTTATCACTAAAAAGAGTGAAAGTGTTCTGATATATCCCATAATCATGAAGCATTTGCTTCATCCACAGCATTTGTGCACAACAACTCCCTGCAACAATGTACTCAGCTTCAGCAGTCGAAAGAGAGATGGCATTTTGCTTTTTACTATGCCAGGAAACCAAATTATTCCCAAGGTAAAAACACCCCCAGATGTACTCTTCCTATCATCAGCACACCCTGCCCAGTCGGCATCAGAAAAACCAGTAATTTTAGCTGTAGTATCAGTGGAAAACAAAACCCCATATCCCAATGTCCCATTAACATATTTAATGATGTGTTTCACTGCAAGAAGATAAGACTCTTTAGGACTGGCTTGGTAACGGGCACAAACACCTACACTGAAAGCAATATCAGGACGACTGGCAGTCAGGTAAAGAAGACTCCCTATCATTCTCCTATAAAGGGTAGGATCAACATCAATACCAGAGGAATCTTTGGAAAGGTGAAGACTGGTGCTCATGGGAGTGCGTGCATGTGTAGACGCGCCCTTGGGCCTCATGCTACAGTTCGAACTCGATTTGTGTCGGTTCTTAATCTGATCTCACAATGTGCAATATGAGATTGATAAATCACCAAAGAGTCCAAATCCGACAAATCGTTTTGGAAAACAGATTTTTGTAAAGAAGTGCCAAACATGGACTGCTTTGCCAGATACAGAGTCGCCACCTAAATATTTTTTATGGGAGAATTTAGGAAACCCTGACTCGTTTGCCTAAGGCCACGTGTCCGTCATCACCAAAGTTGCCTCGGCTCGGGAACTTGGGTACGATTGGGGAAGGTCAGCTATGAGCACCCTCTCTCACCCGATTCGAAGATCGGCCTCTACTAACCATGATATCTAATTTTGAAAACGTTATGCATTCTTATTCTGGTTAATTAGCCTAGAATTACTATGTGATGCACGCAGCAAAACAAGTATAGACTAGATCGCCTAATTTGGAACAGAGCATTGCATATCCATTTGTTTGGAAAATGGTTTGAAATTTGCTACTCACGAGTAAGCTAAAACACGGATTTCAATGAGTTGTTCCAACTCAAGCAATCCAACCTTCACCCACAGGCATTCAGGCAGTAATATCACGTAAGCATATAGCCGCATAGTAAGCATGCTGTCATGTTAACATTCACACTCATGCGAGATGCTAAAGCATAAATACTTACATCATACTCTGTGCCAACACAATGAACTAGTTAGTAATCATGCATGATCCTAGTTCATGTTAAAATGGCTAATGCATCGCATATAGAATGTCACTAGAATAGGCTTGGCTAATCTATGGATGGCATGTGAAATGCGACAGATGGCATGTATTCAAGTTAGATTTGAAATACTTATGCAATTAGCATGACGCGCCGAGCCCGGTGCATGCAATACTGATGAATGATGCACGCATGCATAGTATAAGGTCTGCTAAAGTAAATATGCCTTAATACTAACCATCAAAAGCAGGTAAGTAAAAGGGAGAAAGAAGTGGGGATTGGAAGACATGCACATACGCACCCACACTTATTACAAATTCGCCCTCGCTTGGAGGGACCAAAAGAATATACAAATTAACTAATCTACAAACTAATTAATTATTACAGATCACCTAACTAGTAGAAAGCAATAAACAGCCTCGGGAAGAGGGTCCGATGCATGCGTGCTCGGGTTTGCTCGGAAATCCGTCGCCATGCACAAGCTGCCTCTGTTTTCCCTGCTCTGCTCCTCTGAAAATTGCACAAGTTCCAAGGTGTGCTCCATGGACACTATGGATCATCACCGACCAAGTGCAAACACCACCGACCATGTCCGAATGGTCATCGACCATTGGTTGAGCTCTCGGCCAAATATATTTGGTCGATCGGCACTCCATCCAGTCGACCGACCAAATCTTCCTGCAGAACCTGTTTTGACAGTAGCAGAGGGCAAAACAAGGCATGGCAATGCATTTCAAGCAAATGTGTGCACCAACACATCCCTTATCATGTTCATGACTCAAAGGGGTATGGTCCTTGATTCTCGGACCACCAATCGCGCATTTCGATGCGTGATGGCCCAAGTAACCAAGTGTGCATTTTGATATCAAATGAAATGCAATGCACATAAACAAACAAATGAGGCCCTAACCTCTATCACTTAATCGAGAGGCAAGGCATGCATGCCAATGCAATGCGACCTAGACATGTGAACTAAGTATACAACATGGCAATGCAAACAAGCATACAAGGCATGTGATAATCAGGCTAATGACTAGTATGCAAGGTGTAATGTGGATGTTCAAGCATGCAAACAAGCATGTGATAGGCTAGGTATGCCACAACATGCAAGGCTAATGGACATGCAAGATATGATGCAATCAAAGCATGCGGAGTGTAAAACATGTAACAACATGTAAAGAGTGGACTTAGACTAATTTAGGCAGCTCTATACTACGCCCAAAATAGTGGCCAAAAGTTATGAGGATGAGGCCAAATGCACATACAAGCATACATGCAAATGGACCAACACTTACGCATTAAAGAGACAACTTTTAAGCACACTTAAAAGAAGATAAACATGGACACATAGCATGCATAGAAAGCTCTAAAAATCATGTTATAAAGGTGCCAAACCAAGTAAACGAGACAAGCTAAACATGCAACAACGGTCCAAGATTCAAGGAAAGCCTAAGAGGGCTTAAACCATGGCTAAGTCAAACAAGCCTCACAAGGCTAAAAGGACTTAAAACAGGCCCAAGGCAGACCTAAACAAAGCTAAGGACACACCTAAATGGCATCTAAGTGGTCTAAGCATGCAAGCATACAAAAGAGGCCACACATGGAGCATAAGATGACAACCTTGTAAAGCATTAAAGGGACATCAAATGCAAGCATACAAGAATACCATGAGGACTAAAATGATGCTATAAGTAGTGCCAAATCACTGAAATAATGCAAGGATGGCATGCTAGAGGGGTCACTGCTCAAGGCATACAAGAGAGTTTGCATGGTAGCTATACAAAGGAAAGCATGGATGAATCAAATGACCGAAAACAGTCCCTTAGCATACTAAAACAAGCATAAAAGCTTCACAAAGCTAGGCCAAAATCATGCTAGAACAAGGGTTAAAACCTAAAGCATGTTAAGGCAAAAATATGGTATTACAAGACATGTATGTAAGGCAAGCATGGTGTGTCTAAACTAAGCAAAAACAAAGGTAATACATGGCAATATCAGCACAAAAACAACTAAGGTATGGCCATCATACACTTAAACAAGATGCTCACACATGAGGCAAAAATGACCCTTTTCAAGGACAACAAGGAGGGGGGTGGCCCTCTCCTTCTTAGGACCTTAAGGCACTATCCTCACCACTGAAATCCCTCAAGATTTCAGTGGTGAGGAGGCCCAAACAAAGTGGTCCCAGAGCTCACCAAAATAGCACAAAAATAGGGCCAAACAAGGCCTAAGAGGGGTCAAACACCCCCAAACGACAAAGCAACCTTAAACAACTATGTTAAGCACTCAAAATCAAGACTTTTATTAGTTATATACAAAGTCTAAAAACAGTTGCAAGATTGGTTAAAAAGCTATGCAAAAATGGGGAATAAAGGGTGAAGTTCTTACCCTTGATGACCCTCTTCACAAACAATGTTCCAGTTGGTTCTTCAAGATTAAATCCACTCAAGAACACCCAGAACAGCTCTCTAGCCCCTCAAAAACCAAGAGAATGTGTAACTCTATGTGTTTGGGTGCAATAGTAAGACTAAAACACCTTAAGGCAAAAGAGAGAGAGATATATAGAGATAGAATAGCTCCAACTATGAACTAACCCTAACTCAGAGCTCCCTCTATATTTTTTTTGTGTAACCCTAATGGAGGGAGAAGAGGCTCCCTCTTATAGAGCTCACTCTTGCAAAGCTTCTCAAGTAAGCTAGTCAAGAGGGAGATCCCTCCATACACGTATATGGAGGGGAGCAAAGTGGGTGCCAGCTATCACAGCTGGCACAAAATATCTGCCAAAAGCAGATGCATAGTGGTCGGCCAGCCAAAAATGTAATTTGACCAAAATAAATGGCCGACCGACCATTCAGAGTGCCGACCGACCAAATATTTGGCCGATGGCAACGAAACCCAGCCGGTGGCCTCAAGCCATGGCCAATGATGTGGGGAAATGGCCAACAAGCCATTCCCTACCCCTCAAAGGCAAAACACAAGTGTTTTGTGCAAAACCAAACACAAAACAGTCGAGTCGAGAGATCCTGAAGCAGGGCGCATGGCCGAGACCTCCGGGAACTCAAGACGAACACAAACATGGATGATCACCGAATGTTCAAACGGTGACGTCCAAGTGTTGAGGACGGTCAAAAATAGGGTGTCTACAGTTGCCCCTCTTTGACAGAACTCGAAAGTCATAACAATGACGGGGGTGAATGTCAAAGCCCAGAGACGACCCATTTTTGACAAGGCCGAAGACTTAGACAAGCATGCAAGACAATAAAGATATGCGCTCGAAGGCAGGGGCGAATTGCAACTGACAATGCAAGAAGCTAAACATAACTTATGATCGTAGAAAGAAAACTGTAATGAAGCACAGACAATGCAACAGTTTTTAGCTAGCACAAACCAAACTACACTACAATGCAGAGAGGATGCAAGAGAATTATGCAATTCTCGATACGTCTCACTCGGAGGATACAATACCTGTGCGGCTCGTCTAGTTGCACCAGCTTCAAATGAACCGTACATACAATATCGTGCCTGAAAGAGAAAGAAAACTCAACAGGTACAGTATCGTTAGCAACATGCATAACAATGCAATCGAAAGTTGCGCGACAATGCGAATGTAGGATTTAAGGTCTCCTTAGAGCAAGGGGTGCACAAACAATGCGATGATATGCAATTGAATCTAACATAATGCAAATGATATGCAAAATCACAAAACAAATGTAAAAACAATGCAAATAATATGCAAAACATTCAAAACTATATATAAACAATGCAAACGATATGCAATGCAATTGAATCATGATCCAATCATGAGCGGTTCAAAACCACACAAATGTCAAAAAGATTGATGGAGATGCAAAGTCTGTCTACCATAGAAAAGGTGCCGCAACCCTCAAACCACAATACCAGCAGTGTAATAGGCGCGTACACATGCAGAACTATGAGTGATGTAGACGAACACAGGAACAAGTAATTGGGTGGAATGACATACGTGAGGCATGCTCTGCTCATAAAAGATTATGATTCTAATGCTAGATGCAATCGAACTACACTACAATGCAGTATATACAATGGATATGGCACGCGACCGAAACATATCTTGCTTAGGAAAGGCATGTACACATGCAAACCGCGTCTAACACAGAAACGGTGCCGCAACCCTCAAACCACAATACCAGTAGTGGAATAGGCGCGTACACAAAAGTCTCAGATCCGTGCTTCGACGTGAAAAGTATGGGCACATACCAGACCAAGCTTAACATGGAAAGGCGCAAGCCATAGCTGGATATGATGCGACAAATGCATGCAAGCCACAATGCAACATATACAAATATGCAATGGAATGGAATATTTACAATGGATAAGGCTTGCGGCCCAAATCGTATCTTGCCTAGGAAAAGAATGGACACAAACAGGCCACGTCTAACACAAAAAAGGTGTCGCAACCCTCAAACCACAATACCAGCAGTGGAATAAGCGCGTACACATGCAGAACTATGCTTCGACGTGAAAAGTGTGGGCACATACCAGACCAAGCTCAACATGGAAAAGCGCAAGCCATAGATGGGGGTGATGCGGTGAATGCATGCAAGCTACAATGCAATATTTACAAATATGCAATGGATGGAATATTTACAGTAAAATGCATGACATATGCAATATTTACAGTGAAATGCATGACATATGCATTATATATAATGAAATGCATGACATATGCATTATTTACAATGATGTATGACATATGCACTATTTACAGTGAAATGCATGACATATGCATGTGTGCTTTTTGTTTTGTTTTTTGAATGCACGACAATGCATGATGAAGGGAAAATGCATGATAATGCATGTTTTTTTTGTTTTTTAAATGTAAATGATGCATGTTGTTTTTGTTGTTTTCCTTCTTTTTTTTTTTTTTTTTGAGATGCAAATGCATGATGATGCATGATTTTGAAACACGCGACAACGCGCGGCTTTTGAGATGCATGACAATGCAAATGATCTTGAAATGCACAACAACGCGCGGCTTTTGAAATGCATGTGAACTCGAATATGCGACGACGTGCGTCGCTTGAAATGCATGCAATGCATGTGGACCCGAATGCGCGACAACGCGTATTGCTTGAGATGCACGATAATGCATGTGGACAGTGCACATCAATGCAAGTTGTGCTTGTTACGACGTGTGTATGCATGCAAAAACCAAAGGTCTTGCACCTTTAGAGAATCTAAGGTCTTCTAGACCGAGCGTGTTTAAGGTCTCGCCAGACTGAGCTATTTTGAATGCGCGACAATGCACGTCGCTTGGAATGCATGATAATGCAATATATTTACAACGGAATGCATGACATATGCATGCGAGGTGTGTATGACGATGCGCGACAAGGATCATGCCTAACAAACACCGAAGGTCTTGCACCTTCAGAGGATTTAAGGTCTCCTAGACTGAGCATAGTTAAGGTCTCACTAGACCGTACGTGTTTAAGGTCTCGCCAGACCATCTTGCGTTACGATTGGGGTGGCGCCTGTTTGGCCACGCTGTATGGATACATGAGCTCAGCTTCCCGTGGCAACGGACAGTTGCTCGGGGACTACTGACGAGCTTGGGAGGTACATTTGCTTCTTCTGTTTTTCATTTCTGCTTTCCATTACCTGTACTCTGTACACTGCACACACTACGGTCTGCTTCACACCAACTGTATACTGCACACACGGCACACATATACCCTGTTTTTCACTAACTGTATACTGCACACACTGTACACTCTACACAATACACTGCACAATACACGACTCCGTGATTTCTGCTTTATTCTGCATTCTGCTTTATCTGATAAGCATACTGATACATACTCTGCAGTTGTGGGTCTACGCCTACTTTCCGAGGCTCGCGCCAGTGCCTGACAAGGAGACCCCTCTTATCGTTCCATTCTCTCGACGCTTCGATGTGAGGTGTGTGCAGACACCACGGGAGATGTTCATATTCTTCCGCCGTTATTTCGACAACATCACCCCCGTAGAGGTATGTTTAGAACTTGCAGTTCATTTAAGCTTCGCTTTGCACTGTATTTTCTGATAATAGTAGATAACAAACTGCATGCCATTTATAGATCACCTGGCAGCCTTGGGCTCCATTGCCAGCTGGGATTCGGGAGTGATTTGCCGGTGCGGAGGAGACTGCCCGCTTCAGGCTTCTACTAGAGGGCCCTATCTGTCAGGCCTAGTACCTGGGTGAGCGCTTCTTACGCCAGACCCTGGGTTTGTCAGAGCAGATAGTTCCAGCTCTGCCCCCTGAGCATATGAGGGACACCGAGAGGTTCACTCCCGAGCAGATGGCTGATTATACAATTGGCTGGGATTCGATACATTATAAAGGCATAGGCGACTACACAGAGTACGTCCGTACGTATATCATGCGGCCTTTGAACAGTGGTCGTCAAGCTAAAAGAGAAAGGCCGGCGGTGCCAGTGGCTGGAGCAGGGGCAGGTACATCGAGGATGGCTCGAGTCCGTGGCAGGAGTGGAGCTCGGAGAGGACAGGGGGCTAGTTGGCCAGCATTGCCCACGGCGATGACATGCAGAGGGCGGGGTGGGGCGACTTATCAGATCCCCATCGCTCCTCCTCCAGCTGATCATGAGTTAGTCAGTTTCTACGACTTGCCTCCGGTATGTACTACTGTATTTTGCATTTTGCACCGTCATTTCATTTCATTTCATTTGATATTCCGCAGAATATTGATACTTCTAACACTTGTACAGGCTTCCTCCGAGTACACTCGCCAGTCCCTGGAGTTGACTGCTTCGGTGATGGGGATATTCCAGCAGAGCCTTGATCTTCTAGCCATGTACAGTATTCCGGTATGTTCTTCTGACCACGGTCTCAAACCATATATAAACTGTTTCACATAATCTGATGCATTGCCCTGTTAACACAATGCGCAATACACTGCCCTCATGGCATCTGATACACTGTAGCCGACAGACTGTTCACAGCATTACTTACGACATTCATACACTGTACTCAGTCACTGTATTCTGTACCGTCATATTGCTCATAGCATTCATACTCTGTACTCATACACTACATTCTGTACTGATACTCTATTTTGCGTAGCATACTGATGCGTCTGTAATTTGTACTTTTCAGCCTCCATTCCTGATTCCCGCTGCAGGAGGTGCTCCAGCTGGACCTTCGGTTCCTACCCGAGAAGGAGGAGATAGCAGAGTATACCCCCGCACCAAGGCGGGGCGCACTCATGTTAGGAGTAGCTTTCGGGCGCCAGTTCCAGATGACGACGAGTCCGAGGCGGAGGCAAAGGCAGAGGCGGAGTCATCTGAGGAGGAGATCGGAGATGACACTGACTCGAGCTCAGATGACGACGCTGATGATGATGCTCCTGGACCTTCGTCCAGGAAGAGGACGAGGATGAACCTCTAGGCCTGAGACCATTTGACATTGATCCAGATTTTTGCTGTCTTTCTTCTTCTTGTTTTGCTTTTGTTTTTGCTGGTAGCTAGAGTACCTTGTACTGCCACAGGCAGGTTTTTGTTTTCTTTAAAACTTTGTACTGGAAAAAAAAATGGTCAAATGAAACAAACTTTCTGTCTGAAAAAGTGTTACATTTGTACATTTCATACTTTGCATCGCATTGCATCATATTACACCTCAATGTAAATGAGATTGATCTTTTGTTCGAAAATCAAACACTTGTATTGCAATAACCAGGTAATGAACCAGCGGACGGCAAAACAACTTAAACAACCCACTGCTCAGTCCGAACACTCGGCACATACTCTGCTGGGGATTAATCTGCATACAGCGAATCCTGAACAAACAGTCCAATCTGAAAAGACGGAATACGAAGGTGGGATTGGCTGAAGTTGAAGCACACTCAGATGTAATCCAAAACCCAAAAGCTTCAGAGAGGCCCAGGTTTTTCTGTTCACACTTATCGGGGGTGGACCCTGCAGTTGTATGAAAGAACCAAATCATGTTTTTGCACAAATATGGAGAATAGCACAGCACTCTGAGCACAAAACGATTAATTTTTGAAATTGAAGAAGGGTTTTTCAAATCGGGGTAGTGAGCCTACAACTGGACACAATGAGAACGACTCAACAGCGAAACAAAAAAGGTAAACAACCTAAACACAACGAGACACACTCAGAAAAGACTCAAAACAAAGGTTGAGGTAAACAAAACAAAAGACACAACATACATACATGTTAACGAAGACGAGGGACCTCAGATCACGAGGAGCTAGTTTCTTTGGGTATTGTTTCCCACCCTTTCTCATTTGTGTGATTCTCACATCACTTGGCTTTCAGGCTCGATTTTTCTCTCAAAACCCTTTGGCTCGCTTTTTCTCTCAACTTACACCTCTCTATTCTTTATTCTCTCATTTTTTTATCCCTCCCCAAGGTGTTTGATGGATGAATAAGAAGTTATGGGTTCACATCCGATACGGTTAGCTCGCGGCTATTTCTTCTGGTGGCGTTTGGTCGATGCCCCAGACAAGGGAATAGAGTATCTTGATCCGCTCTGATTCGTGCTTCGTACTTGGTTCGATACCTCGTTGCTCGGAGGTTGAGAGAGCTTTCAACCCTTTAATGACAGCTTCAGTTGTGCCTTTCTTGGCAAGTATGCTGGCGATGAGGGAAAGACAGGAAGCCTGACTCAACCGTGCCCATAGTTCATCATTTTGACCATTTTTTGTTTTGGTTTCTACAAAAACAATTTTGACCAATATGAGAGTTAGATTAACATACTTGTGCGATTTTTGATTTGAAAATTATGCAAGTCAGGCTATGAGCACTGAAAATTTTCCTTTTTTGGGTCCAAGAAAATGGTCCAGTTTTGGAAAATGAAATAATTTTCGAGAAAATGGTCAACCTCAGTAAAAATTCTCAAAAACTATTTTTGCAAACGGTCACTGCTCAATGAGCGCAGAACTTACTCTCGAGATGTACAACCTCAGATCGGAAGGAAAACTGCCCCTTTTCTGAAGGACACTGCATAGGAACGGAAAGTTGTCCCTTGTTTGAATGGCACCGCAGCGCTTTGAATGGCAACGAAAAGTTGCCCCTTGTCTGAATGGCACCGCAGCGCTTTGAATGGCAATGGAAAGTTGCCCCTTGTCTGAATGGCGACTCATGGCAACGGAAAGTTGCCCCTTGTCTGGATGACGCCGCAGCATATTGTAAACAGTCATCCTTAGTGATGATCACAACCGAACTCTCGGATACAGAGAAGACAAAGATGGTCAAAACCAATATATAGACACAGTCACTTTGAAAGTGTTGGGGGCTGGACTTCAGGATGAAGCTGTCTACATATCCCAAACATGGGAATCAAGGATGATTAAAACCATTATATGGACTCAGTCGCTATGAAAGTGTTGGGGGCTGGACTTCAGGATGAAGCTGCCTACGTATCCCAAACATGGGAATCAAGCCTTACGTAGTTCCGGTTAAGGTACACTCGTGTATTAACCCTCACTTTTTTATGCTCTAACTTTTGCCAAGGCCGCCCTTTGCGGGTTTTCAACCTTGCGAGCTTTGTTCTTCTTTTCTTTTCCATTCTTTTGTATTTTCTTTTCCTTTTTCATCTTTTCTTTTCATTTTTTTTTTCCTTTTCCTTTTCCTTTCTCTCTTTTTTTTGCATCTTTTTTTGTATTTTTCTCTCGCTCTAACTTTTGCCTGGGTCACCCTTTCGGGTTTTCGGCCCAGCGAGCCTCTTAAAGGGTAAAAGTGTAACAAGCCCATGCCAAATGGTTTTAGGATCTCGAAGCCACCCGTATCCGGGAGGGTGGCTGTTGTTTTGACTTGCAGAAGGATCCATCTTCGGCTTTTCAAGCACATCGGACACTTTTTGCCCCTAGTTCGAGGGGTGTTTCTGTTCTAGCTTTGCGAGCTTCTTCTGATGAGGTCTGATTTTCTTGATCTGACTTTCTTGGCCTCTTGTTCAAAGGCTGCTTCAAATTTGGCCACGCAGGCCTCATGTTGTAGTTGACCGTTGAACATTCTGAACTAAGGTCCAAGGTTTGAAAGTAAGGGCTCAAGTCTTGAGGCCGAGAGTGATCCTAAGCTGCACAATCTCAAGAGCGATTCCACACAGGTCTTCGCAGGACTGCGCAAAACATTTTGTTTTTGAAAATTTTTTTTTTAAAGAAAACGACAAATCGCTTGCGCTGAAGATAGTGCGGAACCAATCTGGATCAAGCCAGGGTCCTTCTCAGTACGCACGTTAACAAACATGATTTCATTCATTAAGGGCTTAGCATGCCTCTCTTTCTCTCAATTTGATCAAGTTTTTGCAAAACCCGAGGAATTCCTTCCTCTTCGTTTTCATCACCACAATGTTCAAAAAGTTTTGAAAAAACTTAGGTCAATACAATGAGTTTGGGGTGCAGAAGAGTGAGTGAGATGCTCCGCCGTTTCATTCAAATGCTCTAGCACAACTAGCTCAAAGTACCGATAAGCACGAGAACATGATAGTCGCGGCTGTTTCATTCAAGATTTCCTGGTTGCAACTGGCTCCACAGCAGAGACAGACTCAAAAGAAAGCAAAAGGATAATTACAAAACAAAACGGTGTTCGAGACAACAACCCCGGAATCAGCTGACATTCTATACAATGGGACCGACTCCACACAACAAGACAAACCCTTTAAGCAAAAAGACTGACTTAAGACAATGAGATAGACCCAAAACAAAACAAAGAACTGACTCGACACCCAAACCAGAAATTACAAAACTGCATTCGCAAATGCTCCTGAGAGTGCGTGCCAAATGCCATATCTGAAGTATGCCGGGCGCCGCCCGCAGGTGGTCCAAGCCCTGATCACATACTTGTAGTATCCTCGAAGTCCAACAACTCAGCGGTGACAGACTTTGCTGAGGTAGGTGGGAGGATGACCTCATTGTCGATCAAATCTTGCACTTCGTGGCAAAGACGGAAACAACCGTCGGTGCTGTGACTGGTTTGCTGGTGATACGCGCAGTACAAGGTAGCATCATGTGTGAGAGGAAGATTCTTCGGTAGAGGTCAAGGCTCGAGGGGTTTAAGATGCCCCTTTTTAGCCAGAATTTGAAATGCCCTGGACAAAGGCATGTAGCGGGCGTGAAAGACTCTGCGCCCTCGAGGCAGGTACTTCGAAGTCTGAGGGTTCTTGTTAGACGCACTAGCGAAAGGGTCGGCAGGCACTGCCTTGGCTTTCTGATCTTTCCCTGGTGCAGGGTTGGGAGCGGAAGGAACTGTCCTGGCCTGACGGGGCCTATCTTGATTTTTTGCTTGGCTTGAACTGCCTTCGGTTGGAGTGGGGAAAGCATCATCCACAGTCTTAGCCATGAATGCGAGTACTTGTTGCTTATTCATCACCCCGGCTTTTAAAGCCTCAACTACCCACAGCAGTTGTCCAATGGGATCAGCATCTGTTCCCACTTTGTTCTTACCACTAGCCTCAGCCTAATCGAAGGTTTGGGTTACTACATCAGAGCGAAACCCGGTTGTTGTTGACACGTCATTGCTGTAGCTGGAGGTAACCTTTGGTTGGCTGAGCTCGATCACAATCCGCCCCAGTAGCGGGGGCTCCTGTGGTACAAAATTCCTGGCATATGATGTGGCTGGTGGCGAAGTCGACATTCCATAGGCGAGATCAGCCACAGACCTCTGGAAGTCACCAATCATTCCCATTAATTCGAACGTGGTGGGCTCACAAGCCTGATACAACTGGGGGGTCCAGATTGGGTGTGCAGCAAGCAACCTGGGCAGATGCAGTACATCAACATTGGTCTCATCCTGCAAGATGATCCCTTGGTCTAACGTGGCTGCCATAACCACAATTTCCTCTGAACTTTGGGTCATCATAAGTCCGCTGAACTGAACGGTGACTGACAGATCAGATATCTGTCTTGCCTCAGCGAAGGAGAACATTGGCTATTCTATACTAAATCTCTGAACCTAAATCTCTGAACTGAAAGGGAAAACAAGCAGCATTTTAACCCAAGCGGAGCAGACATAGCTGAATAACTGTACTCTACTACTGATCACTGTTCTACAAAATCACTGCCCCAAAGACTAAATCTGATACCCGCAGATATAACTGATTCCCCAAAACACTGATACTGATGCCCTCAGGCCTAGTACTCAAACTTGCAAACTGATATGCACATTCCCTGTAGAGATACACTCTAAAAGCACATAGCAAGTAAATGAGAACAAAAACACCCCTATGCTGGGGTAGGGTTTCCCTGTCCTATTTTGTAAGGAGCTAGGGTTTCACTACGCACGCAGCGGTTTCAAACAACCTATAATCGGGTAAGCAACCTATCTTAGTTTGGAATGGTCACTATGGATTCTGAATATGCACTAGGTCGAATGGTCAAAAAAATGGTGCCCCGATAAAACTGGGGTTTGTGTTCCCATACTGGCAGAGCTCGTAACCAGTCAGCTTTATGGCACGCTTCTCAAAGCAAGCCTCCGGCAAACCACTCAAGAATAGCAGATGGCCAACACAGTGTCCTAGGCGCACCAATGCACATGCAATGCAAAGAAACACATAAGTATAGTCAAAACAAGATATCATGAGTTCGAGTCAAGTTCTCTAAACTCCCCAGCAGAGTCGCCAGAAACTGTAGACGCGCCCTTGGGCCTCATGCTACAATTCGGACTCGATTTGTGTCGGTTCTTAATCTGATCTCACAATGTGCAATGTGAGATTGATAAATCACCAAAGAGTCCAAATCCGGCAAATCATTTTGGAAAACAAATTTTCGTAAAGAAGTGTCAAACATGGACTGCTTTGCCAAATACAGAGTCGCCACCTAAATATTTTTTATGGGAGAATTTAGGAAACCCTGACTCGTTTGCCTAAGGCCACGTGTCCGTCATCACCAAAGTTGCCTCGGCTCGAGAACTTGGGTACGATCGGGGAAGGTCAGCTATGAGCACCCCCTCTCGCCTGATCCGAAGATCGGCCTCTACTAACCATGATATCTAATTTTGAAAACGTTATGCATTCTTATTCTGGTTAATTGGCCTAGAATTACTATGTGATGCGCGCAGCAAAACAAGTATAGACTAGATCGCCTAATTTGGAACAGAGCATTGCATATCCGTTTGTTTGGAAAATGGTTTGAAATTTGCTACTCACGAGTAGGCTAAAACACGGATTTCAATGAGTTATTCCAACTCAAGCAATTCAACCTTCACCTACAGGCATTCAGGCAGTAATATCACGTAAGCATATAGCCGCATGGTAAGCATGCTGTCATGTTAACATTCACACTCATGCAAGATGCTAAAGCATAAATACTTACATCGTACTCCGTGCCAACACAATGAACTAGTTAGTAATCATGCATGATCCTAGTTCATGTTAAAATGGCTAATGCATCGCATATAGAATGTCACTAGAATAGGCTCAGCTAATCTATGGATGGCATGTGAAATGCGACAGATGGCATGTATTCAAGTTAGATTTGAAATACTTATGCAATTAGCATGACGCGCCGAGCCCGGTGCATGCAATACTGATGAATGATGCACGCATGCATAGCATAAGGTATGCTAAAGTAAATATGCCTTAATATTAACCATCAAAAGTAGGTAAGTAAAAGGGAGAAAGAAGTGGGGATTGGAAGACATGCACATACGCACCCACACTTATTACAAATTCGCCCTCGCTTGGAGGGACCAAAAGAATATACAAATTAACTAATCTACAAACTAATTAATTATTACAGATCACCTAACTAGTAGAAAGCAATAAACAGCCTTGGGAAGAGGGTCCGATGCATGCGTGCTCGGGTTTGCTCGGAAATCCGTCGCCATGCATAAGCTGCCTCTGTTTTCCCTGCTCTGCTCCTCTGAAAATTGCACAAGTTCCAAGGTGTGCTCCATGGACACTATGGATCATCACCGACCAAGTGCAAACACCACCGACCATGTCCGAATGGTCATCGACCATTGGTTGAGCTCTCGGCCAAATATATTTGGTCGATCGGCACTCCATCCAGTTGACCGGCCAAATCTTCCTGCAGAACCTGTTTTGACAGCAGCAAAGGGCAAAACAAGGCATGGCAATGCATTTCAAGCAAATGTGTGCACCAACACATCCCTTATCATGTTCATGACTCAAAGGGGTATGGTCCTTGATTCCCGGACCACCAATCGCGTATTTCGATGCGTGATGGCCCAAGTAACCAAGTGTGCATTTTGATATCAAATGAAATGCAATGCACATAAACAAACAAATGAGGCCCCAACCTCTATCACTTGATTGAGAGGCAAGGCATGCATGCCAATGCAATGCAACCTATACATGCGAACTAAGTATGCAACATGGCAATGCAAACAAGCATACAAGGCATGTGACAATCAAGCTAATGACAAGTATACAAGGTGTAATGTGGATGTTCAAGCATGCAAACAAGCATGCGATAGGCTAGGTATGCCACAACATGCAAGGCTAATGGACATGCAAGATATGATGCAATCGAAGCATGCGGAGTGTAAGACAAGTAACAACATGTAAAGAGTGGACTTAGACTAATTTAGGCCCCAAAAGCTATGAGGATGGAGCCAAATGCACATACAAGCATGCATGCAAATGGACCAACACTTAAGCATCAAAGAGACAACTTTTAAGCACACTTAAAAAGAAGATAAACATGGACACATTGCATGCATAGAAAGCTCTGAAAATCATGTTATAAAGGTGCTAAACCAAGTAAACGAGGCAAGCTAAACATGCAACAACGGTCCAAGATTCAAGGAAAGCCTAAGAGGGCTTAAACCATGGCTAAGTCAAACAAGCCTCACAAGGCTAAAAGGACTTAAAACAGGTCCAAGGCAGACCTAAACAAAGCTAAGGACACACCTAGATGGCATCTAAGTGGTCTAGGCATGCAAGCATACAAAAGAGGCCACACATGGAGCATAAGATGACAATCTTGTAAAGCATTAAAGGGACATCAAATGCAAGCATACAAGCATACCATAAGGACTGAAATGATGCTATAAGTAGTGCCAAACCACTGAAATGATGCAAGGATGGCATGCTAGAGGGGTCACTGCTCAAGGCATACAAGAGAGTTTGCATGGTAGCTATACAAGGCAAAGCATGGATGACTCAAATGACCAAAAACAGTCCCTTAACATACTAAAACAAGCATAAAAGCTTTACAAAGCTAGGCCAAAATTATGCTAGAACAAGGGTTTAAACCTAAAGCATGTTAAGGCAAAAATATGGCATTACAAGACATGTATGTAAGGCAAGCATGGTGTGTCTAAACCAAGCAAAAACAGAGGTAATACATGGCAATATAAGCACAAAAACAGCTAAGGCATGACCATCATACACTTAAACAAGATGCTCACACATGAGGCAAAAATGGCCCTTTTCAAGAACAACAAGGAGGGGGGTGGCCCTCTCCTTCTTAGGACCTTAAGGCACCATCCTCACCACTGAAATCCCTCAAGATTTCAGTGGTGAGTAGGCCCAAACAAAGTGGTCTCGGAGCTCATCAAAATAGCACAAAAATAGGGCCAAACAAGGCCTAAGAGGGGTCAAACACCCCCAAACGACAAAGCAACCTTAAACAACTATGTTAAGCACTCAAAATCAAGACTTTTATTAGTTATATACAAAGTCTAAAAAAATTTGCAAGATTGGTTATGCAAAAATGGGGAATAAAGGGTGAAGTTCTTACCCTTGATGACCCTCTTCACAAACAATGTTCCAGTTGGTTCTTCAAGCTTGAATCCACTCAAGAACACCAAGAACAGCTCTCTGGCCCCTCAGAAACCAAGAGAAGGTGTAATTCTATGTGTTTGTGTGCAATAGTAAGACTAAAACACCTTAAAGCAAAAGAGAGAGAGATATAGAGATAGAATAGCTCCAACTATGAACTAACCCTAACTCAGAGCTCCCTCTGTATTTTTTTTGTGTAACCCTAATGGAGGGAGAAGAGGCTCCCTCTTATAGAGCTCACTCTTGCAAAGCTTCTCAAGTAAGCTAGTCAAAAGGGAGATCCCTCCATACACGTGTATGAAGGGGAGCAAAGTGGGTACCAGCTATCACAGCTGGCACAAAATATCTGCCAAAAGCAGATGCACAGTGGTTGGCCAGCCAAAAATGTAATTTGACCAAAATAGATGGCCGACCGACCATCCAGAGTGCCGACCAACCAAATATTTGGCCGATGGCAACAAAACCCAACCGGTGGCCTCAAGCCATGGCCAGTGATGTGTTGTAATGGCCAACAAGCCATTCCATGCCCTTCAAAGGCAAAACACAAGTGTTTGGTGCAAAACCAAACACAAAATAGTCGAGTCGAGAGATCCTGAGGCAGGGGGCGTAGCCGAGACCTCCGGGAACTCAAGACGAACACAAACATGGATGATCACCGAGTATTCAAACGGTGACGTCCAAGTCTTGAGGACGGTCAAAAATGGGGTGTCTACAGCATGTTTGGCAGATTCAAGACCAAACTTTGACACAAGATTTTTGGCATACTTAGTATGAGAAACAAACATACCCAAAGGAGACTGTTTAATTTGTAGACCTAAAAAATAAGACAACTCTCCCATCATGCTCATCTCAAACTCATGTGTCATGCAATTCGAAAAATATTTCACAAAATGATCAGCAGTGGATCTAAACACAATGTCGTCAACATCAATTTCAGCTACAAGAATATGAGACTTAGTATGTTTCACAAATAAAGTCTTATCCATACTACCCCTTTGAAAGTCGTTATCAAGAAGAAAGGTAATAAGTCTATCATACCAAGCCCGAGGGGCTTGTTTCAATCCATACAAAGCCTTGTCTAACTTGTAGACATGATTTGGACATTTAGGATCTTCAAACCCTTTTGGGTGCTCAACATATGCCTCTTCTTTCAAGTACCCATTCAGAAAGGCACTTTTCACATCCATTTGAAACAATTTGAAACCAAGAAAACATGCAACACCAAGTAAAATACGAATAGATTCGAGACATGCAACTGGGGCAAATGTCACATCATAGTCAGCACCCTCTACTTGTGTGTAGCCTTGAGTAACCAACCTGGCTTTATTTCTAACCACAGTACCATTCTCGTCAGATTTATTTTTAAAGATCCACTTGGTACCTATCACATTCATGTCTCTAGGTCTGGGAACTAGAGTCCAAACATTGTTACGTTCAAATTGACCTAATTCTTCATGCATAGCATTGACCCAACTATCATCTATCAAGGCCTCTTTAAAATTCTTAGGTTCAATTAATGAAACATAACACATATGCGATACCTCATCCCGAATCTGTCTTCGGGTTTTCATTCGATTTGATATACTTCCAATCACCTGTTGAGCTCGATGATTCAGTTTCACCCTTACTGATGGTTTGAACTCAGGACTTGTGGTGACAGAAGCATCAGGAGTGATGTCTCTTTGTGCACTCTTTGGACTCTGACTTTACCTGTGAGGATGGTGTTGTCTCAACTTCTTGTATTTGGACCTCAGCTTCTTTTTTACTTTGTGGTTCAGTATCCAGGATTGGAGACTCACCATTGTCATCTTCAATTGTCGCTGGAGTAGGGGAACCTGTGTCATCTATAACCACATTGATTGATTCCATTAAAGAAGAGGTTCGCAGGTTATAGACTCGAAAAGCCCTACTAGTGGTTGAATACCCTAGAAAAATACCTTCATCACTTCGGGAGTCAAATTTGCCCAAAGGCTCTCTATCTTTGAAAATGTAACATTTACTCCCAAAAGTTTTGAAGTATTTTACATTAGGTTTCAATCCCTTCCACAATTCACATGGAGTTTGTAAAGTACCGGGCCTTAAATACACGCGATTTATAACGTAAACAGCAGTATTTAGAGCTTCAGCCTAAAACTTTAGAGGAAGTTTCCTACTAAGGAGCATGACCCTAGCCATTTCTTTAACAATTATGTTCTTCCTCTCAACCACTCCATTTTGTTGTGGAGTAATAGGTGCAGAAAATTCATGCTTAATTCCATACATATCAAAAAAATCCGAAAACGAACTATTTTCAAACTCACGACCATGATCAGTTCGGATTCTTATGATACGCCCAATAGAAACACCCTGTTCATTTTGGATTTAAGGACTAAGGCCTGGAAAGCATCAAACGTATCAGATTTTTTCCTTAAAAAATTTACTCACAAAAATCGAGTAAAATCATCAACAGTTAAAAAAATGTATCTTTTACCTCCAATGCTTTCAGTGCGAGTAGGTCACACTAAGTCCATGTGAACCAATTCAAGAGGACATTTGGTTATAAAGTTGTTCACCTTTTTATGAGGGGCACGGGTTTGTTTCCCTAGTTGACATGGTCCACACACATGATTCAGATTCTTACCCAGTTTAGGTACTCCTCTCACAAGCTCTTTGTTGGCTATCTTAGTTAGGTCTTTGAAATTCATGTGACCTAATCTTTGATGCCACAAATCAATGTTACTTATAATGGCTGAATGACAAGTGAGATCATTAGTAGTAACAATCCCATAGCAGTTATCAGATGTGTGAACCCCATGTAAGACAGTATTTCCTTTTTTATCCAAAATTTCACATTTATTTTTTGAAAACAATACTTCATGGTGGGAATCACACATTTGACTGATGCTCAAAAGATTTGCTTTAAGACCATCAACAAGTAAAGCGTTTTCAAGCTTGGGAAGACCAGCTACACTTATAGAGCCCTTACCAATGACTCTAGAAGTGCCACCATCTCCAAAGGTAACAATTCCACCTTCATATTTTTCAAGGGAGGTGAAGTAGTATTTGTCACCTGACATGTGACGAGAGCACCCACTATCAAGATACCACATGTGTGAGTCACGTGCTTTTAGAACAATGTGAACAACTAAACAAGTCAAATCATCTTTTTTAACCCAAATCTTTTGGTCTTGACAAAATCAGGTCTAGCGGTCTTGGTAAATATCTTGGCGTTGTGAACACCCTCATGAATCTTGGTATTCCACCTAGACATGTAAGGTTGTCTCCTCACCCAAAAAGTGTTCAAATTTCTACCCTTTTGAGACACCTTACCAAACAATTCAAAGCAATAAGGGCGAATGTGGCCATACCTACCATAATGATGACAAATAAAAACAGGTTTTACCTCTCTTTTGTTGATCTTACCTCCTTTAGGTGGATGAAGAGAGGGATCACCCTGGTGTATCTTCAACTTTCCCTTTGCTTGAGTCTTCAGGTCATGTGATGTAGAGGCTTGTCCCTTGTGAGTTGTTGCATTACCATAGCCTAGCCCACTTTTGTCACAACCCATTTGTTGAGACCCAAAGATGTCTTCTAATGGTTTGGAACCTTTGTTCCACATAGCAATTGTGGCTCTAGCAATTCGGGGGTCTTCATCTTTCTGACAAACCATCTCTTCCAGTGTAGCTTGTGACATCTCAAGGCTTTCAAGCTTCTCTTCGTATGTGGAGTACACTTTCAGGAGTTCATTCCTTTCAGTTTCACAAGATAGAAGTTTCCCACATAGGTCTTTCCTGTCACTAGAGATTTTGTTGACATTCTACTTTGCTGTTACAAGTTCTCCTTTTAGCTTAACATTCTCGCTTTCACAAGCTTTGAGCTTGAGAGTGAGTTTGTCATTGATTTTGGACAAATTCAGAGATTCATCGTAAAGCTTTTCATAAGCTTGTTGTAGATCATCACCATTAATCTCATCATTGTCTTCTGATGCTTTGTCATCTTCTTTTTGTTCCTCATTCTCCTTGACCTCATCCAATCTAGCAACTAAGGCAGGAAAGGTGATAGATGGTGGTAAAGATGAATCTCTTCTTTCATGAAATTTGCTCAGAATTTCCTATGCATCTTTAGCCTTTGTGCAGTGAGCAACCCGTCGCTGTTCTTCATCAGAAATTGCTCCACAAATAGTAATCAAGACTCTAATTGCTCGAATTGTCAACACTTTCAACATCTTCTTCAATGGCTTGCCAGCCTTCTGGGTCAAAAGCTCTCAGAAATGCCCTCATTCTGATCTTCCAATACAAGTAATTACTCTCATCAAAGGTGGGAGCAAGATACAAATTCTGACCATGAGCAAATTCTACTGGCTTTGGAAGAGGTTGTGTGAAAGTGGACCAAAATGCCATGAAAGCACTATCCCCGTCTTCAACAAATTCAACTTCTTCGGGTTCTTGCTCCGACCCGCTTTCATCATTCCAAGTCACTGTGTAGACTTTCTTCCGATTCTTTTTCGAAGGACATTCAAGGGCAATATGGCCAAACCCTTGACATTCATAACACTTAACCCCTTGCCCCTATATAATCTTCTTTTCAGTTTTTGGAGCAAGTTTTGGTGGAAAAGTTTTGGGTTTATCATTACTCTTATCTTTTGAAATAGGGTCTCTGAAATTAGGCTTCTTTTTCTTTAAATTTTTTTTGAACTGTTTAGTAAACATAGCCGTCATCTCAAACTCTAAATCAAACTCAGTCTCATGAGCACTAGTGAAAGTCACACTATCTTTTTGTTTTTTCTTAGAAATCTGGTGGGCTTCATAAGTCTGCAGGTTTCCAACCAACTGATCAAGCTTGAGGGTATCAACATTCTGAGCCTCCTCAATGGCTGTCACTTTTGATTCGAACCTTTCGGGTAATGACCTCAAAATTTTTCCAACAACTTTAGCTTTAGAGATTTTTTTCACCGAGTGTGAAACAGGAATTCACGATGTCACTAAGTTTAGAATAGAAATCATCAAACGTCTCATCATCATGCATAAAAAAGGTTTCAAAGGCAGAGGTGAGACGTTGAAGTTTTGACCTTTTGACAGAATCAGTACCTTCGTGAATCGTTTCAAGAATGTCCCAAGCCTCTTTTGCTACCTCACACGTGCAGATACGACGAAACTCTTCAGGTGTGACGGAGCAAAAAAGGGAATTGAGAGCCTTACTGTTCCAACTCGAGTTTTGATAATTGGTTGTGTCCCATTTATCAAGGGGTTTGGGAATCTCAATACCATTAATGGTGACAGTAGCTTCACTCCACCCATAGAGCACACGGTGCCAAACTTTCTCATCGATGGATTTTAAAAACGCTCTCATACGAGCTTTCCAATAAGAATAGTTTGTACCATCAAGTAACTGAGGTCTATGGGTCGAGTTACCTTCATGAATTGAATCCATATCACCAATCACACAAAATCACACTCCTATAGTTTTGATAAAAACAAAGAGTGACCTGCTCTGATACCAATTGAAAATCCTAAGTGATTCATGATTAGATCAAGATTTAATTATTCTAATTCCCAATTATTTAAAACACACAATCTAAATCATCAAGCACTTACGAAAGTGATTTAGATTGTTGTTCTTGAAAAATAATAAATCGACACAAACGATTTTTACGTGGAAAAACCACAATTGAAGCACCTCCAATTGTGATAAAAAAATCACGGGCGAAACGCCACTAAATCAATCCACTACTGAAGAAAGAAAGATTACAAAGATAATCAACAAATTACCAAACATATCAAATTTGTCTTCAAACCTTCTGTAACTCTTTCGCCACAGCCTTCGTCTCGGAATTGATCAGTATGAAGTTGAATCCACAACTTCTAATATCGAATCAACGACCACGCACAGTATCAAACTCCTTTGATGCTCCACACTTGAATCTTCGGATTCCACTGAAGAAGAACACTCTTAAATATGAAGAAACAAATTCCTTGATGTATGTACCTCAGATCATAGGTTTAAAACCCACTCAAAATTATCAAGGAAACTAGAAAACTACTTTCAAAGAAAACCTTAGAAAACCTTAAAGTAGATTTCAAAAGCCTAATCCTAGTTTAGGATTAAAATAGATACTTATAGAAATCTGGGACTGTGAAGCTCACTCGAGCAAAGAATCTCTTGCTCGAGCGAGGAGCTTATCTCACGTGATTTCCATAAGTGGCTTCGCTCGAGCCACGCAACCTACGCTCGAGCGCACATTCACCTCTCTCAGGTTTTTGCCAGACACAGTCTTCGCTCGAGCGAAGACTCCGTCGCTCAAGCAAGCAAGACAAAACAGCAAGGAAAATTACAACTCAATAACTCAAGTTTATTCGCGGGATTGACAAGACTAAGGGACCTAACAATAATTGTTATTATATTAATCAATGAAAAATAAGAGAATATGAACTCAAGCCATGCCATAAGTATGACAACATGGTATATTGCGCAACGAAAATCATAATGATATATATATATATACACAATTAGTCAACAATCCATAATAATAATAAATAAAAATGCTAACACGAGAAATTGACGCTAGCCACAGGACACATAGATCATATATCAATAGCCTTATATATCCTTCAAATAATTAATATAAATTTGAGAACAAAAGTCTATGCAGAGAAGTCATTAAATCTTTGAATGGCCTTCAATCTTGACCTATGTCATGAGACGCCTATTACGGTAATATGTAACAATTTAAAAATATCATATGCGGAGGTAAAAAATAAAATACGTATGCAGATCGATACGGTGACAATAAAATTCAATAGATATATTAAATTGTTACATGGTTTGAGAAAAAAGTTCTACAAATTAAAGAAAATAAACCTTATATTTTTTTCAATGACCTGACAAGAAGCGCTGATACCACTTGTGGGATTTCTTAATAGAAATCTAAATCCAAGATTTCAAGTCAAATCAATAGAAGAGAATAATAAAAGTAGCATGCCAGACACCATTAATAAAGATAATCTGAGCGGTAGACTTCTTGGTTGTTATTGTCTTTCGCTCCGAAACCCTACTCTTGTTTCTCTCACACACAGATGGGAAAATATAATATGGAGGTTAAGGTTGGAGTGGGGACCTTAACCACATATTTATAAAGCCACAATTCCATAAAAATATAAACAAATGAACCTTTTTAAACAATTATGGGAAAATTTGTTTTTAAACAAATGAATATTTTTTTATTTTTTTAGATGCACCTTACTTAGATGTATCTAAAAAGTAAAAAAATTATGAAAAAATATTTTTAAAAATTAATAAATACATAAAAACATAAAAAATGTACTGAATTCTCGTATTTTTTTTAAAATTTTTGATATTTAGTGAATTTTTAAAATATTTTTTTCACAAATTGTTTACTTTTTAAGTATATTTATGTTAGGTATGTCTAAAAATTAAAAAAAAAATTACTTAAAATATTAAAATAATTCAATAAAAACAAAAAAAAAAATATAGAAAAAAAAATAAAATTTTTTGAAAAATATTTTTAAAAAACTCTAACAAAGCAAAACAAAAGTCCATAGAATTCGTTGTTTTACTTTAGTGATAGTATTCTTCAATGAATTTATTTTCTTTTTCCCTTTGAGGAACTTGTACTTTCTCCTCATGACATGTTTTAAAAAAAATGCCTTCTGACTTTTTTGATACTCATGTCTTCCATTCTTTGCTTAGTCCTTTGCAATAAATTGCAAGAAAAAACCAATGTCAGAGCATTTGTACCAGTCTCAATAAATTTTGAGTCAAATTATAATTCAAAATTCATTTTTATATTTTAACTAATCTCTTTTTTATTTACACATTCCATCAAACTCTCTATTTTAAAATTCTATTTCATTAAAATATTAGTTTTTTTATTCTTTTATCTTTTTCAATTTAAATATATTTTTTCCAATGCACCATAACAGCAGCCGAATGTGGCAAACCCATTGAGGGACGATCGACCGGTCAGGCCAAAATTCAACAAAACTTCCTTCTGTACAAGGACATTTGGGTGGTCATCCGAGAGGACGTCCAGGAGAACGTCTGATGGGTGAGAAAATATAATAAAAACTAGATTAACCTGTCTCAAAAAAATAATAAACTATTGAATAACTCATAAATTATACCTCAACAAATTTGTTGATGTACTATAGCAAATTCAACCAAAGGCTAATTTAAAAATAATTTATTGAGACTGATGGAGCAAGAATTTTATGATTTGCTAACTGTATTTAACATTTTTGCTATTTTGGTGAGGCTAATGTGAATGCTCTTAGATTAACCAAATGTAGTACGAATATATGGTCTTTCATTAGCATCTTCAGCAACATTATTTTATCTTCAAATTTTATTTAAAAATTACATTTTTTATTTTTTAGTATTTTTTTCAACTACAATAATACTCTTTTTTTTCTTTTCTATTTATTTTGCTATTCTTTTTCAATCAAACTTATTTTTAAATTGAAAAAAAAAAAGTTGATGTGATAGTTGCATTAGAAAGTAGGAAGTGGAGAGAGAAATTAATGTTACATTTTTTTTTTTAATATGAAAAATCTAAGAACCCTTGATATATTGATTTGTAATTATGATTTAAGTTTAAATGAGGAATAATAATCACAATCAAACAATTAACAACAAATCGGCATAACGATTTAATGTGAAAAAAATCACAATTGGACTCCTCCAATTATGATATAAAAAAAAAAATCACGAGTCAAATCCACAAAATAATCCACTAAGAAGGCAAAAAAGAAATTGTACACACAAGAATCCTCAATTGCTTAACGAATCAACATCCAAATTGAACCGAACTCGATGTGCCTTTTCCACCACCGTCTTCACCTCAGAATTGCTTTGTCCAATGTTAAATCCACAACGCCGATATTGAATCTACGACGATGAGCAACTCCTAAATCCATCAAAGTTTCATGCTCAAATTCTTTGGAATCCACCGATGAATAACTCTCTCTTTTTGTGAATGAAAGAATAAAACCAACCCTAGATGTTTATCAATATGAAACTTGTTGATCAATCGATCACCCTTAAATCATCAAAGAAAACAATACATAAACACCCTCTAATATAGAACTTTTTGTTTTCTCTTCATCTCTAAGAATCTGGACGGGTTGAACCCTAAAAATAGCAAACAATGCACTATGTACTAAATAGAGCTGCGAAGATCACTCAAACTCACACTTTACCATTCGAGCAGTATGAGTAAAGGCGATGCTCACATATAGACCAACCACTTGAGCGCAACATCTACTGCTCAAGCGGTAAAACTTATTTCCCAAAAATTCAGAATGCAGACAGAAATACTAGATGAACCACTTCACTACTCGAGTGCACAAAAGACCGCTTTAGCGGTCAAACAACTTTGACTTCTTCTTGGCTTCGAGGGTATTACCCCTCGACCTCGCTTAGGCGCTACCCCGGACATGCCAAGGGCGCTACCCCCTGGACCCCTGCAAGCTACTAGGCAGCTCGATCCCTATACATAGTCAACGAAGTGGCAAACAAGGATGCTCAAGTCAAGATATATAATGTTAACACAAATTCTTTGCACAGGCACAACTCGAGTTAAATTCGCATCTAAACTCTCATAACCTCACGAATACAATAGAGTGAATAAAAATGTAGCAGACCTCGTTTGGGAACAAGCTATTTTAGTAATTTTTTGACTTTTTGGCTAAAATATGAGGTAAAAAAATAGTATGCTTGAAATGATTTTTTAGTTTTTTATGAAAAGATGTGCAAAAAGTAGAGAGAAAAGTGAATCTTTGACTTTTTGGTATAGGTTATAATCTTTTTGATTTTTTTAGTAACTTTTTGGCTTTTGTACTAAAACTATTGCATGCCAAATGAGGCCTGAATGGAGTTTTATCTAACGAGATTGCCAATTACAAAAACCTAACAAAATAAATAGTGCCTTTCACATGTAGGAAATCACAATTAGAGCAATTCGAATCATGCTAGCCATTTTTTGCTAGCTAAATAAGATTAAAAAAAAAAGAACAGCAATTTTTATTTTAGCTAGTCACTTTACCTTTTAATTACTCCAACGCTACTTTCTATTTAACTCTATCCATACTAATTTATGATTGATAGTGTTTCATGGTATGCCACATCAATATTAGAGATGGATGGAAAGAAGATAGAGGGTTCCTGAGAATTTGAAGTCTTCAATGGCTCTCTTAATGTAGAGAGCAAAAAAAGATGGAGCTAAATTAGTATTTAGAGAGCCCGTAGAATAGTGAAAAGTTAAATTAGATAGTTATTTTACCTAACAATTCATATTTGAATAGTCTATTATATAAACTAAGGCTAGGCAAACATCCATCTGACTTGCCAAAATCAAATGGCCCAAACCAATCCATCATAAAATGGATGGTTTAAATGGTCTAGCAGACCGATGTGAATTCATATTTTTCAATCTGCTTAATATTGGACAAATAGCGGATGCAAGGCTACCCGACCCAACCCGATTCGCCAACGCTCCTAAAAAGATGATGATATGTTTGTTAAAAAAAATGGCTTTTTATTTAGAATTATATTTGCTATTTACGAATATGAAAGTTGGGCCTCCTTTTAAAAATAAAAATAAAAATAAAAAAATTTTGGGCCTAAAACAAAAAAGTCCAAACCACCAAACAACATTCATCCTCACCAAGAGACAAAAGCCCGCTCAATCCGTATTAATATGCATAAATTCGAAAGTATAGCGGATGAAAAGCCACTCGACCCAATCTACTTTGCGAGCACCCCTTTATAAACATTTTGACTCCCTGTACCAGTGAACCCTCCAAAATCCAAACAAAGGTGGAATTTGGTTCTAGGTTTTCACTATGAGTAAAAACACGACTTTACTGTTAACGAGCCAATTTCTTGTTAACTTGTTTTTCGTGTAGGAAAAATAAAGGTTTAATTGTCTCAATTTTTAAAACTAATGTCAAAAAATAAAATCAATCAAGCTTTTCAAAGCATTGTTTTAAGATCTTTTTAATTTTCAACATATAAAAACACAAAAACAAAAGGATAGAGAGAAAGAGAGTAAAGAGTCAAGAATTTGAGACTTGTACAATAAAATAAAACTCAAAACAACACACCACTAGTCTTGAGAGATGCAAGCACACCTTAAAGCCCAAGATACATCTCCAAAATTTATGGTCCATTTCCGGCCCATTGTCATATCCTATGAACGGTGGCTAGATTGAATGGGAAGTCCACTGTACTGCTACTACAAGATTATTTTTCATCCTCCATCCAATGACAAAATAATAGTAATAATAATAATCAAAATAAACTATAAAATAATTTGGATTATGTTCGGACTCATGGTGACTTGTAGGGCTCATCATGAATTTCATTAATCCAAACCGTTATTTTTGTATTTGAAAATGACTTTAATTACTATGAATATTATATAATAAATACCTCGTATTAGATTATTTTTATAGGGCTCATTATGAATTTCATTGATCCGCACTATTATTTTTATATTTAAAAATCGCTTTAGGTATTATCACTATTATATAATAAATGCCTCCCTTTAGATTCAATGGCTTTTAATAAATGTGCATATAGTTTGCAATTTTTTGGAGTGAGTATGCAACAGAATTTTTCTTTCTAAAAATAATTTTTTATTTTTTTATTTTTTCCTTACACAAATTTCCCTATGAATCTGAGATACTTATTGCCCCAAGTAATCATTCAAATTCTATCTCCTTGGTAATAAAATAATGAGAAACTATTTAGTATGGCACTACTAAATTTAATTACTAATTATGATGAATTAATTTAGGTTTATTTTGAAAAGTGGGTTAAAAGTCACTTTCCAGTAAAAAAATAACTTTTAACCATCTTCTCAAAACACCTCTTAAACAAAGTGAGATCGGAGATTTGATATTTTTTCCTTTTTGAGACTTGACCAAGATAAAATTTTTCAGATGTACTATGAACAAATATTTAATTAATTAAAATTGAAAAATGAAGTATAAAAAGGGTAAAAATTAAGGAAAGCCTTGCAAACTTTCAAATTTCAATTACATGTGAATTAAAAAAAAGATAAATTTAAAAAAAAAATTAAAACTAAAAAGACTGTACCTCTTATTCTGCTTTTTTATAATAAGCATTTTTATTTATTTAAAATCATACATATTACACCAAACTATTACAGATTTTCAAAATAAAAAATAAAACGCAATAAGCTATATCAAACAACATAGCATCAACCAAATTTTATTTAAAAAAAAAAAAAAACATTTCGAATATTTTACTGAGAAATAGTAGTGAACTCCTTCAGACGAGCAAACAACGGTGTCGTTTTGGTGGGGTCTAATATTTCCAAGCCATGATAACCTCCCTCATCAAACTGTCCCACCACTTCCACTCCCTTCTTTTCTAACATCTTCGCAAACTCCATCTGACGGTCGATCAGTGGGTCACCGTCACAGCCCGTCACCATAACCTTCCACCCCAACAACTTCATTTTCTCCAATGCCGCCGATCCACTCCCCACCGTCGGATTACAATACTCGTGATCGCGGTCAGCACCGATCGGTAACGATAATTTCCAAAGCACATCACGAACAAACTCAGGCAATATTCGATCATCTGCCAAACGAAGCTCCGATCCAGTCCTTTTGGACCCAAGAAACGCCGGCTGATGCAATACCAGCCCTCTGATCTTCAACGGCAAAAGATCATCGGCCTCCGCGGCTGCACGTAGTCCCGCGTGGTAGACGATGTTTCCCCCAGCACTAGTCCCCATGAGAAAACAGTTCGTGATGTCGGCAAACTCACGCAACCACTCATCTTGGGAAGCTCCAATCCGGTACAACGCGTCCATGGTATCGTCGTAGGCCGCCGGGAGCCGATGTTCCGGCGCTAGCCGATACTCGACGGAGGCTACCACGGCGCCGAGATACGCTGCCATTTCGGAGCAAAAATTGTGGTAGGAAGGGTTGGCGGCGCTGGAGAGGATGAAACCGCCGCCGTGGACGTAAACGATGAGCGGTGGCTTTGCGGCGGCGGAGCGGCGGAGGGAGTGGCGGGGGAGGAAGAGCCGGAGAAAGGTCTGGTTGTGAGGGTATAGAGGGATGTCTTTGGAGAGGACTGGGGAGGGAGAGTTGGGATCGGGTGATGCGGGTGTGGTGGGGATTTCGGGGAAGCGAGTGATCGAACCGTCGGGATTTAGGGAGATGGGGAGGTAGCGAGAGAGCTTGTCGTTCATGGAATCTGATGATGATGATGGTGGAGTAATAGTAGTAGCCTCTTCATTCAACATTTTAATCAATGGATTGGTGATGAAGATTGGAACCAATGACCTAGGGATTTCGATATGTCGTAGCGGTAGTGTGGTTTAGCCTACTTTACTCGGTGATCCTTATCTACATTATGGTCTTGATTGTTATAATTTAAAAAAAAAATTTAAAAATTATTATTTTATTTAATTCATATCATTTTATTTAAATTATATTACTTCTTTATTAGATTACTTTAAATTTAATCCATACTTAACTTATATTTTATAAAAAAAATAAAAAATTACGCTTATTTAAATGATCTCAAACCACCACATCTTACGCCGGAGTTGCAGATGGGACACAAAAAAATCCAATCACATCAAATTGTAAAGATTTTTTTTATTATAAATATATTTTTTTAAAAATTTGATTAAAATATGAATTATTTCTTATAATTTTAAAAATTATATATATTTAAGATTTTTAATTTTATAATAAATCATTATTTTTATTAATAAATTATTAAATTAATTAATAATTTTTTATGATGTTAAAAATATGTTTCAATTAATAATTTAAATAATTTATTATTGTATAAGAGATTAATTATGAATTTTATTTTTTAATTAATTTTATTAAATAAAAAATTCTAACAATGAAATATTTTTAATTTTCTAAAATACAAAAGACAATTTATATTATAAACAAATTTTAAAAATATATTTGTAATTTATTTATTTATATTTTTTTAAAATCAAGATCTAATACATGTATTTGTATGTCATCCAGCCTACATATGTATTTTTTAAAAAATAAATTACAATAAATTTATTTTAAACTATAATTTGGTTGCATTTTAGCTTTTTCAACTTCTATATGCAACAGTTAAGTATTTCGAACTATTATTTTAGATTAATGCTTGGAGCACTAAAAAAGGAGCACTAAGGAAGCACTAATGAAGTGGCTCTTCCTTTAATGTGATGGTTGTCTCTTATATTTTTATTTTTTCTTTTATTTTTTATATTTTCCAACTCATTGGAACTATTAGTGATGAGATTTTTTAGTGATCTCTATCATAACTGATTATTTTATTACACTCGACGCTTTTTGTCAAGGTACTTATTGATTTTTTAAGATAGTAGTATTCTATTACTTTTTTAGGAAAAAATAATGCCGTTATATAGTGATCTCATTCATTTTTTGGTTTGAATTTTTTAAATTAAGTTTTTTGAAAATTAAATTTTTTGATTTTCATATTTTTTTATTTTTAGTGAATATTTTTTAACTTTTTAACATTTTTTTAATTTTTTTTAGATACACCTTACTTAGATGTATCTAAAAAGTAAAAAATTTGTGAAAAAATATTTTAAAAAATTAATAAATACATAAAAATATAAAAAATGTACTGAATTCTTGTATTTTTTTGTATTTTTGGTATTTAATGAATTTTTAAAAGATTTTTTTTACAATTTTTTACTTTTAGGTGTATTTATGTTAGGTGTGTCTAAAAAGTAAAAAAAAAAATTGCTTAAAATATTTAAAAAATTCAGTAAAAACAAAAAAACACGAAAAATAAGAAAGTAAAATTTTCTGAAAAGTATTTTTTGAAAAAGTGGAAACAAACAAGGTTTGTATTTTATTTTCATTATCTTAGTGGCAAAGTACAAATAGAATCATATTATCGCTTTAAAAATTTAGGAGGTATTTGAAATTATCTAAATAAATGTACTTTTTAACTTTTTACTAAAAAAATATAAAATATGGGTTGAATTTAAAGTGGTATAGTAAAGAGGTGATGTGATCAAAATAAGATGATTGTGACCTAAATAAGATAATGTAGTAAAATAGCATGTTTTATTTTAACACATGTCAAGCACCCCTTAATAAACTTGTCATGTACTTTATATATGATCTGATTTTGTGTAAATAACTAAAACAAGATAATATTTCGAAATAATTAACTATTGAGTTTTGAAATTTAAGGAGCCAATATTTGAGTCAATTTAAAGGAAAATTTATCCAAAAATCTCATATGGGGAAATGTTGATCCATTTAGTACTAAGGGTTTTTTTATGAATCAATTAGTCATTTTTGTTTTGGAAAGTTATATTTATTTGATTTGGTACCCATTTGAGTTAAGTAAATGTCCTTTTTTGATTTATTTTTCTAATTTTCTGATTGGTTTTTGAGATGGTAATAGTAAAGTAAGGTGTGAAAATTTCTTTTTGGATGAATTGGTGGCTGAAGTGTTGGTTTTGAGCATAAAAATCTATATTTTCTGTTAGTGTGCTTTTCTGATGTTACATTGAAGTGTTTTAAAGAGTTGACTTTTGGCAATTTCTACCCATTTTGCTCATTTCCGCACACTTTTTCACCTTCTTTCCAGATGGTAAACGACGTTCCTCATGACGAAGGTTCTCTAGGGATGAAGGGAGATCCCGAGCACATCCCATTACCACCCAGAGTCTGACCCTTCGACCTAGAGAGATACCACCCCGAGGTGCATGTACTACCACCCGATACAGTCCGTCATTTCAATGGATTCGCACGAGGAACACTAGATGATCTCTTGCTGCGAGAGCCAGAGTCTCACTTATCCTACGACGCCTTCGAGGTACGCATCGTTTCCCTACATTTTTTGCAATGTACTTTGCGTTTTCTGCATAGCTCACACTTTTGCACTATATTTCATCTGTTCATCCCAAATATATTCATGCACTGTATTTCTTACATTGCCTTTCATCTGCTTATTCTAAACACATTCATGTACTGTATTTCTTACACTGCCTTTCATCTGCTCATTCTGAGCACAGGTGGACTCTCGCTTTACCCGAGGATATGGGACCACGCCTGCGAGAGAGTGGTACATGAACCTCCCCGCTGGTGTCCGCCAAATCGTTGATGAGGCCGGGTTTAGCTTATTCTACATCGGGCTATCGCGTCTCATGGCGAGCAAGTCCCTACTTGGCGCTCTGGTAAAAAGATGGTGGGACACCACCAACTCTTTCTATTTCTCTACCGCGGGAGACATGACGATGACCCCATACGATTTTGCTATGCTCATGGGCATCGAGGTAGGAGGCCAGCCGATCCCATATGATATTGACATGGCCGAGTGTGAGGCCGCCTAGATCTATTTGCTGGGAACACACCCACCTATCTTCCGATCGAGGATAGTTCGGTATAGCTGGTTTGCAGACCAGTTCAGAAGGACAGCTCCGGAGACTGTAGAGGAGATCAAGCAGTATGCCCGAGGCTTCTTGATGTTCCTCTTTGGCACTACCTTATTCGCAGACAGGGGGAACACAATCGGGCTATATCTTTTCCGCATTATCTGTGTTTAAACAGTACTCACTGTCGCCCTTTTGCTTTTTACAGCTATGGGTGTATGCCTATTTTCTGACACTTGCCCTAGAGTCGGAGGTCGAGATGCCTCCTGGGGTGCCATACTCTCATCGGTACGACAGGAGATGCCAGCCAAGGACCTGAGAGACCCTTTCATTCTTCCGCTGGTATTTCGATACAGTGAGGGCAACATAGGTAACTCAAAACCCACAGTTCTTTCTACTTTCAACTCCGATTCATATTGCATATCCAATCGCAACTAACAATCTGTGTATTTGATGTCTACAGATCTCATGGCAGCCCTGGGCGACGATGCCAGAAGGTGTTAGATATGAGTTCGCCGGCACTTGGGGCACTTCTCGTTATCGGCTCGTGCTTGAGGGACTGATAGGCCGAGCCTGGTTCCCGGGCTAGCGCTTCCTGCGCCAGACTTTAGGTTTGCCACTGCAGATAGTTCCCATGCCACCTCCACCATCCATGTGGGCCATGGAGAGTCTCTTCTCCCAGGAGATTATCGACTTTACACGAGGTATGGAGGTCGATTATTTTCTTGGAGAGGGAGACTATATGACATACGTCCAAACGCACCTCATGCCTCATTTGATGGGTATTCATGCTTGTACCGGGAGAGCAACTGATACCCTTTCGACGAGCAGGGCCCGAGCACTGAGGGGCAGGGCTAGAGGGATGCCCCCCACTAGGCAGAGTTTTGGCTTGCCAGAGCTCCCGATTGAGTTGACAGGTTGGCGGTACTCTGGAGAAGCTTATCAGATTCCGATTAAGCCTCCGTTGCATGGTCACAAATATGTTAGGACACCTGATTCACCTCCGGTACGTACTACAGCCTTCATTTTTTCCATTCTTGCTCAAATACTTAGACATTCATTCCTTCTGGACACTGATCATTCCAAATGGCATTTGCAGGCCCTCGTAGGGATGGCAATTTGAAACCGGCCCGACGGGGATCCCCGATCCCGACCCCGATTTAAGCGGTTTTTCCCCGAAAAATATCCCCGACGGGGAGGGGACGGTATTTGAAAATCAATCCCCGATCTGTTTCGGGCCGGGGACGGTGATCAGTGTTCAAGCCCCGGCCCGGCCCCGTCCCCGGCCCCGTCCCCGAATTATCCCCGAAGTGAAAATACCCTTTTACCCCTCCTATATATATATATAAACCAAACCTATTTTTTTATTTCACTTCCTGTGTGCCTCTCTCACTCTCACCGTGGCTTTCATCTCTCTCTCCCTCACTCTCAATGACTCAAATCTCATCTCAGTCTCATCTCTCTCCCTCCCTTTCCTCTCCCTCTCTCTCTCTCCTCATCATCTAGATTAGATCGAAACAGATCCGTCGTCGATCCTCCACCACCACCGCCTCTGTCGCCATGGCAACACCGCCTCTTCGCTTCCTCTTCGCAACATCGCCGATCATCCGCTGCAGCTTGACGAACAGATCTGCAGATTTTTTTATTTTTTTAAGTGGATGATGATAGATGATGATGATAGATGATGATAGATCCTCCACCACCACTGCCTGCGTCCCCATTTCAGATTTTTTTTTTTATTTTTTTTTTTTAAGTTGCTGTTGATGATGATGTAGATGATGATAGATGATGATGATAGATCCCCCACCACCACTGCCTCCGTCGCCATTTCAGATTTTTTTTTTTTTTTTTTTTTTTTTTCAAGTTGCTGTTGATGATGATGATAGATTCATATGTATATATATGCAATAACAGGTTTTTTAATTTTTGAGTATATATATTCATATACAACAGATTTAAGAATATATATATAGATATGTTTAAGAATATATATATAGATATATAGATTTAAGAATATATATTCATATACAACAGATTTTTGAGTATATATATTCATATTCAATACAATAGATTCATATTTATATATATATATATATATATAGATTTTTGAGTATATATATGTTTATGTATACAACAGATTCATTGAATATTTTTTGAATAGGTCGGGGATTTTCGGGGTCGGGGAAACCCGAACCCCGATCGGGGGCGGGGGTGGGGGGGCCGATAGAGTCCCCGTCGGGGATCGGGGGCGGGGGCGGGGGCGGGGAATTTCTCACTATCGGGGATCGGGGACGGGGAGGGTGGTCCCCGGCCCCGCCCCGCCCCGTTGCCATTCCTAGGCCCTCGTAGGGTATGTCAAGGGATTGCTCGAGATGTTGGCCTCATTCAAGGGCATGATCTTGAAGAGGGAGGCACTGCTCGACTTCCACGGTATCTAAGTAATTTTTTAATTTCCTTGCATTTCGGTCACCACATTTCTGCTGACACACTAAAACTGAGACTTCGACTGAACACTTCCCCATACTACCCTGATCAACTGCATGTATAGATCACATCTGACATATTGCATTCACACACCGTATCTGACTGTTGCATGTACTTATCCCGTACACCATACTTACATCTAATACACATACTGTGGCTGACGCATCCTAACTGCCTTTTCAGGTCCCACCTCTACCGACAGCACCGGCGGCAACAGCAGCAGGACCATCAGTACCCCCTTCAGTAACAAGGAGAAAGAGACAGGCTCCGGCATGTAGTCGAGGGGGACGTCGTGAGCCTATCATGCGCGATGACGATGAGACCAATAAGACCGAGGAGGCTATAGACCAACATGCCAAGTCATCCGAGAGTGGAGATGATGATGCTGGCTCAAATTTCGCTAGTGGAGATCAGGCTGAGTTAGGTTCTGATGCAGAAGGTGATAGCGACTTCGATTCCGATTCTGATTCAGCATCAAGTTCAGATGGCGATGCAGATGGAGACAGCTCTGCAGAGTCCACTCCGCCGAGGAAAATGATGAAGAGGGCCTCTAAAGCTTGAGACAACTGGCGCTGATTTTTTATAGTTTGCTTAGTTTCTTTTAGCTAGTAGTGTAGCACATTGTATAGCTTTGACAGTTTTATTTTCTTAAAAAAAACTTGTACTCTTTTGTAAAAAGAAACCATGATCGGAATGAAAACAACTTTTGATGAAAAAGTGTTGTATTTCTTTTGCATTCTGAGCATCGCATTGCACCACACAGCATAAAAACAAGAGCAATGGGATTTGAACTTTGTGTAATGTATTGGCATTCTCTTACTCAGGTAATGAACCGACCAATCACATAACAAACCGAGTAAAACAACTCAATGGACAATGCACCAACTCACTAAACAAAACAAATACAACTCAATAAGCAATACAACAACTCGATAAGCAAAGTGAAATAACTTGATAAAAGAATTGAAGCAATTTATAAACAAGTCAACAAAATTACTAAAACAAAACAACATAATGCATCAAGAGTAGAACAAAACACAAGTTCTCAGCACTCTCAACACACAGGAAGACCAAAGGAATTCTACTGGCCATAAAAGCCACGTTGTATTTTTCCAACAAGTCAATCACTTCTTTCTTAAAGTGGGAACCATTGTCTAAAATGATCTCATTCGGGACCATATAACGACAGATGATATTATTCCTAATGAACTTAGCTATATGCGACGCTTTCAGCACTGCGTAGGAATGGGCCTCGACCCACTTTGTAAAATAGTCTATTGCCACCAGCATATACTCATGCCCATTTGACCCCTTCGGAGTAACTGCCCCAATAACATCAATTCCCTAGACTAAAAAAGGCCATGGTGAAGTCATGTTGTACAACATTGACGGCGGGATGTTCATGTAATTGGCATGAATTTGGCATTTATGGCATCGCCGAACAAAATCGATACAATCCTCTTCCTCCATGGTTGACCAGTAATAACCCTATGTGAGAATCTTCCGAGCTAGCATCACTCCGCTCATGTGCGAACCGCATTCTCCTCCGTGAATGGCCTCCATTAGGCGCTTCGACTCTTCTGCATCAATGCACAACTTGTGCATTCTCAGATGGCCTCGTTTATACAATTTACCCTTGTAGATGATAAACTGAGCGGCCATTCACCGTATTGCCCTTTTATCTTTGGCATTTGCCCCTAATGGATAAGCCTTTTTTTTCAAGAAGTTCCAAATATCATAATACCAAGGGTTCTGATCTTGTACTTCATCTATGGTGATCAGCTCGTAAGCCGACACATATCTCTGTTCAATAATGATCGGACGCATCTGGACTCCCAAAGGGATGTCTATCATAGAAGATAGAGTTGATAAAGCGTCAGCAAACCTGTTGTTCTCTCTTAACAGATATGTGAAGGTTAGCTTCTTAAACATAAGAATCAGAATGTCCAAGGCCTGGTGATAGATTTTCATCATTTCTTCCTTAGCCTTCCAATCTCCTTTTACTTGAGACACAACGAGGTTCAAGTCCCCAATGACGTCCAACCGTTTTGCCCCTAGTTCTAAGGCGGCTTCTAAGCCAGCGATACATGCCTCATATTCTGCCTCGTTGTTAGATACCTTGAACTGGAGTTTGAAGGCTAAAGGTATATGGGAATTGTCGGGTGCTATCAGCAACACCCCTATCCCATAACCATACTGATTAGACGCTCCGTCAAAGTGCATGGCCCAAATCTCTTTTTCGACCTGCATAATAGCTTCATCTGGGAGTAGATACTCTACTGCTTCGCCTCCCTCTATTGGGTTATCGGCTAGAAACTTCGTTATGGCCCTTCCCTTGACGGACTTGCGCATCACATATTTTAGATCAAATTCGGAGAGAAAAAGTAACCAGCGAGCTAGCCTACCCGTAAGCGCTGGTTTCTCGAAGAGATATTTGATGGGATCTAATCTCGAAACCAAAATTATGGAGTGAGCTAACAAGTAGTGCCTCAACTTCCTGGTAGCCCATATTAAGGCTAAGCAAGCCTTCTGCAGCGGGGTGTAACAGGTCTCATATTCCAGCATCTTCTTGCTTAGGTAATAGATGGCTTTCTCCACTCTACCCTTAGATTCCTACGCAAGCATATAGCCCATAGTCGTGTCAGTTATTGACAGATACAAAATCAACGGCTTCCCCAGCTTTGGCGGTGACAACACGGGTAGGTTCTGAAGGTACTGCTTGATTTGCTCAAAAGCAAACTGACATCGGTCATCCCATTAGAATTTCTTCCTTTCTTTAGGAGACCAAATAATGGTTCACAAGTCAAGGTTAATTTTGCAATAAACCGTCTTATGAATTGCACTTTACTCAGAAAATCTCGCACCTCCTTTTCAGTCCTTGGTGGTGACATTTCTAGGATGGCCTTAATTTTGGAAGGACCAACCTCAATGCCCCTCTGTGTAATCAAGAACCCCAGCATTTTCCCAGCTGTGACACCAAAAGTGCATTTCTATGGATTCAGCCTCAACCGATATTCCCTGATCCATTGAAAAAATTTCTTCAAAGCGCTGTAGTGGCCCTCTCTTTACTTAGACTTGACAATCATGTCGTCCATATACACCTCAACCTCTTTATGGATTAAATCATGCAAAATTGTGGTTGCAGCCCGTTGATAAGTAGCCCCAGCATTTTTCAGACCGAACGACATCATCCTGTAGCAATAGGTTCCCCACGGTGTAGTAAAGGTAATCTTCTCTCTATCCTCAGGTGCCATCAAGACCTGGTTGTACCCGAAAAATCCATCTATAAAGGAGAGCAACGCATGGCCCGCGGTGAAGTCCACCAATTCATCGATGTGCGGTAGAGGAAAGTCGTCCTTCGGACTGGCTTTGTTCAGATCTCTGAAATCCACACACACTTGAATTCTACTATCTTTCTTTGGCACCGGAACAATGTTGGCTAACCAAGTAGGATACTTAGATACTAGCAAAAACCCTGCATCTATTTGCTTGGTGACCTCCTCCTTGATCTTCAAAGCCCAATCCGGGCGTATTCTCCGAAGCTTCTGCTTGACGGGTCAGGCCTCGGGGTCGAGAGGGATCCGATGCTGTACAATCTCAAGATCGATTCCAGGCATGTCTTCGTAGGACCACACGAAAACATCTTTGAAATCTTTTAATAAAATGACTAAGCGCTCGCATTCCTCTGAAGTCAATGTGGACCTGATTTGGACCAAACGCGGATCCTTCTCAGTACCCATATTAATTACAACGATTTCATCAACAAGGGGTTTTACAAACCTCTCATCCTCTCAATCAATCAAATGTTTCAAAACCAGAGGAATTCCTTCCTCATCGTTTTTATCAAAATTTTGAAAGTCATGATCAATGCAATACACAAGTGGCACAGAAAAGTACTAAGAAATAGCAGTGGTATGATTCTCATTCAAAGCTTCCAGCTCGTCCAATTCCTCGGTTACAATCGACTCAAAAGAAAAAGAAAAAAATGACTTGGACAAAACAACGACATCTGGGTTATCAACCCTAGGAATACCGGACTCCAACTCAGAAGAACTGGAATCTGATTCCAACTCCACAAGCTTTATGGAATCAGATTCTGGCTCACTACCTGATTCAGAATTGCTGGACAAAAAGCCCTCATCAAACTGCCAAATGAGAAAGGGTGCGATAGATGTATCCAGAATACCACCGGAAGGATCCACACCTGATTGATCTCTGATCATGGAAACAGTGAAGTCATCCCTCAAGCTCTCTGGTTTGATCTGAGGATCTGAAATGAGACAAGCCAGTGTTGCTCTTATCTCAAATTCACTGCCATTGGACTCATCCTCTATACTTTGTTCAGCCTCAGCTGGTAAGACAGTTTGTTCATCTGTGGATTCATTCCCTTGCAACTGTAGATCGAAGAAAATCTCAAAGCCGGGCAAACGCTGCTTCTCAGAGTTCAACCATGGCTCAGGAAAGCCACAAAATGGGAAATCTTCCCCCTCCCGGACAAAGCGGCCGTCAAGGTTCCTTGAATAGGTCTATGCACCAGCTCATAGTGCTTCTGACTTAGCTTAGCTTTGGCTTTTCCTGCCATTTCCTTCTCTTTTCTTACCCAGTCCTCTTTGGTAGGCGTGTAACCTAGACCAAAGGTATGAGGGTTATGAGGCACTTTGGCCAATGCAGCAACGCCCTCCCGACTGCTCATTTCCAATCCTATTTCGGGTACATGCTGTAGCTTATTCATGGGGTAGACTGATAAAGCACTGACATACAACCCCTCATCAATAGCCAAGATATCTTGCATTACCCGGGCCTCAGCCAAGGTGAACCCAGACAAGAAGACATCCTTATCGCCGTGTACAATTTCCAGTACCAGTGTAGTGACTTCTGACAGAGGATGTGCAGAAGAATTCCCAAAAACCATGGCTACCCCCTTCCCATGGGGGTACTTCAACATTTGATGAAGAGTGGAAAAGACAGTTTTCACTTGGTGTAGCCACGGTCGTCCAAGGAGTAAGTTGAAAGTGGCCGGAACATCCAAGACATGAAACTCTATATCCTGTTGTGCCGGTCCAACCTACGTTCTGATTCGAACTGTCCTCATCACTTCCCAACTTGTATTGTCATAAGCCTGAATCACCTGGGTCGTTGGTACAAAGTCTGTTGGCTTCAAGCCAATAGCATAGGCCGTGCGCGACGGAGACACATTAATTGCAGACCCAGTATCAACCAAGACAACCGGTATCCACGTCTCTTTACATTCAATGGAGATGTATAGTGGTTTGTTATTCTCAGAGCGCTCGGGCGGCAATTCCTTATTCGTAAAGGTCAAAGTCGGCGAAGCACCTCCTGGGAAAACAAGTCCCATTAATTGCTAGTTGTCTCGATAGAGAGCTTAGCCTTATCCATTGCTGATATGACAGCTTGTCTGTGCACCCGTGAAGCCATGAGCAATCCCCAAATGGATATGTCTACTTGAATCTTCTTTAGCTGCTTTAGTACAGCTTCTTCTTCTAACAGTTTCTCCTTCTATTTTTCTATCTCCTTATCTTTTCCAGATGTTTCTGGTTGGTCTAGGTGTAGGGGTTTAAAGTACTGCCCGCTTCGAGTCATGTGATCCACTTCCTCATAATACCAAGTTTCATCTGGTAGATTCTGTCCCAATCTTCATTAGCGTGGGCAAGATGCAAATCATCATCTTCCCACCACATTCCTCTGGTAACAGACAAGCAACTGTCCGGTTCCGTTGTAAGTATTCTCGCATCCATATCACAGTCAGTCCCCGCAGGGCCTTTGGCTTTTCTAGCCTTCTGATCATTCTCAGCTCTTTCTTGGTCAAACCGCTTCAGTGCGACCTCCTGCTCTATATTAGCAGTACTAACGCTACTCAATTCCTGAGCAAAATTCTTAGTACCAGTGGTCTCCGGCAACTTTCCCTTGTCATCGACTGTTTCGGCCGTTGTAGTAGTTCTTGTTTCCAGCTGTTCCCGTTTTGGTTGAGACCCCTCATCCACATCCGGTTGATCACTGAGCCACTCCAAATTATCCATTGACCCATTTATATCAAACCAGTCAATCTGTACACTTTCCAAATCTTGTTCATCGAAGAACTGCAGATTGCTGATGTCCTCCTTGAGATCGGTTTAGTCATCCAGTCCTTGGCTTGGTCCGTCCTCCCGAACTACATTAACCTACATTCCTGTCGGCAATTTTACCTCTGGTCTGGCCTGATTGGTTGGCGCAATGTAGCGGCACGGGTTGTATTCCTTTTCAGATAAGTCCACCAAAACCTTAGGCACTAGGCCGACACTCCCATTTTCCACCAAGGCAATCCTGCCTTCTTCTACCACAACCACCACAAGTTTGGTTGGAGATATGGACGCACTCATCATGCACAAGTCTGTGCTTTCTGGGATGAACAACGCCGGCTTAAGTAGGTAAGGGGGTGATGTATATATTGGAGTCGTAAGGGACGGCCATTGTTTGGATAAAGTTTATTTGCCAGGGTAGAGGGGCTTGGTTATGTGGTGGAAGGGGGTTTGTAGTGACGTTAGGCTTTTGAGGGGGCGCTATCACCTTATTGTCAATGAGATCTTGAATCTCATGACGCAATCTAAAGCATAGGTCAATGTCATGACCATGCTATTGGTGGAAGGCGTAATATTTGGCCGGGTTGTGTGTAGGAAGGAGGGGATTGGGCAATGGGCGTGGCTCTAGTGGCTTCAGATGCCCTTTTTTGATCAAGACCCTCAAGGTCGTAGATAGAGACATGTAGAGTGGGGTGAAAACCCTCTGGCCTTGGGGTTGGTGCTTCACGGTTTGTGAGGTTATGTCGGATGTACCGACAAAGGGGGTGGCAGTTTTCGGTGTGGTGGTGACCATACCAACATCAGAAGACCTTGCAGTTACACTACTACTTGTAGTTGCATTAGAACTGTGTGTAAAAGCCCTCTTAGGCTGCTCTTTCTTGTGGTCTATCAGACCATACTCCATTGCATCCTCTATCTACATCCCTATTTCATGGAGGTCAGCAAAAGTAGGTAGAGGTATGACTATCATCTTCTGTAGCAGCCTCGGTTGCAGATTATGGACCACCATTCTAATCTGGTCATTTTTAGCTGGCCGGGTGGTCATCATGGAGGCCTTGGCCCTCCACCGAGTGATGAAATCGGAGAAGCCCTCTTTCGGCTCTTGGTGAATTGCTTCGAGATCACGAATTGTGACCTCGATTTGAGTGTTGTAGGAGTGTTGAGCAATAAAGGCCTCAGTTATCTCTTCCCAGCTCCTCTTTACAGAATCTTCAAGTTTAGCATACCAAATGGTCGCGATACCCGATAGGGTCCGGCCGAAGAGGGATAACTTCTATAGTCTAGATAGGCCTATCAGCCGTAAGATGTCTGAAAATAGTCGTAGGTGGACCATAGGATCACCCGAGCCATCAAAGCGGTCTATATGCGACATTTTAAACCTATCTGGTAAGGTCACCGCTGCATCGGTATAATCATCCTCTATATCCGGGATCGAATTGAAACCCTGAGCTCGTTTAAAGATCTTTTCAAGCTTGCTCACTTTCAGTACGGTAGGGTCAACCTTAAACTCAAACGGTGCCTCCGTCGGGTAAGCCAGTGCTTTGGAGGTCTGGGGTGGAACTAGCTCTGCTGGAATGTCCGCATTTTCCTAGACATTAGTTATAATCCTAGGTATTGGAACCCTGACTGGGGATGGATGTAAAGTAGAAGCTGTTGCTTGTTGTGGTTGTTGTTGCTGTTGAAGCCTATTGATCAACTCAGCCTGCTGGGCTACAATTTCCGCTTGGCGGGCGGTGACTTCCGCTTGGGGGGCAGCATCCAGCTGACTTCCGCTTGGCGGTCTGAAACTTCCGCTTGGCGGAGCATTTCTTCCATAATGACTAAAGGGTACTGATCTATCGGAACAGGTGTGTACTCTCTTTCCGAAGTGGAAGCAGAAAACTGGACTTCGCTGAATGAAAGTAACTGCCAAATCGGTGAATTATGCCTGACTCTCCTCTGTCTTGTAACCAGGGGTAGCGAAGCAAACACTGGTTGTCCTCTCAAATTGGTAAAGTCGCCTTACTCGAGTCCAGAGAGCTTGGGAGGTAACTGCCTTGTCTGAAGCAATTGTGAAACACTACCTTGCAAAAAGAAAATAAAACAAAATAAACAAAAAATCAGAAAATGCACAGCACCCCGGTTAAGACAAAAATAACACACAGTTGAAATCTTACTCAAACACTGATTTCTGCCCCAAATCTCTGCCTCAAAACTGATACCCTCAAACTGATACCCAGACTTGCAACTGATGCATACATCCCTGCAGAGTTTCACTCTAAAAGCACATATCAAGCAAGTGAGAGCCAAAACACCACTATCCCGGGGTAGGGTTACCCTGTCCTAATTTCGTCAAAGCTAGGGATTCACTATGCAAACAAGCGGTTTCATACAATCCTGCATTCGGGTGAGCAACCCGTCCTAGTTTGGAACAGTCTCTATGGCTTTCGATATGCAACTAGGTCGATTGGTCAAAAGGGTGCCTCAACAAGACTACCTAATATACCTCTCACACCTAACATCGAGAAGTAAAAAGAGGATCAAACGGTACAGCGGTAGTCCAGATCCAAGGGTTGTGTTCCCATCGTGGCAGAGCCCGCAATCGACTAGCCTTTTGGCAAGCTTTTCCAAGCAAGCCTCTGGCAAACCGCTCAGGAATAGCAGATGACAAACACTGTGACTTAGGCGCACCAATGCAAATGCAAATACAAAAAAACACATAAGTGTAGATAAAACAACATATTATGAGTTCGAGTCAAGTTCTCTAAATCCCCAGTAGAGTTGTCAGAAACTGTGGACTCATTTTTTTCTCGCGCCCCGCCTTTCGGGAAAGGTTTGAAAAGAAGGCCTGATAGTTCAGACTCCCGCGGTTCTGAATCTAGTCTCACAAGTGCAATGTGAAACTGATAAATACCAAATAGTCCAATTCGGCAAATCATTTTGGAAAATTGATTTTAAATCAAATAATGCCAAAATTGGACTACTTTTCCAGATTACAGAGTTACCATCTAAATATTTTATTTTGGAAAAATTTAAGAAACCCTAACTCGTGCCAAAGGCCACATATTCGTCATCACCAAAGTTGCCTCGGCTCGGGAACTTGGGTACGAGAGGGAAAGGTCATGAATTGAGCACCCCTACTTGCCCGATCAAAGATCGGCCTCTACTAAGCATGATATGCTGTTTTATGAACCTTATGTGTTCTTATTCCGATTATTAGCTAACTTTACTATGTGACGCACACAAGCAAGTATAGACTAGATTGCAAGAATTGGAAAAACTCAAGTCACGTTTGTTTTGCAAAAATGGTTTGAATTTTCCACCCTCAAGTAGGCTTAAAGATGCGGATTTGCCACCTCAAGCGAGCTTAAAACATGATTTGCCACTTCACAAAGTGGGCTTAAAACATACATTCGTTGAACTGTTCCAATTCAAACAACAAAGTCTCATCCACAGGCATACATGCAGTTTAGTATTTAAGCACATAGTCTCATGGCAAGCATGCTAATCATGGCAACATGAAAATCACACTTATGCAAGCATGCTAAAGCGTAAAAGCTTACCGAGTACTCCAAGCCAAAAGAAAAAAAACTAGTTAGAAAAATGTATGATCCTAACTATACAAGATGTCTAATGCAACACATGCAATGATGTAACTAAATAGGCTCGGCTACTTAATTATGGTATTTGCAACACTTTAATAGCATGCTTTGAAACATGTATTCAAAGAAATATTGAAATTGCGATTCAATTTGAATGATGCGCCGAGCCTCAGTGCATGTAAGACAAATGAATGGATGCAAACATGTAAGCATAAGGTATGCTAATTGAAAATGCCCCTAATCTAACCATCAAAAGCAATTAAATAAAAAGGAGAAAGGCGTGGGGTTGGGAGACATACACAGACGCACGCGAAAGAGGGTCCGAATGAATAAAAGCTAACTAGCTACACTAATTAAGCTAAGCTACGCTATTACAAACCGAAACTAATTAACTATTCTAAGCTAATTATTACAACAATTGAAAAAAATTAACTAACTATTCTAAGCTAGCTAAATATTACATATTGGAATTGGAGAATTAGTTACACTAACTAATTAAGTACAACATTTGAGCTAACTAGCTATTCTAAGCTAACTAAAGCAATTAAATGGCCTCAAGGGTGAGGGACACATGCATGCTCAGTTGCTTCACCCGAAAATGCCACCGCCTTGCCATTGCAGCCTCTGTTTGCACATTATTTGAACACCAACAGTGTTGCCTACTTCTAGAATGCCTCTACTCCAACTCAGGAGCACACTTGTGCAAAATTTCATTTATGGCCGGTCGGCTACAAATGGTGGCCGTCGGCTACCATTACTGGCCGGTCGGCCACTCCTTCCCCGGACTTCTTGTTTTGCTACAACAGAGAGAAAACAGTGGCAAAACAATGTATTCTCAAGGAGTGTGTGTGTTGTTGCTTTCCTTATCATCACACAAGCTCAAAGGAGAGTAACTCTTGGCTCTCAAACCATCAACCAAGCATTTTCAATGCATGATGGCTAGAGAACCAAGCTTGTACAAGCTTAATGAGTGCAAAACAAGACTCAACAAAGCCATAACCCTATCATGTATGATCAAGGGTGATGGTGACCGAGAAAAATGGCACGTTTCATCACTTTGAGTATGAAACGTCCCATTTTCCTCGTGTTCGAATTAACGTCCGATTTGAACACATGCAATGCAACAGAAAGGCTGCATTATCTTGCCTCTTTTAGTCTGTTCATTTTGTTTACTCATTTTAGATTACCAATCCATTATTTAATTGATTAGTCCAAAAGGTTAGTGTCCTCTAATTGAAAGTAAGCTTAAACCACAAGTGCCTTGAGCATGCGTGTCGGTGAGCTACAAAACTAAGCTTAACCTCATGTCGTTGGTAATGAACTCCCGAAGGAATTAAACCATTAAGCACGAGTGTCTCAATTTCACACTTAAGCCAACAAGAGGTTCAAAGTCAGTTTCAAAATAAATGAAAGAGTGAAGAATATAGGGAGATTGCAGAGATTTCAGTGCTGAAATGGAGTGCAAAATGACACTAAAATATGCAAACAACTCATGTAATTCATGTTTAAAAGCCTAAAACATTAAGCTAGTGAAGCCTCTTTACACTACAACGTCACAATACAAGCCTCAAACGACCAAACCAGCTCAAAATAGAGCTGAAACCAGTCAAAATAGTACCAAAAACATGCTGAGATTAAGGTACAAAATTCTAGAAAAACATGCTCACATGTTAAGCTATCTAGGCATGCAAACAAGACACAAGGAGGGGAGGCTACCCCCTCCAATTTTGGACTTCAAAACAAGGTTTTTGCCACTGAAATAATTATGAATTTCAGTGGTTTAAAGGCCCAAAAAGTTTGATTTGAATAAGCTAAAAGATGGTGCAAAAGTCTACACAATTAAGCAACAAGAAGGGTGGAACACCGATTAACACAAAATAGCCTCAGACTATCATGTTAAGCCTAAAAACCAGAGTTTTTTTGTAGTTGAAAACCAGCTCCAAAAAAAAAAAATACAAAAAGAATGGCAAAACAAGTGTGCACAATAAGCTTAAATGAAGTAAGTTCTGTACCTTTGAAGCACAACACAAAACAGCCACAATTTCAGGCTCAAACCTCCTTCCAAAGCTCAAACTAGGCTCCAAGGGACCTCAGCTCCAAGGTGGTCAAGTTTGGTTAAGGGTTAGTGTGCAAAAGTGTAGAGAAAACTAACTACAAAGCATAAAACAAGAAGAAAGAGAGAGAATTCTAGAAAGAGAAAATTTTGTTCTAAAATGTCTAACCCCTCTAAATGGGGGAGAGCACCCCATATATAGAAAACCAAGGTTGAAGCTTGAAATCATCCTACCATACATGTGTATGGAGATACACTTCAGTGAACAACAGCTAGCAAACAAATATCTAAAAAAGGAGACAAATGGCCGTTGGCCAGTTTTGGTGGCCATCGGTCACCATTAGTAGCCGACCGGCCACCACAAGTGGCCGACAGGCACAACTTGTGGCCGACAAGGCCTAGGACTGGCCGACAAGTTCCCTCCCCCTTCTAGGCAAGAGGCAACAAGGTTTTGGTCCAAAAACAAGCACAAAACAAAAAGGTTTAGAGGCTCAAAGACAAGGCGTTCCGCCGAGGACTTCGGGCGCTCAAGACGAACACAAACAAGCACAATCATCGAGTGCACAAACGATGATGCCCAAGTCTTAAGGACAGTCAAAAATGGGGTGTCTACAGGTGGCTCTATCGGGAGCTGATACGTCGTCCCGCTTGGCCGCCCGCAAGGAATAGTGGTAGGAATTGCCGGCCAACCGATAGCCCGCACAGCCAGAGGGGCCTCTCCAATACGAACCTCAGCCTCCTGAGCAGCCTTTCTAGCCAAAAGAGCACCTGCTACATCGTTTGCGCAAACTCCAGTTAAGGGTGGCATAAGATGAGTCTGAATAAAGGCTGTGTAGTCGCCCTCCCCTTTGAAATAGTTGGCGTCCAGCCCCACCAAATACTGAATAATGGCCTCAGCTGAGAGGCTATCAGTTGTCTGTATGTGTAACAACCTTATCATGTAATACCTTATATTTAATTAATGAAGGAGATTTGAATTTTATGGCCTACTATTCTGATTTAATTTGGAAATTATGAAAATTACGGAGACTAATTTGTATACGATTTTATGGGAGATTTAATTTGGAATTAGAACTCGAAAGCCGACGTAGTTCAAGAAAGAATAATTAATGAGTTGCCTTCTTTTAATTTCGAATATCGGACCATATGGGGGTTTAATTAAATATTTGATTCAGATTTATAAAATTGAGATTTGATTAATTGGGTCTGAATTGGAGTTAATTACGTTATGAGGAGTGGAAATTAAGGTTATTGTTAATTAATTTATTCATGAGGTATTTAATCTGAGTATATAATTTATTACCGGAGACCTTGAGCTGATTTAAAATTGAGGGCCTTACTAATGTGAAAAATCACAATTGATGATGAGAATAAGCTTAATTTGATATTTAGAGCTTTTTGGGAATTTGATTAAAAATCAGATTCAAATGGATATATTTAAATATAATTAATTGGGCTCTAATGGAAGTCAAATTTGGTTAATTAAATTATGTGGGACTTGTGATTAGTCATGATTTTATGGTATTGATGTGGAATTGCATGTTTAAGGATGTGAATTATAAGAATTTGAAGTTGTATCTGTTGGTTATAAGAAAATCTGTTGAAATTGTGACATTTGGACTAAAAATTGAAAGCCTTAGAAGCGTGATAAATCGGAACTGGCCACATATTTGTGATCAACATGATTTTTAGAGCCATTTGGGAAGTTTAATTGAAAATTGATTTCGTTTGATTCGTAAGGGTGCGTTTGGCTCTCCCTAATTGTGACAAGTTTATAAATAGATATAGTTATATATATAATGATATATGAGTTGAACTCATCAATTTGAGCCCAAAAATATCCGAGGGAGATAGAGAGACACGAGAGAGAGAGAGAGAGTTCTAGAGAGAACTCAATAAGAAGAAGGGAGAAAGTGTTGAAAGAGGAAATCCAAGATTTAGGTTGAATTCATCATGATTACGCAAGAACAAGTGGTGTTAAAGGCTTAAGGTAAGATTTCCCCTCTCAATACTTGAAGATCATAAGCTAAAGAATAAGTTTCATGGGTTATACATGATTATATGTATGTGTTTTGTTTTATCAAGCAAGAAGATGTTGAATCTTTGTACATAGCATGAATTTATGTTCACAACTTGATTTCTTGTACGAGTTTTATGGTTCTTATAGAGGCTAAAGAGGATTTCACCATGTAAGTGAGCTTGGAACTCCTAACCATGTATACTTTATGATTTTGTGTTTTGATTCTCAACCTTGTTCTTGTAAATGGGAAATTGAGTGTTGTTTTGGAGTTATGATTTTTGATGAAACCTAAGGATATGAAATTTAACATGTGTTAAAGAGTTTTGGGCTTTGATTTACATGAAATTGAAGTTTAATTTTGAAAATGAGGGGTTCCAAGTCAAGAAGCCATTTTGGGACTAATTTTTACCCAGTCCCACACGTGCCCTGGGATTTCCCGCATGTGCGGCCAATAGTGTCCACCACAAAGTTACATTCTGAAATAAAAACATGTGCTCCCGTACGTGCCCTGGATTTCCCGCACGTGCGGATTTGGTCCCACACGTGCGGCACTCCCCTGTTTCAGCTGAACTTCAAATAAGTATATCTCTCTCATCCAGAGTCCGTTTTAAGTGATTCTTGAGCCTAAATTCAAGCCCCGAAAGTCTAGTTTCCAATGGCGGTGGTCTCACATCTAAATTCCAAGTACACTAATAGATATGCTTAAATTAGTGAAGGTTGTTCACTTTCTATCTACCGGTTTCATGCTAATTCTTCATCTAACCGAGTTTCCTTTCGTTTCCTCTTATTTTTCAAGACACATATTATGATCTATTGAGGACTAATGAGTTTAGAACCAACATAACTAATTGATTAAAGAGAAAAGAAAGGGATCGGTTATATTCATATGTTGTGTTACGTAATTGTGGTTGTAGGTCAAGACGAGGACATCGTCCAACTGCTATTAGAAGCCCATCACTGTGAGTAATAGTATAGTAAAGATATGTTTTTCATTATCTATCTTGATTTATGTATGACATGATTCTTTAAATGTTACATTTTATCTAAATGCTACATTTTATTTAAATGCACAAGTTTCCAAGAAATGTGAAATAAGTTATGAACAAGGAATGTGAATTGTTTATAATATGATATGGTGGGCCTAAGGCCGTTCCGCTATTCATTTCGTTTATGCTATGGCATGATTGTTTGGTCTTTAAGACCTATTGATTTCTGGTATAGAATAAAGTGCTGTACAGAACTAAGTGCCACAGTGGGAGTCACCTCTAGAATCCGTACGAGTCACCTCTTGAATCCCTGCATACATGAATTGGGTCCAAGGAGAGGTGGAGACACGTCGATGTTCCATCTACTCCATTATCATATATAGTGATACGATATGATACGTTTCAACCTAAGGTCGTTTTGATTTATGATTGGGCCCAAGGTCGTTTTGATATACGTGGATCCGAGGTCGTACAGAACACATGATATGAATACAAATTTTTTTACATCGCTATATGACTAATGTTGTGAAATGTTACTTTATATGAATGAATGGATGTCCTATTTTGAAAGATGATTCTGAACATTTGTATAAGTGGGCGTACCACGTACCACGTAAAATTTTTTGTAAAGGTTATAGATATGTATCCCATTTACAAAAGCATGGATTTTGATATGATAAATGTTTGTTTTAACATGATTTAAGATACATTTCAGAATTGCGACATATGTTTTTCTTAATGGTAAGGACATCATTCATTAACCTCTTTACTTTAATATTACTCACTGGGCGTTAGCTCACCCTTTTATTTTATATATATGTAGGTGAGCCATCGGGGATCAACACTAGAGTTGTATCTAGGTCCGCCTCTCTGTCAAGCCACCCAGGAAGTGTCTCCATGTAGAGACGTAGTATAATTTGCCCAACTTAGTTTTGTTCAGGCTATGATGGCTTTTGTAGTGCATTAGGTGCATATGAAATTTTGGGTTGTGAACTTTTGCCTATACCTATATGTCTTGGACTATATATACATGAACTGCGTATGTGATATTTGTATATATGATGTAATGTTTAAGATCCCGGCATTTAAGCACTGCTTAATGGACGTTCTGTTATTATTTTTGGTATTAGCCTCCGCTTAAGGCCCCGTATCTGAATAAATATTTTTTTGAAATTTTGGTTTGAGGCCTAAGTACAGGCCATTCATGGACCAACTTTTAGGGACGGGTTTGGGTCGTGACAGCATGGATGCTGGGGGCGGCAAAGGAACAACCGGGGTGGGCAAGCCTAGTGTCTGGCATACAAATAGCTCTCCCAAGAATCGGGCCTAACATAATGGACTTTCCAGCAAAATTTGATATTGGGACGTGGCCCAGGCTTCGGCATACTGGTCTCTAACTTCGGTTGGCATCATCGCCCATGGCTGCCACATAATCTGTGAATAGACAATTTACAACTTGTTATTGCTGTTAGTTATCAGAATATAGATCAAAACAGTAACAATGGGGAATAAAGCAGAAATGACCGTGAGTTTCAGATTACCTTGTGGGCGACCACTGTGTCGAAATAGCGACGATAGAAAGCAAAGGTCATGTCCTTGCAGCTCCGACGGCGGCACCTGCCATCATGCCGCCGGGAGTAGGGCACGGCCGGAGCAATCTCATTAATTAGCTCTAGAGCAAGGGGTGAGAAATAGGTGTAAACCCACAGTGCAAGAAAAGATTAGTAGTGTGCATCAATAGTGTGTGAGCAGAAGTGAAACAGAAAGTGCAAAGCATAAGGCACAGTGTATAAACATATATGAAATAGAAAGTGCAAAGCAGAAAGCACAATACATGAATAAATATAAGGTAGAAAATGCAAAGTAGAAAGCATAAGAATACCGAATCGAAAGTGCAGTGCATACCTCCCAGGCTCTCCAGTAGCCTCCAATCCTGTCTCCCTTCATACGGGGAACTGGAGCCCATGTAGCCGTAGAGTGTGGCAAGGACGGCTCCACCCCAGTTGTAAAACCGAACCCGGGGTAGAGTCACAAGGGCGCTCAACAAGTACAAACCACGGTGTTCCACTTATTCGTGAACAAGGTGGTACCAATGAGGTGTATCAAGAAGTCTCGGGTGTACTGCTCTACATCTTTCTGTGTCTCAAGCTGATTCCTACAGAAACGCTTGAGAAACCAATTGTATCTTACCATGGTTAGCCTATATAGAGGCGAGCTCGCTCTGAGCAGGTAGATCTAGTACACCTCCCACTGGCCCATGTCCATGTCAAAAGGTATCGGATCACCCCATACTCCTAAGCTTGTGATCATCGAAAAGTCATAGGGGGTCATCGTCATCTCCTCAGTGGAAGAGAAGTGGAAGGAGTTGGTGGTATCCTACCACCTTTCTACTAATGCTCTGAGCAGGTCCTGGCTAGCCATATGGCGCGTTAGCCAGGTGCAGAGTAAGCCCAAGCCTGCCTCATCGACAAGGTCACAGACCCGAGTAGGAAGCTCGTGGTACCAATCACTGGCCGTCACCGTCCCGTAACCCCTACAGGAGTGAGAGTCCTCTTGTGACAAAGAAAGACAGTCAGATGAAAGACAGTAAAGACAGTTAGATGAAGGTCAGTAAAGGCAGTGATAAAAGAAGAGTCAGATAAAAGGCAGTAAAACATGAAAATAAATTTTGTACCTCAGTAGCACCATAGGAAAGGTAGGAGTCTGGCTCCCTCAGCAAAATATCCTTTAGTATGTCATCAACGAAGTCATCAAAGCGCATCATGCCTCCAGGCGCTATCATGTACGTACGGGGGTGGTAGGTGGCTTGATCAAAGGGCCTCACCCTCAATGGTGGTAACTCAGGCTCAAGCCCTAGAGTGAACTCCGCCTCGAAATTGGCGGCAATGTCCTCCGCCACCCTGCTAGCCTCAGCAACCGTCGGTTCCTCGATCTTGGCAGGGAGTGGAAGTATAGGTGGAACCTTGGGAAGAGCACCATCATGTGGGACGTCGTCATTTTCCATTTGAAAAGTTGGTGAAAATAAAGAAAAATGGAGAAAAGAAGGAAAACTTGGACAAAGTCAACTCTAGGAGAGAGAAAATAGGAGAAAAAGTCAAAACCCGGGAAAGTTTACAAAACCCAAGAAAAACTCGAGAGAAACAAGCCTAAAGTGTTGAAAACTCGAAAAATTCAACGAAAACAAAATCTGATTGGTTCAAAGTGAAGAGGGCCAAAGAGGGTTTACGAATAAAATTTGTGTGGGGCGTTAGAAAACACGTGTAAAGCACATATCTAGAGAGAGAAAGCACCTAGAGAGAGAGAGAATGATTTCGGTCATGTGGGTATAAGGAAATGAAGTTTGGTGATGTGTTTAAGTAGACCCGAGTCGAAATGTCAAGTTTGCCCCCGATTTTTCATTAGTTGTTGGCCGTACACTATTAGTGGCCGGCAGGCCCCTTTTGTGGCCTAGTGCTGGTTTTGTTTCTTTTTTGCCCTAACAGTGTATGGGAGGTCCTATTTTGGGTTTGGAAAAAAGGATTGAGGTATTTAAATTGGATTTGATTTCCGAGGAGCTCAAAACTGTGTTCTGTTTGTGCCGTTCCAATGCCCACTGTACTCCGGTGCGCGAACGTGCCCTATTTTCAACTATGAACAAGTTATATCCTTTTGAGCAGTTTGCAAAGCCTTCGAGGGGTAAGTTGGAGGTTGTTGTTGGACATCGTTTTTTTCTATATTTTCGATTCACATATCTTTTGTATAGAATACGTATTCTCATATACCTCTTACGTTGCATGTGCGCATCGCATCGTACCTCATATGCTTACCCTGTTTGCGTAGAACATGCATTACATCTTATGTCGGTTGTCTATTATGTTGCATAGAACATGCGTTGTCATCATACTAAATTGCAATTATGTCGCATTGTGCCGTATCCTTGTGCATTGTGCTTTTTAATTCTAGTGTCCACCCTCATCATGTGAGTATGATTTGGGTTCCCTCCCTTTAATCTCGCCACGCGGTTGGGTGGCTTGGTTTGCTATTTTCCTCTCTACACGGAAGTGTAGTTAGGCTCACCTCTATTTTGCGGTAGTGTAGCTTAGGTGTTCTTGTTCCTCGCAACGCAGTAGGGTGGCTTGGTGTAAACACCCCATTTTGACCAGCCCTAAGACTTGCGCGCTTTCTTTTAATTACCTGATGATGACAATCAAAATGTGTTTCTCACAGAATCCTCAATAAGAAAACTTAGAATTTGAGCCCCGTTTCCAAACCTAAACTGCTACAAATTACCTTTCCAAAGGAATATTTTGACCTCACGGTTGCGTCCAGAATGGTTCGTTTAGCTAGGATCAACCTTTGTTGCACTTCTGGGGCCTCACTGAAAAATTCTCTCGAAACTTGGGTTACAGCACAATTATTTGAAACTTCTGGGCTAAATTGTAATTTTCAAAACTCAGAAATATTCTGTTATGTGAGAAAATATTCTGTTAAGTTAGGGAATATTCCGTCCATATACAGAATATTTCGTCAATGCTGACTTTGAGGCTGACGTGGCAGTCTTGTTGACGTGGCATGACTGGATTGGTCCTTGCTGATGATGTGGCGCTGACGTGTCTTTCCCCAAAAAAATGAATTTGAAGAATGCTTGAAAGAACTCATACCCCACCATCCCCACTCACCATCCACTTTCATAATCACACCCCACCATCCTCATTCATCATCCACTTTCATAATCACACCCCACCATCCCCACTCACCATCTACTTTCATAATCACATCCCACCATCCCCACTCACCATCTACATTCATAATTACACCTCACCATCCCTACTCACCATCCACTTTCATAATCACATTTCACCAACCCTACTTACCATCTACTTTCATAATTACACCCCACTATCCCCACTCACCATCTACTTTTATAATCACATCTCATCATCTCAAGTCATCATTCATTTTCCTAAATCACACACCACCATCACCATTCATCATTCACCTCCATTATACATTGTCCCCCATTAACTCCATTATCTTCCCCAAAAATGTTCCACTTTGTCCTCCACTTTGTCATCTACCATTGCCCATTTGTATTGGCTATATAATGAGAGCTCTAGTCTTGAATTTATGATGGATTTTGAAGAAGAGAAGTGTAGGGAGAGAATGCTGAAATTATGTTAGAATTTGAAAGAAAAGAAAGTCTTAAAAACAAGAGAGTTATCTTGCCAAACTAGTGAAGTTACATAACTCTTACATCTTATCTTCCCTTGTCAAAACCACTCAAAGCCTTAATCAAAGAGAGAGTATTCTTGCCAAGAAAAGAGTGATCATACCCTTGTTCAAAACCGTCATTCCAAGCGCAAATTCTAGTTTCGAATTGAGGATTAAGAACATACTTCCTAAACTTGAGGGTGATCAAAAGGAAGTTTAGAAATCAAGAAGTTCAATCTTTCTTTGGAAGTTAAATTTCTAGTCTTTCATTTTCTTATATTTTCTTTCTCATATTTATTTTCTTACATCTTATTTCATAGTGTTTTGTTATAATCCAAGTGGTTTGTTTATCTCATGTTTATTTTCTTACTTTATATTTCATAGTGTTTTGTTATAATCTAAGTGGTTTGTTTATCTCATATTTGTTTTCATACTTTATAGTTCAAAGTGTGTTGTTTTAATCCAAGTAGTTTGTTTAGCTCATAATTATTATTAATGTTATTTTTTTCTTATTTGCTTGCTCTTGTTTCATATTAGTTGTGCTGTAAGCTAACCGGTAGTGGTTAGTTGAGCCACCTACATATTTCTTGTTTGTTCCTTTTCTTGGTTTCGCAACAAGACAGGTTTGCTCGGCCTAGTTGGCCAGCCGGCCTATTTGGTCGGTTGGTTAGCTTTTTTCGGACAAGATGTCGTAATCTCCTAATGTTAACCAATTTCCGCCGTCGGTTCTAAAGAGCATAAAGCTTTTATTTTGTTTATTTTTATTTTCAGTATTGTGAGGTTATATTTTATTTTATTGCAATATTCCATCCTCTCTCTCTCATTTTGGTCTGTAATAATTTATTCAAAGTGTTGTAACAATTTCCTTCCCCACTTCTTTCTATCCCGTTCTTTTACTTGCTTTCCTTATTTGTGGATATGCATCATGTTTATTTTATTTTATTTTATTATATTTGTATATCCTTGCTTTGCATCCATGTTTCATGCATCTTGATGCGGCTAATTTTACATTTGTGGATTTAATCAATTCATATGTGATTATGTGCGCTACCTCATGTTCTTAAGATGATTCACATGTCATATCTTAGAAGCCAAATCTTTAGTTGCATCTCATGAGTGAATTGCATTAGGATTTAGTATATAAAATGATGCATGATTTACTAACTTTGTTTTGTAACTTGTTCGCGGGATAAGTTTTTATACTTTAGCATCCCGTTTGTGTGTGTTTTTCTTATTATGTTTAAGCATCCTACCATGTAGCTACTTGCTTACTTGATATAACTGTATGAATGCCAGTGGATGGAGGTTGTGTCGCTTAATTTGGAATAATGTTAATTTTTCGTGTTTGTAAACTCAATTTATTTGAGTTGTACATCTTCAAAACTCTTTCAAAATACATAAAATCAAATTATTCCAAAATAAATGACATAGCCTATAATTGTATGCTTCACATAGTAATTTTTAGGATTTATTAAATAATCGAAATATGAGCATATAATGTAAATAAAATTCATATCATGGTTTAATAAAGGCCGATCTTTTGATCGGGTGAGCGGGGGTGCTCAATTAATGACCTTCCCTTCTCATACCTAAGGTTCCAAACCGAGACAACTTTAGTTGTGACGAACAATGGCTTGGCACAAGTCATGGGTTTCCTAATTTCCCAAAAATATTAGGTGGCGACTTTGAGCTCTGATGGCGCAGTCCATTTCTGGCAAAAGGTTTTGCAATAAAATGGATTTTTCTAAAAAATGCCAAATTTGGACTTTCATCTATGTTGCACATTACACTAGTGACAAAGAGATCAAGGGTCCGAACTGTTTAACGCGCACGGGTATCTCCAGGCATGTTATAGTTTCTGGCGACTCTGCTGGGGATTTTATGAAACCTTGACTCGAACTCCATGATGTGACTTTCATTTTCAAGTGTATGTTTATTGCATCGCATGCATTGGTGCACTTAAAGTTCTTGTGTTTCCTAGATACTAGTGGGAGCATATGCACACTTTTTGTGACACTACACCTATCTCTACGTTACCTTGGAGGCCTTGTGTTATAATCTTTTGAGATCTGAAGGTTCTTAGACTTTGAAGAGAGGCTATATTGACTCTTCTGATTTCCTAAGATCTTCATTGGTTATGACCCAAATGACTCTTTGGTAACGTCACCTTGACTTCAACCCCTAGAGTAGAGCTAACCTTGTGCATATAATGAGCTATAGTACCTTCCAATATTAGGACAGGATGCTCTCTCATTTCTAGGATGTATGATGTTGCTTGTTTGAATAGTGAAACCCTAAATCATTTCAAAGTTAGGACAGGGTAACCCTAGCCCCCATAAGGGTGTTTGTTCTCTTTCCTGCTATGTGTTATGTGCAATGTATGGGGATTCTTAGATTCAGATGAATGGTTCAGTCATTTTAGTTTGTGGGGTTGAGTTCAGTTTTTCAGCACGAGTTAATAGTAATTAGTTGAGCAGGGATGCTAATGAAATTCTGATTGGGGGTCCCGTTTTGTTTCAGCAAGGTTGTCGTAGCACAATGGCTTCAGAATGGCCTGATATCCCTCAAGTTCTTTGGATTCGTGCTGGTATACTCTGTAAGATCTCAGATCTAGTTGAGGGGCAGCTAGTGTTAGTTTCTTTGCCACCGGTTACATGAAGGAGAAGAACAAAAGCCTCATCAATTGTCTAGAATACCCCTTCTTCACCTGGTAGATCATCACCACTCAACTCACCAAAAACAGTGATGGCTCAGATTCCAGAAAATTTAGCAGACATACTATTGGCCCTTTAACGAAGCATGGATACCATTGCCACTACGGTTGTTGCCCAGGGCACTACTCTTGCCGCTCAAAGCAATACTCTTGCTGAGCTGTAACACCTATCTGGGGCGTTCTCTACTCAAACACCTTCGGTGACTCATCCAGTTCTGCCTCCACCTCTACCTCCACCTCCACCTCCACCTTCACCAGCTGACGAGTTTCCCGAATTTAACTCACCAGAAGATCTGAGGATTTCTGTACAAACTTCAAGAGGATCATTTCCCCTTTCATAACCAGCGAGAAGGCTCCTTCCCTCCAAAGCACCTAAGTTTGACCAAACTATGTTAAAGCTGGCCAAGTTGGAAAAACTTTTCAAAAAGTCACAAGGAGTCAATTCAATCCCGGAGATTGAAGACCTACTGAGACAACTGTGAAGTTGCCAGAACGGTTCAAAATGCCACACATTGATAGGTTTGATGGCTCCGATGACCCAATAGTGCACATTTGCCTATTTTCTGATGTCTTAAAGCCTATGGGTTTGACTCGTCCACAAAAGCTTTCTTTATTCGGATGAACTTTGTCAGGAGTGGCTGCCATCTGGTATGCCAACTTAGAGGACTCGGTAAAGCAAAGTTGGGAAGAGTTAGCCGAGGCCTTTATCACCCAGTATGCTTATGACACTTAGATTGAAGTGACTACCCAGGAATTAGAGGCCACTCGCTAAAAGCCCAATGAAAGTTTTATGGCTTTCGTCACCAGATGGAGGGCAAAAGCATCAATGATGACTAACAAACCACTCAAAAAAAACCAAATCCGTATGATAGTCAGAAATCTTCATGGAAAGATGTTACAAAAAATGATAGTCCTCACGCTCTTCACTTTTAATGACTTACATGAAATAAGGGTCTAGATAGAGGATGCCATCAAATAGGGAATCATTGTGGATAAGAAGGAACCTATTCAGAAGCCTTTTGGTCGCAGTTCTAATGCTCCTACTGGTAGTAGTACAGTTGTAAGACCTTCTGAGGTCGATTCAGTCACTACCGCCATGACTAAAATAACCGACCCATTTGCCAATGTCAGTCCACAAAAAACCAACTCAACCCGAACCATGACCAGAACCTTTAACCCTCTTTACATGTCCCCAGCAAAAGCTATGAAAATCTTGATAGAAAGAGGGTATCTTAAGCCTCTGGACCCTAAATCTCTCCCCGATCCTCTCCCAGCCAAACATAATCCTACCAAATATTGTGCCTTTCATCAACAACCTGGACATGACACTGACCGTTGTTTTCGCCTTCTTCATGAGATCCAAGACCTCATTGACAATAAGATCATAGCTCCCCCACAACCACTAAAACCCAATGTCACTACCAACTTGTCGCCACCCCGTGACAAAAATCAACCACCTTCTCCCCTCAACCATATCCATACACTTCTACCCACCTTTAACCCTAGTATATACATCACACCTGTCCATCTACCCAAACCTGAGGTATGCATTCCAGAGTGCATTGATTTATGTATGATGGATGCACCTCTAACCCAGCTAAAGCCAAAACAAATCATAGTGGTAGTGGTATTGCAAACTGAGGAAGAAAAGATTGTATCAAGAGAAGGACCCAAAGAAGACATAACCGAAGTACCCATGATTGAGACTGGAAAACTACCGGAAGAATGATATGATCCCAACAAATACATAGTACTTGTTGGCTAGTTGGAACCGAAAGTTATCCTGCCCTGATTCATGTACCATCAATGTCGTTAAAGACGATATGCTTGAACAGTTAAATGACTTGGCTAATCTAGAAGAAGATTTGGACAATCTCAAATTCTTTGAGGAATTGGACGTGGGAAATGTACAGATCGGCTGGTGGGATCCAAGAAGTTCCAATGCTACTCACAATTGGGCAAGCGATGATCGAGGTCATGATGGGGAAACTAAGGAAAATAGGATGAACCAGAAACTCACACCGGAAAGTTTGAAAATAGTGGCAACAAAAGGGGTTCCACATGAGAAGAAGAATCAGAAAGTCCACCAGAGTATAACGTGGGAATGATTCATGTAAAGCCTGACAAATTGTCTTTTGGTTAATGAAGATAAATGGTAGGATAATAGCGATCTGTAGCTCGCCCACACCGATGATGAATGGAGTAATACTTTGCCTGATGAGACATGGTATTCTGAGGAAATTGATCACCTAACCAGGAGTGGGCATTAATTTAAACCTCCATAACTAGACCAAGGTGAGTCCTTGGGCAAAGATACAGACATTGATAAAGTGAAATAGAAAGAGAACAAAAGTAGAAGAAGACCTAGTTTTAAAATAGCTAAAAAAGATCCAAGCAAACATCTCTATTTGGGGACTTCTCATGGCTTCCCGAGAACACCAACAAGCAATGTTGTCAGCCTTAAACAAGGCCAAGCCATTCATTGAGACAACGTCGGATCAGTTAGTATCTTTCATCATACCTAGAGACACAACCCCTATGTTATCATTTACAGATAAAGAGTTACCACCTGAGGGGGTTGACCACAACAAGCCTTTGTATGTGGCCTTGGAGTGTAAAAAGAAGTGAATTCCAGTAGTTTGGGTTGATACCGATTTAGCCGTTAATGTGTGCCCAGCAAGGACTGCTTATGCGATTGGGGTTAAAGTCGGCTGACTTAACGCCAACAAGCCAAGTTATCCGAGCATATGACAACACCAACAGGAATGTTATAGAGACTTTCAAGGTCCAGATTTAGTCGGTCCCTCTGAGCATGAGGTAGAATTCTATGTCATGGATGTCCTGGCAACTTTCAACCTATTGCTGGGCAGGCCTTGGTTGCATAAGATAAAAGCGGTCTCTTCAACTGTACACCAGTTGGTAAAGTACCCGCACAATGGAAGGATTGCCACAGTTTTTGGCAATTCTACAATCCACCCTCTTTCAGAAGTCACAACGCCAGTATTGGAAATACAACATCGGAAGGAAGATGTTTTTCTCTCAGGTTTTACCTTGGCAGAAGCATAGCTAGTGCAAACAATCATGGTAGAAGGGGAGGGTACACATGTGAGTGCTCAGTCAATCTACATGATGAACAAGCTAGGATGCATCCCAAGATTTGGATTGGGAAGGAGTGGCTGACAAGGTACCACAGAGATAACTAAGGTAATCTATAACCCACATGCATTTAGGTTAGGATATGAACCAATAGTAGAAGACTGAGAGAAGAAAGTGAAGGAAATGAAAGAGAGAATCAATGCAAAGAAGACGGGAAACAAGTATGAGTTGGTTTATAGGCCAATCCATGGGTCCTTGAATGGACGCTTTGTCTGCCAAGGAGAAAAATTCGCTTTCTGTGATTTTCTTGAGCCCTGGATTTATCAAGTGGAGAGGAAGAGCTACCCTGGGTTTAAGATCTTCTTTGATCATCAGCTCTCCTACATTAACGAGGAGTGGGTAGATCCTGGTATCGACATCGGACAAGATAGAGAAGTCAGCTCGGAAAGCAGCACAGAGGAAGTCCTGGGTCTAACACTGGCTGATTTATTGACATAGTCGCATACTAGCATTAAACTGATGAATTTGGGAGATATGACCATTGCCGTGATCGGGGAAAAAGCACCGGCTGACTGCTTAAGCTTCATCATGGATACAATGAATGGCTCACAAATAAATTGACATTTTGAAAAGAGTTGTATTGAGAGTTTTGAATCGGCTGTTGAGTCTGAGTTAGATGGGCCTGTGGGATTGGAGTCAGATTCAAATTTATCTAAGATGTCTGAGTCTCCTTTTTCTTTCTCTTTTGAGTCTATTGCAACTTGTGAGCCCGAGGCTGTGAAGATGTTGTGATTTCTGCTTACTTTTCTGTGCCCTTAGTTCATAACATTGACCAAAATTTTCAAAATCTTGATAAAAACGAAGAGGAAGAAATTCCTCGGGCTTTAAAAAATTTAATCGACTAGGAGGAAGAAAGGCGTGCTAAGCCATTAGTGCATGAAATTGTTTCTGTAAATGTGGGTATTGAGAAAGATTCTCACTTGATCCAGATTGGTTCTACATTGTCTTTAGAGGAATGTGAACAATTAGTTGCTTTATTAAAAGAATTCAAGGATGTTTTTGCATGGTCCTACGAAGACATGCTAGGAATTGACCTTGAGATTGTACAATATAGGATCCCTCTTGACCCTGAGGCCCAACCTATCAAACAGAAACTTCGCAGAATTCGTCTGGATTAGGCCTTGAAAATTAAAGAAGTGGTTACCAAGCAAATCAATGCTGGGTTTTTGCTTGTATCAGAATATCCCACTTGGTTAGCCATTATTGTGCCGATTCTAAAGAAAGATGGCAAAATCCGAGTTTGTGTTGATTTTCGGGATTTGAACAAGGCTAGTCCAATGGATGATTTCCTATAGCCATGTATTGACGAATTGGTAGACTTCACTACAGGACACGTCTTACTGTCATTCATGGATGGTTTTTCAGGGTATAACCAGATCCTTATGGCTCCAGAGAATAGAGAAAATACTGCATTTACCACACCATGGGGGACATACTGCTACAGGGTTATGTCACTCGATTTGAAGAATGTCGAGGCCACTTATCAGAGAGCTACTACTACACTTTTGCATGACATGATCCACAAGGAAGTTGAAGTGTATGTAGATGACATGATTGTCAAGTCCAAAAATCGAGAAAGCCATTACACGGCATTGAAGAAATTCTTTGAGAGAATTAGGGAACACAGGTTGAGGCTAAATCCATAGAAATGCACCTTTGGGGTAACTGCGGGCAAGATGTTAGGATTTCTGATCATACAGCAGGGAATTGAAATTGACCCATCTAAAATTAAGGCCATCTTAGAAATGCCACCACCGACAACTGAAATTACGGAAAAAGTCTAATTCATAAGGAGGTTTATTTCAAAGTTAACATCGACGTGTGAACCACTATTTGGTCTATTGAAGAAAGGGAAGAAGTTTCAATGGGATGATTGATGTTAGTGTGCCCTTGAACAAGTTAAGCATTATTTGCAGAATCCATTTGTGTTATTGCCACCTGGCAGGAAAACCGCTGATTTTGTATTTCTCAGTGACTAAATCAACCATGGGTTGCATGCTTGCATAAGAGTCAGATGAGAAAGTGGAGAAAGCCATATACTACTTAAGTAAGAAAATGGTTGACTACGAGACCCGCTATACTCCTTGGAAAAGGCTTGCTTGGCTTTGCTTTGGGCCACCATGAAGTTTGAGACATTACTTGTTAGCTTACTTACTAATTCTGGTTTCAAGATTAGACCCCATCAGATATCTCTTTAAGAAGCCAGCTCTTACTGCTAGCTTATTGGTTACTCTTGCTTTCTAAATTCGACCTCAAGAATTTTTGGCTGATCACTCGATTGAAGAAGAAAAAGCTATGAATTATTCGTTCCCAGATAAGGAGGTCATGCAAATAGAAGAAGACACTTGGAAATTGTACTTTGACAGAGTGTCCAATCAATTTGGCTACGAGACAGGTGTATTGCTCATAGCACCAGATGATTCTCATATCCCTTTAGCCTTCAAATTGCGATTAGAGTATCCAACAACCAAGCAGACTATGAGGCCTGCATTACCAGATTGGAAGCAACTCTAGAACTAGTGGCAATAAGGTTGGATGTGATTGGAGATTCGAACTTGGTTGTCTCTCAAGCCAATGGAGATTGGAAGATTAAAGAGGAGACAATGAAAGTCTATCATCAAACCTTGGACATGTTGATCCCGAGGTTTGAAAGTCTGGCATTTACACATCTGGTGAAAGAAAACAACCGATTTGCTGATGCGTTGGCAACTCTCGCTTCCATGATAAATATACCAGTTGGAGTTAAGATGCGCCCAATCCTAATAGAACAAAGATGTATGCCCGCATATGAAATGGTAGCTACAACAGAAGAGGTTCAAGATGAAAACCCCTGGTAGTTGGATATTTGGAAATTTCTGGACAGTGTCACATACCCATAACGGGCAAACACCAAAGACAAAAAAAGGATACGGCGTTTGGCCGCTTAGTTCATTATTTACAGAGATAAGCTATACAAGAGAGGACATCAAGGAATGCACAAGCTGTGCGTAGAGGAAGAAGAGGCAAATCGTATCATGGAAGTCATCCATGGAGCCCATATGAACGGTATGATGCTAGCCAGAAAAATCCTTGGACAAGGATAGTACTAGTTAACCATGAAGAGTGATTGTATCAACTTTGTTAGGCGATGCGACAAATGTCAAATCCATGCCAATCGCATGAACATCCCACCATCAAAACTCTACAACATGACTTCGCCTTGGCCTTTCTCAGTCTGGGCATAGATGTCATCGGGGTAGTTACACCAAAAGGTTCAAATGGGCATCAGTTCATCTTGGTTGCCATTGACTATTTTACCAAGTGGGTTGAAAGGCAGTCGTATTCAATGTTGAAAGCATCACACGTGGCCAAATTTATCAGGAACAACATAATTTGCAGATATGCGGTGCCGAATGAATTAATTTCAGACAATGGCTCACATTTCAAAGGAGAAGTGGCAGTTCTACTGTAATAACCCTCACCACTGATTACCGTTAAACATTGATTACTGATAATTGAACTGATTATAAGTACTGAACTGACTGACTGAAATTGAAAACCGAATTGACTGAGTACATATTAGTTAATTGCATTCTATCTGTTTGACCGTATGATTATCTGTTCATGCTTATATGTTTAAACTGCTAATTGAAGGCCTTGTCGGCGGCCGAATTAGAAACCGATTGATGTTCCTTGACCCTCGTAATTAACGTGATTTTATGGTGTATTTACCTGAAAACTGATTAGGTGTGATTGAATTAGATTAAAATGAGTTAATTGCAAAGTTTGCCGTAATTACCTAAATACCACTTAAGTGGCCCACTACTTGGCTCATCTCATTACACTCATACACACACATTTCATCAGCTCATTCTTGAGCACAGCACCGACTAGAGAGAGAGAAATAGAGAGTGAGAGGGAATTGAGTTGAGTTCGAGTTTATTGGTGGAATTGCTTGGTAATTGAAGTGTAGATTACTAATTTGAGCCTCTAGCCTTGCATTGGAGACCTAAGGTAGAGTAATTACTCTCTTGTTTGTGAATTGGGCTAGTTCTTGCATGATTCATGCTTCATTATAGAACTAAATCATGTTTTGGTTCATTATGGTTGAATTGAAGCTTAATTGTTGCATGCATGTTGCCATTCTTGAAGTTTTGAGATTATAGTTCATAATACCTCACATGCATGTCCATCTTTTGGTCATACTCCATGAGCTCATCTTGTTTTTGAAGGTTTGAGCTCTTTTGAATCAGCATTGAAGCTTTAAAAATGATTTAAGGTCATGCATGTCATGTTTGAGGATTGTTCTTGGAAAATGGTTTGAAATTAAGTTTGAATTAGACACTCTTGGGCTTTGATTTCTCAAATTGAGTTTTGAATCATGTTATTCCATGTGTTTATAAGAGTTTTCCAGAAAATGAGTCCAAGAGGATCGGTTTTGAGTTGTTAACAACTTGGTTTTGAGCTTGAAGGTGCAATCTGGAATTTCCAGATTTCGCACTTCCGCTCGAGCGGGTAAAGTGACGCTCGAGCGTAGAATTCGAGCATCCAGCATCTCTGCACTGTTTTGCAGTCCGCTCGAGCGGAGGATTGGGCGCTCGAGCGGAGTCATGTCTCACGCTCGAGCGGGCGTCGAGCGGAAATTTCACCCATCCAGTACTTTTACAGTACGCTCGAGCGGGAAAGTTTACGCTCGAGCGTGTACCTTTGTTGCATGTCCGCTCGAGCGGGGAAACCTGAGCTCGAGTGGGACTCTGTTTTCTAAAAATGCTTTTTAATGTACATCTTTGCATCCTCATCCCATTCTAGGCATTCTTAGGCCTAGTTTAAGGCGTCTTGTTGAGGATATAGATGTAGAACACACCAGGCAAATTAGGGATTAAGTTATGTTATTTCCCAACTGTGTAGCTTAGTGTGTGTTCAATCTGTTAACTGTGTAGGGTTGGCGACTGGAGAGACACGCTCTAGCATACTGTAGCCCAAACTCTGTGAGTAACAATTGTGTAAAGATATGTTCAACTGATATCTTTTGAATACTGAACTGAACTGTTTACTGAACTGGTATTACTGAATGAATGTATGTCCTTTATTTCTGAACTGTACTGTGGCATCCTTAGTACCTACTGTTTACTGTTACTGTTACTGTTACAGAGATCTCTGTCGGTTTCCTTGTGGAGCCACTACTGTTTACTGACTGATGGCCATCATTACTGTTTGGTCTTTTAAGACCTACTGTTACTGCTATGCTAATGGATGTACCACATATGACTGTTTACTGTACTGAACAACTGAAATACTGATTGAAATGAACTGTTTTCATTACTGTAAGGACATTCATTCTAAACCCCTTTACGCTTTATGTTATTCACTGGGCTTTAGCTCACTGCTCATATATATGTAGGTGTTCAGGCACCAGACCGCAGCTAGGAGTGTCGGGGTTACTCCTGTTTTGTCAAGCCAACCATTGTGCCTCACCGCGAGGTTCCGAGCCTATTGCGTTAAGGCTTAGGGGTGTTTTACACTTACCCCTTCTGTACTGGTTTATTGTTCGGTATAGACTGAATGTTTCCGTACTGTTATGTAGGGATTGAGTCCCTAATCTGAATGATTGTAAATATTGCATACTGTTCTGTACTGTTTATGTTTGAATGTATGAAAAATCTTTTTGGCATACAGACTGTCATAGCTCAATGGACATTATTTATTTACTGTATTGGCTTCCGCCAGGCCCTGTACTCTGTTTTACTGTATTACTGTTCTGTAGGCCTTCGGTAATCTCGGATTACTGGCCGGTTACGGTGCTAAACCCATAGGGCCGGGTTTGGGTCGTGACAGAGTGGTATCAGAGCGATACTTAACCACGAGTTATACCGCACACACATGTCCAAATGAGCTATAGGGTGTCCTAGAAAGTAATTAGGGCATCTCATGAACATGAAAAGTGTGTGGCTATGTTATGACTGAATATCTGCTAATGTGTTAAACTGTTAAACAAATGACTGCTTATGTATAAAACTGTTATAACTGCTTATAGTGAAATGGACAATGCAAATGAACCTGAATCCTCGTCTACCGAGGCAAGAATGGAAAGAATGGAAAGAATGATAGAACTGATAACTACTAGACTGGAACAACAGAACCAACAGCCCCCACCTCCTCCTCCGGTACAGCCGGAACCTAATGTGAATGATGGGGATATTATTGCTCTGACCCAGAAGTTCAGCAAAATGAAACCGCCATCCTTTCAGGGAGGCCTCGAACCATTAAAGGCTGAAGCTTGGGTGCTTGAAACAGAAAAGCTATTTGAAGTGTTTCCGTGCTCGGAAGCGAACAAGGTACTGTTAGCCACCTTTACATTGCAAGAAGAAGCTAGAAGGTGGTGGATGTTGATCCGTGATGAAAATACCGTTTTGACTTGGGCTCAATTCAAGGGAGCCTTCTTGGAAAAGTACTTCCCTCAGTGTGTTAGGGACAGGAAAGTGACTGAGTTTGAGCAACTGAAACAGGGCACCACATCTGTTGCCGAATATGAAACGAGATTCACCGAGCTTGCTAGATATGCACCGCATATGGTGGATACGGAATATAAGAAGGCCAGAAAATTTGAAGGCGGCCTTAATGTTGCAATTCTTGACCGAATAAATGTTTTGAAACTACCGACTTTTGTGGGTGTTCTCGATCGAGCCTTGATGGCTGAATCAAACATTGAAGCACTGAAAACAGAAACACCAGCGTCGGAATGGCGTGGTAAAAGACAGGGTTTTAAATTCAAGAAAGGCAAGCACAATCCGTTGAACAAAAAGCAAAACACAGGGTCAATGACTACTTCTAGTCAAAGAAACCGTACAATACCGCCCTATTCTGAATGTGGGAAAAATCATAAGGGAGTTTGTTACAAACTATCTGGAGCTTGTTACAGGTGTGGCAAGGTGGGCCACATGGTTAAAGATTGTCCTTCTGCTCCTCAGGGCAACAGCAAAGCTGCAGCCAGCGGCGCAGCATCAAACGCTCCACCAAAACCGAACCCTAAAGCTACCGGGAAAGAGCCTATGAGGCAGGGCCGAGTGTTCGCCCTAGTACCGGGAGATGTCCAGAATACCGAGACCGTTGTGTCAGGTATTCTCTCTATTTGTACTCAGAATGCTTATGTACTAATTGATTCGGGGTCTACGCATTCTTATGTATCGCATGCTTTTTCGCGTAAATTGAATAGACCCTTGGAACCTTTGAACTATCTGTTAGCAGTATCATCACCCGTAGGAGGATCTATGACCTGTGCATATATGTATCCTGCTTGTGAAATTATTGTTGAAGATGCACATCTGTTTATTGATTTACTGCCACTGAACATAGACCATTTTGATGTTATATTGGGGATGGATTGGTTACAAAAATATCATGCCACTATTGATTGTGTGACCAAGCAAGTTATTTTCCGTCCACCTGGTTTGCCTGAATTTGTGTTTAATGGGAGTGGAGTAGTACCTCCTCCGTATCTGATTTCATCTGTGAAAGCTGTAAAGTTGATTAGAAAGGGCTGTAAGGGATATTTGTGTTCTGTACTGACTGTATCTACTGATGATAATGCTAATATGAACTGTATTCCTATAGTCAGAGAATTCCCAGATGTTTTTCCAGACAATTTGCCAGGGGATTTGATTGACAGGGAGATTGAATTTACCGTTGATGTGATTCCCGGAACACAGCCGGTTTCTAAAGCTCCTTACCGAATGGCTCCAACTGAACTGAAAGAGTTGAAAGTGCAATTGCAAGAACTGTTAGACAAGAAGTTTATCAGGCCCAGTACTTCACCGTGGGGCGCACCTGTCTTGTTCGTAAAGAAGAAAGACGGCTCACTGAGACTGTGTATAGACTATCGTGAACTGAATAAGGTAACTGTAAAGAACAAATACCCATTACCGCGTATTGATGACCTGTTTGATCAGTTACAGGGTGCTCAAGTATTTTCAAAGATTGATCTCAGATCGGGGTATCATCAACTGAAGGTTAAACCGGAAGACATTGATAAAACTGCTTTCAGAACGAGGTATGGACATTACGAATTTTTAGTTATGCCTTTTGGAGTCACGAATGCACCAGCTGCATTTATGGACCTCATGAACAGAATTTTTAAACCATACCTTGACAATTTTATTGTTGTATTTATTGATGACATACTGATTTACTCCAAGAATATAGAAGAACATGAACATCATCTGAGACTTGCCCTACAAACTTTAAGAGAACAGAAACTGTATGGTAAACTGTCTAAATGTGAATTTTGGCTTGACCATGTTATGTTTTTGGGGCATGTTGTTAGCAAAGATGGAATTTCTGTTGATCCGCAGAAAATTGAAGCTGTAGTGAACTGGCCTCGACCAACAAATGTGACCGAAGTCCGAAGCTTTCTGGGGTTGGCTGGATACTACAGAAGGTTTGTCAAAGATTTCTCCAAGATTGCTTTACCGTTGACTCAGTTGACTCAGAAAGGGATATCATTTGATTGGACTGATCAAAGAGAATCTGCCTTCCAAGAGTTGAAAACTCGACTTGTAACTGCACCTGTTTTAACCTTACCTTCAGGTACGGATGGTTATACTATATTTAGTGATGCTTCTTATAAGGGTTTGGGGTGTGTTTTAATGCAGAATGGGAGAGTTATTGCTTATGCTTCCCGACAACTGAGACCGCATGAAAAGAACTACCCGACCCATGATCTGGAACTTGCTGCAGTGGTATTTGCACTGAAAATCTGGCGTCACTACCTGTACGGGGTAACATGTGAAGTATATACCGACCACAAGAGTTTGAAATATTTCTTCACACAGAAAGAACTGAACATGAGACAGCGGAGATGGCTAGAACTGATAAAGGACTATGATCTACAGATTCTGTACCATCCGGGAAAAGCCAATACCGTTGCCGATGCATTGAGTCGGAAATCGATTGGAAACCTAGCATGTTTGCTTACTGGACAGGAAGAGTTGCTTTGTGACCTTGAAAAATCTGAAATTGAAATTGTTTTGCGAGAACAAGGTGGAACCTTAGCTGCTATTTCTGTTCAGCCGGCACTGATTGAAGAGATTAAAGAGAAACAGCAACTGGATGACTTCTTGAAAAAGGTCATCGAAGAGAGAGAATCCAAATCGAGACCGGGATTCGAATTTGAGAACAATGTACTGAAGTTTCAAGAAAGACTATGTGTACCGAATGACACTGAACTGAAAAGAAGAGTTCTGCAAGAGGGCCACAACTCAAGATTTTCTATCCATCCAGGGAACACGAAAATGTATCAAGATCTGAAATTGAATTTCTGGTGGCCGGGAATGAAGAAAGAAATTGCCGACTTTGTGTCCAAATGTCTTCATTGCCAACAAGTTAAAGCCGAACATCAACGACCCGCAGGCTTATTGCAGCCCTTACCAATACCGGAGTGGAAATGGGAGCATATCACCATGGATTTTATAGTGGGATTGCCTCGCTCCAGTAAAGGTATGGACTCGATTTGGGTTATTGTTGATAGACTGACTAAATCTGGTCACTTCTTACCTGTCAAGACAATCTATAATGCGGACAAATTGGCCGTTATTTATATTGATGAAATTGTGAGACTGCATGGAGTGCCTGTATCTATTGTTTCTGACAGGGACTCGAAGTTTACATCGAGGTTTTGGCAAAGTCTACAGACTGCATTGGGTACTGAATTGAGGCTGAGTAGTGCCTATCATCCTCAGACAGATGGACAGTCAGAAAGGACCATCCAAACTCTGGAGGATTTACTGAGAATGTGTGTCCTTGATTATCAGGGAAACTGGGAAAGTCACTTGCCCTTAGCTGAATTCGCCTACAACAACAGCTACCATTCGAGTATTGGTATGGCGCCTTTTGAGGCATTGTATGGCAGAAAATGTAGATCTCCGATTTGCTGGGCAGAAGTTGGAGACGGGCCGTTGCTTGGGCCCGAGATTGCTTATGAAACAACTGAAAAGGTGAAACTGATACAACAGAGACTGAAAACTGCGCAGAGCAGGCAGAAGAGTTATGCTGATGTCAGAAGACGAGACCGAGAGTATGAAGTGGGTGATCACGTGTTTGTGAAAGTGACGCCGATGAAGGGCCAGACTCGTTTTGGAGTCAAAGGCAAGTTAGCACCGAGATACGTCGGACCATATGAGATCATTGAGAAAATTAATCCGGTGGCGTATCAAGTTGCGCTTCCTCCTGAAATGGAGCACATGCATAACGTCTTCCACATCTCTATGTTGAGAGACTACCTTCGGGATCCTTTCCATGTAATAGAGCCTACTCGTGTAGTGCTGAGTGATGACTACACTTACGAGGAACGGCCTATACAGATTGTTAACAGACGGATCAAGAAACTGAGGAACAAAGAGATTCCGCTAGTGAAAGTTGACTGGCAGAACCATGGTGGTGTGTATGCCACTTGGGAAAGGGAAGATGACATGGCCAGAAGATATCCTGACCTGTTCCCACTGAACCCTGTTTTCTTCCTGGATGAAGGTAACTCGAGTTTAGAGGACTAAACTCTTTATAAGGAGGGGAGACTGTAATAACCCTCACCACTGATTACCGTTAAACATTGATTACTGATAATTGAACTGATTATAAGTACTGAACTGACTGACTGAAATTGAAAACCGAATTGACTGAGTACATATTAGTTAATTGCATTCTATCTGTTTGACCGTATGATTATCTGTTCATGCTTATATGTTTAAACTGCTAATTGAAGGCCTTGTCGGCGGCCGAATTAGAAACCGATTGATGTTCCTTGACCCTCGTAATTAACGTGATTTTATGGTGTATTTACCTGAAAACTGATTAGGTGTGATTGAATTAGATTAAAATGAGTTAATTGCAAAGTTTGCCGTAATTACCTAAATACCACTTAAGTGGCCCACTACTTGGCTCATCTCATTACACTCATACACACACATTTCATCAGCTCATTCTTGAGCACAGCACCGACTAGAGAGAGAGAAATAGAGAGTGAGAGGGAATTGAGTTGAGTTCGAGTTTATTGGTGGAATTGCTTGGTAATTGAAGTGTAGATTACTAATTTGAGCCTCTAGCCTTGCATTGGAGACCTAAGGTAGAGTAATTACTCTCTTGTTTGTGAATTGGGCTAGTTCTTGCATGATTCATGCTTCATTATAGAACTAAATCATGTTTTGGTTCATTATGGTTGAATTGAAGCTTAATTGTTGCATGCATGTTGCCATTCTTGAAGTTTTGAGATTATAGTTCATAATACCTCACATGCATGTCCATCTTTTGGTCATACTCCATGAGCTCATCTTGTTTTTGAAGGTTTGAGCTCTTTTGAATCAGCATTGAAGCTTTAAAAATGATTTAAGGTCATGCATGTCATGTTTGAGGATTGTTCTTGGAAAATGGTTTGAAATTAAGTTTGAATTAGACACTCTTGGGCTTTGATTTCTCAAATTGAGTTTTGAATCATGTTATTCCATGTGTTTATAAGAGTTTTCCAGAAAATGAGTCCAAGAGGATCGGTTTTGAGTTGTTAACAACTTGGTTTTGAGCTTGAAGGTGCAATCTGGAATTTCCAGATTTCGCACTTCCGCTCGAGCGGGTAAAGTGACGCTCGAGCGTAGAATTCGAGCATCCAGCATCTCTGCACTGTTTTGCAGTCCGCTCGAGCGGAGGATTGGGCGCTCGAGCGGAGTCATGTCTCACGCTCGAGCGGGCGTCGAGCGGAAATTTCACCCATCCAGTACTTTTACAGTACGCTCGAGCGGGAAAGTTTACGCTCGAGCGTGTACCTTTGTTGCATGTCCGCTCGAGCGGGGAAACCTGAGCTCGAGTGGGACTCTGTTTTCTAAAAATGCTTTTTAATGTACATCTTTGCATCCTCATCCCATTCTAGGCATTCTTAGGCCTAGTTTAAGGCGTCTTGTTGAGGATATAGATGTAGAACACACCAGGCAAATTAGGGATTAAGTTATGTTATTTCCCAACTGTGTAGCTTAGTGTGTGTTCAATCTGTTAACTGTGTAGGGTTGGCGACTGGAGAGACACGCTCTAGCATACTGTAGCCCAAACTCTGTGAGTAACAATTGTGTAAAGATATGTTCAACTGATATCTTTTGAATACTGAACTGAACTGTTTACTGAACTGGTATTACTGAATGAATGTATGTCCTTTATTTCTGAACTGTACTGTGGCATCCTTAGTACCTACTGTTTACTGTTACTGTTACTGTTATAGAGATCTCTGTCGGTTCCCTTGTGGAGCCACTTGTCACGCCCCTAACTTGCCCCTAAAAGTTTGGGCATGACCTACACAGAAAAGGATACTTAACTTGGTTCCATAGAGGGGCCTGCCCGGAAGCTATAAAACATAATTAATAAAAACTAAAAAGTATGACATCCATTGAGCCACTAATTATGCCAGGATCAAAACATTTTACAGGTCAAGTACATCAAAAGCCAAAATACATTTGAAAGTTAGTTATTTACAGACATAGACAGAACTAACCCCGAGATGGGGTATAACAAAGTCATAAGTACATATCACTTAAGCCAATAACAAAAGTGTGAGTCAACATCTAACAGCTTCCACAAAAGTAGGGTCCCGACTCCAGGCTTGGCTGTGCCTAGGATGACAAAAGTATGACGATGCCGAGCTAAGATCGACCTCCTGGTTGATTACCTACAGAAACAGACATAACATAGGGTGAGCCAAGCTCAGTGAATAATAGTGCTAGTATGATTGTAAACATATTTAATGCCGAACTCATGTGATTAGTCTGTCTCTGTACGGCTCATTGGGACAACATAATCGGTTTATAACTGTCATAATATGGCCCCTGGCCTAAAAATTCCACACGTTCAGAAAGAGTTCTTGGGTTCACAATTTACAATTCCTCACATAAACTTTTGGTTCTGTTCAATCCACAAGCTCATAATAGGGACATTCGTATTTCACACATCGGCCCTTGGCCTCATAATGTCTTTATTCACAGATGGCTCTTGGCCTCATTAGTTCACAATTCACAAATGACCATTGGTCACGTAGTTTCACATTAGGACTCATAGCTACATTAATTCACATCTGGCTCTAGGCCACATCGAGTCACAAATGGCACTAAGCCACATTGATTCACAAATGGCACTAGGCCACATTTCATTGTTCACAAATGGCGCTTGGCCTCACATTTCATTGTTCACAAATGGCGCTTGCCTTGTTACATTCCATTAGTCACCAGTTTTCATATAGGGCGTGTATCCCTTCACAACCTCTTCCAATATTTTCACAATTTCGTATCAAATTACTCAGGGCAACATATCATTTCATACCAATCATTTCATGCCAACACTAGTTAAAGTGTGCAATTCGTAACGTCAAGATACAACATCAATGTAGTACGATAAAACTTTCTACAAGGTCACAACATCATAAATAATACATGCTGAGTAGGGATACATTGAGGTACTATTACTCACTGTGTTGTGGCGGTGCACTTCCTTTTGAGGTGTTTCCTACACACATGAAAAATCACATTAGTTCCTTTTCATCTTTGTTAAACCAATATTCGATTCACTTACTTTGATCAATTAACGAACATTCAAATAATATAAATTGCAGGTTTTGACCACATTAGAGGACCCAACACGCAAAACGGAGCATCCCGATTTTTCTGCCCTGGGCCGCACGTGCGGCACACCTCCCGCACGTGCGGCATTGAGGCCCCGCACGTGCTTTTTTTGCAGTGCTGAAGTCTGAAAATTTGCCATTTTCCCGCACGTGCGGCAGTGACTCCCGCACGTGCGGCTGAGGTTCCCGCACGTGCGGCCTTAGGCCCCGCACGTGCGGCGATTCTGCACAAAAACTCCGAAATTCTGCACAATTTTCCCTCTCTTGTAGACATGATTAAGACCTCAAAAATTTAGTTTAAAATTACCAATATATAAGCTCAAAGCATGTAAATACATGTGCACAAGGACCAAATTACATCTTCCATTTGAGTAAACAAAAATCAAAGCATAAACTCACAACTTAAATTACTCCAATTCACAAGATTTCTATTTGTTCTCACATCTCACTTCATAACATAAAATTGTGCCACATATTTGAATTCAAACAAACCAATAGAGGCAAAACATGCAAGGTAAGGTCATCTTGCTAATTTACTACTTCTCATACTCACATCAATACAATCCCAACTCTTAGGTACAAGATCATAGGAACATCTTTACATAAATTATGACAAGAAGGGGTGTGGATAGAAATTAGACAAACATATACATACCTTAAACCCAAATCTCAACCTTTGTAAGGATCTTCTTCCTCTATCCCTCCACTTCTCAAGTCTAGGGTGATGAATTCTCTCTTCTCTTTTTTTTTTGTTTTCTTTGTCAAATAACCAAGATCATATATATGTACATCTATAAGGAGAGAATAAGACAAAACTCGATCGTTTACATGTCCGAAATTGAAATTTCACGGAAGTGCTTAATATTACCTAAAAATTATGCTGATTCCAAATATATGTTCAATTTTGGTTTATTAAGCTGCTAAGGCCCTCAATTTCTACTTTATCATTCGAGTAATAACAGATACATTTCTTTCTCAACAGATACAATTCATTCCATAAGGCATCACAACATAGTTACTTGAACTTATTCCCTTGGACAATTTCAGTTTAGGCATTCAGCAGCACAGAATAAAGGACGGACATATATCACAAGCATATACGAGGGTCGGGTTGTTACACCACTACTGTTTACTGACTGATGGCCATCATTACTGTTTGGTCTTTTAAGACCTACTGTTACTGCTATGCTAATGGATGTACCACATATGACTGTTTACTGTACTGAACAACTGAAATACTGATTGAAATGAACTGTTTTCATTACTGTAAGGACATTCATTCTAAACCCCTTTACGCTTTATGTTATTCACTGGGCTTTAGCTCACTGCTCATATATATGTAGGTGTTCAGGCACCAGACCGCAGCTAGGAGCGTCGGGGTTACTCCTGTTTTGTCAAGCCAACCATTGTGCCTCACCGCGAGGTTCCGAGCCTATTGCGTTAAGGCTTAGGGGTGTTTTACACTTACCCCTTCTGTACTGGTTTACTGTTCGATATAGACTGAATGTTTCCGTACTGTTATGTAGGGATTGAGTCCCTAATCTGAATGATTGTAAATATTGCATACTGTTCTGTACTGTTTATGTTTGAATGTATGAAAAATCTTTTTGGCATACAAACTGTCACAGCTCAATGGACATTATTTATTTACTGTATTGGCTTCCGCCAGGCCCTGTACTCTGTTTTACTGTATTACTGTTCTGTAGGCCTTCGGTAATCTCGGATTACTGGCCGGTTACGGTGCTAAACCCATAGGGCCGGGTTTGGGTCGTGACATCTACTTGAGAAGTATAACGTGGCTTTTCACAAGTCATCAACTTACAAGCCATAAACCAATGGAGTCGTTGAAGTTGCAAGTAAGAACATCAAGACCATTCTGTGTAAGATGGTAAAAACTTATAGAGATTGGCTAGATAAGCTGCCTTTTGCACTTTGGGGATACAAGACATCAATCCAAACGTCTATAGGGGCAACCCCTTACTCTTTAGTATATAGAATGGAGGTTGTTTTGCCAATTAAATTAGAAGTACCTTCGTTAAGGATTATGACTGAATGTCAGATAGCAGAAACTAATTGGCAACATAACCGATTTGAGGAGTTGATATTATTTGATGAGCGAAGATTGAAGGCGTTATACCATGTTCAAGGGTATGAACACAAGATTGCCAAAGCATTCAACAAAAAGGTTAGATCTAGGAATTTGAGGGAAGGGGACTTAGTGTTGAAAGACAACTGAGCTCCTATTCACGACCCTAGGGCAAGTTCAGACCCAAATGGACGGGTCCCTATATCATTAAATCAATTTGGTCAGAAGGAGCGGCATTCTCATGGATTTGGATGGTTTAGAATTCTCACAACCAATCAACATGGACAAGTTGAAGAAATATTACCCTTGAGAGGCTCACTGAGCCGAAAACTCGGAAGGGCACCCAGGCAAAAGTTAGAGCATAATAAAATAAAATAATAATAATAAAAAATGAAAAAAATAAAAAATAACAAAAATGAAAAGCTTGCAAGGTTAAAAACTCAAAAGGGCAGCTTTGGCAAAAGTTAGAGCACAAAAGAAGAGTGTCATTACGCTAGTGAACCTTAGCCGGAACTACGTATGGCCTGATTCTGATCTTTGGCATACGTAGGCAGCTTCATCTTGAAGTTCGGCCCTAATCATTTTTTTTAACTCACTCATCTCGTCCATGTTTGATTGGTGTACCTTTATTCGACTCAGCTATCCATATTTGATTGACTCATCCCCATTTGATTCAATTGTCCTATTTCTCCTTCATGACGGGTTCAGTTGCAAAACGAATTCAGTTTTACATCTCAAAGGTTGATTTCATGTTGATTGGGTAGTGGTCATTTGCGAAATAGATTTTGAGGACTTTTAATGAAGTTAGCTGATTTTCTCAAAAATTATTCCATTTTTTGCAAAACTCAGACCATTCTTTGGACCAATAGGGGAAAATTTTCAATGCTCATAGTCTGACTCACATGATTTCAAAATGGAGAAGTGGAATAAGCACACTGATCAAACTCTTATGTTGATCAAAATCTTTTTAGTCAAAAAATCAAAAGAAAAGGGCAAAGTAATGAACTAGAGGCACAGTCGACTCAAGTTTTTGTCCTTTACCTACACTTTGAATTTTCGTTACCTTAATCAAAGTAATCATCAGAAAATGCACAGTAGTTATTGCCGGCGATACTTTTCCGTCGGGCGGTCGACCGGTGATGTTTTGCTTTGTGTTCATTTTATTCTGGCAAGCATAAAAGGGTGCGTTTGGGATGGTTTTTGCTTGTTGTCGTTGGTGATGCTTTTCCATCGGGTAGTTGAGCGGTGTTACTCTGTTTTGTGTCCATTTTATTCCGACAAGTGTATAGGGGTGCGTTTGGAATGGTTTTTGCTTTTTTTTCCTTTCATTGAGTTGCATTTTGTGTTTTGGTCAGTGATAGGCTTAATATTCAGTTCAGAATTCATTAAAATACAGCCATTTTCAAGATTCAAAACAAAATGATTTTTATGCTCAGTGTTGTGCCATTCATGCCATCCGGACTTACAGAACAAACTCATTTTATTAATGCCAGGGATTAACCCTGATCAATTTTATACAAGAATATATACCAAAAAAAACAAAAAAAAAAAAAGAGAGGAATTTTTTTTTTTTTTTGTTCGATGACAGCCACATGCCAACCTCACTTACTCGACTCTTCCGCTGATCTCTTCATCTTAATTTCATCTTGGGAGATCCTTGGAGACCTTGCCCTAGTGCTTCCGCCAAAAGAGTCGACTCCTCGTCAACCATCAAAGGCAAAGTACGAAGGTGCTCTAAATCGGGCCATGGAGGTGGCCTGCTATTTTATCTCTTTATTCTTTGCCTTCAGTGCGCAAATCTCTGTTCGCGCGTCCTTGTACATCCCCTGTAGTAGAGAGAGTTGGGCGTTGACTTGGTGTACCTCACTTGTCTTGTTCTGAAGTCGATGAGCAAATTTGGAGACCGTAATCACCGTCTCCATACAGGGTTTCAGCGTGTAGTGGTTGGCTTCAATGTCAGATTGAGCTGCCATTATTTGCTCGACCGATAGTGTAGGAAAGTTAAGAAGAGTAGAAGCAGGGGCACTCGGTCCAGGGAAGCTTAGAGGAGAGAGGTGTAAAAGAAAAGAGTTACAGAGTAATAGTAGAAAGCTGACTGAGTTTTGGGCAACCTTTCTCCTTTGCTCAGTCTCTCTGTTTTGTCTCTCTTAATCAGTGATGAAGAATAAGGCAGAAGAGAAGAAGACAAAGAGGGAGAGAGAGCCGAGGAAATTTGTTGGTTGGCTAACGCAAAAGGTGAAACCGCGTGTTAGGTGTGGTATTCGAAGGAAGAGAGAGACAGAAATAGGAGAGGTGGGAGAGTTGTTTACATATGTATATATGTATTGTATATCGATATATTATGTATATTTATTCGAATATTTTTGTCACAAGAGTGGCTTGGTTAAGAGGTTTGGTTCGACGGTTAAGGACTGGGAGACTGAGCCTGAGATTCGGGGTTCGAACCCCCGTATCAACGCATTTGTGTTTCTCCCTTATTTTTTTGTGTGTTTTGTATACGTTGACATCAACAAGCGAAGTATTCCTTGTCAATAACAGAATATTCCGAGAATGTGTATGTGTATACCATATGTACGTATCTGCATGTATTTTATCAGTATATGAATTTGTGTATACCATATATGTCTGTGTATATGTCCGTATATGTCTTTGTATATCGTATATGTCTGTATATATGTATACCGTATATTTGTGTGTATATCTCTGTATATGTATATAGTTTGCCTATGTATGCCTGTATACATATTTGTATTATGTATATGGTATGTATATATATATATGGTATTTGGTATTTATACAAAAAAAAAAAAAGGGAATTTGAAAAAAAAAATAAAATCATTCTACTGCACCTTCTTCCACTCGCATGAGACGTGTTTGCACTTCGAATTTACAATTCCTCCTTTCGCATGAAACATGTTAAGATGTGACGTTTACCCGGTTAAAACCTTCCCCCTCTCCGTATGAGATATGATTAGGTACACCTGTTGGTTATACCATTGTTGTTCTCCTCAGTCAAAACCTTCCATCTCTCCGTATGAAATATGTTGAGATACGCCTATTGGTTACACCACCTTTGCTCCTTTCACGTGAAACGTGTTAGGATTAAATGTTTGCCTAGTTAAAACCTTCCCCCTCTCCATATGAGATACGATTAGCTATGCCTATTGGTTACACCACCTTTGCTCCTTTCATGTGAAACTTGTTACGATTAGATGTTTACCTGGTTAACCTTCCCCCTCTCCATATGAAATATGGCTAGGAACGTCTATTGGTTACACCACTACATCTCCTCCCACGTGAGACGTGTTTGAATTTTGAGTTCACCTTTCTTCTATCAACTGAGTTGTGGCCCATTTAATGCAATGATATAGCACATTTGTATGCGATGCACTCTCTCTATTATTTGTGTTGCGCACATTTATATGTGTTACACCCTTTATTATGCTTTGTATTATTTTCACGAGGCTTGTCTTATATGTTACTATCTTCATATCTTTATCATCACTCCATGACATTGCATCCCATTACATAATCATGAATTTTCAAAAACAACCGACTACGCGAAGCATATAAGTCCAACTTCCAAGTGGCATTTCAAGCATATCATTTGCATTCTGCCACTGAACTACACTGGTTTGATTCCTTGCAATGGGATACGTAGACAACCTTCAGGTTCAACCAACTGCATTTGCATCTTATTTTTTTTCCCAAGTCTTATGGCCTTGTCAAAAGGGTCGTCTTTGAGCTTTGACTTTCACTCAGGTCAAGAAATGACTTTGAGCTCTGTTAAAGAGGGTCAACTGTAGACACCCCATTTTGACTGGCCCTAAGACTTGAGCACTTTCTTTTGATTACCCAATGATGACAATCAGAATGTGTTTCTCACAAAATCCTCAATAAGAAAACTTAGAATTTGAGCCCTGTTTCCAAACCTAAACTGCCACAAATTACCTTTCCAAAGGAATATTTTGAGCTCACGATTGCGTCCAGAATGGTTCATTTAGCTAGGATCAACCTTTGCTGCACTTCTGGGGACCTAACTGAAAAAATTCTCTCAAAACTTAGGTTACAACACAATTATTTGAAACTTCTAGGCCAAATTGTAATTTTCAAAACTCAGGGAATATTCTGTTATGTGAGGAAACATTTTGTTAAGTTAGGGAATATTTCGTCCATATACAGAATATTCCGTCAATGCTGACTGTGACGCTGACGTGGCAATCTTGCTGACGTGGCATGACTGGATTGGTCCTTGCTGGCGATGTGGCGCTAACGCGTCTTTACCAAAAAAAAAATGAATTTGAGGAATGCTTGGAAGGAGGTTTGAACTCCTAACCTAAGACTTCACATTCTAAACTTTAACCACTCTGGCAAAGCATCACATTGTGTCATATTTCCTCTCAAATAATATTTAACTGCTTCATAGCCCACCATCCCCACTCACCGTCTACTTTCATAATCACACCCCACTATCCCCATTCACCATTCACTTTCATAATCACACCCAACCATCCCCACTCACCATCTACTTTCATAATTACACCCCATCATCCCCACTCACCGTTTACTTTCATAATCATATCCCACCATCCCCACTCACCATCTACTTTCATAATTACACTTCACTATCCCTACTCACCATCCACTTTCATAATCACATCCCACCATCCCCACTCACCGTCTACTTTCATAATTATACCCCACCATCCCCACTCACCATCTACTCTCATAATTACACCCCACCATCCCCACTCACCATTTACTTTTATAATCATATCTCACCATCTCAAGTCATCATCCATTTTTCTAAATCACACACCACCATCACCATTCATCATTCACCTCCATTATACATTGTCTCCCATTAACTCCATTATCTTCCCCCAAAATGCTCCACTTTGTCCTCCACTTTGTCTTCCACCATTGCCCACTTGCATTGGCTATATAATGAGAGCTCTAGTCTTGAATTTATGATGGATTTTGAAGAAGATAAGTGTAGGGAGAGAATTCTAAAATTATGTTAGAATTTGAAAGAAAATAAAGTCTTAAAAGCAAAAGAGTTATCTTACCAAACTAGTGAAATTACATAGCTCTTGCATCTTATCTTCCCTTGTCAAAACCATTCAAAGCCTTAATCAAAGAGAGAGTATTCTTGCCAAGAAAAGAGTGATCATACCCTTGTTCAAAACCGTCATTCCAAGCTCAAATTCTAGTTTCGAATTGAGGATTGAGAACACACTTCCTAAACTTGAGGGTGATCAAGAGGAAGTTTGGAAATCAAGAAGTTCAATCTTTCTTTGGAAGGTGAATTTCTAATCTTTCATTTTTCTTATATTTTTTATCTCATATTTATTTTCTTACTTTTTATTTCATAGTGTTTTGTTATAATCCAAGTGGTTTGTTTATCTCATATTTATTTTCTTACTTTATATTTCATAGTGTTTTGTTATAATCTAAGTGGTTTGTTTATCTCATATTTGTTTTTATACTTTATAATTCATAGTGTGTTGTTGTAATCCAAGTGGTTTGTTTAGCTCATAATTATTATTATTATTATTATTATTATTATTTGCATATTTGCTTGCTCTTGTTTCATAGTAGTTGTGTTGTAAGCTAACTGGTAGTGGTTAGTTGTGCCATTTACATATTTCTTGTTTGTTCCTATTCTTGGTTTCGCAACAAGACAGGTTTTGTTCGGCCTAGTTGGCCGGTCGGTTAGCTTCTTTTAGAGAAAATGGCGTAATCTCCCAATGTTGACCAATTTTCGCCGACGGTTCCAAAGAACATGAAGCTTTAATTTTGTTTATTTTTATTTTCAATGTTTTGTGGGTTATATTTTATTTTATTGCAATATTCTCTCCTCTATCTCTCATTTGGTTTGTAATAATTTATTCAAAGTGTTGTAATAATTTCCTGCCCCACTTCTTTCTATCCCGTTCTTTTACTTGCTTTCCTTATTTGTGGATATGCATCGTGTTTATTTTATTTTATTTTATTTTATTAGTATATGCTTGCTTTGCATCCATGTTTCATGCATCTTGATTCGGCTAATTTTACATTTGTGGATTTAATCAATTCTTATGTGCTTATATGCGCTACCTCATGTTCTTGAGATGATTCACATGTCATATCTTAGAAGCCAAATTTTTAGTTGCATCTCATGAGTGAATTGCATTAGGATTTTGTATATAAGATCATGTATGATTTACTAACTTTGTTTTATAGCTTGATCGCGGGACGTCAACCATGTAAGTTTTTATGCTTTAGCATCCCGTTTGTGTGTGTTTTTCTTATTATGTTTAAGCATCCTACCATGCGGCTACTTGCTTACTTGATATAACTGTATGAATGTCAGTGGATGGAGGTTGTGTCGCTTAATTTGGAATAATGTTGATTTTTCATGTTTGTAAACTCAATTTATTTGGATTGTGCATCTTCAAAACTCTTTCAAAATAGATGAAATCAGATTATTCCAAAATAAATAACGTAGTCTATACTTGTATGCTTCACATAGTAATTTTTGTGATTTATTCCCCTCAACCCACCGGCCAAGGATTGAGCCCACCGGCCCTGTTTTCCTGCCATCGGCCAAAAGTTTTAGCCGATCGGCACTTTGTTTGGTCGATCAGCCATTTTTGCTGGCCGAACGCTGTTCATCTACTTTATGCAGATATTTTGTGCCAGCTGGCACAGCTCGCACCCACTATTGACCCCCTCCATACACGTGTATGGAGGGATTTACCCCTTTCTTAGCTTCTCTAAGAAGCTTTGCAAATTGTATTTCTATAAGAGGGAAGGCCCTCCTCCCTTTTCAGAGGTTCAGAATTTTAGGTTTAGAGAATTTGTATCTATCTATCTCTATATCTCCCTCTTTTTACATTTGTATGTGTATTTGTGCTCAAAGGTGTGATTTTGTCTCACTATTGCACACAAACACCTAGCAATACACCATCCTCTTGGTTGCTGAGATCCTAGAGAGTTGGTTGTGGTGTTCTTGGGTGGGTTTGAACTCAGAAAACTTGCTGGAGCTTTGTTCTTGAAGTGGTTCTACAAGGGTGAGTTCCTTGTTTTAGATACCCCATTCTTGCTTAAGCTTTTAGTCCTTCTTACTTATTGTTTTAAGCTTAGATTATAACTGATAAAAGTTCTGATTTTTAGTGCTTAAGACCTTTGTTTAAGGTCATTTTTGTGTTTGGGGTCGTTTGCCCCCCTTTTAGGCCTTGTTTGGCCTTATTCATATGCTTTATTTTTAAGCTTTGAGGTCACCTTATCTTGGCCTTCTCACCACTGAAATCCAAAGGGATTTCAGTGGTGGGGATGGTGTTTTAAGGTCTTAAATAGGAGAGGGTCATCCCCTCTCCTTGTTGTCTTGAATGCTTGCATAAATGGCTTATGTGGGTAGCATGTTTGCTTAGCTTGTTTTAGCTCAATTTCAACAAGTATTTGGTGTTATTTTGCCATGTTTTACCTCTGTCTAAGGTTGGTTTAATGGCCTCTTACACGCTCCATGTACTTCCCTTGCAATCCCCTTATTTGCCTTAATAAGCATCATGTTGTAACATGTCATTCTAGCATGATTTTGGCTCAACTCCATGAAGCTTTTAGCCTTGTTGTGACATGTTTAAGCTCTGTTTGGTATTGTTTTGATCATATATGCCATGCTTTGTATAGCCATAAGGCATTCTAGCTTGTTAGCTTCGAGTGTTCAAGTCACTAACATGCTTTACTTGGCTCATTTCAATGATTTGGCATCACTTGTTATGTTATTTCAGTCCATATAGTATACTCATATACTTACATTTGTCACTCCTTTAATGTTTTAAAGAGTTGATGTTTTATGCCTCATGAATGGGTCATTGTGTATGCCTCCATACTTAGGTCATTTGGATGCCATCTAAGTGGGTTTTTGGTCTTGTTTTACCATCCCATAACTCTGTTTTTATTAGTTTATGTCATGCCATGTTTGGTTTTGATAGGTGTAGTGTAACACCTCTTTTGTAGCCTTGCATTCCTCATGCCTTTGGCCCTTTGTTCTAGTTTGTTTTGGCTTTGGTCCTTGCATATTTTAGGCTCGTTTGGACCTGCCTTAGGACTGTTTTAGGTCCTCTTAGCCCTTTGGGGCTTTCTTTGTATAGCCATGGTTTGAACCCTTTGGCTAGCTTCAAGCTTTAAGCTTTCTTGCATGCTTTGCTTGTGTATTTTGGCTGATTTGACATCATCCCTTGTGTATGCCTAGGCAGTTTTATTTCTTTAAAACTTGTACTCTTTGTAAAAACAAACCATGATTGGAATGAAAACAACTTTTTGATTAAAAAGTGTTGCATTTTATATTCTGAGCATCACATTGCACCATTTTACACAAAAGCGGGATTAATGAAAATTGAATATTGTACATTGTCTTGACAATTGCTTATTCAGGTAGTGAAGCAACCAAAACATAACAAACAGAGTAAAACAACTCAAAGAACAATTAGTGCAACAACAAAACAACAACTCGATAAATGAAACAAATACAACTCGATAAGAAAATTGCAACAACTCGATAAACAAATTGAAACAACTCGGGAATGACTCAACAAAACTATTAAAACAAAACAGCGGAACGCATCCAGAGTAAAACAAAACAGGTTTTCAGCATTCTCAACATACAAAGAGACCAAGGCAAATCTGCTGGGGACAAATAGTGGCCATTGGCCACTTAGTGGTGATTGTCGGCCACTAAAGTGGCCGATTGGCCACAAAAGGTGGCCGGTCGGCTACCTGAACTGGCCGGTCGGCCAGTAATGTACGGAGTCTCCAGATTGTTGCGACCTGTCTTCCACTCAGTGCCTTATCTCCTACAAAAGTTAGGACTTCATGGTTTCTTCATTCTAGCTCTGTTTTTGCTTCAAATGGAGCCCTTTTTCACTAAAAAAACTCTCTGATTGGATTGCGAACTTAGATGGCTCGGAAAAACTGAATTTTCGGGGTTTCGGGATAAATGCACTATTCCCACTAAGCCGTACTCCGCTGTGTTTTCCATTCCTCCATGCCACGACTAGATGTTGGAACCCGGTTACACATGTTTTTAGCTTTGGGGGACAAAAGATATGCCCCACAATCGAAGAATTCCAAACTTTGATGGAATCTCGGCGCGACTAGGAAATCTTGCACCAGTCTCGTTTTGGTCACATCCAAGCTTTAGGACGGATGTGTGGGCTCACTTTACATGATGCTCGATCTTTAGTTCACAACGGAGAACTTGACATTCCCAGCTTGTTTCATCGATTTTCTCATTCCCAGCTTGACATTCCCAGCCTTTTTTCCAACTTTAATTTAATGAAAAATGAGTGAAACCTCCTTTTTGGAGGATCTCCACAATCCCTAAAGTGATTCACATCATTCATGATGTGTGGGGGCCACTCATGTATGTGTGGGATCCACATCATGAGTGGTGTAGATCACTTTTAAAATTGTAGGGGCCCTCCAAAAAGAGGTCTCTATCATTGTTGTAATTTAATATATAGTGTTAACGCCAAACCATTGGTGGAGTTGGATGTGTTTACAGTGTAAATAGAGATATAAGAAAAATCAAAAAAATTACTTAAATTGTTTGAATCGGATTAAATCGGTTATATTTGGTCTATTTTTTAATAAGAATTGGTCTGTGCAATTTTTAAATTTGATTTTTTTTATTGTCGGTTCGGTATCGATTCAAGTATCTTATGCATCGAATTAAACCGAAACCGACCACTTCAATATATATTGTATATATATATATATATATAATCTAATAGTATAATGACATTAATAAGTATAATAAATTATTAATATTAATTAATTAACCTTATCATTTTTATATCTAAGTTTGTAAACTCTTATTGGTGCATGTAGCACCACCGTATATATAATCTTAGCTTTAACTTATCATTCTTGAAACCTTAGTATTTTTTAATTTTTTTTTTTTGTTTGTTTCTATTTTTGTTAATGTAGGAATTGAAAAGTATTTATTAAATGAATGGATTATATATGTTTGCAATAGGGGATAAATAACTAATTTAATTTTTTATATAAAGTAGTGATTATATTTAAAAGTGGTTCAAGTTTGAAAGATTCTAAACCGATTAAACTACATTCAATCAAATTATTTTAATTTATTTGATTCAATGTGATTTGATGAAAGAAGTGGTCTATATCGATATTTAAAATAATAAAACTGATATTATCAGTTCCATATAATTTTTTACTGAAATATCACCTGTACTGAATCGATTACAACCTAGGTGTAAATTACAAACTGTTGTCATGAGGAGATGACAGTTGCCATGTGTGAATGTCAAAAGGTGCCTATGGTGTCTTTATATTTACACTAGAACTAGTTTTCCACAAGTGCTACGCACGGGTTTTGCTAGAGAGTGTGGTCTTTTTTTGTTTTTTTTTTTTTTTTTTTTTTTTTTTTTTTTTTTTTTTAAGAAAACACAATTCAAAAGGTGTTGTTTATAAATTTTTTAAATGCATTTTTTTTATAAAATTTTTTTTAATGATTTTTAAAAATTTTAAAAAAAGAATTTATTAATGAAAATTTTCTAATTTTAATTAAATTTTTTTATCACAAGTCATTTCAATTAAAGTTAGCCAAACAGCACTTATAAGAAGATTAGCAAGAAGTTTATTCCAAACTAAGGAAAAATCCTAATTCAAAAAACAAAGAAAAAAATCTTAAATGAAACACCAAGGAGAAGCTATATATATTTATTAAGACATAAAATTCATTCTGCGAAGCAGAAGTCGATAATAAGAGTTCGACAATAGAATATGTCTGAGATAAATACATAACTTACATCTATCTGTGTGGGTAAGTTACAATCACAGCAAAAAGACAGAAAAACACAAATCCTCAAACCCAAAACGCCTAGGCAGTGGTGGCGGTGGAAGGCAACATATTTGGTTGATGGAAGGTAGCAAAACCAACGGTGGACAGGCAATTGACCCGAAAACGAGAGTGTTAAGAAGGTCCTAAGCGAGTATCATACATCTCCCAACTTATGACCTACCATACGATCTGTTATATAAATGGGTAAATGACGTATACGTGTCGGATGAACCAAATTTTCACTATATTTTATTTTTCCATTAGAAGGGGCTCGTACATGTTTAGAGTTGATTCGATGAATCAAAAGAGTTCCAGGCTTACCTAATTGATAGAAGAAGAGGTAGAAGGCAACAGATCTAATTGATGATGGTGGCACCGGAGAGAGGTGGAGGAAGAGAGAGAAAGCGAATCCGGTGAAAGCCATAAATGCAGTAAGGAGGAGGGGAGAGAAAAGATTTTTATTCTGATATCATTAATTGTATTTTCTAAGTTTTTCATAAAAAAAAATTGCATGTCATAATTTAATTCGTAAAAATTAAAGAATAAATTATAAAAATTATATTTATGATAAAATATAAACACATTTCGTTTTATAAATTTCGTAATTTTAATTTACCATATGATAGTAGTAAATTAAATTTGTCAATATACTAATTTTTTTCTTATTTTGTAAATCCTAAAAATTTATTTACTCAAAATTGTAAATTGTCATATGTCATAACTTTTACATGAAAATATATTAAGATTGACTTGCCATGTTGGACTAAACATTAAAAGTGATTTAGAAGCTAATCGACTCAATATTTATACTAATGTGACTTTCACCTAATCATTAAAAATTATTTTTATTGATTCGTAACTGGCATGAGTTTTGGAGATTCCAATATTGGATAAAATATTAAAAATTAGCCCAGAAAATCTATTTCAAGTTGATTTTTTTTTTTTCCCCCAATAATTCTTGGTTTAAGCTATAACACATTATATTTTAATAACTCAATATCGCAAACAAAAAAATAATAATAATCTTACTATTTACAATACTTTTTATCAATCAATAAAAAAAATTATAAATATTAAGAGAATTACATTTGAACAAATTCTAACATAAAATTTTTATTTTAAAACTTTAAGACCGACATATTTTCTTTCACTCCATAACTAATTTTTGAGATAGCAATTAAAATAAATTTCAATCATTATTATATGGAGAGGCATGTGTAATAAAAACTTATAATACACAATTTTAAAAAGTAATATTAACACAAAATTTTCAATATGGAAAATATGTACCCAACTTTATGTTATGTTTGATTCATGGATTTGGATAGAAATTTGGAATGAAAAAAGAAAAAGATAGGGGAAATGTGAATGAAATATAATTTCATTTTTACCTAATTTTATGCACCTTTTCATTTTTCCTTTCAAAATTTCTATCCAAAATCATGAACCAAACACATTATTAATGTTTGAAAAGAGTTTTGAATCCTTTATTGTATTGATATACACTATCTAAAAGAAAGAAAAAAAAACTATATAATATTTGGTCAGAGAAGCAAATTCTTAAAATAGATTATCCATCACATTATAAAGGAATAAAAGATAGCTAATAAAAGACTTTTTAAATATTTAAAAAATTAAACATCAAGAGAAATAAACTATGGAAGATGTAAATTGATTCCTATATTTTAGAGGTACAAAAATCTAAATTTTAAAACTAATCCTTTTCAAATTCCTAAATTTAAATTTTTCAGTAGATTAATTAACTTCTTTTTTTAAAATATGTAAATCAAGGCATAATAAGAATTTATTTTTTTTAATGATTCAATAAAAACTATAAGATTTTTAGAAAAAAAAAATTATAAAACTGATTAGTTAAATTTTCTTTTTAAATTTATAAATTTAAAGTTATAAATAGATTAATTAGATTTCTTTTCTGAAATGTGTAAATTAAGGTATAATAAAAAAATTTGTAAATAATTCAATAAAAGCTGAAAGATTTTTGTTTTTAATTTTAAAACTAATTAGTTAACTTTCTTTTTTAAAATTTAAAATTTATATTTATAATTTCTAAATTTATATTTATAAATAGATTAATTAACTTTCCTTTTGAAATGTATAAATCAATGCATAATAAGAATTTTTTATTATTATTATTTACTAGTTGATTAGTTAATTTTTCTTTTCAAATTTCTAAATCGATTAATTAACTTTTCTTTTGAAATGTGTAAATCAAAGTATAATAAGATTTTTTTAATAATTCAATAAAAATTAATTAATAGAAGATTTTTTAATTATTTAAAAAATTAAAATTCTAGAAAAATAGTACGAAAGTTTTGAATTTTATAAGACACTTCTCATTAGATATTTTATTTTACTTAATTTAAAGTATAAATGATATGATTGGTGCTTGGGCTTAGCGTATCTTTATTGAGAATTGAACTGCTTATGGTGGGCCTAATATGTTGGCCACTAAATGGGTTTCTAACCTGATTCTTCTGAGTAATTCTATTTGTACTAAAATAATAATTTAGTATATTTAATTAGAATTTTTAAATTTTAATTTTTATTGTATAACTAACAGCTTTTAATACACCACAAGATCATTATGAATGACTTATAATATCATTTGAATTAAAAAAATATGCTTCAAATATTCTAAAAAAAATGAATAATATTTTTGAAAAACTAAATAACATTTGTCTTATATATATCAATCACCTAACTCTAAACAATACAAAGACAAAAGACGAAAATAATACATAAAAAACACACACACACGTGTGTGTATATATATATACTAGCGGTTGGGCACACACGATGTGTGTGCAAATTAAATAAAGAGGAATAAAAGAAAATAATAATGAAATTAATATTATAATGTGTACTTAGCTTAAGTGGTATGAGTCTTCATACTTAAACCCATGGTCATGGGTTCAAAGCTTCAGGACACCATATTATGTGTTCACTTTATAATAGTATATAAAATATATATATATATATATATATATGCAAAGAATGGTTAAGCTGTAATTAACCAAATAAAGAAACATTTGGGTGCCTACATGGTCTTCCAATACACAACAAACAACTAGAGGACCATTGTCAACTCCAACTCTACGCACAAAAATTAGAAAAACCTAATTTTATAATCTAGCCATGCATCAAAATTAACATGGTAAGAAATATATACTCATATTTACATAAAAAGTAAAAATTCTCAAATTTGATTGTTTGAGATGTCCCAAATAAGTGTACTTTTTGACTTTTTATGAAATATGAGTTGGGTTTGAAGTGATATGGTAGATAAATGATATGCTTTAAATAGAATAATGACTTTTTAATTTTTTAACTTTTTTTCGAAGATGTCAAACCAAGCCTTAGGCCAAGTTTGGGATCTACTAAATAATACAAAAAGTCAAAAAGTCACTATCTTATTTAAGTCACATCATCTTATTTAAATCACATCACTTTTCTAACACAAAAAATCCAACCCAAACCCAACCCATATAAATCAATAAATTAAAAAATACACTTTTTTAAAACATTCTAAACCAACCCTTAATATTCAAAATACGTACCCGCCCATCTTCGTGCATTGAAGTCAACAAAATACTGAAATCAACACATTCACACACAAACGGATGAAACACACATGCGTATACACACAATAAACACTGATACCCCAACACACAAAACAACACACAAAACAAACCCTAACAAAAAGCTAACAAAAAAAATCGTACAAAAAGCTGAACAATAAATCCTTTGTTTATATATATATATATATATTTTTTCAAACATGAAACATCAAATATATAAATTTTCAAACATATTATATAAGAAACATAAAAAAATCGTACAAAAATTTACAAATATTCACATAAAAAAAACACAGAATAAATTTAAGATTACTTGATCGTTACTTTCAACAAATTTGCCAAATATGTTTGCGTTTTAGCTTCAATAACTTGTTACTGGTTCGATTCTCCAAAATCTTTTCAAACCCTAACCCTCCATATCTCTCTCTCTCTCTTTAGTTTGTAATCAAGCAATTGAAAGGACTACAGCAGCTAGGTGCTATAAATATTTAAGGGTATTTTCATCTTTTCATCACTTCTATAACGTGCCATCACTTTTGCACATCACTCCAAACTACGGAGGGTTTATGAGTACAATTATAAATCCTAAGGGATAATGTGTTACCGCGTGAAATCACATGGGGTAAAGTATAATTGACCCAAATTTTTAATTTTAAGTGATAGTTATATGTGTATTAGCAGATGCCCTCAATAGTTATATATGTTGGCACACGCGATATGTCTGTAATTTAAATAAGTAAAAATAAAACAAAAAATATATTACATATTGTGTGCTACTCAAATAATAAGGGTGTTCTTTATTAGAGAAGCTAAGGTTTCAAGACATTGCCATGGGTGTTCACTTTATACATAAAATAGATATATAACCTTTAATAAGACTAATATAAAAATCATAATTTCAAAGTTTGACAATTCAAAATATCAACGAACATAAACCGATGAAAAATTCTATGGAGTATATACTATATGCAATATTGGTTACGATCTTTATGGTTTTTTATTATGACATATTATAGTGTTAATTATAATTCATTCTGATATTTTTTATGATATTATTTTTGTTATGATCCACAAGCTCTTTAGTTATACGGTATTTGATTATAACTCTTTTTTTTATTTTTAATTATGAATCCTCTAAGATTCAGTTATGACATTTGTGGTAATCAAACTTACAAATATCATAACTTGTATATAGTAATATTATCCTAAACCAATATAACCTGTAGTAGGACTAATTAAAAAATCATAATTTTAAAATAATGATAGTAAAATTTTAATATTTTGAATTGAAATTTTATGTTTCTTTTTTTTTTTTTTTTTTTTTGAGGTGTTCCTTTAACAATCAAACTTTTGTAGTTAGTTCAAAATTAATGTATACTTTTTATTTTTATAGAAATATTTACATATAGCTTAAAATAATAAAATAAATTGATTTTATTTTGTAACAACATGTGTATTTAAAAAAAAAAATTAAAAAAAAATTCTCTGTGCTGAACAAAATGAAAAAAAAGTGATGAACGGTCGGATCATCCAACAGAAGCCTCAATCAAACTAATCTGTAATAGCAACAGCCGCCGCAATAGTGATCGAGAGTCTATGATCGTGCGAGACAATTTAATTTCATACGCCGCGCACTACAAATTCCGGCTTCTCGAAGAACCTTAGGTTTTGTTTGATTTGGGTCCCAAATCATGATTTCACCCTCATATTTAAATTCTGTGTGTGATTATAGTTTTTAAAATATGATTTCAAATCACATATCAAAACATATTTGGTAAATTAGAGAATTTTTAAATTTTTTTGACTATCCGGTCATCCGCCCAGACATTCTCCCAGATAATTTTTAAATTTTTAGGTTTATCCGGTCATCCTATCAGATATCCTCCCAAACATCGGGCCGGTCATCCGACCGGTTCACCAGAACAATATTTTTTTTTTTTGGCAATTTCCACCTGTTATTTGAAAAAAATATGTATTATATTTGTTTTTGATATTTTTAAATATAAAAATTATTTTTTTAAAATCAAAATGACAAATTATTTGGCCATTTGTTTAAAATTTGTTAGAAATGGTTGGGAAAAATTCTGGAAAAAGAGAATTTTTTCTTAACTTTGATCTATTTTTTAGGTAGGACCCATACGCCAAATTTGACGGGTCTAAGTGATAACGTGTTCTATGCTGCGTTGTGATTCACATGGTATATTTTGTTACTCAAAACCATTATCGAATGCATGAAAAATTGAAGTCAAAGCGTGCTTCAAGGAAATAGAGTTTTGGGGGAAAATCCTTAAAGGTTTGAAAATTGACTTGTCCTACATTTATTTTGTGAAAAGTTTTGAATGGGTTTATAAGGCATGTGATTGGAACTTGGGATGTACCCCAATGGCCAAATTGGGCTAGACTCATTGGATCCAAAAATCACCACACGTGCACTGCCATCCAGTCGGCCTGGGCCTAGGCTTCGACGCGGGTGCGTGGTGTGAGGTTGGGTTGGGCTTGTCCAGCCCAATACTAATTTTCTTGGGCCAAAAACATTTTAATTTTATTTTATTTTTTGAAATAAAATCTGTCCAATAAATTCGAAATTAATTCCGAATTTCTATCCAAGTTAATTTCAATTTTTGAAATTCAAAACAGTTTGCCCTTTGTCTAACAGATCCGAATCTGTTACAAACCCAGAATCGGTTTTGTTCAAAATTCAAACCCACACAGATTCATATCTGTTTGAATTCAAGCCCAAACAGTACCAATTTCAAACCAACAGGTTCAGTACCTATTTAATTCAAAATTAAAAGGTGTCACTACATCTATAAATAGACTAGCCCTCATTTGATGAAAAAATTTACTATTTTCGTCCCAAATAATTCTGCTATTATTCTCTTTATATTGTTGCATTAGTTTTTTGTGAGAAATAGTATATACACTTAGTGTGTTCGTTGTACGAATAAATTGTAGTGCTGCATTTCTTCGTTGTTGATCATTTCATCCTGAAAGATAAACGTCCACGTTCAGAAAGTACCGTGAAGATAACGAATCTGTCTTAAAGAAACAGTGTCGAACACTGGACTTGATCTGAATATTATTCAAGAAATTAATCAAGTAAGTTGGTTATTTATTTTTTGTTTATTTTATTTTATTTAAATCAAATTTTGATTTTGTTTTTGTAACAAAATAAAAATCTGTTTTTAATTTTTTTATTTTATTTTTCTGGTTTGATTTTTGTAATCAAACGAATTCTCTCATTTATTTTATTTCTTATATATTCTGTTTGTTGTTAATTACACAACAGAAATTATTTTTCAAATACAGTGAAAATTATTCAATAATATTAACCAAAAAAAATTCAATAAAAATTAATTTGTCCCAGTAATTTTTAAAAAATAAAAAAATATTTTTAAACAAAACTATTAAAAAAAATGTCAACCAAATATACAATCAAAAGTAATTTTAAAGGACTAGCTAAATATTTTTTTAACCAAAAATAATATATATATATATATATTTAATATTTTAAATAAAAAAATAATTTCAGAATTTTTTGATTTTTTTAAATAAAAAATAATTATTTTTTTAAATTGAATTTTAAAAAGAGTTTTTTAATAGAATTTTCAATATAGTTTTGAGTTGTGTGTTTGATTATGAGTTATAAGTTTTTTAATTAAGTTTTGAAAATTTCAAAACTTATAACCAAACAGCTTGTCTTATTTCAAAACTCATTTCAAAAATTTAAAATTCAATTCAAAACATTTTTCAAAACTTATAATCAAACAAATTTTTTCTTTTCAAATCATGATTCAATAAATAACAAATTCAAAATCCAATTTCATTCTGAAATCATTATTTTAAAATTAAACCAAATGCAACCTTACACACCGCTTGAATGGTGAAGTAAGGTGAGAAAAATAAATTATTTGTGACTTCTTACTTTAAGTAACGAGGGGGGGGTGAATGATGGATAAAGTAAATAAAAGAAAGAAAAGAAAAGAAAGTATTAAGGTTGTGTTTGGTTAACGTATCTAAAATTAATTTCACCCTTACATTCTAATGTTATATTTGCAACCTTACACACCGCTTGAATGGTGAAGTAAGGTGAGAAAAATAAATTATTTGTGACTTCTTACTTTAAGTAACCGGGGCGGGAGGGGGGGTGAATGATGGATAAAGTAAATAAAAGAAAGAAAAGAAAAGAAAGTATTAAGGTTGTGTTTGGTTTACGTATCTAAAATTAATTTCACCCTTACATTCTAATGTTATATTTGGTTTGAGTTTTCAAATTGTAATTTCAAATCAATTTCAAAACAGATTTTGAAAGCATGATTGGTAAACCAAACAGTTTTGAAATTTTGATCTACCTGATCGTCCACCTGGACATCCTCCTAGATGTCCGACTGGTTGACTGGATTAGTACATTTTTTTTTCAATAGCCAATCACTACCTATTATTTGGGAAAAAAAATATATATTTGTTTTTAATATTTTTTAAATATAGATACTATTTTTTTAGACCAAAATGACAAATTATTTTTTTGAATTGAATTTTAAAAAGAGTTTGGTTATGAATTTTGAATAGAATTTTCAATAGAGTTTTGAGTTGTGTATTTGGTTATGAGTTATAAGTTTTTCAATTAAGTTTTGAAAACGTTTTTCAAAACTCATAATTAAATAAATTTTTTCATTTTATATGTAATATCAAAAATTTAAAATATAATTTTAAATTCTATTTAAAACTCATAACTAAATAAATTTTCTCTTTTTAAATCATAATTCTAAAACTCACAAACTCAAAATACAACTCTATTATCAAATTATAATTCTAAAACTCTACCAAACGTTACCTTATATTTTATTTTATTAAAATAACTATCTATATTAATAAATTATGTTTTTTTATAAAAAAATTTTGATACTCTAAAAAACTTTCATTAAACTGAATTTCTTACTTATCAAATCTCACCATTTTTTTATGAGAAATAAAACATCTGTTGATAATCTTTTGTCACCATCTCCAATCATTTTTTATTATGGAGTGTTTTGAAAAGTTGATAAAAAATTAGGCTGTGTTTGGTTGTGATTTCAAATCACAATTCTACATCTTAATTCAAGCATTGTGTTTGGTTGTGATTCTCAAATGCTGTTTTGAGAACTCTGCACAGAACATCTGTGTTACTCTGCAATATCAGACGTATTGTTCCTTCTTTTTTTTTTTTAAATTTATGCCTTGGGGATGTCCACCTGGAAGACCACCCGGATGTCCTTGGGGACGTCCACCCGGATGTCCTCTGAATTCCAGATTTTTTTTTTTTTTTTTTTTTTTTGCAATTGATTTACATAATCGGGAAAAATATTTTCTGAAATTTTTAAAATTTTTTATGTGCTTTAAAATTATTTTGAGTTGTATGTTTAGTTATGAGTTGTAAATTTTTGTATCACATATCAATTGTCACATCAACAATTTCCCACTCAAATCAAACCTCTTTTTCAAAATTATTTTCAAAACTCTTTACCAAACAAATTTTCTACACTCAAATCATAATTCTACAACACACAAACTCAAAATACAACTCATACTCTCAAATCACACTTACAAAACACAACCAAACGCAGGCTTAATTTTTTTGACTTTTTTTAACTTATTTTATCTTTTTATAAATAAAATATATGAAAGATAATGTGACTCAAAATAAAAAAAAAAATAAAAATTAATTTTTTACCAATTTTCCAAAACATTCCTATATTAAACCTAGCTAACCATCTAAAGTAAGGGAAGGAATCTTTTCTTTTCTCGCCTTCCAAGCTACTGTACAACCGTTTACAAGTAGAGGTGTTTAGGAATAAGATTGGGGGCTATTCCTAAAATAAGTTAAAATAGTAATTTATTTTTTAAATTAGGCCTAATTTAGACGGAATTTTCAAAATAACTTAAAGCATTATTATAAATTATGCTTTCACCATATTTCAGGCCCAATCGTGAAAATTTGATAAAATCGTAAAAGCGTTGTTCTAAATCACGCTTTTAATTAAGAAAGCGTGGTTATAAACCAAGTTTTTAAAGAAATCTGTTTTTGTAAAGAATGCGTTGTTTCTAACCACGCTTTTAAATAAAACTATTTTGTAACCAAAATATGGGATAATTAGGGAGGTAGTTCAAATGGTAGTGTGTTCATTTCCATGGGAGAGTTACGAGTTCAATCCCTCACATCTCCAAACTTTTACTTTTTTCAATTCAATTTTTTTTTTCCTTCCACTTACTCTATACTTTATATATTTATTATGTAATTTTTTTTTATCAAAAAAAAGTAAAACATTTGTTTACTTAACTAATATTTATAATAAAAATTATATTTAAAATAAAAAATAAAATTTTGAAAATTTTTAATATTTAAAATATTAAAAAAATAGAAAAATTTACCCATAAGTCCTAGTTTCTGAAAAGTTAAACCATTTAGTCCTAAAAGTTTTCTTATGCTCCATTTAGTCCCATTTGCACATCAATCTAATGTTTGAAACATTAACCTGATGTTCGAAATTTAATGTTCGAAACATTAATCTGATGTTCGAAATCTAATGTTCGAAACATTAATCTGATGTTTGAAACATTGTAATGGGACCTTTCAGTCTACAAGAAAACTTTTAGGACTAAACAGTGTATAAGTTATTAATTTGGGATTTATTGGTGCATCCCCCTAAAAAATATAACACGTAAATGTATAAAATATAATGCACATTAAAATAAATAAATAAATATTTATGTGTTGTATTTTTTTAATATTTTAAATATTAAAAAAAATTTATTTTATTTTAAATATATAATTTTTATTATAAATATTTTATTTTATTTTATTTTATAAATATATTTTTAAATATTTTAATTTTTTTGTTATGTGTTTGGTTATAATTTCGTAACAAAATTAAAATATATTTTACGATTTGGTTACGATCGTAACAAAATATAACAAAATTTATATTTTAAATCGTAATTAAAAATTAAATATTTTAATTTTTTTGTTATGTGTTTTGTTTTAAATTAATATTTTATTTTATTTTGTTTTAAGTGTTGTTAAAATTTTTTAAATAAAAAAATAATTACAATAATCTCCCCTACTTTACTTGACATTATGCAGATACCCCCCTTCTATCAAATTGGAACTAACGGGGTTAACTTTTCTGTAATAAATGACCTTATTGCCCTTCCTTTAAAATATTAAAAAATATTTTTGGATTGGAGGACATGTTTGGAAGAAACGAAAAGCGTTTGAAACTACATTTTTGGATTTATTTTTTTTTAAATATTAAAAAATATTTAAGAAAATTTTATTTTTTTTATTTTAAGTATATAATTTTTTTTATTTTAAATATTTTATTTTATTTTGTATATATTTTAATTTTTTAAATTTTAATATTTTAAACAAAAAGCACATTTCCATACTCATATCATAACCAAACACATAACTCAAAACTCAATAAAAAAATTATTTTCAAACCTCATAACCAAACACATAATTCGAAATTCCACACTACTTTCAAAACTCTACACTCAAATCGTAACCAAACATATTACAAAAAAATTAAAATATTTAAAAATATATTTATAAAATAAAATAAAATATTTATAATAAAAATTATATATTTAAAATAAAAAAATAAATTTTTTAATATTTAAAATATTAAAAAAATACAACACATAAATATTTATTTATTTATTTTAATGTGCATTATATTTCATACATTTATGTGTTATGTTTTTTTTAATATTTTAAATATTAAAAAATTTATAAATTTTTTTTTTATTTTAAATATAATTTTTATTATAAATATTAGTTAACCAAACAAATGTTTTTTGATAAAAAAAAATTACATAAATATATAAAGAATACAGTAAGTGGAAGGGGAAAAAAAAAATTTGAATTGAATTTGAAAAGAACAATAGTTTTGAGATGTGAGGGATTGAACCCCATGGGAAAGGAGCACACTACCATTTAAGCTATCTCCCTACTTGTCTTATATTTTGGTTGTAAAACAATTTTATTTAATATTTTGGTTGTAAAACAATTTTATTTAATATTTTGGTTGTAAAACAATTTTATTTAAAAATGTGGTTTCTAACCACGCTAAATAGATTTTTTTAAAAGCGTGATTTGTAATCACGTTTTACGTGATTTGTAATAACGTTTTAACTTTTTTTAGAAATTTCGTCCAAACTAGACCTAGTTTGGAAAATAAGTTGCTATTTTAGCTTATTTTGGGAAAAGCCCCATAGGATTGAGCTAAAATAATTTATTAAAAGACAAAATAGATTAAAATAATTAATAAGATAAAATATTACATCTAATTTATAATTATTTTAATTTTTCTCTCATAATTATCAAATCAACTAAAAAAAGTCAACTAACTTTTCAAATATAACTATTTAAACCCGTTTAAGGTTTTATTTATTAATTATATATTTTAATTAAAAAAAAGTTAAACAGTCATTATAAATTATCACATTATTCTTTCTATTTTTTTGTATATCTCTTTATAAAAAATTAAAAAATTATTAAAATAACCTATTCCGGACCTAAAATAATGAAATAGTGAACTCTTTCTACTTTTTTTTATAAAAAATTAAAAAATTACTAAAATAAACTAGGCCTAAAATAATAAAATAATGAACCTAACTTCCCAAACAGCGCCCTATGTAATTTGTAAACTAAAAAATTCCCCCGAAAAATTCCCCCTCTCCTTCTTTTTCGGTGTTCTTCGAATTCGAATCCCCACCATCACCATCTTAGAGAGAGCGAGAGAGAGAGAATGGAAAAGGAGGCCATGGAAGCTGTTCTGTTACTATTCTTATCTGCAGTGTTAGTAAACTCAAACGCCCAAGAACAACCTTTCGACGTTCGTCAACATCTCTCTACTGTGACGAGGTTTTCTCTCTCTTAATTGTCTTCTCCATAATCCAACACTCAAATCAAGTTTTAGGGCTTGGTCTCGGAAGCAATTTAATGGATCATAAACCATATCTCTGAGACTGTGTTACTGTGTGTATATATCTATTCTATCAATTGCTATCCATTGTATTTTATAAAACACACAATTTTGAACTGTTTTGAAGCTTTGTCATTTTTTTTTTATTTTTTATTTCCTTTCAAGAATGATCATATTGTAATTAGTCTAGTAAATAAGAGTAACTGTAACTATTAAGATATATTTATATACATACTAAGTTGTGGTACACACAATTACCTCAAATTTGACAATTGAAACCAAAACTTCAAATTAAAATCATAAAATGGTTACTTTAATTCTTGGTGCCCAAAGGAATAGAGAATAGACTATTGCCAGAGAGAGAGAGAGAAGAGGGGGGGGGGGGGGCAACAAATGATGTTAAACATGAAATCAAACACACCCATATATGTACAATACACCAGAGAGGGAGAAAACAACATGTGAGCTATGTTACAGGGACTCGGGTACAGAGTGTTGGGTGTGGGTATGTATCCAAGTGTGAGACCTTCATAAACTTAAATATTAGGATCTTGGATACATATCCAAAATTGGATATGGGTATGGAGACACGTCATATATACATATATATTGCATATTATGTAATATTCTCTTATGAGATATTGTAAATTATGTAGAATTATACTAGAAATTAAATAGAATTCAAGAAAATTTTGAAAATTTCTAACTCTAATACATAATATTGCTTAACTACAAAATGTGAGTTTCTTCTTCCTATATTGTAACAAATTAAAAGATCCTAGTGTCTACAGGTGTCGGACACATATTCCACACCCTTACCCTTGTCATATCTGGTAGACACGAGTACTTTTGGGGAAATAGAAGAGTCCATGTAACACAACCTATGACTTGGATTGTCACCAAGACACCAAGGGAGGAACGAATGCAATCATTAGGTGGGGTTGGGAATCCTGATAGATTAAGTAGAAATTGATTTTGAATGTGTGGATTTTGCAATTTTGCCTTGACAGTTAAGACTAACAAGAGTTTTTTCAACTGGTAAATTTTTGTTGGATAATTTTGGAATTCAAAAAGGGGTTTCACGTTTTCACTTTGTTGTTCACACCAAATTGAGTTGTTAGCTTTATATAATATAATATAGTATTGATGTAACAATGTTTGTATGTAATTACATGACCTTGTAGTTTTACTGTCAGCCTGGTCATTGAAAGTTTGAGAAACAAAATTTCATAGATAGAAGCGTTGTTGTCAAATCGTAAATCGAATCATAAATCGTTTTCTTAATATAGTGAATCGTAAGATTCACTTTTTTAGCCTAATACATAATTTTATATTTGTCTATACATATAAAAATACACAAAGAGTTTTAAAAGTTTAAAAAAAAAAAAAAACCAATATAACTAAATTGCATATATGTGAATGCATATAAAACTATGTATATCAATATAATTAGTTGATCTATCTCTCTTTTCCTTTTTCTTTTTCACAGATTATACAAGCAGCTTGTAGTGAATCGTAGCAAATTGTAGTAAATCGCAATAAACTAGTGAATCATAGTTGAATTGAACAATTCACTTAATGTAAGATTCAATAGCACGAATTGAATCATTTTAGTTGAAACTCTTATTGAATTGTAAATCGCAAAATTCTAACAACCATGAATCGAGGCCAGATATTATAGGGTAATATTATGTGTTTATATATATAATATAATTATAATTATGTGTGTGTACGAATCTGCATAGCCTTGTAGTTTTGACCTTATTTGCATAACCTTGTAGTTTTTACCCTTTGTCTGGTTGCCGAAAGCTTGAGAAACAAAATTTAACATTTTTCGTTTGACTACTAAAGCAAAATGAATAATTTGAAAGTTGAATATGGTGGAGTAGAGGCTTTTGTTTTCTCGGTCCCAAATAACAAAGTTTTTCAATAGAAAAACAACCTCATCATTTTCAATTTAACTCAATCATTCTATTTTATTTAGCAAAAGAAAATGAAAAATATCTCTTCCTTGTTGTATTTGTTTTCTAGCAGCTATTGTCTTCAACTTGTGGGAAGCCGGCATGTTGTTTTTAGAAGAAAACATTGCTCAAGTATATATTTGTTTTCTCTGATTAATGGAATTGCTTGATTGATCACTTTCCTTTCCTTTTGTTTTGTTTTGTTTTTTTTTGTCTTTTTTTTCAATGTGCAGGTATGGTGCTGTGAAAGACATATCTGACAATTCGTTTGTACCTTCTAACATTGCAGACCAATGTACTCCTATTCATTTAAATCTTGTGGTAATTCTCACTTGCAAGTTCAAACCGCTAATGCAAATCAATTTATATGTTCATATATTTTCTCTATGTATATTTGGATCAATTGAAAAGTAGTTAGCACACCATTTATTAAATTATGTGAAGCAATAAGAAATTAGATTTTATAGTCTGGGACAAATTTTAATGTAGCAGTTTTGTGGGCATACTGATGTTGACATCAGAGGGTGTACTAAACAAACTTTTGATGTGCTTGATGCTTTGAGAATGTAGCGATCTCAGATAGTTATGTTGTGGGTAATTACATGATGTCTTAAATTTTTCATTCATAGGCCTTTTGGTTAATGCTCACAGCAGAGGGTGCATCAAACAAATTCTAGTTGAGGTTGATGCTTTGAAGATACTTGAGCTTAGCAAACACTTCAAAGAAGATGACATGTACTATCTGTGTTGGACACCAAGTTGAAAACTCCCCAATGCATGTTGAACATGCATCTAAACTTGTCCTACTATTTTAAAAAAATTTAGAACCAGACACATTTTTGATACTTGGGGGACAAGTGTCCATGGCTTGGACATATATGAAGGACATGTTAAGTTTTAAAAAATAGCTTGGGATCTGATGATTAAGATGAAAACAGGCGCATTCATAGGATCCAGGTTTTTTCTTCTTTTTTCTCCCCACAGTTCTTTACCTAAGGAGCACAGATATGGATTTGGATATGGGTACGGACACACGGGACACAGCTATTATTAAAAAATTAGGACATAGACACTGTGGAGATACGACAAAAGTATATATTTTTGTTTATTATTTGAATATAAATTTAGGATACATAGATATGAGAGGCATCGATAGATATGTGGGTGTATTTTATTTTTTTCTAGTTATTCCCTCTTTATTTCTATATATTTTACTTTGACCCCAAATCAATTTTTTTTTTTAATTATAAAAAATAAAGAGAAAACATACAAATGTATCATGAGGTGTGTCCAAATGTAGGACACGTGTGTCCATGAAGTGCCCGCCAGCGTGTCCTAGAAAAAAATAATAATTAAAAAAATTGACACGCCACGTGGACATGCGTGTCCCCATCATGTCGGACACAAACATGACACCCACCTTGGAGAGTCGGTGCTTCTTAGTTTTTTTCCAATACAAAGAATGTGGACGATTATTTTTTATTATTTTGATATAATAATTTAGATATTTTTGGAGTTGTCATTATTTTTATACATAGTCATTGGAATATATATTATTTGTCATGTTCATACTATGTTGTGTGTCCTGATATTTTTGAAAATTGTCGTGTCATCATATCCATATCACGTTGTATTCATGTCCTTCAGTTGTTCCATGCTTCTTAGAATTGAACTATGTCTTGCATCATTGAGATTATCAAGAACTGCATAATCTAGAGTTTTGGAATATCTGGTGAAGAATCTGCAGAAGACAACTAAGCAAGCTAATCCTAGAGTTTTGTGATCTCTGAACCATTCAGTTATAGATTTCTTCGTATGAATGCAGAGCTAAGTAAGCTAATCCTAATACACTGAGACTCATTCTAATTTCTCTGTGTTTGTTCACCTTTGATCACTTTCTTTAAGAGCTGTGTTTGTACATAGCATTGTAAGGGTTTTAAATTTGTTTCATATCGTTGAGCTAAGGGAGAATGACATACCTAAAAAAGAATCCAAAGGGAGCATACCATCCTTAACTGTGTCTAAGGTGATTCTTTTCCATAAATCTATTAGAGAGAAAGAAACTAATGCAAAGAACATACAGAATTCCTCAAAAAGGACAAAAAAGGGCAGAACAAATTTAGGGAAAAGAAAAGGAAAATGCAACCAGAAAAACTGAGGCAGCATAACAGTCCCAAATTCCTCTAGAGTTTGTTTCCCTTACATGTTAATATAGTACAGATATTTCCTTGTCTTCCTGACTTGAAAGGAAAACTTTATGTTCTGTTGGAGCTTATATGTTTGCTACTATTCAAAAGTACAAACAGGTTGTCTGTCAAATGTGTCATATGCTAAAATCATCTTCTTAGCTAGGATCTATGCTCTATACACTATTTAAAATATGTACATACATGTTCTGGACACTTGGAAATTGAGAATTAGCCACAAACTTTACAGGAAAGCTGAAAATTTTTGTGCGCTGTGTTTATGTGATTTGCAAAAACATCTTGTTGCTTGCATTTGCATTTTTTTATGGAAGTTCCTATGAAATCTTCCATTTTTGCCATTATAGTTTCTGTTATTTGGCTGAGTTTCTGCTTGCAATGCCCTGTTCATTTTGGTAAAAGTTTAACTTTTATAAGTGAAATTTTGGTATATCCCAGGCAAGGCATGGAACTCGTGCTCCTACCAAGAAAAGAATAAAAGAGTTGGACAATTTGGCCATTCGTCTGGAAGTACTTCTGCAAGATGCAAAAGAGCAGAAGTTGGATTTGCAAAAAGTTCCTGCCTGGTTTTGGGGTTGGAAATCTCCTTGGAAAGGGAAGCTCAGGGGTGGAGAATTAATTGGTGAAGGAGAAGATGAACTATATCAACTTGCAATCAGAATCAGAGAAAAGTTTTCACAACTGTTTAATGAGGATTACCACCCAGACATTTATGCAATAAAGGCAACCCAGGTTGGCCACATCATACTTTTCCTTTTATTCACTTATGCAAAGTGCTGGCTGCGTTGCTTTCGTGATGATACTTATATTGGAGGTTTGTGCCAATTGTTGCATCTACTGCCTCTATAGCATAAAATGCTGTTTGGCTCAAGTTTTATGTTACAAGGCAGTTGCATCACACTAACTGTGAAAATATATATTTTTTTAAGTTTTTCCTTGCTGTAGGAATTCATTAATGTTAGACATCTTTTCTTTTCCCATGAATTATGAATAGATTCCTCGGGCATCAGCTAGTGCTGTGGCATTTGGTATGGGTATGTTTAGTGGGAGAGGAAACCTTGGACCCGGGCATCATCGAGCTTTTGCAGTAACCAGTGAAAGCCGTGCAAGTGATAGATGGCTGAGATTCCATGATTGTTGTCAGAACTACAAGGTACACGTCTGGGCCTTCTTGCTATCAACATAGCTCATACCTAAACAATTGCACATTAATTGTTGTTTCAACTTTCATCCAATTAAGCACCATTCCATTGATTCCTAACTTCCTCCCCAAATCTCTTGAACTCCACTTTAGTTGCCAAAAGATTTCCTACAATGTAAATACAAGCATTAGCACACAATTAATATAATTGGAAGGAATTAATATCAAAAGAATGCAACATCTCCTATATTAATCAACATAATTATGCAATTTTAGGCATTCATCAGTAACCTATCTTGGATGAAATTACTTTTGCATTAATGAGGCATTATGAGCTGAATTTTAAAACACAGGATTCTTCTTTGTTTTTTATTGCTTAGATCTCTGAAAATGCAGGCCTTTAGGAAAAGTCAGGAGCCTGCTGTTCAAAAGCTTAAGGAACCTATCTTGGATGAAATTACCCATGCATTAGTGAGGCGTTACAAGCTGAATTTTACTAGACAAGATACGTCTTCTCTCTGGTTTTTGTGCAAAGAGGTGATTATTATTTGTCATGCCTTTTCTTTTCTTTTTGTCTCTCTCCAAAATTCTAAACAAATAATTCTAATCTATATGATTTCGTCCTTTGTAACTGTTCATTTGAATTTTAAATATGTCAGGAAGCATCTTTATTGAATATAACTGACCGAGCTTGTGCTTCGTTCACTCCATCTGAGGTACGTAGCTTTGCTGTTTATTTACCTGTTGTGGAATCTATTGTCCCCTCTGTTTCTGTGTCGGCTATCCACTAACCTGTGCAAATTGTGTTGTTGCCAGTACCATGGTTTGTTTCTTGCACAGTATACACTAACTTGCCCAATATATACATTTTTAGGTTGCTTTGCTGGAGTGGACTGATGATTTGGGACTGTTCATATTAAAGGGTTATGGCAATGCGTTAAACTACAGGATGGGAGTGCCATTGCTTGAAGATGTTGTTCAGTCCATGGAACAAGCTATTAAAGCCAAGGACGGTTAGTAAACCAAATTAATTCTGCTTTTGCAGTTTTGCTGTCTTACACCCTTGTGCTGTGTCCTTTTCTCACAGCACACAGTGGCTGAACGTTTTTGGCTGGAGGTCAGAGATGTTTAATAGAATAATATGGACAGGAATGACTTAATGGAATGATTTTATTTAGATTTCATTCTTTCCTCTTTATTATGCTAGTGCGAGGTGGGGTTTTTCTAGGTGGTTGGGCATGGACTACAATTGATTAGTTGGCTGATGCTGAACTCAGCTCCAATAACATAATCTTACTGGAAACTATGTGATGTCGTTCTAGGAAATTCAGCCCCTGGTCGTATAAGTGGGTCTCATTAGTTCATTAATTCTTTAATCTTGTTAATGATTTTTCACCGTCATTGTGGTTGTTTGCTATTAATGCTATTGCATCGGTTTCAAGACTCATCTGAAAAATTAAATGTCTCGTGAACTTAATTGGAAGTCTTCATGGCTAATGCTGGGAACAAAAGGAAAAGGAAAGCAAATGAATGTTTCACATAATAAAAAAGTGATGCAAATGATATATTACTTGTTCATAATCTACGCCTTCTGTTACTGTAGAAGAACATGCTCCTGGCAGTTACGAAAAGGCAAGACTGCGATTCGCTCATGCAGAGACTCTGGTTCCATTCTCATGTCTGCTTGGGCTCTTTCTTGAAGGATCTGGTGAATACTTTCATTCTCATATTTGATTCTCTATCTATTATATGATGGTTACATGTATGCATTTCTTTTCTTTTTTGTCATTTTATGGAGTTTGAAGGGTTTTTTGTTTTTGGGGCGAGGGGTGGCGATCTGGAGGAAATCTTGATCATCCAAAATGTGTTTCTACTTCTTCCGTATGACTTGTGCTCGTGTTGTGTCCTCACTAGGAATTATTTGTTGAATATTTCAGAGTTTGAAAAAATACAGAAGGAACAGCCTTTGCAACTCCCTCCAAAGCCTCCTCATAGAAGAAATTGGAGAGGCAGTACGGTGGCGGCTTTTGCTGGGAATAATATGCTGGCACTTTATAGTTGTCCGGACAAGTCTTCAAGCAAGTACTTTGTTCAAGTTCTACATAATGAACGTCCTGTTCCAATGCCAGTAAGCTTTTGTTGACTAATTTTTCAAAATGACATAGATCTTTGTTCTTCATATGTAAATATCTATCTATCTTTAGGGTAAATTACACTGACCTCTCTTGATGTTTGGAGAAAATACAATAAGCCCCACAATTTTGACATAATTACACTAACCTCCTTTTTAGTAAAATTGAAGAGACTGAAACTAATGCAAATGGAATGAAGACACAAAGATAAACAAGGTAATATATACATTTTAGTATGAAAGAGATGACAACATTTTTTCATCCATAAATACGACTAACGAATTTATGATAAAAATGGATAAAGTGTTACGTGAATTAAAATCTTAAGGGAGCCCAATATAATCTACGGTGCACGGACTCTTTGTATTTTGGGAGGTACCACGTCGACACGACACGACACGACACGGGTACGGGTGCAGGATACAGCTCTTTACAAACGGATATGGCTCTGTTTTGCCCTAAATGCAAAAGAAACGAAAGAGGAGAGAACAAGGAGAGAACTTGGTCACCGACTTCAAAAGAGTGAAAACATTGATCCCTCTAGTCGCCGGCTTCGACGACTTCGATCTCACACCAATCAAGCTCTATCCCTTCGACTTCCCCGTCAACTTCGACGAGTGCCACCCCTTCGACTTCAACGAGCACCACTGTAAGCCTCTCTCTGTGTCGCTCTCTTTCTCTCTCATCCCACCGACTTTGATCTCTTTCTCTGTCAAGGCTCTATCTATTTTATTATAAATAAAAATTTGGGCTGAACCCAAATAAATAAAATAAAAATTTGGGCCTAACAAAATTTTGGCTAACAAATCTTTTAATATCATGGGTTGTTATGGCTAATCTGTATGTTTGGTCCATAAATTATATATAAAAAAGTTGTTGGGTCAACTTTTTGACTCATGTTTATATAAAATATATGTTTAAGAAATAATTATTTGATGTATCCCCGTATCCGTATCTAAATTTGAATCTATATCCACGTATCCCCCATTTTTAGTTTTGAGGTGTCTATCCTTAAATATGCACAGGCACCCGAGTCCGTGTAACATAGAATATAATTATGTCAAACTTGTGGGTTTTAATGCAATCTCCAAATCTTGAAGGGAGGTCAATGTAATTTTCCCTTAGTTTATTGTTTCAATGGATGCTATTTAGTTTATTGTTTCAATGGATTGGAGATGGTTTGGTTAGAAATGGTTCACTTGCAGTTCCATGTTGTACTATACACCTGTATCTGTCTAATACTCGGTGAAATTTACTTATTTATCCCCTAAGTCACCTTCTCTACGAGTTAATTTTTATAGGATGTCCATGTTTTAACTGTTGTGAAGCTTGTAATGCCCTTGCAAGCTCTTTTACACCTTACAGTGCCTTTCTCCTATATATATTTCAAACCTTTTAATTTTTTTTCGTGTTCCTGTGAATAGGGTTGTGATAATTCCGATTTCTGTCCATTTGAAGTTTTCAAGGTATTGTTATTTTAATCCTAACTTCTCAATTTACTTTGAGAAATTGTTGCCTTTTCTCTTGTTTGTAGAGAAACTTTTTTTTGTTTTTCTTCAGGAAAGAATAGTTGCTCCTCATCTAAAGCATGACTACAACACGATCTGTAATTTGAAGTCAGAAGGACAAGAGCAGATCCCTTTCACCAGTAAGTTGTCACAAATGTTTCGTTGGCTCTTCTCGCAAAGGAGCAATGATGACACACGATCTGCCAAAGCAGAGCTATAGTTTGTTTTTCAAAAAACAGACACATAACTCTTACATCCTTTTTTCCTTGTGGCATTGCTTCTTAGCTTGATTTTCAGATGTGGGCACGGGTGCCATTTTCGTACAAGCCTATATAGGTCATACAACTGGTTCACTTAGAGATTTGATCTCAAAGTTCTAGCTGTTAGGGCATCTGATATGATATATTTATATACCATTCAATTGCTTGTTCTTGTGTGTTTTGAGGGACCTGGAAGTTGTGAATTTTGTAACCACATTGCCCAGGGACTTAAATTTTAAGTAGCCTTTAATTCAGATATCCAATTATCGGATTACATGCTTTGGCTGTTTTGGACTCCAATTATGCACTTAGATCGCAGGAAGTTATTAATGGTTGAGGCGTTGCGTGACCAGTGAGAGCGTTCCTCTACCCGAGTTATTTGCTTGCACGTGTGGTGTGCTGCACACGTCATCTCAACCATCGGTTTTTTTTCTTGTTTTTTCCTCCCTAGTGCCTATGGTGGCACTTAAAAATTACTTAACTGGGAGATAATAGAAGGCCACCCAGTAGCCCATTATTGTTAGGCTAAGAGATGGTGGAATATATTAGTTTGTTTGGTTTTGTTTTTTTGAAAACAGTTTTTAGAAAATTTACCTTCTTATTTTCCGTATTTTTTTGTTCTTAATGAATTTTTTAAATATTTTAAGCAATTTTTTTTAATTTTTAGATATACCTAACATAAATATACCTAAAAAGTAAAAAATTTGTGAAAAAAATCTTTTAAAAATTCATTAAATACCAAAAATAAAAAAAAAAAATACGAGAATTCAGTACATTTTTTTATATTTTTATATTTTTATTAATTTTTTAAAATATTTATTCACAATTTTTTTACGTTTTAAATATATCTAAGTAAGGTGTATCTAAAAAATTAAAAAAATGTTTAAAATTTTAAAAATATTCATTAAAAACAAAAAAACACGAAAAATAAAAAATTCAGTTTTCAAAAAATTTAATCTAGAAAACTCAAACCAAACACACTTATGATTTGAAAAATCTAGAAATCCCTTAGATGTTGATTTGTGATTATGTATTATTTTTAAGCAATATATAACAATCTCAATCAAACAATCAAGACAAATCGACATAATGATTTTACGTGGAAAAATCACAATTGAACACGTCTAATTATGATAAAAAATCACGGGTAACAGCCACAAAACAATCCACTAAGAAGATATAAAGGAATTACACGAGTATACTCTCAATTACCTAGCGAATTCACGCCCAAATTAAACCTACTTCTATGTGCCTCTTCCAACCCCGTCTTTACCTCGGAATTGTCTTGACGATGAGCCATTCCAGAATCCACCAAAGCTTCGGGCTCGAATTCTTCAGAATCCACCGAAGAACAACTTTCTTTTGTGTAGAATAAACAAACAAACCTTTGATGTATGCTTCTTAAACCACGAGTTGAATACTCAATGAAAACATCAAAGAAAATTAGCAAAAAATTCCAGATATAAACTTTAGAATTCAAAAAGAAGATCTTGAGGGCTTGTCTAAGTTTTGGGAGAAAAACTAACTATTTATAGAAATCCAAAGTAATCTTAGTTTTGGAAGAAAACCAATTCCTTATAGAAATCTAAGAATCTGTGTTCGTGCGGTTCGCTCGAGCGTGAGAATTCCCGCTCGAGCGGAGGCTTCAAAATTGTGTGATTCATATAGGCTTCACGCTCGAGCGGACGCCCCCACGCTCGAGCGTCGAATCACACCATCTAATACTTTTTCAGGCGAAGCAGAGATATTGTGAGCTTGCAATCCCCGCTCGAGCGGGGAGACCAAAATTGGAAAATCTGAAAAACTTGATTCTATTACAACCTCAGTTTTGATCCATGGAAATTGACAAAGGTACGATTCGGGTTGGATTCGCATTTAATAAACTCATTGCCTCACTGAAATAAAAGGTGCGAAAACAAATACATCTGAAAGGAGTTTTGTCAAGCGAGATTGCCAAGAATAAAACTTAACATGATTAATGTGCACCCTGTTTTTGAGCAAATGATGAAGTTGTTTATCATTGATGTGCAGATGGTGGTAATGGATATGGGGATAATTGCACTTTGGCTAGGTTGCAAAAAAAAAATTAAAAAAAAAATGCCTGCCAATATTAGAAAAATTATTGAAGGGTTCTATGCCAAAATTTATTTTGTTTACATATCTAACAAGTTTGGTAACAGTGTATGTCGTGATGATGATACTAGTGGTGGTTGTCTGATGGCAGCAGTGGTGAGGTCATGCATAAGTATTTATTATTTTGGCAAGTAAAAAGTAAGTTTTCTGTTAAATAATTTTTTTTTTAAAAAATTTGAACTTGCATTTTAGGAATTACTTAAATTTTGAAGTGATAGTAACTCAAATGGATTTAATTGATTTTTACTTAATAATTAAGTAATTTACATTTTAAAAATCACTTAAATTTTTAAGTGACACTAATTATGGTTATCAAATAGTCATTTGATTTTCACTATACATTGAAATTTCATTTGATACATGAATTTGAAATGAGAGATTTGATATGCAACTAAAGTAAAAGATGCATAAAGATAAAAAAAATATGCACTTTGTTAGTATTTTGTTTAAAAGTAAAATCATTTATGGAATGGAAGGATTTTAAATAACCACATTCAGTGTTATTTCAAATCCATTAATCTCAAAATTCATTGTTGAAATCCACACCTAGAATATTACATAGAATTAAATGTTACACTACTTGAATGAGTGATCCATATATCCAAATGGAGAAAGTTTGGGTGTACAGAAAGAATTAAACACAAAATGTACAAATGTGAGATAAAAACTATTCGCATAGAATGTACATATGTGAGACAAAGAAATATGTGAACAGTTTTTGTCTCACATGATTCTGTATTTGATTTCTTCTGTGCACGAAATACATTTGAAATTTTAAATGCTGAATTAAATTATGAAACATCACATTAGACTTAATTCATTTTCCACGTTGTAGCATCAACCAGTAGAGCATAGTATGAGCTTACAATAATCTGATCAAAGCAATTTTTTGACGCTTTGAAACATAATCTGCCTCTTGGGAAAATCCCAATTTTTAACCGCACAGATTGCTTAGAGATATTCAAAAAAAAAAAATTAAAAAACTGGAAGTATACAAAAATGCTTTTTCTTTATTATATATTTCAAAAAATGGATAAATTATATTGACAATTTCTACATTTTGACTCTTGTATTAATTTGGTCTCTATAATTTCAATTAACTTGATTTTGATCTTTAATTTTATATTTTATATTAATTTAGTCCAATTGATAATGCCGATTAAGATTTTTTTTAAAAAATGATTCTGAGTTTGTTGAGATTAATTTACTAAATTGAACAAGTTTATAATTTTGTTTATAAAAATATAACAGATACTACTCATGTGTGTATTTTCAACTAAAAAAAAACTAGGAATTATAACAATTGGACTAAATTGAGACAAAATCATAAATTAAAGATCAAAATCGAGCAAATTGAAATGGCAAGGACTAAAATGACACAAGAGCTAAAATATAGAGACTACTAATATAATTTACTCAAAAAAAAAATAAAAAAAATTACAAGTAGTTAGAAAAAAATTACATAATGCTAGAAAGATAAATCAAGAATCAGATTTGACATGGATAAAAGACAAATATTACCCATCAAAAATTAGCTTTCCATTGGAATTAATTTCACCATTTTACTGACTAATGAAGTAAAACACTTTTCATTAGGTCCAGCAGATCAGCTGAAGTCAGATCAGACAGTTTCTTCTCAAGATGAAACCATCACTCAGGCCTGTCGGATTGGTTGGTCATGGTGTTAGGGCTTCGACATGTCCTTCAATACAAGGAACAGCTTCACAAGCACATGAAATATGCCAGCAGAGGGCAGACTTGGGATTTGACAAATGAAAGCTCTGCTGAGTATTTTTTAGGGAACCCACTTTGCAAAATAGATTACTGTCTTTCCCTGGATTTGGATTCTACGATAAAATAAAATAAAAACCACATCATTGGTCCTAGAACCTTTCTCCTTGACAAATAAATTTGAAACATCGGTAATGTGTAGAGCCATCATCATAATTGGATGCGTGCAAGTCCTGTATGAAATTTTATCTATCTGAAGAAACAATTCAAATTTCAATTGACACAATAAATGTCGAAAGCATAATCCTTAAATTCAGACTTCGCAAAAAACAAACAAACAAACAAAAACTAGATGCAACGGATACACCAATGTTGATGAGAACTGAAGACAGGATTGGTGTGTTCCACAATTGTACATTCTTTATAATTCCTTCACTATACCAGACAAAATAAATTTCTTCCTACATTTAAGAGCATTTTAGGTTGTTGAATCATGAGAAAATTTCATCTAATATCATAATTTGAATTTTCTATATGGAGCAGTTAGTAATATACTTGGGAGATTTGTTAAAAAAATTACATGAGACAAAATTTAAATCAAAGATACGACTTCCAAGTGTAAAGCTATGGTGTAGCCAAAAAGAGTTCTATCTATATGGTAAAAAATAATAGAACTAACTTTTTTCTATGTAAGATGTAATTTGAAGATGAATTAGGTTAATGTACCAAAACTTCTTCAGGAGCTTAAAACCTTTGCCAAGTGTGCTTCAGCAAGAGAAGAATTGAGGTCTTCTCGAGACTGTGATCTCCTGCTTTGAAGACGCATTTGACTTCCATGAGGGGTCCGGAAGGAAGCAGCCGTGCCACTATTGTCAAATTGCAACTGCCCCAAGCAACCTGAGGAATAACTATGTAAGACACTGCTAGTTGCTGGGTACAAGGTAGACTCACTGAGCTGGATGCTGCTGCTGCTGCTGCTGCTGAAACCATTTCCACTGTCAAATGGTCTTTGTTGGGCGCCTGTGGTTGTTGGACTTAGTGGTGTCTTTACTTTTCCATCCCCTGAATTATCGAATATCATATGAAAGCAGAACGTAAATAACCCCAAGAAAAAAGATGGTATAGGAGAGAGAATAAGCTCATCATACTTTGCAATTTCATAGACTTTTCGGCTGTGTTTGAAACTATTTCCAAACTGTGATTCTACCCCCACATTTCAATATGATGTTTGGATAGGTATTTGGAATTAATTTTTCACAACTCTGCAGAAAACTCTGTGTGAGGCCCGATTTTCAAAAAAAAAAAAAAAAAAAATTGAAATTTGGCCTAACCGGTCGTCCGGCTGGTTGACCGGAACAGTACATTTTTTTATTTTTATTTTTTTTCGCAATTGATATATGTTAATTTTTATATATTCAAAAAAAATATTTTCCGAATTTTTAAATTTTTTTTATGTGCTTTAATAGAATTTTGAATTGTATGTTTGGTTATGAGTTGTAAGTTTTTATATTAAATATCATATGTCATATCAAAAATTCCCCACTCAATTCAAAACTCTTTTACCAAACAAATTTTCCACACTCAAATCATAATTCCAAAACTGACAAACTCAAAATACAACTCCTACTCTCAAATCATATTTAGAAAGCTCTACCAACCGCAACCTTCATTTTTTTTTTTCTTCTTCCTTTCTTATCCTTTTTTTTTTTTCACTATTTATTTATTGATAGTTTATTTACATCAAGGCTCCCTCAATTATTAACAAATATCACCTTACCCGCCTCATTTATGAATCTGTACATTTTGACCCCCTCAACTATAACAATTGTACAAATGCCCCCCTTTTGGAGGGATTGAAAGTGATGCATTGTTATAGTTGAGGGGATATAAATGTACAGGTTTATTCATGAGAGAGCAAGCTGATTTTAACTAAATAATTAATCCTTATTTATTTGACAGTCATCATTGCTTAGATGGCTAAGACCACTCAATATGTGACTGACAAGCTCACGCATACTACAGAGGAAAGAGTGTATAATACATGGTTAACAAGGGCCTCAAATTACTGTGCCCTGCCTAATTTAATTTTTATTCTCAGGAGTCATGGTTCCAATCACCCAAGAAGCTTCTTATGGCGAGCTACCCAAGCTTTCATAATCATCAAGTAAAATAAAAACTAAGTTCTGTTTGCGGATCAACTTCTCCCTGTATGCATTAATTAACAATCTGGCTCAGAAATCAACAGTATCCAAAACATTATGTAGGTTAGAAACGTGCCACTTACTAAAGAGAAATCATTTGAAATGAGACAAGTTTAGCTGTCTAGTTTTATATTCATGATCAAATAAAATGTTGTAATCCACAAATCTTGATGTGCAGGACAATTTCAATAACTAAACACTAAGGTCCAGGTCTGGCTTCTTGGTTGGATGTTACCTTTACATTGTTTATTGTTACCACTACTAATACAAACTTTGGATTTGGACCAGTCATATGATATTTTTGCCTGGAATGAGGAAATTCCTTCATAAGGAAATCTGAAAGTGTCAGAAAGTTGGAACATGATATTGTTTCCTTGTAAAAATGAGAGAGATAATTTCACAACGATAACTAGCTATGTTACATGAACTTCAAAATATATCAATACCAATGTCAGACACTTGAGACTTTGGCAAAAGTGTGGAATATGTGTTCAGTAATTCTTACATATTTGTATTAAATTAACACTATCATTATGTGCATTATGTGCATATACTGTTATATAATTGTACAAAAGTAAAATGTCTTTTTGACATAATATATTATATTTAACACCACTATATCTCACAAAATAGATTAAATATATAAAAATATGACCCTTTTTTGTCGAGTCCGCATACCCTTAAATTTGAGGTTTGATGGATCCAACCTCTAGATAAGTACCCACACCCAACACTTGTACCCGAGTCCGTGTAACATAGATAACTAGCACAAAAAATACAAGCAAAACCAGGTAGTGATTTCATTGAATGACAAATATGTTACAACAGTAAAATTTCCATAATGGTCATGTAGAAGAATTTACCTGAACGCTGAAACCGGAAAGGAGTTGGAATGTTGAGAACAGACGTAGATGATGCATTGTTAAGCCCAAAGACGGGGAGATATGGACTACGAAAAAATCTTGGCATCCAACTTCCAACACATGATAATGCACAAATTAGGAAAAAAAGCGAAGCAAACAATATAGCAGAAAGAATGACTGGCTTAATCTTCAACTGGAGTATTTCATAACCATTACGCTCTGGTCTGGTAGAAAATGCCTTCCCAGCTTCCAATAGGGCAACCCCAAGGGTCCAAGTAATACTTCCAGAACCAATAATTACTCGGCTATCAGAAATGTGCAAGCCCTCTCTCAATAGAAACACAATGTATGGTGCCCTGAAGCAGTATTGTTCTATAAAGGGCTGAGGAGCAACACTGTTCTTTGCAATGTCCCAAATTTTATTGCAAAACTCCTGACCCTTCTCTAACACATCATCAAGTGTGGCATCGGAACTCAAGTTAAAAAAGCGATATACCACAAAAAAACCAGACATTGCATAAAATTGGCCATAGGGACGAGGCAGATTATTTGCAAGAGCACAAGGCTGCAATTCGCAATCAATTCCTGGATTTAAATCTGACCATTCAGACAAATTGACAGCAACTTTTGCAAGTGCCTTGCACTCTTCCCATTTTGGTGCACCAATAACCCGGATTGGAATTCTGAGCTTTCCACCTTTACCCAAAATTTTTCCTCCACTCGGAGGATTCCCACCTTGGTAAATAGAAGAAGCACATTGAGAACAATCATATTGCTCTTTGTAACCAGATTGCAGGCAAGGGTGCTTAATTTCAATGTTTCCACTAACTAGATCTGCATTATTAATTTTGGGAAGCCTTTTCAGAAGATAAAACACAGACTTGTCAAAAGCATCATTCAAACCATAGCCTGAAAGTGAATAGGCACTGAGATGATGGTTAACAGGACCAATGCTCAGCTTTAAACTAGTTTCACTATGCACTTTTTCCTTGCTCTCAAAAGTAACTTGCAAGGATGAGCCACCTAAGTCAAGTGAACCAAATGTTGCTTTTTTGGGGATAGCCCCCAAGACACCAGTGTGATAGTTCAAAGCTACCCATCCATAATATGCTTCCTCCATGCCACTGATAATCTTAATCCAATATTTTTGACACAAGAAGGGTGAACTGTCCAAAATGGACCAAGCATTTTTAAGAAGCCATTGCGAGTCTGAAGTTGGCAACCTGCGAACACCTGCTGTAGCTTGAAGGAATAGAGAAGTGGTCTTATGTGCATGCTTGGGGATTTGCTTCTCTGCCCACTGAATAAGTGGTTTTATTGCACCCCTTAAGCCAGACACATTGTGCACCAATTTGTCAAACCCTGGTTCAGTCTCCCTTCTGTTGTAAGCACGCCCACTTTGTGAACTACGTTTTCTCCGAAGACCCTCTGGTAATGATTTCAATAGAATAGGGAGACTTCCGTCTTTCTTGTGATTCAGGGATGCCTGATATACATAAACCCGGGTCCCAGTGCTACCACAGTCAAGTACAACATAGAACTTGGATGTTCCTTGAGACCACTTGAAATAATAGAACTGTAACACATATATAAGAATAGCAAATAGCAGTAGGCACAATAGAACCATGATCACACGCATCCACTTCTTTTGTGCAAGAGGAATTCCAGGTGATGCCTTCTTATAAAAACTTGACCCAGAATTTCCTCTCTGCAAGACATGAGGCTGTTTTGCACAGATCAAACTCGCATCAATTCCAGAGTTAAAATCACCTCGTTCTGGATCCAGTCGGCGGTACACGGAGAAATCTTGGAGAGAAGAAGAGAGTCGCAGATTATTTTTCAGTCCAGAGTTAGCCAAACCATAACCATGAACAGAATTTGTTGGAGGTGACAATCCAGATGATACATATGGCAAGGCTGAAGACTTTGGGGCTGACAAACGAGTTGCTGCAGCTGACACAATTCCCGCAATTCTACTAAACACCATATCTGCACAAGTTTACAACTGGTGTGGCAAGTAATATTTCATCCCCAGAGTTTTGATGAATAAATATGTGAAGATGCTTGCTGTCTTTACTTGGTACAGTTGAGTTCTTACAAGAAATAAGTCAGACTAACTCAATTTCTATGCATTGCATCCACAGAACTAGTTGCAGTGATTAGGTTTTCATGAATCCTACAGGAACCATATGATGAAAACAAATTAGGCACACAACAACCTGCAGTCACATTAAAAAGTCTCACGACATTGTGACTTAACTAATGAATCAAAATTTAATCGTTTTGATCCTTAAAAGGCCGAACAATAACTCACCAGCCTCATCACCTTTTGCAGCAAATTTGTAAAATGCCATCATATGAAGTAAAGTATTGCTACTTCTTCTAGATTTTCAATTTTAAAAACTCAGTTTTCAGATCTGAAGAAGGGGGAGGAGAATTTGTGCACAACCCCCCACCCAAAAAAAGAACCCACTAGTAAACTTTTGACGATGTTTATTCTATTTACTCATTTAACAGTAGTCAGCTTAAATTTTTAGTATACTAAAAGCAAGTGCATCACGTGTTGTACTTGCGCATGGCAAGTACAGAGCACAAGTACAGAACCACTGATTTATTGTACCAAACACTCCCTTTAAAACTCCTTGTCAAATGCAATAAAATTAAAAAAAAAAATATATATATATATAATAAACTAGCTGCATCTGCAATTTCTTGATATATATATTGTAAATGGAAGTCCTAACTAGGAATGTTACTGCTATCTCCTCACATAGTCACATGACACACTGATTCACTAATATCCCTTCAACAGTTCCCAAAACCTTTAACAAGTGAATTGCAACTTACAATACAAATCACAAGCTAAGCCAAAATTATCAAAATGAGCATCCTTTGCTCTAATTGCTTTTCTTTTCTTTTTTTCCTTTTTTTTTTGCTTTAATTGCTATTCTCAATCCCTGAAATATAATCATCAGATAAATACAAGTAGTCTGAATTTTGACCATGAAATCCAAGCCGGCAACGGCATGTATTTCAAGGAAATTTCCTTTTTGTCAAGGCATAAACTCCTTTTCCACTGGCCATACTAAACTCATCATCTACATATATACCACCACCCCAATAAAATCAATATCATAATTCAATCCCTTCCTTACTGTTATTATTGTTAGGGAAAATTTCATTTTACCCATGTATGATAGGTTCCGGAAGATCCAATAGAACAAGTGAAATAGATAAACCATAACCATGATTATGTCTATTTCACTTATTTAAGATGGAATAGTATGGAAATGCATTCATTTCCTATGCATTGATACTATGGAGTGAAACATGGATCCAAAGAAGAATAGAGGCTAGACTATATTAGTGTTGTGCCCAGAGGCCAGAAATGAGCACCATCAAACACACACAATGGAGAGACACAAGGTTTACGTGATTCGGCAATGCAACTATGTCCATGGAGCAGCAAGATTTCACTATATTTAGATAGATTACAAAAGAATACAAATAATGGAGGAATTGTGATCTAGAGGAGGAGGCAAGACTCTCTCAACTCAACTCAACTCAACTCTCAGCCTCATATCTCTCTCTCTCTCTCTATATATACATCTCTACTTCTTTTCTCGCTTTACTGCTCTTGCATTCTCTCTCTCTACTTCTCTTATCGCTCTACCACCCTTGCATTCCAATGCTCTCCATTAATACACAAATGGGAGAGCCAAAAAATCAACTCAGCCATTGACCAGCCACCATCAACATTAACGGCAGACACTCTATACAACCACCCTACAACAAATAGCTTTCCACCACATCCATTCCTTTCTTCATTTTGCAGCCTTATTTGGCTTTCATGGCTTCCATTCACATGGAGAATCTAAGCCAATATTCAACAATTAGTAACAAGTAAACCCTTCGTGTGTATGTAAAAAAGTCTCCATATTTTTTTAGGATAAACATAGTGTAAGTCATGTGCACATAACCCGTCATTTGAAAATAATCACTCAACCTATTGTGGCTTGTGAACTAAAACGCTCCACTAGCTTTCGTTGATGACAAATATAAATTGACATAAATAACCTTATATTCTTCCTACCAAAAACGTCACTTACTAGATTATGTGCACATGACCATGGTCATTTGAGCATTTGAAAATATAAATTCCTGTAATTCACTTCCTATTAATTTGGATGGAAAATGTGAAAGGGCATTTTAGGCAACCCCAAAAGTCTTATCGAATTTTTTACCAAATGTGTCACCTGTTGTGGTGGGACCACCATGTGAGCTATTTGGTAAAAAAATTTGTCTCATGGCGTGGTGAGACCCACATTTGATAAAAAAAAAAAATGATAAAACTCTAGGATCTAGCATTGCACTTTTCATAACTATCAAGAATCTATAAATTACAGTGAAACTAAACAAGAATTAGAATTTACAGATCGTCAATCTATCCAAAAGAGTTATTTTCGAGTATAAATTAACTACAAATTTTACACACACACACAGAGAAGTAAAAACTTACAGAACGAAAGGGTGGTTGTGTGATGAGGGCTTGGATGGGGTTCGGTTAGGAGGAGAGTAGGTGAGAAAGAGAGAGAGATCACGAAAAGAAACAATGGAGTTGGGATTGAGAGTGGGAGTGAACGATTTCGACTCAGAAGATCACCGAAACAGCGATTTACTCTGGCGCCCACGCTCTGCCAGATCGATGAAGCGTTTGAATAGAGTGGATCCGAATGGGGAATTTTCTCGCGAAACAAACACTAATTGGTTTTGCGTGTTGAACTGCTTCAGTTACAGCATTTCTCTCTCTCTCCTCGGGGGGTGGTGAATGGTGATGTTAGTTTCACTCACTCTATTCTAACGCAAGTTTCAAACTTTTTTTTTTATTATTGTCTTTTTGTTTTATTTGTCTTTATTATTATCCACTTCGGCGTCGTCGTTTTCCGTTAATAACAAAATTCTGTTTTCGTTTTCCTATAAGGGACCGGACTGTCTCCGGTCTAGTTATGGGATGGTCCTCGGTTTACTGGGTCTATTTTAAGGTTTTTTTTTAATAATTAAAATTATTTATATTTTAAAATTTATTAAGTATATTATTCTTGTAAAAAATTATGTCGATCAATAACGGATACTATATATTCAAATCAATTTTTTTTTGAAAAAAATTAACGGTTAAAAAATTAACGGTTCATAAAAAAATTATCCGAATATATAATATCCGTTATCCGATTGATGTGATTTTTTACAGGAATAATATACTCAATAAATCTTAAAATATGAACGATTCGAATTATCGTAAATGGACTTAAAAGTAAGCCCAATAAACCAGATTAGACCCTCTAATTTAGATAGTAGAGTGGAGGCAAGTCCTAGCGTTCCTATAAATTTTGTTTGCAAAACTTACCAAGGGAACTACAACATATTGGGATAGAAAAAAATTTATAAAAATGTATAAGGTATAAGTGACTTTATAAGGAGACACAGTGAAAAAGGTGCGGGGGTGTACGCCATGTTTGTATAAAAACAATTTATGTTTTATTGGAATGTAATTCTCTCTACTTACATCATGTCATTCTTTATTGAGATAATTGTTGAAAAATCTTAGTTAAGAAGAGATAATTGTTGAAAAATCTTAGTTAAGAAGGATATAAGGTATTAAGGTCAAGTTTAGCAAGTTAAAAGAAAGTTAAAAAGTCAAAAAGTTACTCAAAAAGTTAAACAGTTATCACAATTCACCAAAAGTCAAAAAGTACGGCTGCACAATTCTCAATCTTAATTTTTTCTTACACACTAATTTATACAATTTTTTAATACACATTTTTCTATAAAAAGTCAAAAAGTTAACACAAACATCCATATTTTTTCCCTCTACTTTTTAGTCTAAAAAGATAAAAAATACATTTATTTAAGACACTCCAAACAACCCCCAAGTACAATGGATTTTTTTAGTGAGAGGATCCACCCTCTGTGAAATAGTTTGGTAAGAAATTTTTTATTTGTTTTAAAGGACATTTTGTTCTAATATTACTTTTAAATTTATCTATTGACTTTTGTTGAGTATCTATATATAAAATATATATATATATATATGTTTAAATTTTTCTGTTTAATTTTTTTTCCTATATGTTCAATTTTTTTACCCCTATCTATTTAATGTTTTAATCTTTTTAATTCAAATTTTCCTTATTTGTTTAAATATTTATCCAAATAAAATTTTATCTGTCCAAATTTATTATTCAAAATTTTTGATTATCTATTTATTTTGTTTCCTTTATCTGTTCAAATATTTGACCAAATTTGATAACCAAACTAACCCCTTATCTGTTCAAATAACTGACCAAATTTAATAGGCAAACCAACCCCTATTTGTTCAAAAAAAAAAATCCTATTCTACTTGTTCTCTCTCTTTCTGTGTGTGTGTGTCCATGTGTTGCAAATCATTATCATCATTATTAACAAAAACAATAATAATAATTCCAGAGCAAATTTATAAAGAGGAAGTCACCTATTTTATGTCCGTATAAACATATTTATTTGTATATATATAAACACATATCTCAGATTTTTAGATCCACCACAACTCCAAAAAAAAAAATAATAATAATAATAATAATAATAAAACATGCCTATATATATAAATACAGATCTCTGATTTTCAAATCCGCCACAACACACACACACACACACACACACACACACAAATATCAAACATGTTTATATATGTATCTATCAGATTTTTAGATCCACCACAATACAAAAAAAAAAAAAAGAAAAAAGAAAAAAAGGATTCAAACATGTTTATATATATATATATATATCAAATTTTCAAATCCACCACAACATCAAAAAATAAAAAATAAAAAAATAGTTCAAACAACAACAAACAGCAGATCTGAGATTTGTTGTTTCATCAATCTCAAATCTGGGTTGTTGAGGTCAGAGAGGAGAGAGAGAGTGTGTGTGGCATTTCTTCACTTGTCTCTTTGGGTCATGTGTGATTCACCCTTCTAACATCTGTAAATAGCCACATAACCCTCATATGTTTTGTGGATTGAAGTGTACCGTTAAACATTCTATCTATCTTAACAGCAAGTGTGAAACATGTGACAAACATAAAGGGCTATCTACTCATTTTCAAATTTCAATGGGGTAAATCGCACATAGAACAAAGCATTGGGGGTTTAAATGCAATGTCTTCCAAACAATAGACGAAAATATCCATAATTTACACACTTAAGTTACTTATATTCAAGAGTACTTTAGTCTTTTTCATTAATTTTTAATGGGCTTAACGGCACACGTCAGTCCACAAAACTACGTACGGGTTATGTAATCATTTCCAAGCGTTAGGGGGGAATAAACCGCAAATGACCTAAACCATAGGGAGTGAAGTGAAGTTTACTAAAAAATATTCAGCCTCCGTTTGGAAAGGACTTTTTGGCTTTTTTGATTTTTTAGCTTTTTGGTGAGGTGTCTTCACGGTGAATGACCAAACTGCCCTTGAAGTGATTTTTTCATGTCCATTCCTTGCCATGCATCCTCCACGTCAGCGTCATTGGTGCGGATTTATTTATTTATTTTTTTTTTTTTTGTGTGTGGGATTAGGCGTATTTTTATGGTTCTTTTTTTTTTTTAATTTATGTTTTTGTTATTTTTCTTTTTGTTTACATTAATTTGTTCTTTTTCTTGAATTTACGTTTTTGTCGTATTTATTTTTATTGGCATACAATAATTTTGTTTTTATTTTTCAAAAATGGGCTTTCATGTGTTTTATTTATTTGTAAATTATGTGGCAAATGCTAATTTCTGTTTTTATTTATTTATTTATTTATTTTGGATAAGGCGTATTTTTCTGGTTCTTTTTTTAAAATTTACGTTTTCGTCATTTTTATTTTTATTTGTATACATTAATTTGTTTTTATTTTTAAAAAATGATTTTTCATGTGTTTTATTTATTTTTAAACTACGTGACAAATGCTAATTTCTATTTTTAATTTGTTCTTTTTTTTAATTTACGTTTTTCTCATTTTTATTTTTATTTGTATACATTAATTTGTTTTTATCTTTCAAAAATGATTTTTCATGTGTTTTTTTTATTTTAAAATTACGTGGTAACTGCTAATTTCTGTTTTTAAATTTATTGTTTTTTTGGTTGGATGAGGCATATTTTTGTGGTTCTTTTTTTTTTCATTTACGTTTTTGTCATTTTTTTATTGTTTTCAATTTGCTTTTTTTTTTTTTGGGTTTGGAAAAAGCTTTTTTATGTTTTGTTTTTTTTTAACATGACGTGGAAAATGTAAATTTAGGTGTTATGTTGTTGTCTTCTTATATATATATATATATATATATTAATTTGTTTTTTTTTTATTTTGGAAAAGGCTTTTTCATTTTTTTTTGAAATAACGTGGAAATTGCTAATTTCGGTTTCATTTTATTGACTTTTTTTTTATTTAAATTTTTTTTAAAAGGTTTTTTCTTGTTTTTTAATTTTAAATGACGTTGACATTGCTTATTTCAATTTCATTTTAATGTGTTTTTTTATTTTTTGTTGTTGTTGTTTTTTATTTGTTTTTTTTGTTGGAAAATGCTTTATTATGTTGGTTTTTTTTTTTTCAAATGACCTGAAAAATGATAATTTTGGGGTTTTTTTTTTGTTTTAATTTGTTTTTTGTTTTTGGAAAAAGATTTTTTATGTTTTTTTTAAATGACGTGGAAAATGCTAATTTTGATTTTATTTTATTGACTTTTTTTATTTTTTATATTTTTTGGAAAACACCTTTTCATGTTTTTTATTTTAAATGACATGGAAAATGCTAATTTTGGTTTTATTTTATTGTCTTTTTTTTTGGTTTAATTTTTTTTTTTTTTTTGGAAAACACTTTTTCATGTTTTCTATTTTAAATGACGTGGAAAATAGTAATTTTGATTTTATTTTTATGCCTATTTTTTATTTGTTTTATTTTTTGGAAATTTTTTTTTATATTTTTATTTTAAGATGACGTGGACAATGATGGGGCTATTTTGTCTACTAGTAGTATGAATTGGTGCTTTTGTGAAAGTGAAACAGGAAGTGCTCTGGGGTAGTTTGGTAAATTCATCAAATGCTGAGTTGTTTGTAGGCAAGTGATGGTGTTTTGTCTCCTAGTGGCTACTTTAGCCAATTTTGGACGCATGTGGCTATTTTAGCCCCCACTACATTGCCAAACAGAGGCACTATGCTTGGTTGCATTTTTTTGAAATTTTTTTTGAAAAAGTGATTTGAAAACTCTTTTTAAAAAAAAAATCCTTGTTTGGTTTTTCAAAAAATACATCATTACAATTTCAAAATTCCCTCCATGTTAATGATTGAAACAATTAAAAAAAAACACAAAAAATTCACATCAAAACATTCTCTCAGGTACATTATATATATATATATACACATACGTATATATATACATGCTTGGTTTTATGAAAACATAATGTGGCATGTACCCATTTATGGGTATATATTTTTTATAAAATTTCCCCTCATTACAACCATGGAAAACGTAATTTTTTTTTTCTAAATTGGCATTAAAAAATTTATTTCGTATAATCAAATTTTCATAAATGTTATGCACACAATGAAATCATAAATTTGTATTCACAAAATCGTACGCTTGGCAAATTTATGTAAAAAATTTCAAAATAACCAAAATTTATTTACAAATTTGCCAAAATGGTAAATTTATACAAATTTCCAAAAAACGTAAATTTATACAAGTTTCCAAAAAACACAGTGAATTTATGTACAAATTTCCGGAAATCGTAATTTCAGAAAAACGCCCAATTATTTCAAATTGGCATTAAAGAAAATGTGAATCGATGTGTAAATTTATTTATGAAATCATAAATTTTTTTTACAAATTTACGATTTAAAACATCATATATTTATGTTTATATTTATTTTTGAAATCGTAGAATTTCCATGAAATTTAAATAAATAGTCAAACTGAAAAATAGTTCTGGGTTGTCTGTGTAAATAATAAAAAAAGAAAAATGTACCTATATGTACCATAGGCTAAAGCTTACGTTATGAAGAGGAGTACAAGTAGATTGTACTAAAGCCTAGGCTATTTCCATCACGTGAAGAATAAGATCTTCCATATTTTTTTTTAAAAACATAACTCATTTTTCAGAATAACCAAACAAGTTGTATAAAATTCTCAAAAAATCGCATTCAAAAAACCACAACCAAACACAGTGATTACATCTTATGTGCCACTCAAGTGATAAGTGTGTTCTATATCAAATCTAAAGTGTTGGGTTCGAGTATTGCTCTCTTATCTAAGTTTAGTCACTAAATATATTATTAGTTGTGACAAAAATTTATATTGGCGACTAAATCTTTTAGTCTTTAATAGTTGAATTCATTTTTTGTGAGACCTTTTGGCAACTATAGTAGTCTAAAGTTTTAAATTAGCGACCAAATTATAATTTTGTCGCCAATAATACTATCGTCGACAAGCTATTCGCAACTATCTGAGCAACAAAAATTTTTAGCCACCATTGACTTTCAATGACTAAAATATGGGGCTTTGGTGACTAATATTTTAGTCGTCGAATGTGTCATCTCCCGTAGTGATAGTATAGAATATATTGATGTTCACTTTATATATAATATAGATAGAAGATAGATAAATTATAATAGATTATAATATGATAAGTAAAATCTCAAGAGGCCAATAAAATAAAGCCACATATACATCGATCGGTTCAATTTGGGCAGTTCACATTTTTGTACACCTATTGTCGACCAATGAATTATTTTTTCATTGTTTTTCCAACCATAGCCGACTGATCTCTCTTATGAAGTTGATTGTTTCTAGTCAATTTGGCTCAGGCTGGGCGATCATTTGAACAATCCTAGTGCAGACAGGATAGCTACATTGGTTCAACTGGTATTCTATTTCCACAATAAGGTATATCAGGTACTTTATGCGTTAGACACACATAATGTTTTGGCTCTTTTATACAAGGATAAATTACACTTATCATCTAAGTATGTCATTTGCAACTAAAAATAAAAACACTAAACTAGATCTCGATTCCATAAAATAGTGACAAGTTCAGGTATCAAATCCATAGGCACTAGAAGACTAAATTGTTTAAATCTTAGAAGTCAATTCTTAATTTATTCAAATGAAAAGAATATTTGTTTTGAATATAAAATTAACTAATTAAAGACAATTATTAAACAAAAAGAAAACTTAAGGTGGAATTCAGGCAGAGAAAAGCTCAGAGTTTCAAATCTACCACTAATCGCGTAACAAGTAATTAATGCATTGAATTTTAGTAAATCAATGATTTGAATAATAGTGATGTATCACGGTTACAAGTCGTGATATCATCATCAAGAGTAAGTATATTCAAATAGTAGACATGAATCATATTCGGTTAACACGAATTGTCCACACTAAACTAGGGTTGTGGCATGATTCATTTCCCCTACAAACATATAAAATAGTTGTATGATCATGCATTCTCAATTACACAAATTGAATACATTGATTGAATAAAAACTTTATTTGCATGAAAATGTTATACAATGATTATCCAAACCAAATCAAAACTAAAATTAAAATACACCAATATAAGTTACTCGATTAAGGCCTCTTTCCAACCCTACGGAAGAAGATTAGCCCCTCATGGTTGAGGTGGAATCTGTCATCATAGATGAGAACTCCATGAATTTGACTTGGAAAGTTCTTCTTGTTACCTCTCTAAAATTTTGAACAACAAAAAGACTATGCAAAAACTAGAGAGACTAAAATAGAATTCAAGAGAACTATAGAAACTATCGAGGCAATGAATATATTACCTATAGTTATGCCTATAGTTCCTTTGAATTCTATCTTTGTCTATCCAGTTTTGTACATAATCTTTTTTCCATTCAAAATCTTAACTATAAGTAACGGAAAGATCGCATTACAACAAATCGAAAAGTGTAGGGTTTAAATTGAAACTATAGGCACTAATGGTTAAGGGTGTGTGCAGTGTGGTTCGGTGTGATTTGAGGGTAAAATTACAAATCAAATCGTGAATGGCAGATTGACAAATAATCAAGTCATGGTTTGGACAGTTTGGACAGTTTCAATTTTCTAGTTAATTAAACAAAAATCTTAAACAATTATCAAGCATTTATATAATATATAACACTAATTTACATAATATTTTGCATATATATGACACTAACTAATTTTACATAATATTATATATATAATACTAATTTGCAACAAATTCCACATATTAAAATCACATTGATTTTTACTTTGATATTTCTTTAGAGATATATATATATATATATATATTAATTACAGCGGAGTGAAACAATTTTAAAGGTGATTTATAATTTTTGAATTGCGGATTAAACTAATTTTTATAGTCAGTGGCTGGATCAAATAATTTTAGTGGATTGAGCGATATTTTGTATAATCTTGTTAGCGGTGTATGAGCGGATGTGAGAACTTGTTTAATTAAAATACATCCACTCAAAAAGCCAACAAGCCCGTCTAGCTCAGTTGGTAGAGCGCAAGGCTCTTAACCTTGTGGTCGTGGGTTCGAGCCCCACGGTGGGCGATGATAAGTTTTCATTTTGTTTTGAAATTTTTTATAAAACAATTTAATTAACAATTTTTAAAAGTAAGACCACCAGACTCGAAATCTGTTGGGCTTTGCCTGCGCAGGTTCGAATCCTGGTGTCGACTATTAAAATTCTTTTATTATTTCTTTTGTCAACTGGCTCATAAACCCAACGACGTCGTATTAAATAACTACTATCTTCTTACAGCTACGGTCGGAAGAGAACCTCACCTGACCATTTCTCTCACTCTCTTTTTTTGTCGTTAACAGGTGAGCCGCCGCCAGTTTCTCACTCTAAAGTCACCATTCTCTCTCTCTCTCTCTCTCTCTCTCTCTCTCTCTAGAACCCCAGTCCCCTCAAAACCCTAGAACTCCAATCCCCTCAACCATGGCGACGAACACGCCCAATTTAGAGTGTCGTATGTATGAAGCCAAGTACCCAGAGGTGGACATGGCGGTGATGATTCAGGTGAAGAACATCGCAGACATGGGAGCCTACGTTTCTCTTCTGGAGTACAACAACATCGAAGGCATGATTCTATTCTCCGAGCTCTCTCGCCGCCGAATTCGAAGTGTCAGCAGCCTCATCAAGGTCGGCCGCATCGAGCCTGTCATGGTCCTTCGTGTTGATAAAGAAAAGGGTTACATAGATCTTAGCAAGAGGAGGGTCTCCGAGGAGGATATTCAGGGTTGTGAGGAGAGGTATAACAAGAGTAAGCTCGTTCACTCCATTATGCGTCATGTTGCCGAGACTATGAATCTCGATCTCGAGGTACCATCTCCAACCTCCTTTCCCTTTTTCTTTTCATCAAATTTGTTTAAGAATTTAGACCGAAATCTTGATTTGATATAGCTAACTCAAATGATGATAATTAAAATTTTCATCAAATTTCGTTTGGGAACAGGCTAATTTAGTAACTTTTTGGCTATTTGGCTAAAAGGGTAGGTAAAAAAAACTTGTATGTTTGGGATGACTTTTTGGCTAATTACGAAAAGATGTGCAAAAAGTAGAGAGAAAAGAGAATCTTTGACTTTTTGGTATAAGTTGTTGGCTTTTTGGCTAATTTAGTAACTTTTTGGCTAATTGGCTAAAATAGCCTCTTGCCAAACGAGGCCTAATAATAATAAAACCCATCTCCAATCCTTTATCTTTTAACAACTTAATCCAATTTAAGAAAAATTTAGTGAAAGATTTGATTTAAAGTTGATTTGATGAAATATTTGGTGAAAACTTGATTTGATACAGGTTTGATCAATTTCATCCAATTTAAGAAAAATTTAGGGAAAGATTTGATTTATGGTTGATTTGATGAAATATTTGGTGAAAACTTGATTTGATACTAGTTTGATGAAGGGATTTGGTGAAGTATTGGAGATGCTCGTAATCCTAAGTACCCTAATCTTAGTTGTTGGACGCATGTAAGGTTTTTTATATTTGGATTAGAGTAATTAGTATTTGTGGAATACTGTCTAGGGTTTATGATAGGATTATCTGGCTTGAGGAGGTCATGTTGTATGAAACATTTTAGTGGTCATGATTAGGGTTAAGGGTTCTCAAATTTTAGAACTGGCGGTTTCTGACGATTTAGGTACTAGGCCTCAAGTTGTTTAGTTTTGGCATTTTAAAATCATACTTTTACAATTGGTGTCATGTTTTCTTTGAATGTTTGAAATTTTGGGATGTAATGTTTAAGTTTTGGTTTGAGTTATTCTTAGCAAATTATAAAGAAATGACTGAAATTTGTAATGAAAGCATCAAATTTTTGGGTGAAAAACTCTTTGAGCTGTTGACTTAGCATGAGGCCTTACCAATCCCTTAATGAAACTAAACTTTGGATATTAATGATATTTTTACTTATAAAAAATAAATAAATAAAGAAACTAAACTTTTGATCAGGCATATGTATGTGCTAGAGCCAGTATTTGCAAAGAAAATTTTCCTATGCAGATTTTGTAAATAGGGAGTGACAATTGAGATCCTTTAGTCAGGACCTGAGAAATAAATTCTGCCCGCTGACTTGGAAAAAACTGTCCTTCACTCATTTCCACTTAAAGTGAGATGTTAAAGTTCATTTATGCATTTATAGTGCATTTGGTTTGAGTAACCTAGATAGAAATGAATGAAAAGGGCAAGAGATGGTGCTATATTCTGTCTGGAGTAAAAAGATGGATGTGATTTGGAGTGAGAGGGAGAGGTTCCTTATCACTTGAGGCCCACTCTGCTTTCTTCCCATAGGTTGAAGAAATCGAGATTTGAGGAATCGAGATGAAGGAAAGAGGAGTGAAGATGGTTTTATCCTTTCTCTTTTATAACAATTATTTCCTGTTTCACACTTTCTACTGGCATGCTAAAGATTCCTCTCCTTACCTTTACCACCTCCAATTTCTCAAACAAGACGGGGAGTTACAGTTACCACCTCCAATTTTTTTATGTCCTCTTGAAGTTCTTTCTTTTCCCTTTTCTTTCCTAAACACACTGTTGAGCTCAAATTCCAGCCTGAGTACATATGTTATCCCTAGTGGAATACTATGGGAAGATGTAAATGTTGGTCGAAGTACTCCTTAAAAAGCAAAGAAAATATTTCCAGGTAGTATTTTCTGTGTAGATAAGAAGATTGTTAATGTCGATGGTTTGGGGAATGAAGTGGTAATGCTGTTTTTATGATTACTTGGATCTTCAAGATTGAGTTTGAGTTATTTGAAACTCAGTACATTGGTCTCCTAGACAATTGGTTTATAGTACATTGGTCCCCTAGACAATTGGCAACTGATTAACAGGGGTTATTTTGTTGAGTGGAATTTATCTGGTTCATATTAACACTATTTTCTGTTATGAACAAATTTCTTTGTCATAGAAAAAATATGGGTCTAGTGCCCAATTTCTGTCCAATGGTGTCTTGAAGCTTCTATGCAAAAATAATTTCAAGAATACTTTTATTCTTAGTACTTGGTATGTCATTACCTATGCTAACGAAATTTATAGTAGGAATTATTTTACATGTAGTGTACCTAGGGATTTGTACAACCATGTTTAGGGTTAATTAGATTCTTGTTTTAATATTTTTCATATGTTAAACTGTTGTTCGACGTGTTTAGTTGTTTTTTTTATTAGATTTTAATTTTAGTAGATATTTTGATAATTTTGCAATTTTCTTTACATTTGTAGGGGTCTACTATGAGTCATATTACAGGTCAAATAATGTTATTGAGTCTTCATGAAATCTGTATTGAGTTTAGAATATTATAGCTGGTCAACAAAAATTTAGGTAGCGTTTGGTAGAGCTTTAGAATTATGATTTGAGAATAAAATTATATTTTGAGCTTATGAGTTTTAGAATTATGATTTGAGTGAGGAAAATTTGTTTGGTTATGAGTTTTGAAGAAAGTTTTAAATTGAGTTTGAAATTTTTGACGTGATATATGATATTTGATTCAAAACATACAACTCATAATCAAACACACAGCCCAAAATTCTATTCAAAACTCATAAAAAATTTTAAAAAAATTACGAAAATATTTTTTATTTAAAATATAAAAATAACAGGTGCAAAAAAAAAAAAAAAAAAAAAAAAAAAAAAAAAAACAAACAAACAAACAAACATTGTTCCGGTCAACAGGTTGGACGTGCGGGGGGGGTCTGGGGGGATGACCAACTAGACGAGTTTTCAAACGCGGGTGTGGAAATGATTTTTAAAAACTAAAACCAAACGTAGCATTCAAATCAGTGGGTGGAAAATTGATTACAAAGTCCCACCAAACACAACTTTAATTTCCCAATTTTGGAATCATAGCCATATTAGAATCAGGAAAACCCAACAAATTTTTCTATTTTATATAGTTGAGTTTTAGAGAATTTGTGTGAAACTTTTGTAGCTTTATGTTTTTGTACAATCTTTCCTTGGAAGGTAATTCTGTAGGAGTTCTATGTCAGGATTCTACGTTCTTATCCTTCTTCTACTACTTCTCGTACAAAATTACTATTCATGGTTTAATGCCCACAACCACAACTTCAAAGTAACCCCAATTTGGAGAATTTCAGTGGCATATTCCATAAATCCTGCAACCTACAACTTTTGAAAATCAAACCAAAGAAACTCATCTTTTCCATCTAGAATTCGTAGAAGCCTTTTCTACCTTATAGAACCCTAATTCTAGAAACTTTCCATGGAAAACTCCCACCACAAAATCCACTCTTAGGCATCAATACTCGGAGTTTCTTAAAGTTGTCCTACATCATATTGTCTGACAAGTACAGAAGTTTTGAGGCAATGCAATAGTTGCATGTGCCATTGGCTTCTCTCTGTGGACATGCATACTGCAAAGTGAGATCTTAGCATCCTTTTTTTTTTTTTTTGGTAATAAGTAGTCATTAGTTGATGATTGATAAGTTTTTGATTTTGTGAATGTATGAAATACACTGGTTTCATCTTCTGGAATGTGTGAATTTGGGAGGTGTTGCTATACAAGTCGACAGCTGGTAATCTTGATGAAATAAGATGCTATTGTGGGGTGGGGTAGCTATAGGGAATGGGAACTTCCTGGTTAAGTTGGCGCTTCTCTTTCAACCCTGCACCAGGGAATATGATCTTCCTGAGCTGCTCCCTTCCCCTAAGATCGGGTGAGGGTGTGGGGCTGGGCTGTCCACGTTTTGTACTTTGCTCCATTAATGTGCGGCAAAGTTTGGGTGGAAATCTTCATCCATATTGATTTAATATTAATTTAGTATATATATTTTATTATCATGACGAGTAATAATTTGATGCAATGAGCTCCAATTTGGCTGTGGAGTTTATAGCTGAATTAAGTTTACTGAATGGGAGGCCTTTTATGGGGCCATCAAGGCCTCACTTAAAAAAATAAATAAAAAAAGATTCCTCATAATTGACATGGGGCATACTTTTTTTGGATATATCTTCTCACCTCCAATATGATGTGGTTTTAGTTTGTTGTGCTCTGAAGTTTTGATGGACAACAAACATGTATATCCACTTTAAAACCTTACAAGTCATGTTGAATAGCATGTAGAATATGCATTTGGGACAGTTCAGAATCGGGTTGGCTTATACCTATCTCTGTTGTGAACACATGGCAGGCTATGTATATTTCCCACCCTTGCCTGACTGACATTTAGATGCCTAATCCCTGTCGCAATAGGAGTGGATATGTTCATCTGAAATCTGGCCCCATCCTTATTCTTATGTAGGTGTTTGTGGTTGTTAATTTGGCATAATTTTGATAATGTTGGAGGCTAGTGCTAGTGTGGTGGTAATAATTACTTTGGGGCTGGTTCATAATAGGCTTTTTATTTTTTTATTGGAGCTGATATAATGTTAACCTAGTTGCAACTAATGCCTTTCATGTGACTGAGTTGACAAGTTCTAGTGAGTGTAATGTTCCCTTTATTTTTTTTTGTTTCCTTCCTACTTTCCGTACACTTGTATTTGCGTAAAGCTTTACATTTTTGAGGGAAATTCTATTCACCTTTCTCTCAAAAACAGGGACATTTTCTCGTGTCTTAGGTTCTTTTCTTTCTTTAACCAAACAGTTATTTCAGATAAATCTTTCTTCTGGCCAAATTCCTTTTAAAATATTGTATGCTAAACCACCTATCAAAATAATAAATAAATAAAATTGTTATGCTCAACCGTAATACATACTGACTGTAGTGCTGTGATGATTATTTTTTATCTTTTCTCTCCACACATGTGGCCACATTTAAAAGCAAATTATCTTTGACAGGATCTGTATATTCATGTTGGCTGGCCTTTGTACCGGAAATATGGTCATGCTTTTGAGGTAAGATTGTCTCATGCTTTTTGCCATTATCTCCTCAACTAGTGATAAGCTACCTCTACTTACTATTTTCTTACCCCTGGTGCAGGCATTCAAGTTAATCGTTACTGATCCTGATTCAGTCCTTAATTCCCTCACCCGTGAAGTTAAAGAAATTGGCCTTGATGGACAGGAGGTAATCTTTGTTTACTTACGTCGTGTTTGGATCATGGATTTAGGTAGAGATTTGGAAAGAGAAAGGGAAAGGGAAAGGTGAGGGACATGTGAATGATTTATATGTTTAATCTTTTCTCCATTTCCCTTGCGTTTTATTTTCCAAATCCCTACATGAATCTATGATCCAAGCACTGCCTTAAGGTATCTAGTGCCAAATTCTTCCTATTGGCAACAAGGCTACTTACTATGTCCTCGTTCCATAGGTGACTAAAGTGGTTCCTGCTATATCAGATGAAGTTAAAGATGCTTTAGTAAAAAACATTAGGAGAAGAATGACTCCACAACCATTGAAAATTCGGGCTGATATTGAGATGAAATGTTTCGAGTTTGATGGTGTTCTTCACATTAAGGTCTTGCCTTTCTCCTTTGCCTCTATCATCTTTTCTCTGATCAGTTCATTCTTCAAAGAATCATATGATCGTATTGTGGAAGGTTTAGTTTATTCCAGACTTGTTTTCAACTTGTTTCTATATCTGCCTTCACAGGAAGCCATGCGGAAAGCTGAAGCGGCTGGCAATAAAGATTGCCCAGTGAAAATTAAATTGGTAGCTCCTCCATCATATGTTCTTAATACTCAGACACTTGACAAGGTAACAAAAATTCCTCATGAAATTTCATTTTTTACCTTGCATACATCCCTCGTCTCCTTTTTTTGGGGCAATGTGAGTGGAATTTCCTTTTAAGAGTCTTTAGTGATTTATTATGTGATTGATGTCTGACTAAAATGTAAAGACTTATTTTACCAGACCTGGCATAGGAGGCAATTGTTGACAGTTTTGATGAGCTAATTTCTTATTCGATGCATATTATTTTCACAATTCAAGTCTGATTTTGCAATCATGAATCATGATTTTGCAGATGTGGCCTATAGGATTAAGGCAGGATGGTGTAAGTGGAGAAGTGCGTCTGGGGTATTGTGCGATAAATGAATACCCACTAGACTAAAAGGTAAGTTCTATAGAACGGCTATTAGACCAGCTATGTTGTATGAGACGGAGTGTTGGGCAACCAAGAAACAACATGTAGATAAGATGAGTGTGGCTGAGATGAGAATGCTAAGGTGGATGTGTGGTAAGACTAGACAGGACAGGATCAGGAATGAATGTATTCGGGAATAGGTAGGAGTAACACCGATAAAAGATAAGTTGAGAGAGAATCGTTTGAGATGGTTTGGTCATATTCAACGGAGACCAACAGAGGCAGTAGTGAAGAGATGCGATACTGTAACGATAGATGGAAGCGTTAGGGGACGGGGTAGGCTTAGATTAACGTTGACTAGCGTTATAAATAGAGATATGAATCTACTTAATTTGACTAATGAAATGGCCTTTGATAGGGCCGCGTGGAGAAGAAGGATTCATGTAGCCGATCCCATTTGATGGAACTTAAGGCTTGGTTTGATTTGGTTTGGTTTGGTTTACTGGTTGGCCCTGTTAGTACGAAAAACACAAGCCCTGCCCCAGCTGCCCATTTTTGTATATAGGAAAATAGCACTATTTTTTCTTTTTGATTTTATTTTAATGTGCTTTTGGAGAAATCTCAACTACTTTTTGTTAGGAAAAAATTACCATTAATTAACAAATGTTTCTCCATCTAAATCCTTCAGATAGGTGGCTGCTCAATATATTATCATCTTTCCTATAGGGCTCGCATTATTTTTTCATATTTTATTTTTTATCAGCAACACAAAGATACTTCATTAAAATGAAAAAAAAAAAGAGGTACAAAGAGAGGACAAGATGTCCTCTTATACAATGTGAAAAACCACGATAAAACATATCAAAGAAAAGAAATCAAGATTCACAAACAGCTTTCAAATCTTTAGATATTAGAAAAAAAGAAAAGCGGAACCCTTTAAACGGATGAGAGATGTGAGTGCAAAACAAAGCCAAATGACACTCTCTCCCAAATTGAATCCAAATCTGCCATTTTATCCTCAAAGATCCTTGCATTCCTTTCCAACTAAACAACCCGAAAGATTGCGAAGACAACACAATGCCACAGTGTTTTTGCTTTCTTGTTGCTGCCAAAACCCCGGAAATCAATTAAAAGCATACCAGCACGAGTACCTGGAGCGACCCAATGTGTATCAATAAAACAAAATAGCTGGTGCCATAAATACGAAGCTTCGGGACAATGCAAGAATAAATGATCCAATGATTCCCTATTCCTCCTATGTCCTAGCTACTCAGCTTATCCATAGCCTCGCTGCTATAACAAATATTCCGCTTCCAGATTCTGTTTTCTGTGACAAATGCTTGTGTGGATGTGTTTGTTTGGCAATTTTGGTCCGTCCTTGTTCATGCATGTATATGTTCATGACTCATTCTAAATTAGCGACCTGGAAAGACACCTCCTGGATAATATGTACCCATTAGAATGACCAGTTTCATCCACTTATTTCTGTTTCTCATTACTTTTGAAATTAATCTTGTTACATGCATTCTTGAAAGTGCTTCCACTATGATTCGGTGACACTTCCGATTATCCTTGGCCAATGACCTCCTAGGTTTATATGAAACTGTAATGAAATGTTGTTATTTTATTTGGTCGGCAGGAACAAGGCATAACAATACTTAATAAAGCAATTGCCGCTTGCTCTGAAGAAATAGCACGTCACAAGGGAAAACTTATTGTAAAGGAGGCAGCCAGAGCAGTAAGAATCAATTCCATTTTATTCAATATTAATCTTGTTTGCTATTTGTTTCCTCTCGAGTCCAGTCAATCTAAACCAGGTCCCCAAAAAATTTTATCCTTAGCACAGAAATCCTCTCTCTCTCTCTCTCTCTCTCTCTCTCTCTCTCTCTGTGATTGTGTATCTCATTGGGTGATGGTACATTGATTCAGGTGAGTGAACGGGAAGATAAACAACTTGCTGAACAGATGGCTAAGCTGGGTCGTGAAAATGAAGAGGTCAGTGGCGATGAAGACAGTGAAGAGGAGGAAGATACGGGTATGGGAGATATTGACTTGGAAAACTCAGGTACTGGGTTAACAGAGTGAAAATGCAGCCTTAGGCGATGACTGAAGTTTTTTCCCCATCTTATATGGTCACATTTATTTTTCAACCTAAGTGTCTGAACCGGTGTATAAAAACCTGTATCAAAGTAACCATGATGGCTGGTTATTTGGCCTATGTTGAGCAGTTTTTCTCTAGCCAATGTGATGTTTGATTGAAATTTTTCTGTGTTGCTGTAGTGTGAACAATTTGGTACCTCTCTCTCTCTTTCTCTCTCTGTCTGTCTCTCTCTCGTATGCCAGCTTTTGGAAAAGAATGACTGGTATTTACTTATATTTTGTTTGTAGCTGCATTCCTAGCCATTGCAATTGGATTTGATAATTTTGAAGCTTGTTTGCTGGAATGATAATTTTAAGGTGGTATCGATGATGGGGAAGTTTGGAATGGTATTTGTGTTGATGATAGAGATGATGGAGACCATAGTAATGCACTTTAAGTGACAATTCTGAAAAACAATGGGTGGCATGTCAAATTAATTAATGTGAAGGACTGTTTCTACTGGTTCTCTTTGTTAACCCAATTATGGAAAAGAAAAAAAAGAAAGAATGCAAATTTTCATGTCAATAACAACTGTTATAAGGCTTTTTGTTTTTTTCTGGTTGAATAAGTCATAATTGTTACAAGGCCATTGTTATAAGGCCTTACCTATGTGGTAGTGATGTTTGTGGATAATAATTATTGGGATAAATTACACTTTTCACTCATAGTTTGATTCAAATTTTATTATGTACCAATTATTTCAATTTGAATAATTTAATTTTTTCACTTTTAAGTACAGGTTCATTTTGGTTTGTTTGTCTATATTTTTGTTAATTCTTTTGGTGTACATCATAAGAGATTGATAAGTATTTTAAAATTGTTAATTTTAACCCTCAAATTGAATAGAAGGGTTGATTTGAAACTAGATTTAAAATGTATAAATCAAATTGTTTAATTTAAAATAATAGAGGTCAAAATAATATTTATGTCAAATTATATGTTAAATTATGTGTTAAAAGTGTAATTAACCATAGTTATTGTGTAAACTACCCTGAGTCACTTAGGCTCAAAATTGGATGGTGATCCTCTCCATTTTATATTTGTAATGGAGAGGTTCCATTCCGTCATTCAAATGTGAGTGTAATGATTTTTTTAATTTAAATTAATTATGAATTTACATTCCTATTTCATAGCCATTGGATATGTAATAAAAAAATTTCATTACATATATGAAATATAGAGAATCAAAATCCTTCAAACGAGCTTAACAATAGAGGCCTCTAATTTCTTATCCATTAATTATTATAATGCACTTCTTACCATTGAATTATTGGGTTAGGCTTCTCTCTCCCGATTGAGATCGGACTAAAGTATGTTCTTGGCATGTGGGGACCAATCATGAGTCTTGTTTTGCTGATTCGAATTATTCAATGTATAGAATTCGCCGAGTACATCATCCCAATAAAAAATTATAATGGGCCCAAACAGTACGGTCTAGTCTACTATGTGAACTGGAAATAATAATATGAATCTTGAATTATATAAGATTTCCTACTTTGAGAAATTTTTATATGAATTTTATACTTCATTAGGCATAGGGTCAGGTGCGAAAAATTATTTTTTGCTCTTTGGGACAGTACTAGGTGGGTGTTTCAACTTTATATTCATTGCTTAAAATAGTAAAACTCAATACTTTTTATTGGGTTTTTAGAGATTAACTTGACAAATATTAAGTGATAAATGGCATGAAGCAATACTATAAGACCGCAAAATAATCATCCATCATGTGGGCAAGAAGAGGTTTAAGAAAACTAATATATATTTAAGATGGGAAAATGCTGAATTTTATATAATAAGCAATAGCCAAAGATCAAAGGCGAAAATAGAGCTAAGATCTCTTAATCAACACCACAAGCCCCTGTAGCAATTAAGGCCAAAAGGGATGGGGAACAGACTCCATCCATACTCGATGTCCCGATGTCTCACTCACTAGTTTAGCAAGACAGTGAGCAGCCTTATTGCCCTCTCAAAAAGTATGCAAAATTGCGAATTGAGTATAATAATTCTATATAGTATCATCGGTCATAAAAAATTACAAATAAAATTAGATGCACAACCCATCTCTATTATTATAATGTGATGTGAGATTTTTTTTTTTTTAATTGTTAGTGATATTTTTAAAAGGATGGATCTAGGGAATGCGGAAAGGAGCGATTAATGTCATTTCAAAAACGTGAGGGGAGCTCTCTGTAATTTCAATAAATCTCAAGAGGTTAGTGTAATTTATCCAAAATTTAAAATAATTAAAAGTTGTAAAAATTTGTATCTTCAAACATATTTTTACACTTTTACAGTAATATTCCTGAATCTATTCATTTTACTTAAAAACTTAAAAAATCTAATCATATACGAGTGCTATTCCTCAAAAGACTCTCGAATTCCACAAACTCAATTGAGGCCTCTTCAATTTAAGGATTTGGCTTTGGTCTAGTCCAAGATCAGACTGGACCGTGCTGTTAAGTTTGTGGAGGCCCACTACGGGTCTCGTTTTGATAATCCGTACTATTCAATGTGTAAAACTCGTCAAGTAATATACATTTATAAAAAATCACGTTGATCGAATATCGATAGCTATATAATCAAAACAGTTTTTTGTCAACCGTTAATTTGTTTACCGTCCATTTTTTTTATACAAAACTAATTGATCACATAGCTATCGATATTCGATCAATGTGGTTTTTATAAATGTATAGTACTTGACGAATTCTACACATTGAACGGTTCAGATTATCAAAACGGAATCCGTGATGGGCCTCCACGGGCCCAACATACGGTCCAGTCCAATCTTAGACTGGACCAAAGCCAAACCCTAAAGTTAATTCATTCTTATGTTAAAAACCTTTCGTTAGATCATATGTTCAAAATTTTCATAATAAACCAAGAATATAGTTTGTCATAAAATCATATTAAATAATTTTTTACAAAAAAGCACTGAAATTTTGCTACATAAAATAGATTGGTATCTTTTTATAATTTTTTAAACAAACTACTGTTCGTAAAGCTTTACCACTCTCATTAAGTAATATTTAAATAATTATATAAACTTATGAAATGTTTAAATGTGATAGCTCATCATATACAAATCTAAGGGTAAATAATAAATACATCTTTTGAGATTTGCTTAAAATATATATTATTCCTTGTGATTTAAAAAATTATAAATATCACCTTGTTGGAATTTTTTATTTAACAGAATTAACCAAAAAAATGAAATTCATAATAGTTCTCCTATACAATAATAAAATTACTTAAATTATTAATTGAAACATATTTCTAATGTCATTAAAAACTGTTAATTGACTTTATAATTAATTAATAAAATGAGTGATTTGTTATGAAATTAAAAATTTCAGAGAATGAAATATAATTTTCAGAACTATAAGAGATTTTTAATCAAATCTCAAGAGATGTATTTATAATTTACCCATAAATGAATTGTGTTTGAACAAGGCACCACTGCACAAATATATGGTGCCCAAAAATTAGGAGTGTACAAAAAACAATCGGTAGAATCGGTAAATTAATCCAATTCGGTCTAAATTGTCAATTTGGTCTTGTTTTATTAGTTTCGAATCTGGTTTTGGTTCTGAAAATAGTGGAACTGTTCAAATTGATCTGATTTTCGGTTCCAAGGCTTTGCTTATGATTCTGACCCGAACTGAACCGTAATATGTTTGTTTATTATTTTCTTATATTTTTATATATAAAAACAAAATATAAAAAGTTTATTATAAGATTTGAACACTAATTTTCATTGTGAAATTGACAAACTTTAACGAACTTAACCAAATTAATTATTATTAATTTGTTTATTAACATAAAATATATATCATATTTATGATTATATAAAATTTCTAACTGTAAAATTGAAACAAATCAAACCGGTTTTTATGATTTGGTTCTGATTCAGTTTCATAGTTTAACGATTTGGTTAGTATTCTAATTTTTTTGAAATTAATTCTTACTGTTTGGTTCCTAATTTAATCTAAAACCAGATATGTGTACACCCATACCAAAAATTGTTCCATTGTTCACCAATAATTGTCTTTTAACAAAAAAAATAAAATATATATATATATATATAGTTGACTCTTAATTTCAAAAGTATTGTAGTTTTCATCAAATTATTTAAAATTTATTAATATAATTACTTGTATCCTTATTTTTGGTAAATTTAAAATAGGGGAATTACTGTCCCGTGGGGACAGTAGAAATAACTTTCAAATCAGTGGAAAAAGATTGCAATGGTGGAGGGGGGAAATTTTTTTACCAACTCATGAGATTCTGATGTTAAATGACCCATATACACTTGCACCCAAACTTACTACCATAGCTTACTCTCTGTTCTACTTCGCATCGCTCTCATTCTCTCGTGCATCCCTCTGGCTTTATCGCATCATTTCTTCATTCTTTCTCCTTTGTTTATCATTTCTTCCTTTTTTATGCTGGAAAGCGAGAGAGATGTGCGGGACAGTGAAAGAGAGATACAGAGTAGAGCAGAGAGTGAGCTATGGTGGTAAGTCTGATTGGGTTAGGAAGGAGAAGAAGAGGGTATATATCGTTTTGGGTGCAAGGATATATACGTCATTTAACATCAAAATCTCATTTAGTAATAAAATTTTCAATCTTCACGGATGCTATTATTTGTAATCTTTCCTCACTAAAGTTGTAAGTTACTTTTATTTTATTTTTTTTTTGTTACAGAAAAAATCTCTCCACTCTCCCGTACAGATCAAGGGAAGCACCCATTTTAAGTTATTTCTAGTGCCCCCATTAGACATAGTAGTTTTTTTTAACACTAATACTATATGTACCGATTAGTATATTAATTGATTTATCAATTAATAATATAACATAATTTAAGATATTTTTGATATTTGTAATTTTTATAATGAGCAGTGTCAATAATAATGTCATTAGTATACTAGTTAGGGCATTCACAATGGAATAGCCAAAATTGTTTGTTAAAGTGTGTGTTATATGACAAAAAGTGATAAAAGTGAGGTTTAAAAATGTTTGTTAAGATGTGTTAAGAGTTTGTTAATTTTAGAGAGTGAGTGGTGGTAAAATTGATGTGTTAAGGGGTGTGTTATATATATATATATATATGTTTATATAATAAATAAAATAAATAAATAATTTAGTTTAATTAAAAATTTTAAGCTCAAAATTAAATTTTAAGTCCAAAAAAAAAAAAAATTTCCGTTGACCGGGTCAACCGGCCGAACGTCTGGCCGGTCAACCCGAAAGACGAACAAAACACTTCCAAGCGCTAGCCGCAATTAACAAACTTTTTAACACACACGACTAACACACACACTAACTGATCCACTGCAGCACCCAACAACACACTTTGCTAGTTAAAATTTACCAACTGACACTAAAACTCTTCTTAGCAGCTCCGCTGCGGATGCCCTTAGGCCTTGTTTGGCATGATCTAAAAAAGTTAAAAAGTCAAAAAGTTACTATCATATTTAAATCACATCATCTTATTTAAGTCATATCACTTCTCTAACACATCACTTCAAACCCAACTCATACCCAACTCATATTTCATAAAAAGTCAAAAAGTACACTTATTTAGATCATCCTAAACTACTCCTTAATATACTAATTGATGCATATAGTGTCACATTCTATCTAAATGCTCCTCAACTACCCTTCAGTGTGGTCAGGGTAGGTGGCTAGAGTCACGCCACGGCCACCTATCAACACGTGGCCTTGGCTACCGATCCTTATGTTTTAAATTTTAATTTTTTCTATCAATATAGAACCCAGCTACCACACCTTTGATTAATTAATTAAACTTTCGTTCACTTCTTCAATAAAACCATACAAAACGGCATTGATCACGCTGTCTGTCGTCTCGCCAAGAACAAGCAAGAGGTGCTGAGAGAGAGAGAGAGCAATGTCTCCATCACAGTCACCGTCCGTCACCCAAGTCCAGATCGAGAGCCACGTTTTCCCTCCGACTGTGAAACCTCCGGGCACGTCCAAGCCCTTCTTCCTCGGCGGCGCAGGTTCGTTCTTTCTTTCTTTCTTTCTTAAACTGCGCACCACCCTTCGATTCGATCTCTCTTATCTGATTGTTGATTTTGGCTAATGTGCACAGGGGAGAGAGGTTTGGAAATCCAAGGCAAGTTCATCAAGTTCACGGCTATCGGAGTGTACCTCGAAGATAGCGCCATCCCGTCGCTCGCCGTTAAGTGGAAGGGCAAGACTGCAGAGGAGCTGACGGACTCCGTCGACTTTTTCAGGGATATCGTCTCCGGTAACTTAATTCTACTTTCTTTTTTTGCTTTCGTTTTTTCTTTTTTCAGCACGTGGTAAAAGAAAATTACCAAACCAAGTTTTCTTTTATCGGCAAATGTTGGCCGTTAAAAGAAAATTTCTTTAAGCATTAAGTGGTTGCACACCCTTAATTCAACCTAAGCGGAATTGAACCCATAACCTCTTGAAATATGGCGGCCAACTAAACTAGGCCTCGTTGGTTACCAAACCAAGTTTAAGACATGAAAACAATAATTTGCGGGGAGGGAGCCCCTGTTTACACAAATTAGATCATCTTAGGCTATGTTTGGCATGGAGGTTTGGGTTGAGTTGGGACTATTTTAGTTATAAAAAAATAAAATAAGTTTTTTAACTCAATAAGATAAAATGACACATCTAAATTATAATCATTTTATTTTTTCTTTTATAAAAGTCAAAAAGCCAAAAAACTTTTGGCCCTAGGCTAAAATAATTAAAAAGTTAAAAAGTCAACCCACATTCCAAATGAAGGCTTAGGGAGCCTTGATGATAATAAACCTATTCAGCTTGCTTGGTTCTATTTTTCCAAAAATACTTTTCAAAAAATTTTACTTTCTTATTTTTCGTGTTTTTTTATTTTTACTAAATTATTTTAATATTTTAAGTAAATTTTTAACTTTTTAAATATACCTAACATAAATACACCTAGAAAGTAAAAAAAAATTATAAAAAAAATCTTTTAAAAATTCACTAAATACTAAAAATACAAAAAAAAAAAAATACAAGAATTCAATACATTTTTTTATTTTTTTATGTATTTATTAATTTTTTAAAATATTTTTTCACAAATTTTTTATTTTTTAAATATATCTAAGTAAGGTGCATCTAAAAAAGTAAAAAAAAATGTTTAAAAATTTAAAAATATTCACTAAAAACAAAAAAATACGAAAATAAAAAAACTCAATTTTCAAAAAACTTAATTTAGAAAACTCAAACCAAACACACTGATTGGTAATTTACTCAATTTTTTTTAAGTTAAATTTTATTTAAAATTGGCTTTACTATTTAAACTTGTTGCCTTTTTTAACACACTTTCCAACAGAAATTTTTATTTTTGCCAATTAATTAGGATGATAATACTGTGTTTGATTGAGGGATTTAGAAAAACAAAGAAAAAAGTGTGTGAAACTATGTGAAATGTATTTCACCAACCTTTTCCCTTTGTTTTTCCAAATACATTTTCAAACCCCCCAACCAAACATAGCGTAAAGGTTGCTCATATCTTCTCTAATTATCAATCAATCATACCACTTATACATTTATAAAATAAGTCTAAAAAATAAATTTGTATATCATTTTTCACATATATATATATATATATTTCAATTCCAGATTTAATATTCAAGGGAGAGGGGTGGTATTGTCCTTGTTCGATATTTTACAATCTAATAATGTTGCGATAACATATTTCTTTGTCAATCACTTTTTATTAAATTTTTATATGAATTTGCAAATAACTTCTTTATAAAGTTTCATCCAAAAAAATTTGATTAACTTGAAAATATGATGGATCGCATATTTCAACATATATATTGATTCAATTCATGTTGTTTTGGTAATAGATAAAATTTAATTTGAAATAGTTTTGAAAATAGAGATACATTTGGAATAGATTTGAAATAGTTTTGGAAATAATTTTGAGAACAGAGTAAGAGATAAATAAATGGGGTACTTACGTATAGGTTTTAATAAGTAGACTTATTGTCTAATAGGTCCTATGAGAAAAATTTGTCATAAAAAATGTCACTAATTATAAGTTTTAGCGACAATTTATAAAAATCATGACAAAAAAAAGTCACTAATTTTCAATTTTTAGCGACGTACGTAAAAAAGTGTCACAAAAAAATATTTTTAGCGACAATTTTACTAAAACTTATTTTTAATAGGACTTGATAGGAATTAAGTCTAACTAGTAGGACCGATTGATACTTTACCCTAAATATAAGTTAACTTTCAATTTTGAACTCTCAAAAATCAATTTGAAAACCCAAAACAAACATGGTCAAAATGTATTTAGTGAGGAAATTTTAGTCCACAAATATCCTAATAAAGATTAAAAAAATATGTAGTTTTAATGGGCGAGGAAAACAACTTGTCGCCATTTCCCTCTATATTCGCGCCATAAAATTGGAGGGGGCGCCAAAAAATTTCAGGACTTTCATGAGGAAAATTTTCCTTGCTTATTGTAGGTTCTTTTGTGACAATAAATTTTGTCACAATAAATAAAATTTTGTCACTACAAGTTTGGTTTTCATATGGCGGGAATAAGTGAAGCTGTGCCCATAGATTTGTGACGAAATTAGAATTTTTATTGCTAATTGGTGACAAAAAATAATTTTCCTCACAAATAATTTACTTTTAGCAACGATATTAGATTTTCTCGTAAATTTTTTTCACTACAGATACATTGGCGCCACCTTTGAAACCCTAGCCACCGTTGCCACCTTCAAAACCCTAGTTTAAGAAATCTAGGCTATTCTTCTCCTAGATCAGAGAGAGAGAGAGAGAGATGTGTGGACTATTGGAGGGTGTAATGAGATAAAATAGAATGGGGGTGTCATGAGAAATAATGGAAATTTAGCTAAAATCCCTCAAATAGACCCTTGTTTGGTGAAAATGATAGCCTAATTTACTTTACCTCATAAACCTCCTAAGGAGGAAGTGTATAATTGAGTAAGGATAAAGTAAAATATATATTTTTTTTTCTTGGATAACATTGCTAGAGTAACATGTTACTGTCAAATAGAATAATCTTTTACTGTTTAGAACAATTTAGATAGTAATAATTTTTTTTTTTAATTTTTAATTTGTTTTTAAGAATTTCATAGTTAACATGGATCTTATTTGATATATCCTGATGAGAGTATTCTAAAAATACTAATTTTATTAAAAACCGTCATCTAGATCAAAAGTTATATTATTTTAAAGTTTAATATTTTGGTAATAGCGGTGTGTGTTGGACTTTTCAAGAAAAACTTTTTGTACTTGTCCTTAATGGAATAAAGTTTTATTATGAGGGGATTTTGACCAAATTTCTGCAAAATAATGGTGTAAATAAAAGCATCCAATTTCTGCTGACATAACTGCCCTTATCCTTGCTTCATTTACCACTGGACAATGATACCATGATATTTATTTGTTTTTATTTATATATATTTTTTCATGTGAGATTGGATGAGTTTCGATATACCACGAGATAATGTAGACCTAATTTCTAAAAAAGTATTACTTTATGAACTTGTTTGAGCTTATGTCTCAAATTAAGTTTATTAGCCCTTAAATTTCATTTTCAAATTGTTATTAATTTTGGAAAATTACACCCTTAAAGTTGAAAAATGTCATAACATTTATTGTACACATCCGTTTGAAAAAATGGTTATTCAAATTTTCTTGTCAAAATCTATCAAACAAGATCTAAATTATATAATGACAATTAGTTTTTGTTGTACCAACCGTGTGGACTATTGTTGGTAGTAGTCTTTGAGCTTTGCGGGCTCCCTTATGCTTATATAAGGAGCCCTGGTGTGTATTGTATTTTCAGACTGGTTCAGAGTAATAAAAGCTCGTTTAATAGGTTATCCTCCCTTCTTTGTGATTGTATCTCCTTTGTGGTTACAAATACGGTATCATAGCCTAGTTTCATGACAACTTAAAGTTACTATCTTGGCACTTCTTTCTGTCACTATTACTTATTAGTTCGTCTGAACTTTGTAAGCATATGCTCTATGGTTATCACTATTTAGTGGATCCTCCATATTGGAAACTTCAAGTTTTTATTTCACTTTGTGTGATTTCCTCAGAGTTTGCACCACCCGACAATCTGTTTATATGATTGACATACCTTGCGACGCTGTGTTCGTGGATTGTTTTGGTTTACAGTTCTCTTAAACTGATTATGGTGTGCAAATCTTTGCTTTCCTTGTTGGATCAGATGAACTTTTAGACTTATAGTTGATAAAGATGTTAGAAAAATGGTTTTTGAACCATGATTTTTGGCCAATTTTGAGCCTAATTTGAGATGGGGTACGGATACTGATTGAGGTGTGTCCAAGTGGAAACGTGATCTATGCCGGGTGGTGATTCACTTCGTATATTTTGTTGATCAAAACCATTTTCTGAGTGAATGTGAAATTGACTCTGAAGGAGGCTTCGGCAAAATGGTATTTGAACGAATTTAAAATCGAATTTGTCTCTGGTTTCTTTCAGAAACTCTGAAGCCTTCAATGGAATTCAATTTAAGTGTGATTTGGTGTCTCTCTTCTTCTTGAGAATTTCAGATAGATGTGTGATTTGGTGTAGGCTCCATTCATCGCCGAATTTGGTACAGAACACCACGATTTTCACCATGTCGATTCAATGATTCCGAGACGGCCAAAATTGGAACAGCACGGCCGAAATTGGGACAACAGTTTGAGGCTTTTTACATGTTGCTCACACAACCAGCTTAAGCCTATAAAAACCCCTTGAATTCCTTTAGGAAATGATCGAGTCAAGGAGTTCAATTTCTTTAATATTGGAGTCTAATATTGCTCTTCGTTCTTGGAGTTCTTCATTTAGATTTCTACATTAAAGAGTCTTTGTGTCTTGGAGGGAGTACAACACAAGTTTGGTTCGTCATATCTGGGATCGTTGTGCTGTGGTTAGTCGTTGTATCCTGGGAGGTTGACGCCGATAACCTGAGCACCATGGTGGGGGCGAATTAAACCTTAAGGAAATTGTGTCCAACACAAGCCTCGACTAATTTCGGTATTGTATTTTTTTGTGTTACAATTTCAAAGTTAATTTTCCGGTTTAATCTCATCTCATTTTCATTTTGTTTGTTACTCTATTTTCACTACATAATTTTTTGCTCTGTTTTTGGTTGCAAACAAACTCACTTTCATGTGTGTTATTTGTATTAAATTCCCAATACCGAAATCATAGCTTGATCAAAATTTTCATGCCATTGTTTCGGTGCTTGTTTTAACATATAAAGAGATTTTACAAGCTTGCAGACTTTTTTCTCTTGGCCTGGAACCACAAACCCCTCGGATTGTTCCATATAGATCTCTTCATCTAAATTGCCGTTTAAGAAAGCTGTTTTAACATCCATTTGATGTATCTTCAAATTATACAACACCGCAATTGCTATTAGCATGCGAATGGGTGTTATTCTTATTACATGGGAATATGTATCAAAATAATCTAGACCCTGCTTTTGCTTATACCCCTTAACTACAAGTCTCGCTTTATACTCGTCAATTGAATTACCTACTTTCATTTTTCTCTTGAATATCCATTTATATCCAAGTGGTTTACACCCTAGAGGGAGATCAACCAATTCCCATGTATGATTTTGCATGATGGATTCAATTTCACCATTTACAACCACTTTCCACAAAGATGCTTAAGGACTTCACATCATTTCCTTAAAGCTTTGAGACTTGTGTTCTAACAAACAAGTTAAAAATTAGGACCAAAGGATTTTAATGTTGTAGCCCTCTTACATCGTCTAGGTTCATTTTTCTCCTCACTGTTACTCATAATACCATCACACAGTTTACGGGGTCATGTCGGACCATTGTAGCAGGACAGCTTACGAGGTCATGCCGGACCGATGTAGCAGGACAGTTTACGAGGTCATGTCGGACCGTTGTAGCAGACACTGTGTGGTCGTGTCAGACCGATGTAGAAGACAGTTTATGGGGTCATGTCGGACCGTTGTAGAAGACAGTTTATGGGGTCATGTCGGACCGGTGTAGAAGACAGTTTATGGGGTCATGTCGGACCGTTGTAGAAGCTGACCGGAATCAAATGTTGGGACAGTTTACGGGGTCATGTCGGACCGTTGTAGAAGCTGACCGGAATCAATGTCGGGACAGTTTATGGGGTCATGCCGGACCGTTGTGGTGGTGCACCAAGGGGGCGACTTAGGGAGTGCGCCATGAGCGACTTATACATGATACTGTGTATAACCCCCCCTCAAACTCAAATAGGTGTGAAGATAGAAACCTATTTGAGGTTGAAACAAAGGGATTGATAAAGCTGACCGGTGTAGAAGACACTGTATGAGTGTGTATATAGGCTGCCCAAAAGATATACATGGATGTAGATATCGAGCCCTCAAAAGTCGTGCCCTCAAAAGGTGTGCCCAATCTTTCAAAAGGCGTGCCATCAAAAGGCGTGTCATCAAAAGGTGTGCCATCAAAAGGCGTGCCCAGTTTGTCTGGCGTCAAGAGGCGCGCGATGCGTGTGGCTGCCTCGGCTATTTAACCAAGACGGAGCCTGAGGCCGAGGCAGAGGCAAAAAACTTGCGAAATCCTCTGAAAAACTCTTCGTTGTGCTGAGAGAGATAGTCTGTAACACTCTGTTGCCCAGAAAATGGCCTCTTCGTCCCGCCCTCTGCTTACTCTCTTTCCCGACCTCAACGAGTCCACAAGAGAGATAACTGGTGCGGTGTCCCGGGAACCTCAACCAAACACCACTGGGTTTGCTCCGTTGAACTTTCCGATGCAGTCGGTGGAGCAAAAAATGGCAGTGCAAACGGATGTGGAGGCTAATCAGTATACTTTGAAGTCATGTGTGGAGAGCATGACGGCGGTCACAAACTTGTCGCACCGGCTGCAGAGTAGGACAAATGAGGTGCAGCAGTTAAACGCCCAACTGGCTCTGCTCCAACGCATGTATAAGGATGCGCGAGCAGAGATAAGTGTGCTAAAGGCGGAAAATAAGGAGCTGAAGCGGAAGGCCACCGTTATGTTCCGATTTGGAGGGCCGCCATATGCTGCAGTGGAGGAGCAGGGAGTAGTGATCATGCCCAGTGGAGTGGGAAACACAGAGGCAACACCGTCAAGGGCCGTCCAGGACGGAGGCAAGAAGAAGAGACCGGCGGCAGAGTAGAGAAAAATCCCGCCTGTGGATGTGGTTGTTTTGGTGTGGTTTTTTTTGTTTTTTTTTTTTTGTTTTTTTTTGTTTGTATGGTGATCGGGGTGAGCCCCGACATGAATAAAATGAGGTTGAGTTTGGTTGGCAGTTCATCTGCGTCGTTGGTTTTTTTTTTTTTTTTTTTTGGAGAAGAATAATAATAAATAAAATGAAGTGTGGGATAAAGGTGAAGAAAAAATTTCGGAAGGTGAAAGTAATAAAAAATAAAAAAAAAAAGAAAAGGGGAGATGCAAAGGTGTTGGGGCGGGTCCTACCACTAAGGGAAAAAGAAGATGATGGGTGTGCAAATCTGTATTTTTTTTTTTTTTTTTTTTTTTTTATCAATCAAGAAAAAGAGATATAATATATATATATATAGAAAAGAAAGAAAGTTGGGGAGAGATGGAAAAGTATGGTTAGAGAGAGAGAAAGAGGGTTATGGCCATGTGATAATAATAAAAATAAGAAGAAAGAGAATGCGAATGTGCACAGTATCCAGCAAAGTGATGAATAAAATAAATCAGTGGGCTAGGATAGTGGATGGTAAAATATTAAAATAGGTTGGTATAGTGCAAGTGTGTGTGTGTATGTGTGCCTGGTGTGTTGAAGTTGCTTCATCTTTGAAAGCATCCATAGATTTTCTATCCACGGGCTCAATAGGTGGGAGTGAGAAGAGGATGGTCTCTGGTTGGCGAAGAATTCATTTCCTACGGCGATGGATTCGATTTGGGTTGAGGGGTGGTAAGGGATGATGTTGGTTTGGACCCACTTGTCGGTGAATGATTGGCGGGAGGAGGCAGAGGAGAGGAGCTCGTTGGGGAGAGCGACGGTGACGGAAATGCCTGAACCGGAGAGGGCTGTGAGGACCGCCGGGTCGGAGTCGTAGAGCTTGACCTGGTTCAGGCCTTGCGACTTGAGGAGGTGAACTACTTGGGATGGTGGTGGAAGATTGTCTGCGATGCGGCCGTAGTTTACTCCGATGGAACCCGTATCGGAAAATGAAGAAGCAATGGGGAAGAAATAACAGAGAGAGAAAATGAGAGGAAGTGAGAGAGAGGGAGAGAGGTTAAGCTTTGCCATTCTCTGAAACTCACAGAAAGAGATGGGTTTGATCGCCGGTTCGATCAGGTCCGGTTTGAACGAACCAGATGATGATGGGTACGAAGTTTGGAGAGCAGAGAGGGCTATGGGAGATGAGATTTTAATCGATTTGTCGAGGTTGAATTTCATGGCCGCCATTCGTGTACTGACCTCGCGTAGCGATGGAGAGAGAGTTGAAGATACAGCGGAGTGAAGGTATGTGTAGAAAATTTTAGCGGAATTGGTTGAGGTTCGGTGGACGGCTAAGGTGAGGTTACCGCCCGCCGGTGAAGCGAAAATATTAGGTTCTAAACCTGCTCTGATACCATGTTAAATTTGATGTATAAAGAGAATTGTATTATTGATTGATGTGTATATTATGTATATTACAAGGATTCCTATTATATAGGAGAGGATTTGGGAGTAGGTGAGGAGTAGGTGTAGGTGGTAGTGGAGGTGGTAGGTGGAGTGGGTGGTAGTGGAGGTGGTAGGTGGAGTGAGTGGTAGTGGTAATTTACATTTACACAATTTACATTAACAGCCCCCCTCAAACTCAAGGAGGATAGGCACTAGCCAACTGGAGTTTGGAGAGAGTCACAAAACAGAAAAATAAACTGATAAATAAAACAGGATAGGAGACACGGTATGGTCGTGTCAGACCGTTGTAGGAGACACAGTGTGGTCGTGTTAGACCGGTGTAGAAGACAGTTTACGGGGTCATGTCGGACCGATGTAGAAGACAGTTTACGGGGTCATGTCGGACCATTGTAGCAGGACAGCTTACGAGGTCATGCCGGACCGATATAGCAGGACAGTTTACGAGGTCATGTCGGACCGTTGTAGCAGACACTGTGTGGTCGTGTCAGACCGATGTAGAAGACAGTTTATGGGGTCATGTCGGACCGTTGTAGAAGACAGTTTATGGGGTCATGTCGGACCGGTGTAGAAGACAGTTTATGGGGTCATGTCGGACCGTTGTAGAAGCTGACCGGAATCAAATGTCGGGACAGTTTACGGGGTCATGTCGGACCGTTGTAGAAGCTGACCGGAATCAATGTCGGGACAGTTTATGGGGTCATGCCGGACCGTTGTGGTGGTGCACCAAGGGGTTTATGGGGTCATGTTGGACCGTTGTGGTGGTGCACCAAGGGGGCGACTTAGGGAGTGCGCCATGAGCGACTTATACATGATACTGTGTATAATCCCCTTGGTGCACCACCACAACGGTCCGACATGACCTCGTAAACTGTCCTGCTACATCGGTCCGGCATGACCTCGTAAGCTGTCCCGCTACAATGGTCGACATGACCCCGTAAACTGTCTTCTACATCGGTCCGACATGACCCCGTAAACTGTCTTCTACACCGGTCTAACACGACCACACTGTGTCTCCTACAACGGTCTGACACGACCATACCGTGTCTCCTATCCTGTTTTATTTATCAGTTTATTTTTCTGTTTTGTGACTCTCTCCAAACTCAAGTTGGCTAGTGCCTATCCTCCTTGAGTTTGAGGGGGGCTGTTAATGTAAATTGTGTAAATGTAAATTACCACTACCACTCACTCCACCTACCACCTCCACTACCACCCACTCCACCTACCACCTCCACTACCACCTACACCTACTCCTCACCTACTCCCAAATCCTCTCCTATATAATAGGAATCCTTGTAATATACATAATATACACATCAATCAATAATACAATTCTCTTTATACATCAAATTTAACAAGTCCTTTTAATAGATCTCATGTTTTCAGTCTCTGAGGTCATAGACTCTATAGTTGTCTTACAAGGAAATATATGTTCAAAGAACATTGCATTCCTTGACTCAATAATAGTATTCTCATGCATATTAGGATGTTCATATTTATGTATCAGAAATAGATATGTACTACTATTATTCGTATAACCGATGAATACACAATCAACGGTTTTTTATCCAATCTTAGTCATCTTTGGACTAAGGATCGCCATTTTGCCAAACACCCCCACATTTTAAGATAATTGTAGATAGGTTTCCGGCCTTTTCATAGCTCATATGGTATATGGTATTTGACTTGTCTTCTTATGGGGTATTCTATTTAAAATAAAATTTGCAGATAAAATTGCCTCCCCCCACAAGTTCTGGAGTAAACCCGAACTTATCAACATGGCATTCATCATCTCTTTTAGAGTTTGATTCTTTCTTTTAGCCACTTCATTTGATTGAGGAGAATAAGGCGTAGTAGTTTAATGAATACTTCCAAATTGAGAACACACTTCCTCAAATGGAGCATCATATTCACCACCTCTATCACTTTTGACAACCTTAATTCTCTTGCCAAGTTGATTTTTAACCTCAGTTTTGTATTGCTTGAAAGCTTCTAAGGCTTCATTTGTACTTCTAAGCAAGTTAACATAACAATACCTCATGCTATCATCAATAAAACTAATGAAATACTTTTTACCTCCTCTTGTTTGAACATATTTCAGATCACAAATATCTGTATGAATCAAACTCAAAGGTTTAGTATTTCACTCTACTTTATTGAATGATGCCTTTGTAAGTTTTGCCTCAGCGCAAACTTCACACTTGTGATTATGATCAACTTCAAATTTAGGTAAACAATTTAAAGAACTTAATCTACAAATAGAATTGAAATTAACATGACCTAATCTACCATGTCATAAATAAGAGGGCTTGACAACATAAACAGAAGAGGTCTTTTTATTATTATTGGGTATAACAGTTAATACATGCAGCTTAAAAAGCCTATCACACATATAACCCTTTCCTACATACATCCCACTTTTGGAAAGAACAACTTTCTTGGATTCAAAGACTAATTTAAACCCATTCTTAATCAACAATGACCCAGAAATTAAATTCTTACGAATATCCGGCACATGGAGTACATTGTTGAGAGCGAGTGAATTCCCCTAAGTCATTTTCAACATAACCTTCCTTGTCCTTCAACTTTAGAGGTTGAAAAATTTCCTATAAAGAGTTGTTCTCCATTTTCCACCACATTATAAGTCGTGAACATCTTTTTGTCGGCACAAATATGACGAGTAGCCCCTGTGTCCACCCACCAATCATTGGTATTGCCTACCTAATTTGCCTCTGATACCACAATAGAGAGACTAATGTCTACCAACCCATCTGAAAGGTTTTCAGCTTCTGTCACATGTGCTTGTGCAGATTTCTTGCTTGAACCTCCATTGACCTTGCATTGGTGGCAGTTCATTGCTCGATGCCCAACTTTGCCGCACACAAAACACTTGCCTTTGAACCTTTTATTGTTCAACTCTTGGAAGTTCTGCTTGGAGCTCTTTCCGTCATATTTCCTCGTTCTGTTGTTGGATTTAGAACTTTGTCCTTGTTCCACAACATTCGCTTTGGCTTGCTTAATATAGCTGCCAGTCTTTTTGTCAGAACCGCAGTTATCCTCTTCAATACGGAGCCGCACAATCAATTCCTCCAGTTTCAACTCCTTGCGCTTATGCTTAAGATAATTCTTAAAATCCTTCCATGTCAGTGGCCATTTCTCAATAAGTGCCACAAACTGAAAGGATTCACTAAGAATCATTCCTTCAGCATGAATCTCATGGAGAATTAATTGGAAGTCTTGCACTTGACTGATAACAGTCTTGGAATCAACCATCTTATAATCCAAAAAATGTCCGACAACAAATTTCTTTGTGCTAGCGTCTTCTGTCTTATATTTTAATTCCGAAGATTCCCACAAATCTTTAGCAGTCTCCTTCACGCAATACACATTATAAAGTGTGTTTGTGAGACTATTGAGAATATAATTCTGACATAGAAAGTCCTCATGCTTCCAAGCTTCCACTGCAGCTACAATTTGCTAATCAGTTTCCCCCTCTCTCGGTATTGGTGCAATCTCATGGGTAAATGGAACCCGATCAAATTAAACCTTAAGATTGTTGGGAATTTAATTCAAATAGCACGTAAAAGTGAGTTTGTTTGCAACAAAAAACAGAGCAACAAACACAATGAAAATGAGATAAGATTAAACCGGAAAATTAACTTGGAAATTATAACACAAAACAATACAATATCGAAATTAGTCAAGGCTTGTGTTGGACACAATTTTTTCAAGGTTTAATTCGCCCCCACCGTGGTGCTCAAGTTATCGGCGTCAACCTCCTAGGATACAACGACTAGAATCCAAGACCACAGCACAATGATCCTAGATATGGCGAACCAAACTTGTGCTGTACTCCTTCCAATACACAAAGACTCTCTAATGCAAAAATCTAAATGAAGAACTCCTAGAACAGAGAGCAATATTAGACTCCAATATTAAAGAAATTGAATTCTCTAACTCGATCATTTCCTAAAGGAATTCAAGGGGTATTTATAGGCTTGAGCTGGTGGTGTGAGCAACGTGTGAACAGCCTCAAACCGCTGTCCCAATTTTAGCCATGCTGTTCCAATTTTGGCCGTCTCGGAATCATTGAACCAACGTGGTGAAAAACATGGTGTTTTGCACCAAATTCAACAATGAATTGAGCCTACACCAAATCACACCTCTATTTGGAATTCTCAAGAAGAAGAGAGAAACCAAATCATACTTAAATTGAATTCCATTGAAGGCTTTAGAGTTTTTGAAAGAAACCAGAGACGAATTCGATTTTGAATTCGTTCAAATACCATTTTGCTGAAGCCTCTTTCGAAGTCAATTTTGCATTCACTCGAAAATTGGTTTTGATCAACCAAATATACGAAGTGAATCACCACCTAGCATAGATCATGTTTCCACTTGGACACACCTCAATCGATATCCGTAGCCAATCTCAAATTAGGCTCAAAATTGGCCAAAAAATCATGGTTCAAAAACCATTTTTCTGACATTCAGATGGGTTTAAGATAAACGAATGTGACAAGTGTGTCTATATAGAGGAATAGACGAAGGCTATGTCATAGTTTGTCTTTATGTTGATGACATGCTCATTATTGGGAGTAATAATGACATGATAAGGTCCACAAAGAAGATGTTAAACAAACAGTTTGACATGAAGGACTTAGGAGTTGCAGATGTAATTCTTGGGATGGAGATTACAAAAACTCTTGATGGATATGCTTTATCTCAGTCTCCCTATGTTGAGAAAATTTTGGAGAAATTTGGTGAGCATGACAATCGTCCTGCTAATACACCTATTGATACTAGTATTCATCTATCTAAGAATACAGGCGCAGGCATATCTCAATTAGAATACTCCTGTATTATTGGAAGCTTGATGTACCTTATGAATTGCACTTGGACTGATATTGCTTATGCTGTAAGAAAGTTGAGTAGGTGTACAAGTAACCTAAGAAAAGAGCACTCAAGGTTCTGAAAAACGGTTGTGGTCGCCGTAACGGTGGCGGTGGCGCGGTTGCGGTTGCAGGGTGTAAAGGCCGTAGCGTAACGGTTGCGGTAACCGGAACCGTGAATTTTTTAATTTTTCGCACAATTTGGAAAAACTTACCGATACGCATATTTTTTTCCATGATCATATTTATTGGGTTTAAAATAAATATTGATCAATTTTTGTAAATTTTTAAGTATGATCCAATATATTTCATATTTTTAAAACACTATAAACTGAGTTTTTTACATTTTGTTTTAATAATTAATGACTTTATATTATACAAAAAATCAATCACTAACTATTATATATAAGATAAACAATGACAAAAGTAAGAGAATAAATAAGAGCCTAAATATATATATATATATACATATTTTAACCAAATCAAATAGATAATGACCACACTTATTATTATTATTATTATTATCAAACAATATATAGATAGACACACACAAACAAAATGGTTGAGTGATAGCAGCTGAATAGAATAGTATAGGTCTTACAGCTTAAACAAATCAATAACATATTCTTCCCTCGTCTTCTCTCTTTATCTTCTCTCTTCTCTCTATCCCTCTTCTCCATTTTCACCTTTTTTTGTGTGTGTTTTTTTTCGAAAGAAGCAATTCGGAACCGTTATGTAACGGTGCATAACAGGCCGCTACGGCTGTTACGGCACCGTTATGACCGCTACGGCAGCTGCTACGGCTGACACACCTGTGAATCTCAATCACACTGCAAAAACGGCCGTAACGGGTAGCGGTAACCACCACAACCGTTACGTAACGGTTGCGGCCGCTTTTTAAAACCTTGAGAGCACTGGAAAGCTATTATTAGGGTACTTAGATATCTAAGATATACCCAGAGATATGGCTCATAGTATACTCGTTATCTAGTAGTACTAGAAGGGTACAACGATGCAAATTAGATATCGGATACGAAAGACTCAAAATCTACAAGTGGATACCTTCGGAGTGGTGTTGTCTCTTGGAAGTCATCCAAACAGACTTGCATAGCAAGGTCTACAATGGAATCTGAATTTATCAAGTTGGATAAAATAGGAGAAGAAGCAGAGTGGCTTCGAAATTTCCTAGAAGAGATTCTAATGTGGCCTAAACCTGTGTCATGTATTCATTGTGATAGTGAATCAGCAATAGGACGGGCACAAAATGTGATGTATAACGTAAAGTCAAGACATATTCGTCGAAGACACAATACCGTTAGACAATTGCTTTCACATGGAATTATTTCCATTGAGTACATAAAGTCAAAGGATAATATCCCAATCCATTGACTAAAGGGCTAGCCAGAGAGCAGTTGTATCATTTATAGAGGGAAATGGGACTTAAGCCTATTATTTAAGTTACCATAATGGTAACCGAACTTAGTTGATTGGAGATCTCAAGATCTAAGTTCAAAGGGACAACCAAATTATGGGTGACTTTTGTTTCACTAAAGGAAGGTATCTCTTATACAGAGATTGTCTCTTATCCATTTTTATGATAAGAAGAGTGATACCTGCAGCGTTTGTAGGGTGAGCTTTGCTCTTAATGACTCTTGTAACTTGAATGTGCAAGTTGGGGTATAGCAGGATACTCCTTATAAGCGAGATCACCTATATGAGTTTGAATTGGGCTGGTTCTCTGAAAATTGATTAGGCTAAATTCTCTAGAGCACTCATGAATACCAGACATTGTTTAGGGCCATAATGAATACAATTGTGAGAACCAAATTGTGTGGGTGGTGCACTGTGTGTAGTGTATTGTCTTGGCATACACAAACAGCTGAACAGTTCAAGGTATCACGTCCACTAGTTAGCCAGTATGTCCAATAGGCTTTTACTAGGAAAGGTTCAAAGACAAAAGCTACCTATCTTGTATTGAATATAGAAATTAGAGTACATAGAATCTTTTTATTTTTAGAATTATGTATATAATCTGTGATTGTGTCAATCACTAATTTAGTATTGTTTCCTTATTTATATCGTTTTCTAAATTGTATCATGAATCTATTATATATACATGACCTCTACCTCATTCATGAAAAAGCCAAATAATTCTTTTCATTCTTTTTGATATCAGAGCTAGGTTAAGTACCTAGTAATTTTGCTTCATCGACGGGCGGCAAACTTGCTTTGGTCGTCCGCCGGACCTCAACCCATTCCACTCCATATTTTCTTTCAGTATCATTTCATGGTAATCTCTTCCTCTATCCACTAGTTTATTCCTATCCCAAATATCTCTATCATATTTTTTTTTTTTTACTTACAATCCATTTTTTTTTTTGTGTTTCTGCTCTACTTTGTCTTTCCCTCTGTTTCAACCTCAAATAGGTTTTTTTCTTCAAACCTATTTGAGTTTAAGGGGGGTATTATACCTATATCATGGTGAGCATGGTGATATACCATGTGAACCACCTAAGCTGCCCCATTTAGCGTACAACCCAAGTCGCCCCTTTTGGCACATCACTTAAGTCGCCCCCCTGGTACACTTTCTAATAAGCTGTCCCTTGGCGCACTCAATCATCTGTTGCCATCATCGTTTAGCACCACGTCATAAGTTATGTGTGTGCCACACTTGCTGGTTCAACATCTAGTTAGTCTCTACAACGGTCCGACATGATCCCTTAAACTGTCCCGACATTGATTTCGGTTAGTTCCGATAACAGTCCGGCATAACCCCGCAAACTGTCCCGATACTAATTCCGGTCAGTTCCTATAACAGTCCGGCATGACCTCCTTAAATTGTCTTGACGTTGATTCCAGTCAGTTTCTTCTAGAGCAGTTCAGTCCCTGTTTTTTTTTTCCCTTTTTAGGGTATGGTGCTGATGTATTAAGCATTTTTTGGCCTTTTTTATTTAGTGGACTACCAGATTTGTTCGATAACATTTATTTGGACTAGCCGTTGAGTTTTTTCTGGCATCTTCCAGTTATCCGTTAGCAAGCTGCGATTGTTGAATATTTTCACACTAGTTTGAGAGGGAGTGTTGAATATAGAAATTAGAGTACATAGAATTTTTTTTTTTTTTAATATTATGTATCTGTGATTGTGTCAATCACTGATTTAGTATTGTTTCCTTATTTATATCATTTCCTTATTTATATTGTTCTCCTAAATTGTATCATGAATCTATTATATATGCATGGCCTCTACCTTATTCATGGAAAAGCCAAATAATTATTTTCATTCTTTTTCTTGATGAGGTGTATCACCTTTATGTACTCTCTCTTAGTCTGCATGTTGCATATCCTTCGTCGTTATTTCCATTCATGTGGGGGATTGTTGGAAAAATTGTTTTTGAACCATGATTTTTGGCCAATTTTGAGCCTAATTTGAGATGGGGTATGGATACCGATTGAGGTGTGTCCAAGTGGAAATGTGATCTATGCCTGGTGGTGATTCACTTTGTATATTTGGTTTACCAAAACCATTTTCCCAATGAATGCGAAATTGACTCCGAAGGAGGCTTCAGCAAAATGGTATTTGAACGAATTCAAAATTGAATTCGTCTTTGGTTTCTTTCAGAAACTTTGAAGCCTTCAATGGAATTCAATTTAAGTGTGATTTGGTCTCTCTTCTTCTTAAGAATTCCAGATAGATGTGTGATTTGGTGTAGCCTCAATTCATTGCCGAATTTGGTATAGAACAACACGTTTTTCACTACGTTGGTTCAACGATTTCGAGACTAGCAAAATTGGAACAGCACGGCCGAAATTGGGACAGTGGTTTGAGATTGTTCGCATGTTGCTCACACCACCAGCTCAAGCCTATAAATACCCCTTGACCTTTAGGAAATGATCGAGTTAGAGAGTTCAATTTCTTTAATATTGGAGTCTAATATTGCTCTTTGTTCTTGGAGTTCTTCATTTAGATTTTTGCATTAGAGAGTCTTTATGTCTTAGAGGGAGTACAACACAAGTTTGGTTTGCCATATCTAGGATCGTTGTGCTGTGATCTTGGATTCTAGTAATTGTAACCTAGGAGGTTGATGCCGATAGCCTGAGCACCACGGTGGGGGCGAATTAAACCTTAAGGAAATTGTGTCCAACACAAGTCTCGACTAATTTCGGTATTGTATTGTTTTGTGTTACAATTTCCAGGTTAATTTTTCGGTTTAATTTCATCTCATTTTCATTGTGTTTGTTGCTCTATTTTCACTAAATAATTTTCTGCTCTATTTTTGGCTGCAAACAAACTCACTTTCACGTGTGTTATTTGTATTAAATTTCCAACAAAAGAAAAGGCTAAGATCATGCTTTCTTATAGTTAAATGAGTTTACTTCCCAGTCGAAAATCTCTGTTCTTTTTCTGCTTCTTCTTCACCTGTATGAGTTCAAATACCCAAGTGAAGCCAACAAAATTCCAGTAACTAGCCTTCTTCTATTAAACCCTCAACCTTCATCCTCTTCGGTTACTGAAACTGTTTGCCAACTTTTTTCCACTCCTTGACCCTTTGCGGTTAAAGAATATGTTCAAGCTTCCCGACTTGATAAGTGTTTAATTCCAGCCATTGGAGCTGAACAGTTAATTACCTTGCAAATCCCTGATGATCTGCCTCGACATTAGAAACAACAAAACCACACTTATCTCTATTTTGGGGCTGTTTGCCTTGCTTTTACTTTTCATGGCAAGAAAGGACTTCCCATAGTTTCACGAGTTGCTCTCATGGATACCACTACGGCACAAACCACTCTCAACTCAGGCACAATCTTGTTGACTTTCCATTCCAATTTCAACATGCCCACACCTTCTCTCGGCCCTCAAAGTTCAAGTTCAAATTGGTGATGCTCCAGCAGTATCAACTGCATATGCGGCCATTCTTCATTACCATTGATTCTCCTCAACAAACCTCTGTAGTCCATATCTCTTGCCAGCTGACCCAAGCAGAACTCATTCAATTACTTCCCAACTCCTGGATGACTTATGAGCAAACTCACCAGCCCACAAACCTAATTCAATCTTCTGATCCTCAATGTACCACTCACTCAGATGGTTCAGTTGAAATCACCTTTCCCAAAGGAGATACTCCAACTACCGCATCTCTGATATTGTCACCGGCAATCAACATGCTTCATGCAGTACCTGTTCATTCCTTCTTATCTCAAGACTCTCCAAGCTATGTGCCCAGTCTAAATGGCCATAACTTTTTTGACGCTTGTTCTTGTAACAACTGTTTGGCTGCTCCATCTTTTTATTTGTGATGATGATGCTTCTCCGAAAAAGACCCAGTAACGAACCTCTAAACATCAACAGTTGAAAACCCATTATGAAGCTGGTGATCCTATTGTTGATCTTCTTGGCTACCCTTCTAGCAAATTTTATTATTATGATACTTCTGGTAAAAGCATTCCCAACTTAGGGTAATCCCAAACTCTCCTCTTCTCTTCTCTTCACCCTGTAAACCAAAACCTCAACCACCTGTAAGTCCACCTTGCAGTCCTTCATGGAGATACAATCAAAAAGAGACAATATACACCCAAGCTCCTTATATAAGCAAGAAGGATCCCTATACAACAGACTACTACAGTAACTACTACTGAGATCACATAGGCATGTCTGCCACCCGACACTAGACGACAAGACAACATTACTCACACCACAATATTTACTCACATGTGCAACATGTGTTATCACACTCTCTCTCAACTTATTACAAGATGATAAACAATAGGACACAGTACAAACATCTAGCCACCACCCACGGCACCCTAAACTCCCTTTCTTCTCCACCCACGACACCCCCACCCCCACTACCCCCAAATGAATTACATACATGACAACTTTGCTCTTATGTGACTCATGAACAAAGAACCTCACAATAGCTTCAAGAAGAACCCCTATTTGACCCTTTGGTTCTCTATAACCCATTAACAAAGAAATGAAAATGAAGCCAAAACAAAAAGAAGTACAACTGGTTCGGATTAATTGCTCCTGCTGGTTGCTTCTGTTGGCTGTACAACTGGTTTAAATTAGTTGCTTTTGCTGATTGCTTCCGTTGGTTGGTTATGTATATGTATATATTATGTGCAAAGTTAGTTTACCGTATGTATATGTATATGTATATGTATATGTATATGGCAGTGGTCGTCGAATCTGGTGCTGGTGGATTGTGGCAAAGGTGGTTGAATCTGGTGCTGGTGGTTGACATAGAGTTGACACAAAAGAAGATAGCGAAAGAGAACATAGCATAGGGGTATTGAAGTCATTTTACTTGCCGTTAACAAGGAGTGTTTCATTATAGTTCGAAACAAAATGGGGCCTCTTTGCCTATTTTTGACAGTGGGTCATCATCAAGTGCTCCTTGGCCAACCCCAAAGGGGTGAATTGGATTTTTCCATTTCCCCCCCTTAAAGGACTAACCCTTATGTAATGCTTGCATTGTGTCACTGATAATATATTAATTCCGCTTATACCATATACATGCACTTGATAATTATAAGATTCAGGAAACACTAACCCTTGAATGGGTAGAAATCTTGATTGTGTGAGCCTTTAGAATTGGAAGGCAATGATGTGTGTGAGCGTGTATCCTTACAACATGATGCCTACATTTTTGGTTTTGCAAGTTGTACTGTCAACTTCTTTGCCAGTTAGAGGGCACCTTAAAAGGCAATCACAATGTGTAGTTCATGAGTGCACGACATATACAATGGAAAACATCACAAGACGAGAGATATCACTATGATAGACATTAAACCTGAAAAGCAAGATGCCGCAGCATGCATCAGAAAGTGTCATGATTGCAAACTAACATTAATGTAACAACGCCGCTAGGCTAACCATCTCTTTCTGCCATATTTGGTTTACCATCTTATGTGGCACATTCACATGTCATTAATATCCAATACAAATGTGAGTGTGTCACATAAGATGGTAAACCAAATATGGTAGAAAGGGATGGTCATCCTAGCATTGTTGTTAGTGTAAATTACTACCAAATGGAGCTACATTTTTGCCTTTTTCCAATGGTGATTGGGGTATTTTATGCTGAATGTATTGGGAATTTTACCATATATTCTAGACTGTTATCAACCTGCAATCTTAGATTGGCTGAAGGAAAGGCTGGAAAATTTTTCTGATACCATGGTCTCCCCTTATTATTTGTTTTCCCTTTACCTTCTTGTCTCATCCAAAAGATCTGATGTAAATGACTTGTACTTCCTTTCTATCAATTAAATGCCTTCAATTTGAGGAAGAAGTCTTTTGCATTCATAGTTCAAAGAGTACAACCAATATGTATAAATTTTTTTCTTCTAAATCAATCTTCAATGGGATTACATTCACATGAATCCATTAACGTTTCCAAACTATAAGTGTAAATGACTACATTACGTATTAAAAGTCCTTAACCTAAATGGATGTTGACTAATAACTGTACGATAATTTTTTGATGAAAGGCAACTAAACTGAAACAAAAGTTTAGACGCAAGTGTTCTTTAATGAGTGCATGACATGAGAATAATATGAAATACATGTTTTCAATCTCAACTTCCAACTCCTGAGCTTAATTGTCATTACCAATTTGTAGGTCCCTTTGAGAAGTTCACACAGGTGACTATGATTTTGCCATTAACGGGTCAACAATACTCTGAGAAGGTTACAGAAAATTGTGTTGCCTATTGGAAAGCAGTTGGAACCTATACTGATGCAGAGGCCAAAGCCATTGAAAAGTTTATTGAGGTCTTCAAGGATGAAACTTTCCCCCCTGGCGGTTCTATTCTTTTTACCCAATCACCCCTTGGATCATTGACGGTTAGTAATTCCAATTTCTTTTTTTTTTGGGGGTCTTCTATTTCATATTGTAATTCTTTTATGAGCAAATTGCGCTATTAGTCCCTATGCTTTGGTCCTTGTGTCATTTTGGTCCCCGTAATTTCAATTGACTCGATTTTGACTTTAAATTTATGATTTTATTTTAATTTGGCCTAATTGATTACAACTCTTAGCATTTATAAGTGGCAGGTGTCAAATATTTTAGAATAAAATTATAAATTTACTAAACTCAGTGAGTTAACCTCAACCAATTCAGTAATTTTTTTTTGTCAAAAACACTGGCAGCATTATCAATTAGACGAAATTGATACAAAATTTAAAATTAAAGGTCAAAATTGAGCCAATTAAAAGTGGAGGGATCAAAATGACACAAGGAACAAAATGTGAGGATCACCGGTGTAATTTGCCCTTATTTTATTATGTTAATCTAAAAAATTCCAGAATAATATGACAGATTGATTTGAAAAGGTTATCATATTGAAAATTTCTTTTTAAGCTTTTGAGGGAAAGGACACTAATGATTTATGATGCTGCATATAGCAATTACATTTCAGCTTTTTCCTGAGAATCAGTATCAATAAAGAAATAGAGCAATCCATCTTTCTTTGTTTTTGACCGTAATAGAAATATAATCTCCACATTTTAAATTCTGGACAATTTTTTGATATTTTTTCTAGGTACATAATATTTTTGGTTTATAGAAGGAAAAAATGTCCTGAACTGTTTAAAAAGTGTAAAGCTTATTGATTAAAAGAAGGCCTCATTGTAATAAAGGTTGTTGAGCTCTTGTTGTCCTAGCTGTTTGGTGGTGAAACTAGAATACCGAAATTACCAAAAATAAATCATTTTCAGTGAAATATAGGCCTAATGACACAGCCTGAGATATATATATTCGTCAACGACTTAATAGTCCTTACTTTTGAGTGGAAAAGTAAAATCAATCTGTATCTAGATTTTAATTTTCTTTGTTGCTTCCTATCTGAAAACTCAGATTGCTTTCTCAAAAGATGGTTCCTTACCTGAGACCGGGACTGTGGTGATAGAGAACAAACAATTGTCAGAAGCAGTGTTGGAGTCAATCATCGGCAAGCACGGTGTTTCCCCGGCAGCAAAGAAGAGCTTGGCAGCAAGAATGTCAGAATTGTTGAAGGAGAAACTGGAAGCCCAGACAGCTGCTGCTGCTGCTGAATAAGTATTGGCATAGTTGGTTTACGTGAGTGCTTAAGTTGCTGAAAAAGAAGAAATCTGTAGTTCCTTTGAAGAGATGCTATATTTATGTTCTTCCTCTGCTTCATAATCTAGCTACATGTGTCTTGTGGAGTGTAATAATGAAGTGGTTTTTTACTTCTACTTCAATGAATTTCTTTCTTGTCTTGCTTCTTGTTGGAGTAGTAAATTAGTAATGAATGGATAATATGATTTTACAAGTAGTCTATCAATTTTTTGAGACAAATGTGATCCGATCAAGTGACTTATAATGTCAGATCAATTAAATTTTTGTCACGGTAACTCTACAAAATGGACGATTAGGATGGTCGAACTTAAATTTCAAGATGGACCTATAGTGGGCCAAATTGAATGGTCCAGACAATCTAGTATCACTTTTTAAAATTGTCAACTTGCAAATTGTAATGATGGAGCGATTGGGTGCCCATAAGAGGCACCTGTACCTCCTCAAATTTCTCAAGTCCTACCCAAATGTAGCCCAAGGCTATGGTGGTAGCAACTAGAGAGAATAAAAACATGAATTTCTTGCACTACCTAAAATGAGAGCATTAAAATCAACCTATTTTACAAATATAACCCAAATCCCCAATCTACTTATATATCTATACTATTATTTAAAGTGAACTACTTACTTGGTATTCAAATTTTGATAGCTTCTTCTTATGTCACGTGTCCTCATTTTCTTATTTGACAAGAGTAAGTGTCGAACCTTAAACCTTAGTAGGTTTAATAAACAAAACCCTTACCCCTTACCTAGCATACCAAATATAATAAAATTTCAATTTTAATTTTACTTATTTTAATTACACATATATCGCGTATCTAGTCTAATAAATATGAATCTACTTTAATCCAAACCAACCAATACATAAGGGTTATTTGAGATGTGCTAGGTTAGTATAGTTTTCGACTTTTTTTATTAAAAGACGTGCAAAAAAATAGAGAGGTGATCTGATTAAAAATAAATAAAAAGATAAAAAAGTGTACTAATATTCAACATGCCAAACAAGCTCATAGTTGCAAGTCGGCCTAGAGGAAGGCAGGGAAGGCCAGCAACTCCAATCATATATCCTTTATTTTTCACTAGCTATAATATAAAATAGATATATTCTTTATTTTATCTATTTATTATTATTATTTTTATTTATGTACTACATCACTATTCTTTATTTTACCTATACATACACAAACTATTTAAAGAGCTTCTAACGTTCTTCAAATGTAGCTAATCTTGAATTTTTTTGCTAAAATAATCATTGCAATTACTGGCCGGTTTAAGTGACTGAAACATGATGATACTTGCTATAATAGCTAACATATCTCATTTAAAGAGTCACTTGGAGATATTAATAAAAATATTTTTATTTGGTTTTAATTAAATGAAGAGATCAATTTTGTTGATTATATCGGTTACATTTGCTTCTTGAAAAAGAAAATTTTCAAAGTTAATCAAATCTTTCCTTTCAATTAATTATGTTAAACTGAAAAAGAAATGATAGATAAGATAGATTATATAACCTTAATTAGTAAAATCACAACTAAACAAGTGAGAAGAGCAATATATAAGGGGATATTTATTCATAAATTCCTCTTCATCTACTTACATTCCACTGTCAAATTATTTTCTTATGTTCCAATAAGTTCTATGGGTGATATAATTATCAAAATACACCTAATTATAATAAGATGAAGTGCGCATTAATGTTCACATTGATAGTGTGAATGTTCTATGATGTGAATATTCACATTGTCAAATTTATTTAATGTAAACATTCACAATATCAAATTTATTTATTTATTTTTATTTTATAAAATTACATATTCAAGTGAGATCTTATTTGATAGATCTCATTAATTAGATTTCAAAAATATATATTTCATTAAAAAAAAATGTACAACAAAAATTATGAATTTTTAAAGTTTAATATATATAAAAAGTACAAAATATTCCAAAATACTGCACACTTAGTTGCTAAGGGTTCAAAAGATATTTGTAACGACAAAATTATTCATAAAATTCCTTAAATATAATAGTTAGGATTTGGTGGATCAAAATAATAAGATTTGTTGGAATACAAGTGTTGATGACCATAGGGGCTGATGTCGGCTGTACAACCTAATTCTGTACCATGATCCTCATCATGGCTTACAACTCTACAACCTTGCTGGATGGTTCCTTCATATCAACGTCTCGTCGTAGACGCTATCTTTCCAAATTTGGAGATTGTTCTCATTGTAGTACTCTTCTCGGAGGCGCTCTTGTGCCCTTTTGTTGCCCCTTCTCTGACTGTTCTCCAAGGTTGCTATGTTTTCCTCTGCCCGATTCTCTTCGCCAATCTGCTCGTCAATCACATTAAGGTTGACCCGCGTTCCATTCTCACTATACAAGTCGTTTCCAAGCCGCTGATCTCGCACAATGTTAGTCATCTATTTTGACTAAATTCTCACAGACGACGCAAAATTGTGAGTATTGAAATATGACCTCACAACCAGATCAGATCTCTAACCTGAGATTCTGGGAACTAAGTCGTATAGCACGTGCAAGAATAGAGAAGTCTAACACCTACACATAGAAAGACAATAAGACCGGTGGCTCGTTCGTCTAGGAGCACTCTGATGATTAAGTCAATAATTTATCTCCCAAAAATATCAGCTAAACAAATCACCCTCCAGTAAAAGCGCACCTTAGACCCACAGTTGTGCCTTTTTTATATAATGATTAGTGTCCACTTTCCTCTTGAAGCCTTACTTCATAGAATTCTATCCATTTCAAGGATAACACTTATCTAGGACTTCTCTAATTCAGAATAAGAAACTCTCTCAAAAGTCATTATTTACCCAAATCGAGAGTTCGTCATTATGTAGGACTCTTGTCCTTTATCCAAATATTTTGGATTTAGGCGCTGTCCATTCACACCTCAGGAAACCAAAACTACCCACGTGGCACTTGGCTAACCACTTAGGCCACATGGACAACTCAAAATTATGTCCCCACACTAAGTTATGGTTTGGTAAAGTTTACAATTTTTTGTCGTCTATTTATAAAAAAAATATTAAATATATTTATATTTAGATAATAATGGAAACAAAATATATTTGGTACACATTTAAAATATATATATATATATATACTGAAACAAGTAAAAGAGGTGGCCAGCGGGAGGAGGTGCTTGTTGGTTGCGTAGAGGCGGTCATTAGAGGTTGTTGCTAACCATTGAAGGTGATTGGCAGTGGTCAAGGCTCAATAGTGAACTAAAAACATACATTTGGGCTTCGTTTAGGAAGTGGGTTGGCTTTTTGCCTTTTTGGCTATTTTAGTCTGGGGCTAAAAAGCCTAGTTTGAGAAGGATTTTTTGTTTTTTTGATTTTTTTGTGAGAGAAAGAATGTAATGATTATGGATTTGATGTGATATTTTGTCTTATTAGGCTAAAAAGTTTATTTTTTTTTTGTGGCTATTTTAGCCAAAAAAGCCACAAAACCTTATTCCCAAACATAGGCTGTCAATTGGATAGAAAATGAATAGGCAAGTGCAAATGTAATTTGTGTAGAGTGCATGTCCGTGAATTTGGCTCATTTTGGTAAGCAAACACCATGAGTACCAACATAGATGTGTGAAACAACCACTTTAAAAAAAATCGACATAGTAGGGGATGTGAAAAAATTGAAGACATGGGAAGGCGCACATATACCATTGGTTGATTTGAATGAAAGTGAATGGGATAGAGATTGGTACAAAATTCATGGGGTGCAAGTGGAATCTGTACGGGGTGCAAGTGTAATCTGTGTGCAGTGTAAGTATAGTCTGTTGGATAGGGGTGCAAGTGTTGGAACACCAAATAATTTGGCAATATCTACTTCTTGAGTATATATAGATCATAAGAGTTAAGACAAAGGAAGAAACACATGACAAAAAATGAAAATGTTAAGGCTCTGTTTGGTAAACCTCTCAAATTATAGTTACATTCATTGATTTGAGTGTGGTATTTGTTTTGAGCTTTCAAATTATAATTCTTTTTCAAAACTCAGTTCAAAACATAATCATTACTTTTCAAAACTCATAACTAAATATATAACTCAAAACTCTTTTCAAAACTCAATTCAAATTAATATTTTAATTTTTTAAATATTTTAATATTTAAATATGTTACGATTTTTTTAATTTTTTGAATATTTTTAAATATTTTAATTTTTAAATATTACGATTTTAATTTTTAAAATTTTAAAATATTATATAAAAATAAATTCAAACTCTATTTTATAAAAATATTTTTAAATATTTTAATTTTTTTGTTATGTATTTGGTTACGATTTGAGTGTAAAGTTGTGAAAGTAGTATAGAGTTTCGAGGTGTGTATTTGGTTATGAGTTTTAAAAATAATTTCTTAATTGAGTTTTGTTTTATGTGTTTAGTTACGATTTGAGTATAGAGTTGTTTTTAAATTTAAAATATTAAAATTTTAAATTATTTAAATTTTTTGAATATTTAAATTATTTAAATTTTTATGATTTAAATTTTTTGAATATTTATTTAAATTTTTTACTTATTAAATTTTTTAGATTATTTAAATTATTCAAATATTTATGATTTAAATTTTTTGAATATTTATTTTGAAAAAAAAATTATTTCCTTCGTAGTATTTTCAATTAAAAAAATTGATTAATGTTATTCTCTGTTAATAATAAATTTTTTTAATTGAATTTTAAAAAGAGTTTGGTTATGAGTGTTGATCAGAATTTTCAATAATGTGAAAGTAGTGTGTTTTGTTATGAGTTATAACAACTTGAATTAAGTTTTGTAAACCCTTTCCAAAACTCATAACCAAACAAAATTTCTTACTTCACATGTCAAATCAAACTTTCAAAACTCAATTTCACATTCAATTCAAAACTCAATTCAACACTCTATTCAAAAATCATAACCAAACAAATTTTCTACACTCAAATCATAATTTCAAAACACACAAACTCAAAATACAACTCATGTTCTCAAATTATAGTTAGAAAGTCTGACCAAACGGAGCCTTACTAATTGGATAGAACTTGAATAGGCAAGGCTATTTGATGGGGGTTGCGTGTGCATTGATTTGGCCAGTAATAGGTATGCATATACCATAAACACTAACATGCAATAATACACCCCCTTTCTTTTGATGTACCATGTGTCGATTATGACTTTATGTGTCCTGGGTTATGAGTTAAGTGGTGTGTAATTTGATTCATTGTGGTTGTGGCTTCTTTTTTTTTTCATTATGACCATTGTTATTTTGGTTACGACTTTGGTCATATCTCCGTTGACAATTTAGTTATATTTCATCGTGGTGGTGGTATAGTTATCCTTGAAGGTGGTTGTAGTGGTATGAAAACCACAAAACATAGCCCAAAAATATACATTATTATAGAATTTCTCAACAAAATAATAATAATAATAATAAAGTTGAAAGATAAGCTCCAAACTCAAGCTAATGCAAAAATTCTGAAGATATAATTTCATAAATTACTGAATAAAAAATAACAAAATAGGAACACAATTTTGTAAGATTTAGTAAACAAACTGATACAAAAATTGAAATACATATGTAACAAATTTTTCCAATCATGTTTACTAGTATTGTCTATCCCAAGAAACCCTTGGCGCAACAGTATTGTAAAAACTTGAAACTGTAGGGAAAATATCACTTATTCATAGCCAAATTCAGTACTGACAAAGTATCCAATTTCCAAAATTTTGGATGAGATCTCAGTACAAAAAATTTTGAAATCTAACAAAAGGGAAATGAAAAAATTGGATGGAAATGCAATGGGTATAGATATTGGTACAAATTTCATGAGGCGCAAGTGTAATCCGTGAGGGGTTCAAGTGTACTCTGTAAGGGGTGCAAGTGTTGATGATTTTTCGTTCAGACACTTCATTAAGAAAAATGTTAGAGACCTCAAAAGTTTTATCAAATTTTTTACTAAATGCCTCACGTGAATGTGGGTCCCACAACCATGTGAGACATTTGGTGAAAAATTTGATAATTTTTTTAGAGTTTCTAGCATTACTCTTTCATTAAACAACAAATGAGCATACAAAAATGATACAAACAACACCCGTAATCTGGACTACAAAATTGATATTTTCTCCATTTGGAAGACTTAAACTTTCATATTAGTTATTGATTAACCTCTTGCAACACCATTAAAAATAATTTTTTTAAGTCATTTTTCGAAGATGTCTAACATGCCTATTTTTTAAAACTCGCTTTTTGGAAGAATCAATCAATGTCATTGTTCAAACAAATAAGGGAGAATTACTGCCCAGTGGGGGCAGTAAACAAAACTTAAAAATTAGTGGGGGATTTCTACAAATTATATTAGCAATGGAGAGTGAAATTTATATCACCAACTCATGGAATCTTGAGGGAAAATGATCGATTTACCCTTCTAGGGAAAACGACATCGTTTGTATCTCTTATAACAAACCTTAATCTCTCTCTTATTTTTTCTTCTGTATATATGTATGCATTTTTTTTTTTTCAAACAATGATATTGTATGTGTGTTGTATGTATTTTTTCCCCCTATGATGTTGTAAATGTTACTATATGATTTTTATTAATCTCTACACCCCACATATACTACACTTGTACCCCCACAGACTACACTTGCACCCTGTGAATTTTTATTAATCTCTATCTCAATTGACTTTCATTCAAAACAATCGTGATTTGTGTGATTGAACATTTACATGTTTGCAATTTGAAGAAATGGTACAAATTGATTTATGTTTGAATCCTTGCATGCTAAGTGTTTGTTAAAATGCATAGAAGAGAATTAATTTTTGTTGTGGGATCTTTGTGTATGAACTTGTTAGGTATTTGTGTTGTGCCCTTTTAAGTGTTTAATGAAATGCCTATGACAATGTACTTTGTTGGAATTGGGTCATTATGTAATCTATGTACACCTAAGATTGGAAGTAATGTTGTGTTAAAGTATTTTGTTTACTTTGGCCACTCAAGCAATTCCCTAGCCTATTGGGAAAGAGTCTTTGTACCTCATTATTAGGAAATTATAAGCTCGATTTTCTTCAGTTATTAATTTTTTTTATTATATTTATTTGGAGTCTTTCTTATGCGGTGATTGGGCTTGTACTTTGTAATATATTTGTGATAATGTGTTCTGAACTCTCCTTTGAAAGTTACAACCTTTTGATGAATGTATGTGAACATTTCTTTTGCTTCTATGGGTGGAATGTTTCTAAATGCAGGAAAAAAAAAAAAAGATTTTAGCCTCTAATAATCACAATAATATATTTTTTTTTGAAGATTTTATTTGTTTGTCATGGTCTAGGAAGTGAACAATGCCAAATTATTTAGTGTTCTAACACTTGCGCCCTACACGGATTACACTTGCATCCCACACACAGATTACACTTACACCCCATGAAATTTTTACCAATCTCTATCCCATTGATTTTCCATCAACTAATTTCATTCAAAACAATCTGTGCCTGCCTATGTTTTTATTTTTTTTATGTCTCCTATTATTATGTTAGTATTGTACTTGTGTATTTCATTCCTCATACATCACTCAGTATGAGGATTTTTTTTTTTTAATAAAAAAATTGGTTGTTTTATATGTGCACGTTATTGGTCATACTGTTCGCATACCTATTACTTGCCAAATTCATGGATGTGCAGCCTTCACAAATTACACTTGCATCCCATCTTGAAAAAATTTGTCTGTTCAATTTCTATCCAATTGACTACGGAGTTTGTGTTTTCATTTCACTACAATTGCCATGGTGTTTCTTCTATTATCTTAATTGCCATGGTCTATGCATACCTAGGAAGTGGACAACACCAAGTTATTTGGTGATTTAACACTTGCATCCCACACAAATTATACTTATACCCTGTAAATTTTTTACCAATCTCCATCCTATTAACTTTGCGTCAACTAATTTCATTCAAGACAACCTATGCATGCCCATGTCTTCATTTTTTTTTTCAAGTCCCCTATTATCTTGTCAACGTGGTGATAGTTTTTATTTATAAAATTGTTACTGGCACAACATTCTTATGATATTTTTTTTTGTATGGATAGAGTTTTCCTTAATATAGTATGTTGAAAGAAGTTCTTATTTATCAAAAAAGTGTTAGATTATTAGTCACCAACCCAAAATCAATTGAAAATAGATGGAGGGGCTTCTAGATTATATGAATTGTACTTGGATGACTTAAAGAAATGAAGGAAGACAAGTCTCCAACGCTCCTATACATGTGACCCAACCACGTGTAGAAGTGAGAGAGAGGGAGAGAGATGAGCAATATTGCAAATTGATTTTGGATAGAATACCTCCAATAATTCTAATAAAAAGAATCCACTATGCATGTATGCCAAGTTAATTTGGATCTCTCATGAATGCACTCACTTTATTATCTTCATGGTATAGAACTTGTTTGTTTTGTTCCCTTTGCAGGTGGTCAATAGTAGCAACTCAATTACCAGGAACTACTGAATGATATCAAGAATTACTGGAACACCAAGTTCAAGAAGAAACTCATGAAGATTGGAATTGGGATTGCCCCTTCTTTCTCTCACAATTAAAGAAGAGTTCATCATCACCAACCCACAAGCTACCCATTCATTTCACTTCTTCATCACGTTTCAACATCATCACCATGCTCTCCACTTTCATCATCATCATCTCCGCTTTCAATTTATGGTTTTGTTAAGGACAAAATGAATTATTTATAGTTTCTCTCAATGCATTGACCACTTAAACATCTTTTGTTTGATTGGTTAGGAACATGGTATATTCCTTGAAAGGGGAATTAATTAATCTTATTCGTGATGTTTTATTGATCAATAATATTATAGTGTTCTTTGGTATACTCAATATTTATTCAGCTATGCGATACATGTCCATAAAAGAGTTTTGTATAAGTTTTAAGAAGAACTACTTGCTCTTAATCATGTATTTTTTTATGGAATGAAGTTCTTATCCATTGCGGGGAAGGGGGAAAAAATGTTTTTGACATTTTGCTCACCCCTTGGAACATTTATCATTGGGTTGCGGTAAGGTGGCCTAATTTAACATATAGGTGGCTGGCAATGGCCATTAAAGTCTAAGTAGTATATTAGATATACGCTACTCCCTAAGGGCCTATTGTTCCACTTGATGGACTAATGGTACCCAAGCTTCAATGCACAACATTTTAAAGCAGATAGTAACCATAAAAAAGAATATAAAAGAGCTCTGTCAATCCAATCTGTCAATAAATCAGGGAATATAAGTCAAAATGCATTATCTGCTAGGTGGAGTTATCATTTTGAATTTAGAGAGAGAGAGAGATAAGCTAAGAAGCATGGACACGGACACGTGACACGACACGATTACGACACGGCACGCTGACCGTTAATTTTCAAAAAATGTAGGACACGACACGTGAGGGACACGCATGAAATATATAATTTTATATATTTATTATATGTTATATATATGAATATATCATTAAAAAGATAATAAAAAATACAATATGATACTAATTCCTATAAATTTATATATTTTTTGTTTTATTATTGTATCTTAAGTTGTTTTGTTCAAACTTATAATTAATTTCAAATATGTCTAATCGTTAGACACTTGTATTTAAGCGATGGACACGTATGTCCTTCAAGTGTCCAAAGAGTGTCCAAGTCTTTAAAAAAATTTAAAAAATAGGACACGTTTTGAAGAGTGTCGGACACGTGTCCTGAGAGTGTCCAAAGAGTATCGGTGTCCGACACAGATACGACACGAATACGTCACCTTCTTAGAAGTGTCCGTGCTTCTTAGGAGATAAGTGTATATAATATAAGCTACATTTTCTCTTCTTTTTTTGCTTTTTCTCTTTTCTTCACATTACATACAAACACAATCTCATTTCAATATTTTGTAAAATGTTTCAAGTTACATATTGCCTTTATTTTTAGATTCAAAATACAATTATATCTCTAACATACTTTTAAGGATATGAGAAATGAGAGTTGCTAAGTCCTAAAACAGACAAGTTCAAGAATTCTTTTAATTAAATAATGCATTTGCAATTCATTTCATCACTTGTGAGAGAGTAGGACATATAATATTCATTTTTATTATATTTTCATAAAAATAAAATATATTATGTGCTCATAATTAACATATGGAAAAATGTTATTTAAAATGTTTCTTGCACCACATTAAGGATAAATTTCAGTCTATCAATTAGTACACAAAATCTATGAAGATGAACATGTAACTCATCATGCCATTACCATTCATGAATTGGCAAAAATGGGGGTAAAAAAAACAAATTAATTTAAGTGTATAATCTAATTCATTTCAAACCTCGCAATAAACCTTAGAATTAATATTTTGGGATCCCTGGTGGAAGGAACAATGAAGAATGATGGGTTGAATATTAACGTCAAGCATTTTGATGGATACAATTACACATATTTTGGTTTTATACACCATGAGAAAAACAATTTTATGTGCAAAATGCACAAATTAATGGTTGGAACATCTTGGTAACTTAAAAAGTCCCATTGCCAACAGACCTTCACTAGGAATGACAAGGTGGAGTGTTTCAGAAGCAGGAGGAACTCCCCAAAGTAGAGGCACGTAAATTGTCATGGTCAGTTTTTGTACAAACGGCCCTCACTTGCCTTTTCTGCAGCAACAATGTACAGAAACAAAGAATTGAACTTGAAACATGATATAATTAGATGTTCGAGGTAAGCTTCCTCAACTGACAAGATAAACCAAGAAAGGAAACTAAACATGTATACTGTCAAAAGACCTTTCTTTCAGAATTAACAAAAAAAACAAAAAAAATACAATAATGGGGCTTAGACCAAATTTTATGAACCTTACTAGAATTATTTTTAGGAACATGAGATATTAGACAACGAACTCCCATATCTGTGTAGTGAATTTCACATTATCACATATTAGGGGTGGGCGCAGATCTGTTGCGGTCATGAAACCTCCAATCCGCCATCTGTTCGCCAAATTGACGGATTGGAGAAAATCAATCCGCATCCGTCCGCCAATTCGGCGGATGCGGATTGAGCGGATTGGTGGATGGATACGAATCAGTTTGGCGGTTTAAAAGTTTACAAATTTTCAACATAATTCAATTGTGCACTTCCTCAAAAAAACAACCTGGGCATAATTCAAGTGTGCACTTCCTAAAAAAACAATCTGGGCAATGCAATATTCACATTTATGTTCCAGTGGGCATTTCTTAAACAACTTGGGCAATTCAATTGGTTTTTATTGGTTCCAGTAGGCATAATTCAATATCACCCAAAATATTGTGCATCCAGTGGGCATAAGTCATCTAAGTTACACATAAAACATAAGAAAAACATTGTGCATCCAAGTTCCAGTCATCCAAAACATTGTGCATCCAAACAATAGCATTACAGTCATCTAAAAAGAAGCAAAAAAGTCATTCATTTCGTTGAGCCAAACCATGAGCCATCTAAACCTGTATAACAAAAAATTAAAATTATTTAATAAGGAAAACACTAAAAAGTCTTAAATTTAAAAGAAGTAAACATATGTCAACAATATTTAACAAAGGGGAAGTATTTTACCAATGATATTAAACTTCAATAAAACGACTCTCCAGACTCGGGCTTGAACATGAACTTGATTCGGAAACTACACATAAAACATAACACAACAAAAACATGTGAAGTGAAGATAATGCATTTTGAATAATACAAAATAAATGAAATGGATAAAAATAAATAAATCATTGTATATATTACCCGAAACATATTGTTGTTCAAATTCTTCAACATCCTCCATTGCTTGTCGAAGGCATATTGGAATGTTATTTCGAAGCCAATTTTGTGTACAAACAAGAACCTCCACCATCTTGGGAGCAAGTGAACTACGGAATGGATCAAGTATACGACCTCCTGTACTAAAAGCCGACTCGGAAGCAACAGTGGAAACAGGCATTGCCAACACATCTCGTGCTATAAGTGATAATACTCTATACTTTGTTGCATTAACCTTCCACCACTCCAAGATATCAAATTGAGTATTCTTCCCACCTTTCTCAATATCACCCAAGTACTTGTCCAATTCCGACGTACTCCCACTACTAGAAATTTGCCCCTCCAAAAATGAGTTAAATTGAGAGTTCACAATAGAGTGTGGGTCATTTTCATCGACCACCATATCTACTATTTCATTTACATTGGAGGCATGCACAATTGTTGAATCAAGTGTGGCATAATAATCATACAATTGACTCAAACAATTTTTCACCTTGTCTAACATTTCTTTCACTTTCACCACATCTCCACCAAAAATTGTTGGAAAACAAAATTCCAAGTATGCCATTTTTTTTCGAGGATCAAGCACAACTGCAACATACAAAAGGAGATTGATTTTATCCCCATTTCCCCAATACTTGTCAAACTTCTCTTTCATTTTCTTTGCCATTGAAGACAAAATAGGATCATTGTCTTTGATTAATTGCCCAATCATATTTTCAATGACAAAAATTTCAGTGTAGAATGTGTTTGAAGTAACAAATAAAGACCCAGAAAATCTCTTTGTTGCATTGTAGAACATTCTAAGAAATTTCAAAAACACCCTACAATTATCCCAATCCTCGGTTGTAGGCATCTCTCTCCTCTCACTCTCACCCCCTTCATTATCCAAAAAGTAGTGTTTATAATTGTAGTCCTCGTCACCCATTCTTTGAAAAACACTCTCAAATTTTTCCGCCGCCTCCAACATAAGATATGTGGAATTCCATCGTGTTGGCACATCTAGGCACAAGAGACTCTTACTCTCAATTTTTAAACTTTTCACATACTTTTCAAAAGTGTCAAGGCGGTTTGGAGAAGACCTCACATACCTCACTGCATGCCTCACATTCGCTATACAAGACTCAAGATCCTTCAATCCATCACTAACAATGAGATTTAGAATATGCGCACAACAACGCATATGTAAAAATTCATGGCCCAAGATAGTTCCCTTCCATAATTTTGTGGTTCGTTTCAAGAATCTAATGGTTAGATTATTGGAACTCGCATTATCAACAGTTAATGTAAAAAGGCCATCAATGTCCCACTCTTTTAAGAGTGCCTCAATTTTTTTACCAAGAGTTTCTCCTTTGTGGTCTTCAACTTGACAAAAATTTATGATCCTCTTTTGTAACTTCCAATCATCATCAATGAAATGTGCAGTTAGACACATATAACACAAATTTTGTATGGAAGTCCATGTGTCTGTTGTAAAGCAAATTCTACGCCCCTTCACAATTTTCTTCAACCTCTCCCTTTCATTGGTGTATATGTCTACAATGTCCCTAGCAACGGTATATCGAGATGGGATCTTGAACTTGGGTTGCATGACATCACAAAACCTCTTAAAACCAACCCCGTCCACAAATCTAAAGGGCAATTCATCAATTACTATCATCTCGGCAAGATACCTCCTAGCAACTTCTATAGAAAATGACGTAGCCACAACATCAACAGCACCATCCCCACCAACTTCTCTAGGTTGAAATCCCAATATTTGTTGCCCATGAGTATCCCTATATGGATACTCTGTACAAATTTTCAAATGACTTAACAAATTACTTGTTCCATAGCGTGCCATATATTCTTCCTTACAATACTTGCACATAGCTCTATCTTTCCCATCAATACCCTTAATCTTTTCAAAATGATCCCAAGCTTTTGATGTTCTCCTACTACTACTAGTTTTGGCTAGGGGTGGTCTAGGAGGGGGAGCATTTGGTTGGGTAAAGGGGTCAATAGAAGATGATTCGGACTCAACATTAGGACTCACAAAAAATGTTTCTTCGCTTGGAGAATCCATGACCAAAAGATTATCAAATGTACTGCAAAAAACCAATAAAAAAATCATTTAAAATATGCTTGTCAAATCCATGCGTTGTTTTTCCCTATCATTTCAAACAAGATGACATACCCTCTGTGCATAAGCATTGATTCCAAACAATACATGAACAACTAAATCAGTTAATCATATATGAATTCATAAATCAGTTTAGTAGCATATCATATAAGAATTCATAAACACCAAATTGCTCAAATCAGGGGTTAGTTGACGTGAGGTATTCCAAATTCACCATACCAATAGCTCCAAACATACCTAAAGAATTCTGAACATAATTATGCACTAATCCACTTCACTATCATGGCCAAAGAACACTGCTTTTGGAAACAATTTTCCAATTACTTGTTTTATTATAATGATCCACATTGCCCGATTGCAAACATCATCATAAAACAAAATAAAAATCATAAACCCTTAAATGATCCCACTTGATTGTCACAAAACACATTTTAATATACAGATCTCCTCTCTCTCATATTCAATTACGGATCAAAATCAATTCCATTTCAAACAAGACCTCAACAATCATTCAAGCTTAAAAAAAGCTCACTAAAACACATGCAAAAAGCAGATATCAAACCATCAAAAACCATTAATCGCCAGCAATTAAAATGAGGCATTCCAAAAATGAAAGTATATAGTATTAGAAAAGACCTCAAACACAAGTTCATAAATCTGAAATTGAAGTGAGCTATTCCAAATTTCTTAGAGACCTCAAACAGACACCACCATTTGTTAGAAGAAGAGAAGAAGGGGAAAGAAGAAGAGAAAAAGAGAAGAGGAGAAGAAAAAAAGAGAAAAAGAGAAAAAGAGAAGAGAATACCTTAGTGTAGATCGTCGGTTGGCCGTTTAGTGTAGACCGTCAAACGATGGGTAGGGTTTTTTTTTGGGGGGCGGGGGGAGAGAGAGAGAGAGAGAGAGAGAGAGAGAGAGAGAATGCCTATGTGTGTTTTGTTGTGTTGTGTTGTGTTGTGTTTGTCTGTCGAACAAATTTAGGATAAAGTAAACTCAGGCCTTGTTTGGCATATACTAAAAAGACTAAAAAGTCAAAAAGTCACTATTCTATTTAAGTCACATCATTTTATTTAAGTCACATCACCCCTCTGCCACATCACTTCCAACCCAACCCATATTTCATAAAAAGTCAAAAAGTGCACTTATTTAGAGCATTCCAAACAACCCCTCGATCTTAGAAAGAAAATGGCTGAGCTGAGGCGTAAAAAAATATAATAAAAAAAAGGGGGGGCAGACATGGTCAGGTCGGGTTTGCTAGGTATATTGGCGGATCACCTGCAACTCGACCCGAATCCGCAAAAACATGAAATCTCGGCTCGCATCCGCCCGCCACGTGTCACGCATCCACCCAATTTTGGTTAGGTCAGGTTGGGTCGGGCGGATTTGGCGAGCCGGTGGATCCGCTGCACAACCCTATCACATAGACATACATGTAACTATTTTGAGTTTGTGTCTTTATTTATGAAATAACCAACACAATGAAAAAACAAAATATGGTAATATAGCAACTTCCACGACAAAAATATAATGCACTTAATATTCATGTGTCAGGCATAAGTGGACACATATGCTATGACAAAAGTGTCCACTGAAACTAATTGTCAGCAAAAAGACATTCTACATATTGTAACTGAACAAAGTACACAAGAAGCAGATGATAATGCCTAGGTATTATAGTAGAATTGATAAAAATTTCATGGAGTAGTCTATGTGGGGTGCAAGTGTAATCTGTATGGGGTGCAAGTATAGTCTGTCTGCGCTGCAAGTGTTAGAAAACTAAATAATTTGGTATTGACCACTTCGTGGGTATGCATACACCATAGCAATTAAGACAAGAGAATAAACACATGGCAATTGTAGTGAAATGGAAACATAAACTCCTTACTCAATTGAATAGGCAAGTTTCTTTATTTTTTATCTTTTATTTATTTATTTATAATACAAACGTAATTTGTGTAGTGTGCACATCCATGAATTTGGCTCCTTTTGGGCATGTACACACCATGACTACTAACATGCACATGCGAAACAACTAATTTTTATTTTTTATTTAAAAAAATCTCATATAAAACATACAAGTTCAACATTGACACAATAATAGGGGACAAGATAGAGATTGGTAAAAATTTCATGAGGTACAAGTGTAGTCTGTGTGGGGTGCAAGTGTAATTTGTGTGGGGTATAATAAGTATTAGAACACCAAATAATTTGACAATGTCCACTTACTGAGTAAGGGGATACCATCAACAAATTTATTGTTTGGATTTTTGAACCAAATGGGCATTGCATTTTTAAAGAACATGTTTTAAGATTCAAGACATGTAAATGACAAAGCACACTTGCTATGAACAGAACTCCAAACCCAGAACTACATAGTTCATCTAATAAGTAAACTCCACAACCAACACAAGTACTAAGTTTCAAACATATCAACAATTCGAATCTCGTCCTAGAGAGTCTATAACCCCAAACTTAAGTATATGGAGATGATCCATTAGGAAAGTAGGCACTCCACTATTAAAAGCTTGTGAGAACATACTCGACGACCAACCTTCAACCATAGTTCCACATATCTCACCGTAACCCATGTTTCCACTGCTAAACACATTATATATCCACATTAACACATAGCACATAAACATATAAACATATATTAACTTACAATTATGTTCTCATCCATCTTCACATGGAGGCAATTAATTAAATCATACATAATGATCCAATTCCAACGAAGTACATTGTTATAGCATTTCATCGAACACTTAAAGGGCACAACACAATTACCCAACAAGTTCATGTACAAGGATCCCACAATAACAATTAATTCTCTTCTATGCATTTTAACAAACACTTAGCATGCAAGGATTCAAACTTAAATCAATTTGTGTCATTTCTTCCAATTGCAAACACGTAAATATTCAATCAGATAAACTCAAGGTTGTTTTGAATGAAATGGTTTGAATGAAAGTCAATAGCATAGGGATTGGTACAAAATTCATGGGGTGCAACTGTAGTATGTGTGGGGTGCAAGTGTTAGAACATCAAATAATTTGACAATATCCACTTCCTGGTATGCATACACCATGACAATCAAAACAGAATAATAAATTTGCGAACCCACAATGTTCAATCAGAAAAACTCAAGAAGTAGCCCAAAATTTGTTATAGACCAACCTTTTCAAGATGTACATTCGAAAAATTATTCTATAAATCATATAGTTCAAGCATTCAGCATCATAGGGAAACCAAAAAAAAAATTGATACGACACACACATACATCAACGTTTGAAAAAATATAAACATATATAGAGAAGAAAATAAGAGAGAGATTATGGTTTGTAATGGGAGATACCTCTGTACCTCTGCCTTTAGGAAGTGAGATGGCAGTGAGGGATGAAAGGAGAAAACAGCGTCAGAGTGCGAGGGAGAGGCGGAGCAGAGAGAGAAAACCTGTTAATCTTGAAAAGGGTAGGGATGAGGACAACAATGTCGATTTCTCTGTAAGGGTTAATCGCTCATTCCACTCAAGATTCCATGAGTTGGTAATATAAATTTCACTCTCCACTGCTACTGTAATTTGTAAACATCCCCCACTGATTTGTAAGTTTTCTTCATTGTCCCCACTAGGCAGTAATTTTCCCTTTAAAATATTAGGGCAAATTACAAACATCTCTTCGAGGTTTGGTGAAAATACAAATTTCTCTTTGAGATTTGAAAAATTACATCCTGCCCCCTGAGATTTATATTTCTATAACAAATTGCCCCATGAGGTTTTTATTTTTATACAGATTTTTCCCCTAATTTTTCTTAATTTGTTATGAAAATTTGACCATCAGGGGATAATTTGTAATTTTTCAAACCTCAGAGAAAAATCTGTATTTTTATCAAATCTCGAGGGGGTGTTTGTAATTTGCTCAAAATATATTACATTCAATTGAAGAGGTTATTTATTTTCCCAACTTTAATTTATATTTAAAAAACAGAGAAACAAAATCACACATGGAGAATGGTCAAAATCGCCCTAAATAAGCCGCTGCATAACTTTTCACGTGCCACTTTTTTTTGTTATCGATTAGGGTATACACGGATCATATTAGTTTTTGATTTTAGAGTAAATTAAAATTTCATTTGTTTCTTACACTTCTATAAAAATTGAAATCTCTTATGAAAGAACTGAATCATAAAAATCGATTTGATTCAGGTGATGTTTGGTAAATATTTTGGACTAAAAAAACACAAAAGGACAAAAAAAATCAAAAAATCATAAAATGACAAAATAAGCAAAAAGACAAAAAAAAAAAAAAAAACACCATTCAAAAGTCAAAAAGCCAAACAAGAATACCAAACGACTAAAAAAGTCCCAGGCTAAAAAAGTCAAAAAAGTCAAAAAATCAACTAAGAAAGTCATTGCCAAACGAGCACTCAATTCGATTTAAAATTTTAAAAATTTTATGTAACAAAATGATATGTATTTTATGTTAGTAAAAAAATTAATAATAATTAGTTTGGTTAAGTTGGTTAGAGTTTATTAATTTCACAATGTTGGCTAGCATTCAAATCTTATAAGAAACATTTTATATTTTAATTTTTTTATAAAAATATAAAAAATAATAAACAAATATGTCACGGTCCGGTTCGGTTCAAAATCGTAACCAAAGCCTTGAAATTGAGAACCGGACCTATTTGAACGGTTCAACCATTTTCAAAACTAGAACTAGAATCGTAACTACAAAAATCAGACCAAATCGACAATTTGAATAAGATTGGATCGATTTACAGATTCCATTGGTTATTTTGAACACCTCTATCTATGATAATGACATTTCGTAATCCCTCCACTTAATTACTGCTTAGGGGTATAAATTTGGCCTACCGACCCCCAACCCACCCAAAGCCTATCCACAGCTCAGTGCGGCCAGGCCTCGGCCTAGTCAATATGGGCTGTCTATTTCAAAGCCCGGCCCATCAGCCCATTCAAGACCCGCATTGCCCGAGACCTAATGTCATTTTTTATAAATAAAAAATAAAAAAATAATCAAGCTCAGCCCATGCCCAAGCTTGAAGACCACCAGCCTACTCAAATACCCTTGGGCTTGAGTCGTAATTTTTCACAAGTAGACCGACCCGACCCCATTCTTTTACGGAACCCACATAGCTCGACAGTGGATCGAGCTAGGCCCGGTTGAGCCCGGCGAATTTACACGCTAGATACCATCTTCTTGGATCCCTGTATCTCTCTCTCTCTCTCTCTCTCTCATCAATCTGTCTCCATCACCTAATTTGGTTCTCTCTCTTATCAATTTGTCTTCAAAGAATCATATGATCATATCATGGAAGGTTTACTTAATTCCAAACTTGATTTTAGCTTGTTCTTACATCTGACTCCATAGGAAGCCATGCAGAAAGCTGAAGCAGTTGGCAATAAAGATTGCCCAGTGAAAATTAAAGTGGTAGCTCCTCCATCGTATGTTCTTAATATTTAGACACTTGACAAGGTAACAAAAATTCCTCTAGAAATTTCATTGTTTTTTTTATTTTATCTCGTATACTGTTGGACAATCTTCACTGTACTTAAATAAATTAATTTTGTTTTGGTATTAAACGACAAACAGAATACAAAAGAAAAATAGAAAAGAAGAGAGAATGTTTGATTACAAAAATCAAACAAATAAATAAAAACAGATTTTTATTTTGTTACAAAAACAAAATCAAAATCTGATTTAAATAAATAATAATAAAACAGAAAAAGAATTAACTTACTTGATTAATTTCTTGTATAATATTCTGATCAAGTCCAGTGTTAGACACTATGTCCTTCAGACAGATTCGTCTTCTCCACGGTGCTTTCAGAATATGGACGTTTATTTCATAGGATAAAATGATCAATCAACGAATAAATGCATCACTACAATTTATTCGCACAACGAACACACTAAGTATTTACATTCTTTCTCACAAAAATAAAATGCAGCATATATTTGTAGAAGGGAAGTACGAAAATTCTAAATGAAAACATCAAATAAGGGCTACCTATTTATAGATGTAGTGGTGGCTTTTCAATTTGAATTAAACAAGTGCAAAACCTATTTGAACAGGTATGATACCTATTCAATTTGAATAAACAGATACAAATCTGTTGGGTTTAAATTTTGAATAGATAAAAACTGTAGGGACCTATTTGGATGTAGGGAAAAATCGGAATTGATTATTTCCGAAATTAATTTGAATTCTGGACAGAAATTTTATTTTACCAAAAAATAAAATTAAATTCAAATGTTTTTGACTAGACAAGCCCAACCCAACCTTACACTACGCACCTAACCTAGCTCAGCCCAGCTTGACCGGACAGACCGCGGAACGCGTGGTGATTTTTGGGTCCAATGGGTCTAGCCCATTTTGCCTATAACCTCCATCTCTACAAAACTTGGGTGTCCATTGGGGCCTATCCCAAGTTCCAACTCCAAGCCTTATAAACCCATTCAAAAATTCCCACAAAATCAATGTGGGACAAGCCATTACACAAGCCTTAAGGAATTTCCACCAAAACTCCATTTCCATGGAGCTCACTTTGGCTTCAAATTCCCATTCACCCGATAATGGTTTTGAGCAACCAAATATATCATGTGAATCACAATGCGGCATAGAACGCGTTACCACTTTGACCCGCTAAATTTGGCACACGGGTCCCACCTAAAAATTAGACCAAAGTTAAGAAAAAATTCTATTTTTACCCAGATTTTTTCAAAACATTTCTAACATATACATCCCTTGTCTCTTTGTCTAGTGTCAATCTGAGTTTTTAAAGAGTCTTTAGTGATTTATTATTGTGCTAAGAAGCAAGGGTGCGGCTACGGGTACGGGTATAATACGGGTATGCTGATATGATAAATTTAAAAAAAAAAGTAAAGTACGGCAATTTTTATTTTTAAAATTTATAGTAAACATTTAGCATACAAATTAAAATTCAATAACATAATTAAAAGGAGAAATTACAAAAAAAAAAAAAAAAGTAAATTATTTTTCAACAATACCAATACTAAAGTAAATTGACGAGCTATTTTAATGTCATTAAAAAAAAATTAGAAAAGGGAATTTCATGCTAAAAACAAACTAACGCCAAAAATGAGCATTTTCATTCCCAATTTGATCACTGTCAATAGAAGGGACACTTGTAGAGGCACTTGCATTTGACCCTATACTTCCTGATGAACTCATATTCTTACAATATAAATTATATAACCATTTAACAAAATAATTTGTGAATTTTTTCACTTCATTGGAGTATATAATTTTTCAAATATTTATATAACAACTTTAGGCATGCAAGTTGCATGAAAAAAAGGCTTGCCAGTTGCTGAAATTCCAGTGGCTGTGGGTCATTCTAGTATAGTGGATCATTCTAACAATTTAAATAACAATTTTTTCACTTCTAGTGTCATTCTAGACTTGCAAGTTGCATGAAAAAAATATATACATATATCGGAGGGAAAAAAAATAAAGGAGAGTTCAAGAAAGAGGAAGAAGAATCGAATCAAAGAAAGAAAAAATAAAAAAAACGAAGGGAAAAAAAAAAGGATAGATTTGTTTGCTGCTTAAAACAAATTTGAAAAAAAGAAAGATAAAGGAAGAAGAATCAAAGAAAATGAACCAAAAAAACAGAGGATTGACTGTTCATTTGCCGCAAAAAAAGACAAAAAACATCTGGAAAAAAAAATGAAAGAAAGAGGAAGAAGAATCGAAGAAGAAGAGGAGGAAGAATCGAAGAACAACTCACTAGATTGTGTTCTTCGAAGGAGTGAATCAGCACCTTCTTGAAGCCGGTCGTTTTCTCTCTTCTTGAGCCGATTGTATTTCTTTGAAGGAGGTATTGAATAGAACAAGTAATCCTAATTTCATTTGTTTCATGTTTTAGTTATTACAAAAGAACCCTAAATTTTTTTAAATAGACCAAAACAATTGCTTCAGTACTCTTAAAATTGCAGAAAAATTTGTTTTTACCTCGATGTACCCATCGTGTACCTGGATTATACAGACCGTATAAAACGTACCCGGTGCGTATTCTCTGTACCCAGTACGCGTGTAGCCGTACCGATACGCGTTCCCATACCTAGTAAGTACCCGGTACGTGTACGGAAATATTTTTGGAGTACCTGTACTTCATAGTTATTATGTGATTGATGCTTGACAAAAATGTGAAGACTTATTTTACCAGACTTGGGATAGGAGGCAATTGTAAACAATTTTGACGATCTAATTTCTTATCTGATGCATATTGTTTTCACAAAAGGCAAGCCTGATTTTGCAACCATGCATCATGAATTTTTGAATTTCTATTGCTTAGCCCTGTTAGTAAGAAAAACACAAGCCCTGCCCTGACCGCCCATTTTTGTTTATGGGAAAACTAACACTATTTTTTATTTGTGATTTTATTTTAATGTGCTTTTGGAGAAATCTCAACTACTTTTTGTTAGGAAATATTACCATTAACAAATGTTCCTCAAACTAAATCCTTTAGATATATTGTCATCGTTCTAATATTTTATTTTTATTTTTGATCAACAATGACAAGATATTTCATTACAATGAAAAAAAGAGGTACAAAGAGAACAAAATGTCTTCTTATACAATGTGAATAACCACGATAAAACTTGTCAAACAAAAGAAATCAAGATTCACAAACAACTTTCTAATCTTTAGTGTTATGAAAGTAGTAAGAGAAGAGAAAAAAGAAACTCTATATTGAATGAATTAATCAAATACAAGAAGCCTATATTTATAGGCTGAGAAGAAACCTAGATAAGTGTAGAAAAGAAGATAGAGATACGTCAGAGATAGGTATAGAAAAAGAGATGAGATACAACTACAATACAGATAGATAAATATTAAATAATATATATATATATATATCTAACACCCTCCTCAAGCTCAAGGTGGTAAGTCAGATATCAACTTGAGCTTGGAGAGGAGATTAGAGAAGCGTCTTGGAAGATGAGCTTTGGTGAAGAGGTCGGCAGTCTGACCAGCAGAGGTAACAAAGAGAAAACGAACGAGGCCATTAGTAACATGCTGTCGTATGAAGTGGCAATCGATCTCAATATGGAGGCGCATGAGGGCGCGTGAAAGTTCCTATGGAGGCGAGTCTGGTGGTGTTGGCTTCGTCTTGAAGAGACGAAGGGGTTGGCATAGTCCAAACGTAGAAATACGGATGAACTAGATACGCACAAGCCAGCAGAAACAAACAAGGGATAGAAGCAATCTGCCAAAAAGAACGTGAGGAAAAAAAAAGGCTAGAAAAAAATCCTAGGCTCTGATACCATGTTATGAAAGTAGTGAGAGAAGAGAAAGAAGAAACTCTATATTGAATGAATTAATCACATACAAGAAGCCTGTATTATGTTATGAAAGTAGTGAGAGAAGAGAAAGAAGAAACTCTATATTGAATTAATTAATCAAATACAAGAAGCCTGTATTTATAGGCTGAGAAGAAACCTAGATAAGTGTAGAAAAGAAGATAGAGATACATCAGAGATAGGTATAGAAAAAGAGATGAGATACAACTACAATACAAATAGATAAATATTAAATAATATATCTATATCTAACACCCCCCTCAAGCTCAAGATGGTAAGTCATATATTAACTTGAGCTTGGAGAGGAGATTAGAGATGCGTCTTGGAAGATGAGCTTTGGTGAAGAGATCGGCAGTCTGATCAGCAAGATGAGATTTCGTGAAGAGGTCGGCAGTCTGATCAGCAGAAGTAACAAAGAGAAGATGAACAAGGCCATTAGTAACATGCTGTCACATGAAGTGGCAATCGATCTCAATATGGAGGCGCATGAGGGCTCGTGGAAGTTCCTATGGAGGCGAGTCTGGTGGCGTTGGCTTTGTCTTGAAGAGACGAAGGGGTTGGTATAGTCCAAACGTGGAAATACGGATGAACTAGATACGTACAAGCCAGCAGAAACAAACAAGGGACAGAAGCAATCTGCCAAAAAGAACGTGAGGAAAAAAAAAGGCTAGGAAAGAATCCTAGGCTCTGATACCATGTTATGAATGTAATGAGAGAAACGAAAGAATAAACTCTATATTGAATGAATTAATCAAATACAAGAAGCTTGTATTTATAGGCTGAGAAGAAACCTAGATAAGTGTAGAAAAGAAGATAGAGATACATCAGAGATAGGTATAGAAAAAGAGATGAGATACCACTACAATACAGATAGATAAATATTAAATAATATATATTTAACATTTAGAAATCAAAATAAGCGGAACCCTTTAAACAGAGAAGGGACGTGAGCCCCATGTTAATTGGCTGAATAACTTTGAAGTGTTTGAATGGTTACTGAATTTTCCTCACGTGAAAGAAAGGAAATGGATTTGATCATTGGAGCATTAAATAAAGTTACTATTACTCCATTGACTTTCCAAGACAAAAGCAGTAAATGAGGCATGGCATGGCTAGTGACAAGGTGAAGATTCAGCAGCCAACACATCCTAGTTTTTGTACTACAACTCTTTATTATGGAAAAGGTTGCAGATTGGTTTCAGACAAAAATCAATTAGCTTCTCAGTGCCAACCTCTACTAAATATCCCATTTGGGGACTTGCTAAGGCATTGAAGTATTGAGTTAATTGAGAATTCATCTGTTTGTTTCGGCAATTATTTGTGAGTAATTTATAATCATATTTGAGTGGAGTGAGATTGAGAGATACACCATTATAGCTCTTTGAGCATTTGTTTTTGTTTGATAGTGAAAACTATGGAATTGTGCGTGGATGTAGGCTAGGCCGAACCACATCATTCTCTGGTGTCTTGTGTGGCTATCTTTGTTCTCACTATTTTAATAGTTGTTTGTATTCTTGTTCTCAATTTACATAACCATCATCAACCTTGGTGTGGTTGAGTTTTTAGAGGCTCTTCGCACAACACCCCAAACAAAGCCAAATGACACACTCTCTCCCAAATTTAATCCAAATTTGCGACCTTATTCTCAAAGATCCTCACATTCCTTTCCAACTAAACAACCCAAAAGATCGCAAAGACAACACAATTGAACAATGTTTTTGCTTTCTTGTTGCTGCCAAAACCCCGGAAATCAATTAAAAACATACTAGCGCAAGCACCTAGAGCCACCCGATGTGTATCAATCAAACAAAATAGCCGATCCAATAAATTCAAAGCAACGGAACAATGCAAGAATAAATGATCTACCGATTCCTCATCCCTCCTATGTCTTGGCTACTCAGCTTATCCATAGCTTGCTTCTATGTGGAAGCAAATATTCTGCTTCCAGATTCTGTTTTCTGTAACAAATGGCTGCATGGATGTGTTTATGTGGTGATTTTTGGTCTCTCCTTGTTCATGTGCATGCATGCTTGACTTTTTTTTTTGGGTACATCGGAAAGTAAAAAGAAACAAACAAGGACTAAGCCCCAGAACCCTCCTTAGAGAGGTGAACAATGTCCTCGACTAACAAAGGCCGAAGTTCTGCAGGTGGGTCTTGAACAATAAGTAGCTCCGCTGGTTGATATTCACCTAGCTTAGCCATGGCATTAGCACAAATGTTGGCTTCCCTTCTAATATGCTGGATGGTGCAGTCACAACCGCGCATGATAATACGAGCATCTTCCACAATGCCCCAAAAAAGGGCACCTCTCTCCTAAATCTTCACTCAGCAGTTGAACCACTTGCTCCGCATCCGTTTCCAGAATCACTTGATTGAATCCTCTTTGGAGTATTATGGTAAGCCCTTTATAGACAGCCCAAAGTTCGGCTTTAAGGCTAGTGTATATCTCAAGTCTGCCATAATATCCACTAATCCATGACCCTGTTTCATCACGGAATAGTCCACCAAATCCGCCACCACCTCCAAGCCTGCGAGTGCTACCATCTGTGTTAAGCTTGAGTTTTCCTGCATTTGGACAAGACCACATAGTTAGACTCTTAGGTTTAATATGTGTTGTGACATCTAGATTAAAAGCATGAAAAATCTCTTTGCTATAGTCTAAAATAGATTTCACGCTCTCATAAATGTTCGTAAATTTATGTTCAAAAACCCTTTTGTTACGGTTCTTCCAAATAATCCACAATGAAATAATGAATAAGTTAGAATTTTTGTGCTTCCCTTTCACATTTCGAATGATCCACTCTTTCCAAGGTAGAGATAGCATATTGGAATGCCATCCCCTGCTGAAGACTTGGTACCATATCTGTATAGCTTGAGGCCAGAGCCTAAACAAATGTTCAATGTCTTCCATATTCACACAGTGTGGGCATTTGGGGTCATTTGTGAGACCCCTCATGGTTCTCTTATGGTTAGTGAGGAGCGTTCCATGGAGAACAAGCCACAAGAAGCTCTTAAGTTTTGAAGGAACTTTAAGTTTCCAAATCCAGCCCCAATCCCCCACTTGATTTTGTTTATCAACAATTAATTCATACGCACTTGATGTAGAGACTCTTCATCAAAGGATTTCATCCATCTGGGAGTGTCTTCTCCAACATTGGTTTGGAGGGGTTGTAATTTTAAAATTTCTTCAACCATATTCAAAGGGAAAGAGGTGCGTATAGGATTTAAATCCCATTCACCATTTTCATCAAGGAGGGAGTCCACAGTGATAGCCTCAAAATTTGGAATTTGATTGGTGGGTGATTGCAAATCCTTATCAAGTGCCCCATCACCACACCACCAATCTTTCCAAACTCTCACTTTGGATCCTCTTCCCAACTTCCATCTAATTCCCTTAACCAAGAGATCCCTAGTATTCAAAATACCTTTCCAGGTATGTGATATGCTCTTGCTTTTCCCCTTGGATAGAAAGGGTTGTTGGCCCAAATACTTAGTTTTGAGCACGTCCACCTAAAGAGTATTATCCTCATTTAACATTTTCCACCCCAGGTTAGATAGAAGGGCTAGATTGGTATCTCTAGCCTTTCGAAGCCCAAGGCCACCATCTTTTTTCAGCTTACAAACCTAGTCCCAATTTGCTAGATGTACTTTCCTTTTCTCGCGGGTATCACCCCAAAGAAAGTTTCTATTAATTTTATCAATCTCATCACAAACTTTCCTCGGGAGTTCCATAGTGTGCATGGCATAAGCTGGCATGGCACTAGTAACAGATTGTATTAAGGTTGCCCTCCCAGCCAGGGACAACATTCCAGATTTCCACCCGGTTAGTTTACTCTTAAGCTTTTCCAAAATATTCAGAAAATGACTTTTGCTAACTCTATCATGAAGTAAAGGAACCCCAAGATACTTTCCCAAATTTGAGTTAAGGGGATATTACTCATATTGCTTAATTGTAAAGCTCTTCTCCTATCAATATTAGGAGACACAAATAGATGGGATTTATGTAAATTAACCTTCAAGCCAGAAATGGCACTAAACTCAGTCAAGACTTGCAAAATGGTGTGACAATTTCGATCATTTGCTTTAGCAAATAGAATCAAATCATCCGCAAAAAATAAGTGTGATATAGTAGGACCACTCTTAGCCAAGCAAAGCCTATTCCATTCTTTTTCTTGCATTTTTTGCGTAATCATGGCAGAAAATCTTTCCATGCATAACACAAAAAGATACGGGGATAAAGAGTCCCCTTGACGTAAACCTTTTGCAGGTTTGAACTCATCAAGGGGTTCTCCATTCCATAAGATAGCCGTACTCACACTTGTGACACAATTCATAATCATAGTCACCAATTTCTCATCAAAGTGAAATTCCAACAGAGTTTGGCGCAGGAAATTCCAAGAAATATTATCATATGCCTTTTCAAGATCAACTTTAAAAATCATGAACCCAATTTTTCCTTTTTTCTTATTCACAGTATGAATTGCTTCTTGAGTGATGATGATATTATCATGTGTAGATCTACCTGGAATAAAGCTACTTTGGTTAGGGCTAATGATATCACTCAAAATAGGACGAATTCTATTGACAAGGATTTTGGATATGATTTTATAAGTCACATTACACAGGCTGATTGGGCGGAATTGCTACACATTTTCGGGGTTATCAACTTTAGGGATAAGAGCAACAAGAGTTCTATTGATCTTAGGGGGAATATTAGAGAAGGAAAAACAATGTTGAACAAATTCAGTCACAAATTGGCCTACAATTCCCCAAAAGGTATGATAAAAGATAGCTTGGTACCCATCACGACCTGGAGCCTTAAAAGCTTTAATGTTTTTGACTGCTCTCTAGATTTCAGGGGCAGAGACCTCCCTAATCATATCTAGTTGATCATCAACATTAATGTGCTTGGTCAAATTATTCCAATGATGAAGATTACTAGTAGGAGTATGAGCAAAAATATTCTGAAAATAAGCCTGCACTAATTTTTTAAGCTCAATAGGGTTATCAATCCTAACCCCCTCCTTATTTTTCAAAACAACAATTTTGGTTTTCCGTCTTTTAATAATGGTAGACATGTAGAAAAATTTTGTATTTCGTTCACCCTGAGTTATCTAGTTAGCACGTGATTTTTGAAACCAAAATAGTTCTTCTTGGTACAAAATTCTATTATACTCAGTAGTGAGCTCACTTTCCAATTGATGAAGATTGTGAGAATAATGATTGGCTTAAGAAATTTGGATTCTATTAATTCTTCCAAGCAGCCAACGTTTACGTCTAAAAATATTTCCAAAAACATTTTTGTTCCAATCCTGCACAGTAGAGGTTAAGTGATCCAAATTTCCCAGTAAATTGTTTTGAGGCCTGGGCCAATTCTTCTCAACAATAGCACTAAATCCCTCATGAGCTAACCAAACAGCTTGGAATTTAAAAGGACTTAAATAAAGGAGTAGAACTATTAGTACCTTGAGTATGTAGAAGAAGAGGCGAGTGATCCGAGTATGTACGAGGCAAGTTTCTGACATACCCTTCTGGGAACAAAGTTCTCCATTCGGTGTTACAGAGGGCACGATCCAGTCGAACCATAGTATTTGCCCATCCTTTTCGATTGTTGGTCCAAGTGAGCCTAGGACCAACACAGCCTAAATCCATAAGGTTGCATCTGTTAACTCTATCCATGAATTTCTAGCTCCTTTGTTGGCACTGACTGATACTTGGATTTAGATTAACTGGGAAGCTTTTTTTTTTCCTCAGAACTGGAGTAGTCATTAAAGTCCCCCGCTACGAGCCACGGTTCCTGAATATTTTGAGCAATGTCTTCCAAGCCATTCCATAGTTCCTCTCTCATTCGGATATTAGGACTAGCATAGACTGTAGATAGGACCCAGTCAAGATACTCTTGTCTTGATATAGTAGCTGCAATCATCTGGGAAGTTGCATCATGAACTCGAACGCTAGCTTGACTAGGATTCCATAATATCCAAATTCCTCCACTTCGGCCAATCGGATCGACATGAGTGGAAGCCGTATACCCCAGATTGTTAAAAAACATGCCCATTGTGTGTAGTTCCACTTTTGTCTCCATAAGTACTAACATGTCGGGTTTGTGTAAACTTACCAATTCCCGCAACGTTCTTCGGAATCTAGCATTACCCGTACCTCTGCAATTCCATATTATCATATCCATAGCTGACATTTTGAGGCTTGGCCACTCCTCTGTCTTAGACAGCCCCAGTATATTTCGTACACTCAGCTGGTCGTCCTTCAATGGTCTCGTCGGTTTCACATGTACCATGTGGCTCACATTGTGCGAATCTATCTCCCACCATGGTTGTATCAAAAGCTTCACCTCTTCGAGCCACCAATCGATTCCGACGCGGTGATAAGCTTCTTTCTCGAGTTCTAAGAATATCAGTGCTCTAAACTGGTCGACTCGATGTTCTACCATCAAAATGGTCTCTGCAATTTCCTCAATTATTTCTTGTTTCTTGTCGCCCGCTCAAATCTGGTGGTTTACATCTTCTACTTTTCAGTCGATTGTCTTGGGCTGTTATGGCAGTCTTGGTAATGGTATTACTGGAGGCGTTAGAGGAGACGACTGTGGGGAGGGTGTTAGGGCTTTTTTGTTTATGTTGTTCCCCTGGGCTAGGCTTTGGATGTTCATGGGTGTTAAGAGGTTGGTTGACATGGTGCTTCTCCCATTTGTCCCGAGGCCCAGAGTGAAGGTCTCTTCCTAACTGTGGCCTTACATCCTCCACTGATTTGGGCAGATCCATGTCCATTACTTGGGCAGGTTGCATTGAAGTGGATTAGGGTACTAGATCAAGGTCTACATATAGGAATGGCAACGGGGCGGGGCGGGGCGGGGCCGGGGATCACCCTCCCCGTCCCCGATCCCCGATGGTAGAAACTCCCCCCGTCCCTGGTCCCGACCCCGACGGGGAGCTCATCACTGCCCCCATCCCCGCCCCCGCCCCTTAACGGGGATCGGGTTTCCCCGACCCCGAAAAGTCCCCGGCCAAAAGAAAAAAAAAAAAAATCAGTTCCATGATTTCTTCGAACTACAACAACAACAATTAAACAGATCTGTCATCAACAACAATAACAATTATTAACAATGTTGTTCATCACCATTAACAATCTCATGAGCTCAAAAATTTCAAATCTAACAAATGTAAATAAAAAAAAAAAATTTCAGATCTAGCAGATCTGTTGTTCATCACCATTAACAATCTGATGAGCTCAAAAAAAAAAAAAAAAAAATATCTAACACACACACACACACAGATCTAACACACACACAGACAGATCTAACACTGATCACTGTGGTAGTGATGGTGATGTCGCCGTCGGTGAGAGAGGGGGGGTCGGGGCCAGCGGTGGTGGTGATGTCGCCGTCGGTGAGAGAGGGGGGGTCGGGGCCAACGGTGGTGGTGATGTCGCCGTCGGGGGGGTCGGGGCCAGCGGTGGTGGTGATGTCACCGTCGGTAAGAGAGAGGGGGTCGGGGCTCGCTGTCGGTGAGAGAGAGGGGGGTCAGGGCCAGAGAAAACAACGAGAGAGTGAGAGAGAGTTGAGATGAGAGTGAGAGTGAGAGTGAGAGAGAGAGAGATATATCAGAGAGTGAGTGTGAGAGCAACACAAATTTGGTATATTATATACGGGTTTGGTTTTATATATATATATATATATAAGGGGTATAAAAGTAATTTTACTTTGGGAAAATTCGGGGATGGGGCCGGGGACGGGGATAGGGATCGGACCGGGCCGGGGCTTAAACACTGATCACCGTCCCCGGCCCGAAACAGATTGGGGATTGATTTTCAGATACCGTCTTCTTCCCGTCGGGGGTATTTTTCGGGAAAAAATCGCTTAAATCGGGATCGGGATCGGGGATCCCCGTCGGGTCGGTTTCAAATTGCCATCCCTATCTATATATTTCTCTTGGGCTTCTTTTATTTTCGGATCTCCACTGGTTTCCCCATGGTCTTGGTCCATTGGTAAGCCTGCAAATCGATTACTCTTATAAGAGTGGGCCTTTTCCTTTGTTGAAATTTTCTTTTAGTGGTGACTGGAGTCCATGGCCCATAACCACAAGTCTCTGCCTCAGTACAGACTTCCTTCTTCTTTGGCCCAGTGGTTTTGATGTTCCTAGCCCATAATCAGTTTCTGCTTGGCTAACGGTCATATTTTGTGTCGTCTTCTCCGGTTGCAACACCGGAAATTCAAAACACTTCTTTTTCCGATGACCAACCCGGCCACACAAAAAGCACAGTAGGTGTAGGTGTTCATATTCTACAATGTAATGATATCTGCCAATGGTGAGATGTGATATGAGCGGTTTACGCAGGTCCATCTCAATACATACTCGGGCATACTTCCCACGTGCTACCATTGCAGTGTTAATGTCAATCTTTAACGATTTACCAAGCACCTTCGATATATGGTAAAGGAATTTTTCATCATAGTATTCAATAGGGAGATTAGGGAATCTAACCCAGATTGCGGTTGTGTCATCCTCTGCTTCATCCAATTTAAAATCGGCTTGCCATTTACGAACTGTCACATACCGGTCCATCATTACCCATGGTCCTCCCATGTATACTTTGGAATAGTCCTCCATCATTTCAAATTGCACTATGAAGAAGCCATGTCCGATGTCTAGAGTTTCGAAATCTGCTTGAGGATTCCAAAGCTTCTGCATACGATTCACTAATAGATTATAGCCAATATTCTTGCCCAAGATTCTCACAATGAGGCACTTTTGCCATGGTTCTCTAACTTTTTTGAGAAGCCCAGCAGGTATTTTAATGACCAGATTTGAATTGGTCCCTTTGTACTTCGAATGATCCTCTGCCTCTTCATCTTTTTCCATTTCCTCATCAAAGGAGAGATAGGCCTCCTCACATTCAAAATTTCGTTCTCTCTTATTCTCATTGAATCGAGATTTCAAGAGAGCTTGTTTGAAAGATTTATGGGCTCCCAAATCCAGTTCCTGTTCCTGAACGTTGGGGTCATTTTGAGCTGCTAATTCCTTCACCATTCTCTCGTCTGGTTTCTCCAGTGGGTTATGTTGGTTCTTCAGCAGTTCCTCAACCGACGTGTCCATTTGTTTCACCTTTTTCTTGCTCCGATCAAGATGGTCTTGTTCTTCTGACGAGGTTGCGTGGTTTACAGCTTCAACGGTCATATTTTAGAGAGAGAAAATTTCACCATTGGCGGGTGCTTTTGGGCATGCATGCTTGACTCATTTGTTGTTTTGTTGTCAACCTAAATTAGTGACCTGGAAAAACACCTGGATAGGAGGTAAACATTAGAATGACCAGTTTCATCCACTTATTTCTGCTTCTCATTATAATTGAAATGAATCTTGTTACATGGATTCTTGAAAGTACTTCCACTATGATTCAGCGACACTTTCATTTATCCTTGGCCAATGACCTCCTAGATTTATATGAAACTGTAATTAAGTGTCATTACTTTATTTGGTTGGCAGGAACAAGGCATAGCAATTCTTAATAAAGCAATAGCAGCTTGATCTGAAGAAATAGCACGTCACAAGGGAAAACTTATTGTAAAGGAGGCAGCCAGAGCAATAAGAATCAATTCCATTTTATTCATTATTAATCTTGTTTGCTATTTGTTTTCGTCTTGAGTCCAGTCAATCTTTTTCAGGTCCTGAGATTTTAAAAAAAATTATCCTTAGCCCATAAATCCTCTCTCTCTCTCTCTCTCTCTCTCTCTCTCTCTCTCTCTCCCCCATTGTGTATCTCATTGGGTGATGGTACATTGATTCAGGTGAGTGAACGGGAAATAAACAACTTGCTGAACATATGGCTAAGCTGGGTCGTGAAAACGAAGAGGTCAGTGGCGATGAAGACAGTGAAGAGAAGGAAGATATATGGGAGATATTGACTTGGAAAACTCAGGTGCTGGGTTAACAGAGTGAAAATGCAGCCCTAGGCAATGACTGAACCTGTGTATACAAACTTGTATCAAAGTAACCAAGCATGATAGCTGGTTATTTGGCATATGTTGAGCAGTTTTTCTCTAGCCAGTGTGATGTTTGATTGAAATATCTCTCTGTTTTGCTGTTGTGTGGACAATTCGATGCCCCAGGTTATTAATCTCTCTCTCTCTCTCTCTCTCTCTCTCTCTCTCCATGCACGTGCATGCCAGCTTCTGGAAGATGAGCGTGCATGGAGAGAAAGAACAACTGGTATTTATTTATTTTGTTTTGTTTGTAGCTGCATTCCTAGCCATTGTGATTAGATTTGGTGATTCTGAAACTAGTTTGCTTGAATGACTAATTTTATGGTGGTATCTATGATGGAGAAGTTTGGAATGGTTTTTGTGTTGATGATAGATGTACGGGAAAGAAATAAACCTTCTCGTATAATCCTGTTGATCAAGTCTGCGCTTCTCCAAACGTCGTCGCTTTACTCCCTGAAAACAAAAACGTGAGCTAGCCGGCGGGTGTGTGCCGGAGACCCCTCCGATGCCTACGTCAGAAAAATGGACAAAGACAAAAGCTCTGTGTATTCAAGAATCAAAGTTGTGTTACCTCCCCATAGGTGATGTTTGTGAGCTTTTATAGGTTTTGCGTGGCACAATCCTAGTAGGACTTTTACTCCTCCATGCAGAGTCCTCCTAGGATTCATACACCTGAAGGATAATGCTTATCCTTCAACACCCCCCTCACTACTTAAACCAAGTGAGATGGTTCTTCCATGGCTGGCCTACCATACGACCGAAGTAATCACGACTATGCTTAGCCGAACTATACCTAGTTCGGTTCTCTGCCCATAGTTTTCTACAAACCATGGTATGCCCAAAACCGAACTATCTTTTATCAAGGTTTAGACCGATCTAGTTTCACTGCGCCATGACCGGTATAAGTTCAAAGCACCCTTAAACCGGTCTAAAGCGTCCTTCAACCGGACTAACATCAAGAGTCCCTCGGACCGGTCTACCTTCTGGGCTTGAGATCGGGCTAACTTTAAGCCTCTTCAAGACCGGAGTAACTTTATGGCCTCTTTACTCAGCCCTTCATACTGAGGCCCATAAAAGCCCAACTCGGCCCAATTCGCATATAAATTATCCTCTCAATTGCCCCTTAATTCCATCTGCGTAGCATGATAGGGATTACCTGTCTGTAAAACCGGGCTAAAGTTTTACCTTTTTAGCCGAGCTAAAAAAAAATCCCTTTAGCCTTTCCAGCCGAGCTAAAACTTTGAAGCCTTTAAAGCCAAGCTATACACTTTTACCCTTCCAGCCGAGCTAAACTTAAGCTGAGTTGTGCTTGTTCGGTCACAACGTCCCTTCAATCACAAACTGAATTGATTCTCATCCCTATGACACGTGGCATGCTGGTATTGGCTTACTGTAGCTGTCGCGCTGCCGTCGTGCTCTGCAAAATTTGAACAGTCCCGCGCGTTTTCGTCCTTCCTATGTCCCAAAACAACACTTTCATCCTTTGAATCACCCTCATCAATCATTTTACTGTTTCAAGCTCTTCTTTCTCTTTCTCTCTTCTAAGCTCTTACTGTTTTTTGTATTTTGAAGAAGCTGCGTGTTCTTGCTATTGTTGCTACTTCTATTTCCATCTTCTTGTGCCTCTGGACTTGGTAAGCATCATAAATCTATTTCTCTATTTTTGTTTCTATTTTTGTTTAATCCATAGCATACTATGTTTGAAAAACACTTTTTCCTGCTAGTTTCTGCATTTTTCTGGAAAAAAACCTTTTAAGAACCGCTTGAACTTCATGAAGTAGTCTATAGAACACTGTATTTGATCCAAAATTACAATATAACCGAACTAAAAAGTAGTTTGTAGTTGATGCCACACTAATCTATCTATACGACCGAGCTAGCACTTCATACTCATACTAGCAATTTCAATAAGTCAAACCATCCTTTGATTTACCTTAGCTGGGATAAACGAACCGAACTAAGTCTGAACTTAGCATACTGGAAACCTTAACTTTCGACCGAACTAGGTCTTTGGGCCTAAGCCAGCTTTCTAAGTTTTTAGACCGAACTCAGAAAGCTGCCCCTAGAGGCTCAACCGGTCTAACAGAGCCTTCTCTTTAACAGAGATAGCGAATCGCTCGCCAAGACCGAGCTATCGAACCCCCTGCTCAATCCGAGCAACCAAGCATCTTGTTGAAACTGAGACAGAACCTGTAGCATCCCACATAGCCGAAGTAGGACTCCTATTCTTGCTTTTATTTTGTAGCACGGTCCAATGATCTATGCTTAACCCCTTTGTTTTCCATTTTGCAGACTTAGGTTGCCCAGGCACTCCACTGCACGCTCAACCGAGGTACTAAGCACAGTTTTGCGACCGAACTAATTTATCCATAACTTAAAAAATAAATGGGGAAGTATAGGTTTTTGGTAGAAACCCCTGGTAGCCTGGCCGAATTCCGAAGGGATTACAACATCCCTGACGACGTGCAACTTATTCTGGCCGAACAAGATATCGTTCCATGGGGAAAAGAGGGCTATGTACCTTTCACCCTCCTATCAATAATAGAAACCGGACTAAGATTCCCCGTTCAACCCTTGATTTGTGAATTCCTAAGACAAACCAGAATATGTCCAACTCAGCTTTCCACCAATTCTTACTGTATAATAATGGGAATAGCCGAACTAAACCGCCGAGCCGGTCTTAACCTCGGTCTAGCTGAAATATTCCACCAATACTGCATTGGCTCCAAAGATGACGGCTGGGTCTACTACTTTAGGATACGCCGTCGCAGAGAAAAAATAATAAAAGATACGCCGGATAAAGACCTAAACGATGACGATTTTTTTTGGATATCAGGAAATTTTGAAGACCACCAAGCCCAGATCCCGGGCCGAAGTATAAATTGGAATAAAGGAATCCCTGGTATACTTTACTTCAGTCACTTTTCATGCTTCTCTTAATTTCGCTTACCTGCTCTTGAACCGAACTAACAGTTGTTTTCATTATGCAGATTCAGCCCATCTTCAATCTTTGTATAGTTACCCCAACCTGAACATACTTTGCGCCGCACTACGTTTTCCAAAAAGAAGTTGGGCCAAACTTCTTAATTTTGAGCCAACATACCGTTACAGCGGTCGCCGAAAAGCCAGAGTAACAGACTTTCTGCTTGAGGACGCCCCAGAACCGGACCCAACTTTGCCCCAAATTATCCTGGTCCCTCTCACAGCCGAACAAGAAATGGCCAAGAGAAACAGAGTCAGGGCCCTCTTGACCGAAACCAACAGACCCGAAGTACCGCCACCAAGCCAAACGCAACAGGCCGTTATGGCCCTTCCTTCTCAACAGCCTTCTTCATCACGCCCATCCAAGCGCGCCCGGTCTACCCCAATCGAGCAGCGTCTAGCGGATGAGGACGAAACCACCCCTCCACCGAGCCACCCACCGATTCCACAACCGGAGCCTTCTGACCGGGCTGCCTCTTCCAAGTGGGCACCAAAGCTGAAATTTCAGAACCGAGATATCCAAGATACCAATTCGGTGGTTGCTGAGAAGGATCACCTGATGCCATTCAACCTTGCCAAGAGTGTTTGCCTTCCAGCAGACATGGAACACCACCAGCACCTGACCGAGCTAAGGGCCATCCGATCGGCCACCAAATCCATGATCCTGGTACGATGCCCCTCGTCTCTCAAATTTTTCAAACTTTCAGTTCGGTTTTGTCATTGATTTCTTTCCATTCATTTAAGTCTCTTCAGAAGAGCCAAATTGCCCATCAAAAGGTATTGGAGCTCAGGAAAACGGCTAGGCAGGCCATGGCAGAGGTGGAAGAAAGAACAACCGAACTGAAGGAATCATAACAAACGACCGAGCTAGTGACTGAGGTAGCTCGTCTAACCGGACTAGTTACCTCGGCTGAAGCTGACAAACAGAAGGCGTTGACCGTGACGAAAGACAAGTACCTTCGTGAGCTAGTCAAGCTCGAAGGGAAAAAGGACGCCGAAATCGCAGAACTGAAGAAGAAAGTGGATGGTGCCAACGCCGAAGGTTTCAAGGAGGCGGAGGGCCTTTACATTCCACAATGTGAGGGAGCGAAGGACTTATTTTTCAAGTGCGGCTGGAGAAGTGCTGTGGAGCAGCTGCTGTGGGCCCGAAACCGAGGTCTACAATGCTCCTCAGTATTTCATTCCGGCCTCACTAGCGGAGTATGCTGCTTTTGTCTAACAATAATTTTTGCAGGGTTCAGATGATGAAGATGAAGAAAATGAGCCAACTGTTACTCCGGTAGTCAACGAGCAACGCAACGATCAATCAGTTCGATTGGAGCCAACGATTGAAGACCTAACTGTTGAGCCGCCGACTGACACCGTGCTGCCAGTTGCTACTGAGACTGATCTTCCATCTGCAACCGGTGTTCAAGTTGATATTGAAGCCGATCTTGAAGACCTTTTTAATTGATTCTGTACTTTCTTTTCTTGTCGCTTTTTGCTCTTGTAACCGGGCTGTGGCCCCTCCTCTGTACTTGTTTTGAATTTGATCAATGAAGTGCTTTTTTGTTCAACTTTTATTTTGGTTTGATCTGTATGCTTTCTGACTGACCTTACTAGCCAACCACTCTTTTGCCGATATACTTACTTCGGCTGAAGAGTAATAAGAGTTTAATTCGGTCATCCTCTAAGTTGGTTTTGTCCAGCCAACCACTCTTTAGCCGATGTCCACACTTCGGCTAAAGAGTACTAAGAGTTGGTTTAATCCAGCCAACCACTCTTTAGCCGATGTCCTAACTTCGGCTAAAGAGTATTAAGAGTTGGTTTAGTCCAGCCAACCACTCTTTAGCCGATGTCCTTACTTCGGCTAAAGAGTACTAGGAGTTGGTTTAGTCCAGCCAACCTCCAAATTGGTTATTCTTGTCAAGTTAGAATAAAATGTTTGGTTATTCCGACCAAACGTCCTGCAGCCTGGATCCTTATCCTGGGCTTAGGAGGGGTGTTGGTTTTTCCAGCCAATCTAGAGTAAAATGTTTGGTTATTCCGACCAAACGTCCTGCAGCCTGGATCCTTATCCTGGGCTTAGGAGGGGTGTTGGTTTTTCCAGCCAACCTTTAGATTGGTTTTTCCAGCCAACCTAAAGTAAAGAGTTTGGTTATTTCGACCAAACGTCCTGCAGCCTGGATCCTTATCCTAGGCTTAGGAAAGGTGTTGGTTTTTCCAGCCAACCTTTAGATTGGTTTTTCCAGCCAACCTAAAGTGAAGTGTTTGGTTATTCCCACCAAACGTCCTGCAGCCTGGATCCTTATCCAGGGCTTAGGAGGGGTGTTGGTTTAATCTAGCCAACCTCTAAGTTGGTTTTTTCAGCCAGCTTAGAATAAAATGTTTGCAATGTTCCTAACTTCACTAAAACTAACTTTTGCAGAAAACAACTATACTGAAAACAATCGACTTGTTTTATTGAGGAAAGAAAAAATTACAGATGTTTGAAAGTGGAAAGCTAAAAATAAAATCACTTGAGATTGGCGGTGTTCCATGGCCTGGGGATTACTTTGCCGTCTTTGTCTTCTAGGTGGTATGCCCCTTTGCCTGCTAACCCAACCACTTTGTAAGGACCTTCCCAATTAGGCCCTAGCTTGCCATCTCCTGGCACCAGGGTGTTTCCCATCACTTTGCGCAGCACCCAATCTCTGATCTTGAATTGTCTTGGATGTACTGTTTTGTTGTATTTCCTGAATAACTCTTGTTGATATGAGGTAATGTGGACTAGTGCTCTTTCTCTTCTTTCTTCGGCGAGGTTGAGCTCCAATGCTATGGCTTCTCTATTTAAGTCTAGATCAAAATTTTCGCTTCTAATTGTGGGAAGGCCAACTTCCAGTGGGATTACTTCTTCCATGCCGTAGGCTAAGGAGAATGGTGTTTCTCCTGTTGATCGTCGAGGTGTGGTGCGGTAAGCCCATAAAACATGAGGAATTTCCTCCGCCCACTTGCCTTTTGCCTTCTCTAACCTTTTCTTTAGTCCATCCAAGACAACCTTGTTTGATGCTTTTGCTTGGCTATTTGCTTGAGGATATGCTGGTGTAGAATTGTAGAATTCTATCTTGTATTCTTCACAAAAGCCTCTAAAGATTCTTCCATCAAACTGGGTGCCATTGTCTGATATTAGGGCTTTAGGTATGCTGAATCGAGTAATGATATTCTGCCAGACGAACTTCTTCACATCTTTTTCCTTGATTGATGCCAATGCTTCTGCCTCCACCCACTTTGTGAAGTAGTCTGTTGCTGCGAGAAAGAACTTCTTGTTTCCGGGTGCTGTTGGAAGTGGTCCTACTATGTCCAAGCCCCACATTGCAAAGGGCCATGGGCTGGTTAGTGGTAGGAGTTCTCTGGCCGGCTGATGTATTTGATGTGCGAACTTCTGACATTTCTCGCATTTCTTCACATACTTCTCTGAATCGGCTTGCATGTATGGCCACCAGTATCCTTGCGAAATGGCTCTGTAAGCTAACGATCTTCCTCCTTGGTGGCTTCCGCACACCTCTTCATGTATTCCGAACAAGAACGCTTCTACTTTACAGGGGTGGACACACTTTACGTAAGGTCCTGAGAATGACTTTTTGTATAATGCCATAGATGGGGAGAGCAAAAATCGCTACGACTTTGCTCTAATTTTGTTGGCTTCTTTCTTGTCTTCCGATAAGATGCCGTCTTTTAAGAACAGTATAATGGGATCCATCCATGAGGGGCCTAATTCGGCGCAACATACCTCTTCTACTTCGGGGTCTTCAATGCTTGGTCTTGGTAGGTAATCAATTAGTAGTGGGTGAGGGATGGATGTATCTGCCATTAACGCAAAGCCTGTTAGTTCATCTTTTCTGCTGTTTTCCTTCCTGCCAATCTGTTCTATCCTTACTACTTCAAATTTCTTGATCTCTGTTCTGACCAATTCTTGGTACTTGGCCATCCTGTCATCCTTTGCTTCATAGTCGCCAGAAATTTGGTTTACTACCAGCTGTGAGTCACTGTAGACCATTAATTCAGTGGCCTTCATGTAGAACGCTGATTTGAGTCCTGCAAGAAGTGCTTCATATTCCGCTTCGTTGTTTGATGTTGGGAAGCCAAGGTTGATTGCTTGCTCCATAACCAGGCCGTCTGGTGAGATGAGGACTATGCCAAGTCCTGCACCATGCCGATTAGATGCTCTATCCACAAAGAGCTTCCACATCTCACCAACGAACAACTTCCAGCAAGTGGAGGGGTCAGATGATGTTGTGGGGTCAAGAATGTTGCTGGTATTTTCTTCAAGGTCTATGCTTGCTGTCTGCCCCTCGCTATCTGATTGTACCAAGCCTTTATTTGTTGGTGAGTCTTGGCTTGGTGTAGCATGGTTTGCTTCTTCCTTGCTGTCTTTACGCTGGTCTGCCATGGGTTCTGACTGAATATCCTACACCAGGGGTTGCGCTATTCCGGCGTCAATTTCTATTCCTGGTTTGGTTGTATCAGTCAGGTCGATTGGGCAGATATGATGACTTCCTGGGGTGAATTCTGCGACAAAGTCTGCCAAAGCTTGAGCCTTTATCGCGGTCCTGGGTTGGAACTTGATGTCGAATTGTCCCAACTCAACTGCCCATTTCAAGATTCGCCCAGAAAAGTTTGCCCTCTCAAACAGAGCTTTTAATGGGAAAGCTGTGAGGACAATTATGGTGTGGGCGTGAAAGTAGTGCGACAACTTCTTTGAGGCCATCATCAAGGCCAATTATGGTGTGGCCTGTTAGTTCATCTTTTCTGCTGTTTTCCTTCCTGCCAATCTGTTCTATCCTTACTACTTCAAATTTCTTGATCTCTGTTCTGACCAATTCTTGGTACTTGGCCATCCTGTCATCCTTTGCTTCATAGTCGCCAGAAATTTGGTTTACTACCAGCTGTGAGTCACTGTAGACCATTAATTCAGTGGCCTTCATGTAGAACGCTGATTTGAGTCCTGCAAGAAGTGCTTCATATTCCGTTTCGTTGTTTGATGTTGGGAAGCCAAGGTTGATTGCTTGCTCCATAACCAGGCCGTCTGGTGAGATGAGGACTATGCCAAGTCCTGCACCATGCCGATTAGATGCTCTATCCACAAAGAGCTTCCACATCTCACCAACGAACAACTTCCAGCAAGTGGAGGGGTCAGATGATGTTGTGGGGTCAAGAATGTTGCTGGTATTTTCTTCAAGGTCTATGCTTGCTGTCTGCCCCTCGCTATCTGATTGTACCAAGCCTTTATTTGTTGGTGAGTCTTGGCTTGGTGTAGCATGGTTTGCTTCTTCCTTGCTGTCTTTACGCTGGTCTGCCATGGGTTCTGACTGAATATCCTGCACCAGGGGTTGCGCTATTCCGGCGTCAATTTCTATTCCTGGTTTGGTTGTATCAGTCAGGTCGATTGGGCAGATATGATGACTTCCTGGGGTGAATTCTGCGACAAAGTCTGCCAAAGCTTGAGCCTTTATCGCGGTCCTGGGTTGGAACTTGATGTCGAATTGTCCCAACTCAACTGCCCATTTCAAGATTCGCCCAGAAAAGTTTGCCCTCTCAAACAGAGCTTTTAATGGGAAAGCTGTGAGGACAATTATGGTGTGGGCGTGAAAGTAGTGCGACAACTTCTTTGAGGCCATCATCAAGGCCAATGCCAGTTTTTCCAGTGGCAAATACCTTGTTTCGGCACCCAGCAATGTCTTGCTGACATAATAAATGGGCAGATGTTAAATTCCTTTCGCACGGACCAACACTGCGCTAATTGCGTGCTGAGAGACTGCCAGGTACAGGAAAAGTTCTTCTCCAGGTATTGGGGTGACCAGCAATGGTGGAGAAGACATGTATTCTTTCAAGCTTTCCAGAGCTTGGTCGCATTCTTCGTCCCATTCGAACTTGGCTTTCAATGCTTGAAAAAAATGGTCGTAGTCTGTCTGACGATTGGCTAATGAATCGGTTGAATGCAGCTGCCATGCCGGTGAGATGCTGCACTTCTTTTACTGAGTTAGGCCTCTCGAGATCTTGAATAGCTTTGATTTGGGAGGGGTCTGCCTCTATACCTCGGTTGGTCACCAGGAAGCCCAGGAATTTGCCAGATCCTACACCGAACGCACACTTAGATGCATTAAGGCACAACTTGTGTTTCTTCAGAATCTGGAACATCTCACCTAGGTCCCTTAGATGGTCGTTCTCGTCCTTGCTTTTGACCACCATGTCGTCGATATAAGCCTCCATTGTTTTGCCTAACAATGGCTCAAACATCTTGGTGACCATTCTCTGGAATGTTGCCCCTGCGTTTTTTAGGCCAAAGGGCATGACCTTATAGCAATACAGTCCTCTTGGGGTGGTAAAGGATGCGACCTCCTAGTCTGGTTCGTACATGGCAATCTGATGGTAGCCTCTGTATGCATTCAGAAAGCTAAGTCGGTTGTGCCCCGCCGTCAGGTCTACCAGTTGATCTATCCGTGGTAGGAGGAAACTGTCTTTTGGGCATGCTTTGTTGATTGTTTTATAGTCGACACAGACATGCCATTTGCCATTCTTCTTTGGTACCACGACTGTGTTGGAAATCCATCTGGGGTAGTGCACCTCGCTGATAGCTCCTGCCTCTAGCAGATTTCCCACCTCTTCCGCCACTATCTCGGCGTGGTGGAGTGCCAATCTGCGAGTGCGCTGAATGATTGGTCTGGCAGATGGGTGGACATTGAGTTGGTGACAGATGAAGTTTGGATCAATGCCTGGCATGTCGTAGGGTGTCCAGGCGAACACTTCGATGTTAGAGGTCAAGAATTCCAAGACCTCTAATCTCTCAGTGCTGGACAACGACGAACCGAGCAAAAAGAACTTATCCGGGTTCTTTTCATCTATTCTTACCTCTACCAAATCTTCCACCGCTTTTTGATCTGCTGCTCTGTCGACATCTGCGAACAGTTCATTACTCTCAGGTTCTTCCACCGAATGAACATATCCCTTGGCAGCGCGGCTGCCATTAGCCGTGACAAAGCATTGCTTGGACATAATCTGGTCTCCAAAGACGTCTTCAATTACTTCAGTTCCGTTGGGGAACCGCATTACTTGATGGTAGGATGATGCTACCGATTTCATGGCATGGAGCCATGTTCTTCCCAAGATTATGTTGTAAGTGGAAGGGACTTTCAATACCCAAAATTCCACTTGTTTTGTTACGCTTCCTGCCCTGACTGGCAGGATAATTTTGCCGACTGGCCATTCTGGCATTGAGTTGAATCCGATCAGGGGGGATACAGCCGGTGCCAAGTCTTTGTCTTCCAGTTTCAGTTGTTTGAAGGTGTCGTAGTACATTATCTCACATGAGTTGCCTTGGTCTATCAGAATTCGTTTGACGTCATAATCCTTGATGCGGAGGGTGACGACCAGTGCATCGTTGTGAGGGCAATATATTCTTTCCAAGTCCTTGTCTGAAAAAGACATGATGTTCGTGGCCTCTGTTCTCCCTTTTTTGATGGTAGGTTGGGCACTTAGTACCTCCCTTAAGTGCTCAGCCTTCTTGATCGATCCTCTGAGCTCGCACACACGCTCAGGTTCGAATACCCCATGTATTACATTGATCACACCTTGAGGTGGGGCGTCAATTGGCATTCCATTGGGGTTATTGTGGTCCTGGGGGGCTGGTTGCGTCCCTCCTTCAATGTATTTATCCAGGTGACCGGTTGCCACCAACTCCTCCAGATGCTGTCTCAATGGCATGCAATTTTCAGTATGGTGCCCCTTTTCTCTGTGGAAGGTGCATCGCGACCTTTCATCGCAGTCTTTCTGTGCTTCTCCTAGCTTAGCTGGCCATCTGACGAAAAGCTCATCGCGTATTTCACTCAGAATCCGGTAGATCGGTTTCTTGAATACCGTGGTTATGGCTGTGTGGATTCTTAACCATCTCTTATCCTGGTCCTCTCCGTTGTCTCGCCTGCCTCGTCCGTTTTTGTCCGGATGTTCTACCGCGTTGATCTTTGTTGTGGTCCTTTTATCTGGTACTGTAGTCATGCCTGATTTTGCCTTAGCACGGGCGCCATCCTCTTCCACCCTGATGTGCTGATGCACTCTTTCCATCAGGGCCTCCATGGTGAGGGGTGGTGTCATGGTGATTGAGTCCCTTAGTCTGTTTCCGACTAGAAGGCCTCTTTTGTACTGTGCAATGGCAAGATTGGTGGGACAGTCCCCAATCTGGTTGAATGTCTCCTAGTAGCGACTATTGTAGGATCTTAGTGTCTCTTTTTCGCCCATGTCGATGGAGAGTAACTGGTCAATCTTCACCGGGGTTTTGGTGTTTGTTCTGAACCTTGTGACGAACGCCTCTGCCAATTGTGCCCAGGAGGCTATGCTGCCTTATGGAAGTTTTTTGAACCAAGTCAAACCTAGATCACCAAGGCTTGATGGGAAGAAGATGCACATCAAAGCCTCGTTTCGCCGATATACCGCCATAACCTGGCGGAAGTGGCTTAGGTGTATATAGGGTCCGTCTTCCCCTCGTACGTGGTAAATTTGGGCTGAAGGAAGCCTGAAGGTAGGGGCGCATTTTCTATTGCCGGAACGAACGGCGAGGTCTGCAGCCTTGCTAATGCTTTATCCGTTGGTTCATAGGTAGGGTGCGGGAATGGCATTCCAACCTCGACGCTTCCATGCGTCCAAGGAGCCAACCGCTGAAGGGCAGATACCTTGCGAGGGTCGCGCGCCCTAGTATCTTCCTTCAAACGTGCCCTTTCTTCCAGCATGATCCGCAAATCGGATGATTTGGGCAACTCCGTTGGCCTGGATGATGTCTGGTGCGAGCGCGAGGGTCGATAGGTACTTCTCTCTGTGTAAGACCTCAATGATCTCGTTCTCTCAGACCTGGAGAAACGAGCTCTGGAGGTTCTGGATTGAGTATCGCCTGTCCTAAGGCTCCTGCTTTTTGCTTGCGATGGTGTGGAATACCTTCCACGGTTTTCTGAGCGGCGAGGGGGCGTTTTGCTTTTGCGTCCCTCTCCTGTCGCCACTCCTTTTCCCTTCATCTGGCGCTTCATGGCCTCCATGTCCGCCGCCATCTTCCTTATTAATTCATCTTGCTCCTTCACGCGGTCCTCCAGAACTTGAGGATCAATCCTCCGCCTTTGTCTGTCAGGACTTCGTGAACGAGAGTGACGGGGGCTATTAGTCCACCTCCTCCCCCTTGCATCCCTCTTGGGATTCTGTCGCTGTTGCTCCAAGTCCGCCATAAGAGGGATAGAGGGCAATCCTTCGCGCCTCCCACCCTCCTCTGGGGTTTGTCCGTCGATGGCGGAATGTGGCAAATCTTCGTTGTGCGCCATTGCTTCTAAAGAGGAAAAGCTTGATCAAGAGGTTCTGTTCTTGTCTGATATTTCCCACAGACGGCGCCAATTGTACGGGAAAGAAATAAACCTTCTCGTATAATCCTGTTGATCAAGTCTGCCCTTCTCCAAACGTCGTCGCTTTACTCCCTGAAAACACAAACGTGAGCTAGTCGGTGAGTGTGTGCCAGAGACCCCTCCGATGCCTAAGTCAGAAAAATGGACAAAGACAAAAGCTCTGTGTATTTAATAATCAAAGTTGTGTTACCTCTTCATAGGTGATGTTTGTGAGCTTTTATAGGTTTTGCGTGGCACAATCCTAGTAGGACTTTTACTCCTCCATGCAGAGTCCTCCTAGGATTCATACACAACACCCCCCTCACTACTTAAACCAAGTGAGATGGTTCTTCCATGGCCGGCCTACCATACGACCGAAGTAATCACGACTATGCTTAGCCGAACTATACCTAGTTCGGTTCTCTGCCCATAGTTTTCTACAAACCATGGTATGCCCAAAACCGAACTATCTTTTATCAAGGTTTAGACCGATCTAGTTTCACTGCGCCATGACCGGTATAAGTTCAAAGCACCCTTAAACCGGTCTAAAGCGTCCTTCAACCGGACTAACATCAAGAGTCCCTCGGACCGGTCTACCTTCTGGGCTTGAGATCGGGCTAACTTTAAGCCTCTTCAAGACCGGAGTAACTTTATGGCCTCTTTACTCAGCCCTTCGTACTGAGGCCCATAAAAGCCCATCTCGACCCAATTCGCATATAAATTATCCTCTCAATAGAGATGATGTAAAACATGGAGACCATGAACAATGCAGTTTAAGTGTGACAATTCTGAAAAACAATGAGGTGACTTGTCATATTAATTGATATGAAGGACTGTTTCTATTAGTTCTAACAAATATGAAAATGCCACTTTGTTAACCCAATTCTGGAAAAGAAAAATCAAATAAAATTAAGAGAAAATGCAAATTTTCATGTCAATATATAACAGCTCTTATAAGGCCTTACATATTGGTTTAGTGGTGTTTGTGGATAATAATTATTGGGATTAATTATACTTTTTCACCCATATATTTGACTTGAATTTCACCACAGTACTTATTGTTTTAATTTGAACAATTTAATTTTTAAATTCTAAGTCTAGTTTTATTTTGGTCTTTTCTTCCGAATTTTTATTAATTTTTTTATTTTTTAAATTTTTTTATGTACATCTTAAGAGATTGACAAATATTTCAAAACTGTTAGTTTTAATCTCTAAATTGAACGGAAGGACTAACGCTCTATTTGTTTGGGTGGAAAATATTTTCAGAAAACATTTTTCTATGTTTGGTGGTGGTGGTGGTGGTGAAACGAAGGTAAAGGTGAAGGCGAAGGCGGAGGTGGAGGTGGAGGTGGTAGTGGTGGCATGGTAGTGGGGCAGCGGTGGCGGTGATAGCAACGATGATGGTGGTAGTGACTGTGTTGATGGTAGTGTGGTAGTAGAGGTGAAAGTGATGGTGATAGTGTGGTGATATTGGTAAGATTTTAGTTTGAAAAATGTTTTTCACCTTTTAAAAGTGAAAATTTTTTTGTTATGCATATAGGCTTATTTTCTGTTAATTATGAAAAATATTTTCTGTTAACTTTTATTTTTTATTGTATCAAATAAAAAAAATATTTTTCCTTCAAAACAAACCGAACGTAAGTTAAAACTAGACTTAAATGTATAAATCAGATTGTTTAATCTAAAACAATAAAAATTTAAGGAAATCTGATTGAAGTAATGGGTTAAAAGTGTAATTAACCTAGCTGTTGTGTAAGAATAATTATATTTATCCACCATTATCTATTACGAATTTATTTTAAATGAGATTAAGATTAAATTTTTATAATATAAGATTTATTCGTAGAATAAGGCTAATTTGATATCTTTAAAAAAAGATAAAAAGTCAAAAAGTCATTATCCTATTTAAGTTACATCATCTTATTTAAATCACATCACATCTCTATCACATTACTTCAAACTCAATCCATATTTTATAAAAAATTAAAAAATACACTTATTTATAACATTCCAAACAACCTCTAAATCTGTATTTTTTTTTAAATAACTTTGTTTGTCATCTACTATATAATCCATCTTTTTATCTTTTTATCTTTTTTCCATTATATCACCTCTCTACTTTTCTGCACATCTTTTCGTAAAAAGATAAAAAATACATTTTTTTAGTACACTCCAAACCAACCCTAATTGTGTCCGAATTTATAGTTTTCTTAGTGGTTGTGTGAGCACCTCTCAGCTAGTTACGCGCCTGACTGATAAAAAACTAGTTTAACAAAACGGGGCACTGACTTTATTGTCATTTATTATTATAAACTCACTTCGCAAGCTAGTAAAAAAGTTAGGCTCTGTTTGTTTGTATTCCCAAATCAATTTTCTACGTGTGTTTTGGAGCATCATGTTTGGTTACGTTTTCAAATCAATTTTCTACGCTCTCTGCAGAGAACTCTGCACACACAGGCGTGTTTTCTGTCCACCGGATGACCACCCGGTAGACCACCCGGATGACCACCCGGTAGACCACCCGGATGTCCACCCGGATGTCCGGCTGATTTCCAGATTTTTTTTTTTTTTTTTTTTTTTTTTTTTTTTTTTTTTGCAATTGATTTACATAATCGGGACAAATATTTTCTGAAAATTTTTAAATTTTTTATGTGCTTTAAAATAATTTTGAATTGTATATTTAGTTATGAGTTGTAAATTTTTGTATCACATATCAAATGTCACATCAATAATTCCCCACTCAAATCAAACCTCTTTTCCAAAACTATTTTTAAAACTCTTTACCAAACAAATTTTCTACACTCAAATCATAATTCCACAACACACAAACTCAAAATATAACTCATACTCTCAAATCACATTTACAAAACTCTACCAAACGCTACCTTAGTTTTTATTTTTATTTTTATTTTTTTTAGTTAAAAACATTAATTTTTTTACTTAAGTTATTACTTAAACATTTAGTTTTTTAATAAAACACCATTTACCATTAAAACATATTAACCTATCATCTGTATTATGCATGAGATAATTATAAATATTTATATTTATTTTATATTTTTTTAATATATAAATTATGTTTTTTAAGATTTTTTATAAAAATAATTTAACAATCTTATCACTACCCATAGTGTATAGAAGAAGTTGAAAAGGGTACTTCAGTAACTATATATGGATTGTATCTATAATTATTTGTATAATGGGATTTTGAATGCTGATTAGGAAATTTTGACTAAATCAATAAATGCAAGCATGTAGAAAGACATGCGGATTAAAAAATGTTAATAAATACTGATCAGAGAATTTTGACAAAATCAATAAATATTGAGTTTTTTTTTTAAAACAAAAAATAAAAAATTTAAAAAATTCAGATTGAAATATTAAATGCCTTAAGGTTAAAAATCTCATTTTACTTAATATATAGTACAGATAAGGTTCCCCCTGTTTTGAGAAATTTTCATATCATCTCACACTTTTATAGTGGAATTAGGCAGTACAGGGTTAGGTACACGTGAAAGGGGTATAAGAAAATAAATATTAAGCACAATGATTTAACGTGAGGTTATTGATTAATAAAAAGTTATAAATAAAATTAGATTGAACAATTAATAACCTAGGCTTTGTTATTATAATGTGAAAGTCTTCATTTATTAGTGATGTTTTAAGGAGTTCTAATCCCTTCAAAACTTTAGAAAAACCTAATTATATACCATGGCTATTTTAAAAAACTCTTGAATCTCACAAACTCAATTAAAGCCTCTTAAACTTAATTCATTTTTTATGTCAAAAAAAACCTTTGTTAAATCATATGTTCAAAATTTTCATGATAAACCAAGAATATAGTTTGTCATAAAATCATATTAAATAATCTTTTTACAAAAAGGCAATGAAATTTTGCTACATAATATAGATTGTTCTCTTCCTATAATTTTTAATCAAACTACTGCTTGTAAAGCTTTACAACTCTTGCTGAGTTAAATAATTATATAAACTTAGGAGATGTCTTAGGCGTTATTTGGGGACTTTGATTTTTAACCAAAAATAAAAATAAAAAATCAACAAGTTACTATAAAGTTATCGTATCATTTTCTCTATTTTTTGGTATATCTTTTCATAAAAAATTAAAAATTTAATTAAAATAACTAATTCCTAAATGGGACCTAAATATAATAGCTCATTATATAAATCAGTGGTGTTTAAACAAGGCACCACTTCACAATTATATGATGCCCAAAAATTGCTCCATTGCTAGCCAATAATTGTCTTTTAACCAAAAAAAATATATATGTAGTTAATTTTTAATTTCAAATATTATAATATTCATCAAATTATTTGAAATTTATTAAGAGCATTACTATTTAAGACCAAAAAATAGATTTAATTTTAAAATTCAATCATATGACAATCAATTAAAATATTAAAGATAACATTCTCTTTCATTTATTCTCTAATCATTAACAAATTTATCACTTAAACATTGTTGAATCTAAAAAATAAATCTAAAAAGTGAACTTATATTGTATCATTTTCCATTTATTAATATAAAAACTTGTAACCTTTTTTTTGGCAACTTTAAAATATTACACCATCCTTTTCAAGTTTATTTATTTCCCCAGCTTAAATTTATTTTATATATATATATATATATAATAAAAAAATTAAAAAAAAAAAAAAAAACAAACAACCAAACAAATATTTAGGCCTCTTTTAACAAGTGTCTATTTTAGTTAAAAAGTCAAAAAGTTACTAAAAAAATTAAAAAGTTAACAATTCATACCAAAAAATCAAAAATTTCATTTTCTCTCTATTTTTTACCCATTTTTTTATAAAAATTTAAAAAATCATCCAAAAACTTACTAATTTTTTTACATCACATTTTAACCAAACAAAACTAAAAAATTACTTAAAAAAAAGCCTGTTCCAAACTGCCTTTAGCGCGGTCAAAACCGCCCTAAACAAGCCTCCCCTGCATGGCTTTTGGCGGGGCCCTCTTGTTCTCTGCGATAACGACATTTCGACATCTCCCCCGCTCAATTACCGCAATACCATCTTCTGGAATCTCTCTCTCTCTCTCTCTCTCTCTCTCTCGTCAATTTGTCTCAATCACCTAATTGGTTCTCTCGTCTCAGCTTCCAACAATCGGATCTCAGTACTGATTCACTTGCTCTTTCCGATTGAATAACAAAATTTGGAGCTTCTACAGATTAACAATGGCTATCTCAGTCCAAAACCTCATCAAGGAGCGCAAATATCCATTCGTCTTCTCTCTCTTCGTCCTCCTCCTCTTTGTTACATTCATTCTCTTGTCCACCTCCTCTCAATCCCCTATCAATTTCACCACCGATCTCGCCCAATCACGACCTCAATCTCAATCTCAATCTCAATCTTCGCCTCCACCGGTGCTCTCAAACCCTAGCACACAGACAACACCACCTGAAGAAGATCGTGATCGTTTTTCATCCAAGGCTGATGATGTGAATTTGAGTTGGAGGCTCTGTGATGGTGTAGTTGCGGTTGATTATATTCCTTGTCTTGACAATTTCAAGGCCATAAAGTCGTTGAAATCGAGGAGGCATATGGAGCACAGAGAGCGTCATTGCCCTGACCGGAGTCTGCAGTGCTTGCTTCCTCTTCCTCCTGGATATAAGGTTCCGGTTCCGTGGCCTAAGAGCAGGGATATGGTGAGATTGATACTTTGGTAAGATTGGTTCGAGTTTTAATTTTCTCGGATCATATTCGAAAAAAGTCAACAAAAAAAAAAAAATCCAGTGAGTGTTGAGTTTTTGACAAGGAGAGTCATGTGTATTAGCTCAATCACATCTGAGCTTTGACATAAATTGAAAATGAGTGTGTTTGTAAGTTTGATTGCTAATTGAGTGGTTCACAAGAGTGATTACTTAATTAAATTTTAGAAAATTGATATTCACATAAATTTGTAGTTTCAAAATTGTGATTTTGTCTAGATAATGTGGTGAATACTTTTGTCTTGTCTCAACTTGCATGCCAAATCTGGGACTTTGAGGTAAACTGTAAGGTTTGAAAAAATAAAACATATTTCCAATAAGAATACTCTTTGACTAGAACTCTAATTTAATCTTATGGGCCTGTATGATTAGCAGGATTAATATTGAAAGGATTAAAAATCCACGAGATTAGTGTAGGATTGATTATCCAGCTTAATTGGTGAGATACATAATTCTCTCTTGTCCATGTTTGTTTTGCAATAGATGCGGAAATATATAACCCCAATTATATGGATGTTTTGCGTTTTTAGTTGTAGGATTAAAACGTCGGTCAATTTTGTTTTATAGAATGGCCATTGGAATATAATCCAAATAATAAAATTTGCAACCAAACAATGGGATGTGAGTCCCATGGATTCACAATCCCAATCATATGCTATAGTCCACCCAATAAACAAGCCCTATATGTAAAATTACCACCACAATTCATGAAAAAACCAACAGCTCAAATTCATGAACACTTTCCTTTTTGTTGTTAGACCTGTTATCGTCTAGTCCAGATGTAGAACACTGGTTTTCTTGTTGAATTTGATCCAAACTCTTGCAACCATGCATCGGATTGAATTTAAACAGGCAGTTACAGAAGATGAATTGTCCAGTAAAGTCATGTCACTTGTTGGTTGGAATAGGTAACAATTTGAATATTTAGTTACAAATGGATGTCTGTTTTTTACTTTGTGTCAGCTTAAACTTGTTAATCTTTGATGTAAAATTAACTTAATATAACATACTCTTCTTTTCACTTTTTGAAGTGTGGTTTTGTAATATTGTTAAGTTACTTTCATTTACACGAAGGACAGTTCTTTCACCCAAAATATAAATCTGTATGATTCTTTTAACTTTTAAGTAAAAGAGGGGGAATTGATTTATATTAGGAAAGTTTCACCTTGTTCATAAATTTCCTTGATGCTTTGGTTGCCATCTAACATAGTTTTGGGATTTGAAATATCTGTTTCCAGATATGGTTTAATAATGTTCCTCACCCTAAGCTTGTTGAATACAAGAAGGACCAAAATTGGGTGCGCAAGTCTGGTGACTATCTTGTTTTCCCTGGAGGTGGTACTCAATTTAAGGATGGAGTTACTCACTACATTGAGTTCATAGGAAAGGTATTACATGAACTTGTAGGCTTAATTTTTTTTTTATTCAACTTTCTAAAGCTATAATAGAATGCTCCTCTGTGCTTGACTTCTTTTTCTTGTATTTAATTGTTGCATGTGACCAGATATCCATCTCCATTTAAATGAACTTAACCTGGGACCTTTTATCTTTTCATGTAAAATGGCTGTAAAAGTCTAAAGTCCACCTTTACCACAAAAAAGTCACAGACATCAGTGCTAGTCTTTAGCATCCATCATGATGCAAGGTGTTACCGTATTAGACTTGAATGACAATTGTGAAATGTGACACGTGCATGCATTTAGATAGAGTGGTCTGGAAGTGGCCAATACCTTGTGCCCCTTGATTAGATCCAGGGCTGCTACATGAGGGTCCAGGAGGTGATCATTTGTGTCATACTGCGTGTCATAAATGCTTCAATGCTCTTTTTTTTTAGAATATACCATCTACTAAGTCTGTGTAGATTCCATTTAAAAGAGAAGATGACCTTGGCTTTGGTTTCTTCTACTAGGATTGCTGTTGAGTGCCCATGCCCACAAAAGATCTCCTTGGAGATGTTTAAGAAGAAGACAAACATACTAATAGGGAATGGTGGTAGGGTTATTTATGGCTTGTCAACACGATCTCTCAAATTTAGTTTCATGTAACTGTAATTGGATGGAGAGATGTTAGCTCAAAATGCGAAGTAAACAAAAATGATCCCTGTTTCTGTTCGAGAGCTTATAAAAAGAAAAAGGTTGGGAACATAAGGTCTATTACTAGATGCAACTATAGCCCTGAAACCTAGTTAAATTTTCATATTTATATTTTATCAGATGGATACGTGAGAAAAGAAAGTTGCGTCACTCAGTAAACTGGCGTCATATTACATTGTATAGATGAAAGTATTTTCGTACTGTTTGTTTTCCCCACCCCAAGAAGCAACATCAATTAACACCCCCTTTGTGGCCAGCCAACCAGGACACACTGTGCTTCATTGTTGAAATTGGCGGCACGGTGTTTTTTAACTTTTAGTAATGACATAATTTAACTAAAAGTTTGTATGATACATATGTGTTATTTTGTTTATCTTGATTTGCAATTGGTTATAAGCTATGCATGTCATTTGTTTTTAGCTATAAGTTACTTAATACTGACTTTGTTTTCCTTGCTTTACTCCAGACTTTACCTAAAATTAAATGGGGAATGCACACAAGGGTTATTTTAGATGTAGGTTGTGGCGTTGCTAGCTTTGGTGGCTATTTGTTGGACAAAGATGTCATCACCATGTCATTTGCACCAAAGGATGAACATGAGGCTCAGATACAATTTGCTCTTGAGCGGGGAATTCCTGCTACTCTCTCGGTCATTGGAACAAAAAGGCTGCCTTTTCCTGATAATGCATATGATATGATTCACTGTGCACGATGCAGGGTTCACTGGGATGCAGATGGTACTTTGTATAACCCTTTTTTAGTTCTTTTTTTGTAATTCATCCGTCCTCTTGTTATCTTGTTTTTTATGGTTTTCTTTGAAAACTGTAGGTGGAAAACCACTATTGGAACTCAACAGGATCCTTAGGCCTGGAGGGCTCTTTGTTTGGTCTGCTACACCAGTATACCGTCATGATAAAAGAGATCAGAATGTCTGGAACTGTTCGTATTCCTGCGTCACTATCTTTTCTCCGTAGTTTTTTTTTTAATCTCCCGATAGTGACCCCTGCTTTTTGTAATTGAATTCTCATCTACCATTGTAATCAAAAAAAAATTTTGTTGTGTAAAATTTTGTGCTATTGCGGAAGGGTTTGCTCTAGAAGTTGACTAAGTACCATTTGTGTTCCTTGTTTCTTGCAGCTATGGTGGTTCTGACTGAATCTCTATGCTGGAAGGTAGTGGCAAAAACTTTTGATTCATCTGGTATTGGGATGGTTATATATCAGAAGCCTATTTCATCTTCCTGCTATGACAAACGCAAGGACAATAAGCCACCTTTGTGTGATCAAAACAGTAGGCCAAACAGTTCATGGTATACTTTTGGCACAACATATTTTTATGGCTAAATAACTGTTATTATTGTGTGATTATTATCAATGTTAATGTTATTTATATTCATGAACAGGTATGTGCCCCTTGACAGTTGTCTTGCCCTGCTGCCAGCAGTGGTTAGCTGGCCCGCCCCATGGCCTCAAAGGCTTAACAGTAAACCTCCAAGCCTATCAGCTGAACGAGATGCTGAAGAAATCTTTTACGAGGACACCAAACACTGGTCTGCACTTGTCTCAGATGTTTATCTGGAAAGCCGCCTTGGTATAGACTGGTCAAGAGTGAGGAATGTAATGGATATGAATGCTGGTTATGGAGGGTAAGGAATATCAATTTATTCAATTAGTTATACTTCCTTCTACTTTCCTCTGTTATCATTTCAGTTGTTCTATACATTGGTTACAGATTTGCTGCAGCCATTATTGATCGACCTCTATGGGTAATGAATGTAATACCAGTCTCTGGGCCAGATACTTTATCTGTTATCTTCGATAGAGGCCTGATTGGAGTCTATCATGACTGGTGTGAGTCTTTGAATACATATCCTCGAACTTACGATCTTCTGCATTCCAGTTTCCTCTTCAGAAACATAACTCAAAGGTAACACAGCCATTTCCCACGAGTGTTTCATTCCTAATTACCAGGTTTTTGGCTTTTTATCGTGACTTGAGTTCTTTGCAATTTCTTTTCAGATGTGACATGACAGCTGTGGTTGTTGAGATGGATCGCATATTGAGACCAGGTGGATTTGTTTTGGTTCAAGACACAGTCAAAATGATCAACAGTCTTGGTCAAATTCTTCGTTCGCTTCACTGGTCAATAACCATACATCAAGAACAGTTCCTTGTTGGTAAGAAAGGTTTTTGGCGTCCCGATGGCAAAATGAGGATATAATGAAAGGCACCAATAGTTTTTTTTGTGTGAACACTCCATGTTGTATCTTCTCTTTTGCAGAGTTAGAAAAGGAAAAATGCATATTCTTTTTCCCCTTCAGAGATTTTCCCCAAGAATAGAAATTTGTGGTGGCAAGACATGAATTCATTTCATTTGTTTTTAGCATGGAAAATAAAAATAAAAAATTGTAACAGCATTTGCGGGCAATAATGAAAATAATTTGATAATCCAATCAATCGAGTTATTGAACCTTCTGTGGTTTGCTTTTGGAAGAGTTTTGAGGAAAGCTTAAGAGATAGCACTTAGCACTTGTACCCATGAGTACAGGAGTAACTGTTATTTGGTGATGTAGTATTGCCATTATGAACTCTCCTTCGAATCATAGTTCAAAAGTCACCTGGCTTTAGTGTGTTTGATTGTGAACTTGAAAATAATGATACTGGTGGTTATGGTAGTGGCAGTGGCAACGCCAGCGACAACGGTGGTAAGTAGTGGTAGGGGTGGTGGTGATAGTAGTGGAGGTGTCGGTGTGGTGGGGTGGAGGTGGAGTTAGGATTGTGGCAGTAGTGGTGACAATGGTGATGGCATTGGTAAAAAGCGAAAAATGGTTTATATCCAAATCAACTCATTTTTTCATTAACCACAAAAAACTTTTCATTTTCAGTTGTCTATTTATTTTTGTCAAACCAAAATGTTAGAAAATATAAAAAACCGTTTTCCCAAAAAGGAAAGAGCAGATCACCTGTCAAATGTTATATATAGTACAATTACAAGTGTGCAACCCTCTTGAGAAACCTACCACAATTAATTTAGTAAGCTCCAAAAAATTTAGCGACCAATATGTTGGATTATGCTTCTGTAAGACTCAAGGTTATTTTGAGGTTATTTGTACATCAAGCAACAGTTGCAAAAGACAAGGTTTAGGGAATTCCACTACAAGTGAACCATTTTGGATGGTTAATCTAATCGTTCATGCATGCGGTTCGAAAGTTATTCTGAAATTGGTGGGAAAATCCAATAACTCCTCTTGGAGTATTCAACTGAAAATAAACTTATTTATTTATTTATTTATTATTATTATTAGGGGCAAAACTGAAAATCCACTTGAATTTATCTTTGTGTAATTAAGGGTTAAGATAATTGCAGTAAAAAAACATCCTCAAATTCAGTAACTGCTGCAATTGTGTAGCAGCTATATATCCTATGAACTATAGTGTTCAAGTTCGGCTCAGTTATTAATCATCATTTTACACACAGATAAATTCAGACTCCAACTCAGCTCGAAAGCTTAAAGCGAAAGTTGCATTATTTTATATTATTATGTAAATTTTATATTAAAATATACACAAATAACAATTAAGCTGAGCTCATTTCATTTTAATTATCTACCTCAAATTCAGGTTGAAGCTCAATTTGAATAATTATCTAGGTCAAGTTTAGGTTAAAGCTCAATTCCAATGTACAAATGAAAGAACTTTAAGTATAACTAACTTGGTTCGTTTGCAGCCCTAGGCTAGAGAATAACCTTATACAAACATCTGTTATAGAATCATGTAGAAGAAAACTTCTTGCATCAAGAGAATCAATGGTATTACATTTTATATTCATTTTTCTGCTTTACAAATGCCCTCTTTTGCATGCCAACTTAATAAAAGGAAAAACAGAGTGGAATGTCATGGTAAAAGACAAGAATTATTCACTTACATTACACATACATGCTCACATAGACCCATTGGAAACATTTACCACGATTGCTTCAGAACAAGTACCTCTTCAAGAGGGCACATGATCTTACTGGGTTGGAAATGAGATTGATTTCAATCCTTGCTCTCCGACCTTGGAGTGGTAAGCATTATTAAATCCATGGCAGTGAAGAAAAAGAAAATGATTCAAAACTAAAATGACGATGGGCAACTGAATGTCATGTTGTCACTGACGAGCTTGCCATCAGTAGCTGAAACAACCCGAGAGTAGCAACCAAACTCATCCATATAACTGAAACTTTGGTCAGTGTTGGCCGATCCAGAGAGAACATCATGATCCTTGACCACCATCCATCCCCGCGAATCTTGACTGTTACGTAAAGATCTTGAGAAGCATCCACAAGACAATTTCTCTGTCAATGAATGAGAAACATTTGTGACCATCTTATACACATTGCTTCTTGATCCGGGTAGAGTTGAGGTGATCACTCTAAGAGGGTATCTCCTCTTGATCCTTACGTGACCAATCAACAAACCCATCTCAGATTCTACCTTCACTTCAGTCTTTGTCTTCACTTTTTGCCGAACTAATTTATATGTTCCATTTCTCTCAAACCTTATCGAGTTCTTAAAGTTGAGATGGTGCAAGACATGAGTAGTCAAATTCCCTTCATTTGATTTCACCCACCCCAAGAATCGACTCGTCCTCTTTGCTCTTATTTCAAATGATCCATCAAGTTGATCAAAAACCGAGCTGCGTTTGATTGAAAGAGACGGAGTATGTGTATGAACAGATTTTGCATTGATTGCCGATGAGCCATGACTCAACCACAGGTGCAAATTCGCATCAACAAGCCAAAATGGAATGCTATCAGCCACTCCAAGCCCAAACAAATGAGTCTTGCAATCCAAAACAAGCCCCAAAAATGGAGTCAAATCGAAATCATACGAAGGAACGTTGAACGCACCAATCGCGACAACAGGTTCCCAAAACAGTGGATTGATTCCGCCAGTGAATATGATCGGAAATGGAATCACAGACCCAACAAAACTCCCATCAATTGTTGCAAAAACCTCCCTATAGGCTCCATGGCCTCGCCCGGTGGTCAAATTGTTCATCCTGATATATGAATCGGGTGGGTTAGAGTACCAAAACTCATCATTTCCATGAAATGATACATAAATCTCAAGAACAGCCTTGTAAGTATTCTGAGGAATCTTAACCCCCTTGGAACGAACACCCGATTCGCTCTCGATTCTGAACCAAAACCCTTCATTCTCAACCACATTGGATATGGGAATTATCAAATCCGCCGGAGTTTCATACAAATTCAATGAATTTCTCTGTTTTTCTTCATGCACAATCACTGTATTGTCCCTAAATTTCTCAGACTCAAACCCTAATTTGCTATCCACACATCTGTAATCCTTCAAAAGCCCTAATTTCCTACTCAATTTGTTGTGATGATGATCTGCCGATGACAGAACCCTAACCGGGTTACTTTTGTAATACAAGAGAGTGAGACGAACGTCGTAAACGCCGGTGAAGACGTCGTTAACGACGTTCTCGAGCATGACTGTTAGAGTGAGATTCGACCGTTGGAGCAACGAGACATACCTGGTGACGTCCTTGCGGACATTCCAGAAGACGCCGTCGGGGGTGGGTTCGGCGGTGCTGGTGCGGAGGATCTCGGCGCCGGCGAGCCAGATTGCGGCGATGCGGTCGTACTGGTCGCCGTAGGAGGAGGCTTGGAGGTGGAGGACCACGGAGGACCACGGAGGAGGGCAGGCGGAGGGAGGGGAGTAGGGGGCGGAGATGGGTGGGCGGCCGATGGTGTCGGCGAAGTAGTGGTGGAGGATTTGGAGAGAGAAGGAAGGGATGAGGTGATCGGAGGGAAGTGGGTGGGTGAGTTCAATGTATTCTTGGGGTTTGGAGTGGCGGAGAGACTGGTGTGGTGGAATTGATTTGATGAAACGGTCTGGTGGGTTTGTGGCGGAGGAGAGAGAAAGTGGGGTGGTGGAGAGGAGAGAGAGAGTGATGAGGAGGAGGAGAGAGAGTGACATTTTAAGTGGGTGGGTTTGGTTTGGTTGTGAATTTTACAGAGTAGCTTGGTGGAAATTCAGAGTTTGATTTGCAGAGATAAAGAATTGTGTCCCAATATTCATAGTTTCTTGAATTGTGTCTCACACCTGGTTGAGTTTAACAATGGCCAAACTCAGAAGAATTGATACAGAAAAATGGTTGAGGGCTCAGAATCCCGTTGGCTTGAGTTGGGTCGAAATTTAAAATGACGTCGTTTTGAATTTTATTTATTTATTTTTTTTCTCTTTTTATTCCCGTTCCCTTTCCTTTTTGAAACAGGAAGAAAGAGAGCAGGTACAGCTGAGAGAGGAGGAGAAAAGATGAGAGAAGGGGGAGGAAGAGAAGAAGGAGACGAAGAAGAAGATGAAAAAGATGAATATATATATATAGATCTGTATTTGTTATGATGGCAAGAAAGAGGAAGCACATTAATACATATCCTCTCATCCCAACTCTCTCTCTCTCTTATATATATATATATACACATATAGATGTGTGTTGTTTTTTTTTTCTCTTTTTTGATGATATGTGTATAGATTATTTTTTTTTTTTGTTTTTGTGATTGTTGTATTGTTGGATCTGTCTGTGTAGTGTATAGAAATAGATCTGTATTTGTTGGATCTGTATTAATGGGATGAGAGGATCTGTATTAATGTGTTGATGATGCTGTATTAATGGGATGAGAGGGGAGAAGATGAAGAGAAGATCTGATGGTGGTGTTGTTTTTTTTATTTGTGTATAGAATATTTTCCAGCTCCCTCCCCTTCTCTTCTTCTTCTTCTTCTTCTCAGAATAGAGAAAGATAAAAGAAAAAAAGAAAAAAAAAATCCAAAACGTGAACTCTGTTTTTGTTTCATTAGTTTGATAGAACACATGAGCTTGCCACATAAATCGATAAAAACAAAAACAGAGGATCAAACCTTTGGTACATAAATCAATTCAACAATGCTAAAGGGTCACAATTTTGTGACCACAATGGCTCGAAAGTGGTTTCCCTTCTAACGATCGTTTTGACAATTTTGAGCCATTGTGACCACAAAATTGTGACCCTCAAATATTTTCCAAATCAATTTTTAGAAGGGAAACCAGTTTCGAGCCATTGGAGCTCTTACATATTCAGGCACTGTACTAGAGCTGATAAACTAAACATCCATGATTGTGTTTGGAAATTACCACATATAAACTACACATTCATGATTGTGTTTGGAAATTACCATTTTTCGTAAATTACTGATACACTCTTTTAAATTTACTTAATTATGATTTATCTCATGTAATTTTAAAAATTATACAATTTGTTTGACTTTTTAGGATTCACTTTTTAAAAAATGTTTGCGTTTGATAGAGTTTTAGAATTATGATTTGCGAATATAGTTGTCTTTTGAGTTTGTGAGTTTTGGAATTATGATTTGAGTGTAGAAAATTTGTTTGGTTATGAATTTTAAAAAGAATTTGAATTGAATAATGTGACATATAATATTGAAAAATGGGTGTTTTGAAAAGTGTTTTAAAAAGTAGGTGTGAAATTAATTTTCTAAAGTTATAACCAAACAATACACTCAAAGTAAGGGATAGAATTAAACATAAAGTTGTTTTTCTTATTTTGTTTTCTATTTTCACTTAATTTTTTTAATATTCTAAGATTTTTTTTTTTAATTTTTAGATACACCCAATTTAAATATACTTAAAAGTATAATATTTGTAAAAAATATCTTTAGAAAATTCACTAATTGTAAAAAATACTAAAATTCAGTATATTTTTTGTATTCTTGTGTATTTATCAATTTTTTAAAATATTTTTTTATAAATATTTTTTACATTTTAGATACATTTAAGTAAGTTACATCTAAAAAAAAAAAAAAAAACGCTGCTAAAATTTTAAAAATATTCTTTAAAAATAAAAAAATACAAAAAATAAAAAACTCAATTTCAGAAAATTGAAACCAAACACAGTGATAGGTTCTTGAATTTTATAATTTCATAATAAATGAATTTTTATTAATAATTTATTAAGCCAATTAAAAGTTTCTAATAATTTTAGAAATTAATTTAAATTAATAATTCATGTAATTTTTTCGTTGTATAGGAGAATAGTTGAAAATTTTATTTTATTTTTTGTTAATTCTATTAAATAAAAAATTCTAACAATAGAATATTTGTAATTTTTTAAATCATAATGCTACCTGTATTTTCAGTAAATTTAACAAATGTATTTATAATTTATCTTAAATTTTTTTTAGTGTTTTTATTATTATTATTTTTATGAGGTGAAAAGTTAAATAATAATAATAATAATAATGTGTTTGAGGATGCTTTTTTAATGAGAGCTGCTAAATATTCTCACATTTTTTCTTAAAAAAAACCCCACTTCTTTGAACTCCTTCTCCCACCACCAAAATTGTTAGGGTGATTTTACTTACACCACTATTTAATTTCTTTACACATTCTATCTCATTACACCATTAAAAAAAATGTAATTCTTATTACACCCTCAATATATTACCAAAACTAATCCTAAATTAACTATTTCATCTCTTTACACCACTAATTTTGGTAACACGGTGCTAAACAATTTACATTATTCCGGTGTTATGCTGTCGAAAAAAATAGATCTCTCCAGCATTTTGTTATTATACATTTACAGAGACACTTTCTTCCAAACAATAATTTTTAATTTGTGGTGGGCCTGTTCGGTAATACAACGCTAATTAATTTGAATTACTCTAGTGTCATGTTACCGGACAATATTTTTTTTTTTTCCCAGCATTATGTTGTTGTCCAATTAAATGATAACAAGAAATTAATTTGGGCCACTTGTAAAGTGCATGTTCAGTGATACATTGTTATACAAATGTGATTACTCTAATGTCATGTTGTCAAACTACAATAGGGTTGTTTAGGCCCTTGTCACTGTACATTGAAAGATTTACTTTTTTCTTAAAGCATCCATAAAAAAATTCATAAATCAAACACGCATCCATAAAATCATACATAAAAAGTATTCCTAAAATTATTCATAAAAACATCAAGTGTACGAATATCCATAAAGTATCTATAAAATTTGTCATTGTTTGTATTCATCAATCAAACATGTTATCACAATTGGTCTTGGTAATTTTCCCCCCATTTAATAGAAATAAACATCCACACTTTTTAGAACCTGTCAACCTCAATCGTTTCCCTTTGATCTTCTTGTTGTCTCTATAGTAACCACTTCTTTTACAAGTAAGTGTAAGTCTTGGTTTTCTACCATTGTCTCCCGCATATGATGTCTTTATAACAATGACAAATCCAGTCTGCTTCTCAACGTCAGAAACCCATTTAATTAATGCTTCACAGCTACTAAAAATCTAAAGATAATAAATATATTTATACGTCAAATTATTAATAAAACTCAATACAAATTAAAAATAAGAAAAATTCGTATTTATAAAAAAAAAAAAAAAAAAACATAACAAACCTGGTCTATAAAGAATTCATGACTAGAGTTCACTTATATTGCAGTACTTTTATTGTTGCAATGAGTATATAATCCTTCTACGCAAAAAAATAAAAAATATAAAAAAATGAAACTGAAAATACATGGTAATGAGAAGCCGAACAAATTAAAAAAATTCGGTTTGAGGTTACCAGAAATGTATCTTTTAGTCGGTAGTTGGTTACCAGACTTATATTTTTGGTTTGGCAATATGATGCCAAACTATTTTATTTTGTTCGATTTCGAACCACCGAACGAAGGTCGAACACTAGTCCAGAAAAACGAAACAAAAACTTACCAAATAAATAAAAAAACTCACAATTTTCACTTCTTTTATGGTTCTTCACCACCGTTTCTTCATCCATTGCTTTCTTTAATGATCAAAATATTATGATTCTCACTTTTTGAAAAAGAGATGTGTAAGAGAAAAAAAAATAAGAAAGAAAAAAGAGAATTATGGATTGAAGATCAAGTGGTGTAAGGAGATAACAAAATATATTTAATTTTAGTGTTTTGTCCTTAAAGGTAATTTCACACATGGATAAAATTGGGAGGAAAAAAAACTCATATAAAATGTGTAAAGAAGTAAAGTAGCGGTGTAAGTAAAATCACCAACATTATTACCTTTATTATTTTTCTTTATACCCCTACCATAATCCCAAATATATCCTTACCTTACAAAATTTTCATTTTTCAACCGACAACGTCACCCTCAACTTCAGCGACCCCTTCCACAGCACTCAGCCCAAATTTTTTTTCATTTTTCTAGATCCCCACCACTGTCTTCATTTTCCTCACCAGAAAGACCTCTGGACTAAATCCCAGATTCATCACTCAGAATATCCAATGTTTCTAATCAAAAAGATGAAACTAGCACTACCATTTTCAATCAATTGGCTTACAAGAATTCTAGATCCCATCACTATCTTCATTGTCCTCCCCGAAAAGATCTTTGGGGAAAACCCAACATTCACCAACTAGAATATCAAATGTTTCGAACCCATATTCGTAAACACTTCAAACCTCCATCCCTCACTGGCAATCAACCATCACCACCCTAGCAGTCAACCACGGCAGCATAGCGACAACGTGGCGTTCCTTGCTTGTGCTTTCGTTCAAGATCTAGGTTTGCATTCATAGCGCCGATTACAAGTCGGTCCGTCGGTGGGAGGGTCGTCGTCGGTTGGGTTGGTCTATCGCCGGCTTCGACGCGTTAGCGGAGGTTACTACACACACAGAGCGCAAGTTAACCTGAGCATGAGGAACTGACTGAAGACTAAACCGTGGATAAGACAACGACGACGATGTATCGCCGGCTAAGAAGCTCCAAAACACACCTAATGACACCACCATTTTTGGACTCTTCTTTACTGATATTTCTCTTTCTCTCTAAAAAACAATGTGAAGCGAGAAGATAAGAGCTTCGAAAGGGTTTTTTGTGTCTCTGTTGAATTGAACCTTGCCTTCGGTGGGAGAGAGGTCATCGGTCGCAGTGGTGAGAGGTGATGTAAGGGTGGTCGCGGGCGATGTGGAGATGGAGATGGGATTGGGGTTGGGGTTAGGGTTGGGCTTAGGGTTTGAGTTGGAAGAATAGAGATGGGGTCAAAAATGTAAATTGATGTTAGGATAAAATTGTAATAAAAAAAAATTTAGAAGAGATGGGGGTCCGAAGAAAGAGTACTACTATTAGCACCAGTCAAAATTTTTTGGACCCTCCATTTCTTTGGACCCCAACCCTAAAGCCTAAATTTTAATAATATTTTTTTGGACACCCCACTTATTACCAAATCTATCTATATTCATAATATTTTCACAATCAAATGCACACCCACCTAATTTTTCATACCTCTCTTTCCCTGACCGTCGGTCTACTATATTCATCTTCTCTACACCGATTGAATCCATTTTGCCGCTGAAGTGCTTGGGACATTACTTTTTTTTTCTTTTTTCTTACAAGTGCTTCAATGCTTTTGAATCAAGTGCTGCTGCAATTTTTTCGAAATTCAACACAAAGGTACAATTTACTGCTGTAGACTTTTTCATCTACCATCAAAGGTATAATCTATTTATCTTTTCTCTTCAATTAATCATAACCACACAAACAAAAAACCCTTTACCAACCAAAACTACAACCACACAAAACTTTAATTGTGGGAGAATATTATAATGTAATGGATGGCCTGATTCCACATAAAATTCAATTTTTTTTGGGGAATAGAGGTCTGAATATTATAATCTTATGGATGGCTTGAATATTATAATGTAATAGAAGTCTACATACCAACTAGAAATAAAATTTAAAAAAAATATATTAGAACCCTTTGTTTTTTAGAAAATATGTTTGGTTGGTCCTTTGTCTTGGAGTGTTGGGTATTTTGGTTGTATTTTCTTTGTGCATAAAGAAAACAAAATTTGTTTGGCTGATCCTTTGTCTTGGAGTGTTGGGACCAGTTGCTTTTTTAAGTGTGAGATTTTTATGTTTGTACTGTACATATAGTATAAAATTGTCTTTTTTCTGTTGTTGTAAGGCATTGCCATTGCCATTGGTTTTGCTTCTGTTTTGAAGTACTTTCATTTTATAATTTTTTTAAATTTTGTTTTGTTTTGTTTTGTTTTTGTTTTTGTTTTTGTTTTGTTTTGTTTTTTTTTTCTTTTGTGTTACTTTTATTACTTAAACATTAACTAGTAGTGAGGTTAGGTTAGTTTTTGTTATACATTGTTTGTTATAAATGACAAATCAGAAATTGTCAACAAAGAAAAGGGCACTTGAGTCTGTAATATTGTACCCTATTTGAGCCAAAAAAGTTATGTTCTTTTTTATGAAATATTGTACCCTATAAATTCCAAGTTTATATTTGTTTGGTGGGTAAGAAGTAAGAAAATGAAAATTTAGACTTCTATTACATCTGAATTTTAATTCAGGGCAGCAACCAGCAAGATTATTTAATTCACATTTTTAGCTTTTTTTTCATGTATTTTCATACATCAACTTATAGCCACATAATCAAACAACACTTGTACTAGTTGTCTTCCACATAAACTAACTCTAATTAGCACAATACACATCATAAACCTAACAACAGGTAGGTGGGCTGTTTGAAAACAGTGCTAATTTTAGCACATTATATCAACTTGGAGATGCATGTGATTATATTGCAACTATAGGCTTTGGGCTAATGTTGAATTTTCTTTAAGTACTAATAATCAATCCGAAATGTCCTAAGAAGCAAAACACACAGCTTTTGCTGTGTACTAAGCCTTTTTTGTTTTTAAAACCAAATTTCATTGTTTAGGCTCTCAAATTTTTGCACTTTTTTTCGAAAGCTTTGTTTTTGTCTATAATTTTATTTGGGATTTTTTTGTTTTTGACCTTGCTCTTAGCATGCTTCTAATGCATTTCAATTCTCAAATTTTGGTTCAACTCAAATATCTTATTTTTAGTAGTTTCTTTTTATCATTTATTCATTTTGTGTTTGGTAAGAAACTATCTTAGTTTGTTGTTTCCTATTTGAATTGGTCATGACACACCTATTTAAGATAGGCTTCAATGACACATCTAATTGTACTTGGTGGACAGCTATGGTGGAAACTGCTCGAGATCGCCCAACAGTGTCTAGGAGACGTAATGTTGTACTTTCTCAAAAAGTGGCTAAGAGACCTCGATGCACTTGTAAGACTAAGGATCAAGGTAGTGGAGTTAATGAACATGACATGAATGACATAGGTGCTGCTCTAGCAAAAACGGTTGAGGTTGAAAATGATGGGGGCAATCAATTGAATGTGAGTGACATGGGTGATGATTTGGGTAATGAACCAATAGATATGGGTAATGAACCAACACACATAGGTGATGATCCGGGTGATGAACCAACAGACATGGGTGACTATGAAGACCAACCAGCAGATGCAACTGAAAAAGTTAATGAAGATCTTACTGGACTTTTTCCTGGAGGGCCATATGATCCTTCAATTTTGAAGAGTTTTCATTGTCACATAGCAGCCAAAATTTGGCATAATGATGTAAGTCATTGTCTTACATTAATTTAATATTTTAAATTTTGTTTCAACTTTAGTAATTTTTTTTTTCTTTTTTTTTATTCTATGTTGCAGGAACGTGGAATACTTAAATGCTTAAATCATGGTTTTAAAGTTGGAGACTGGTCGTTCAACTTGGAAGATAATGAACAGTCCAAATTTCATGGTTTAATTATGGATTCGGGGTTGATTTCTTTAGTGAGTTGCTCCTATAAATTTGTAAACAAAATTGTAGTTTCGGCCTTTATGGAAAGATGGTAGCCAGAGACAAACATGTTTCATCTACCATTTGGTGAGATGTCACCAACCTGAGATGATGTTAGTGTAATTCTAGGGATTCCAGTGATTGGTAAATCAGTCTCTTGCAAGAAATTATCAAATGTTGATGCTGCAAATTTGCTAGTTGACGCTTTGGGAGTAACAATAAATGAGGCAAATGTAGCGTTGAAGGTAGCACGGGGCCAGTTTATCAAGGTAGAATGGTTAAGACAACGGTTTGGGTCAGTGTCTAACGCGGACAATGATAATACCATTGAATGTGCAGCTAGGGCATATTTGTTATATTTGTTAGGTTGTACCTTATTTGCAGACAAGACAGGAACACGTGTTCCGGTAGTGTATTTGTCTTTTCTTATGGATTTGCGATCAGTTGTTTCTTATGCTTGGGGTGCAGCCGCATTGGCTTTTTTATATCGGCAATTGGGTACTGCCACAAGGTATGCCGTAAAATAGATGGCGAGATACATGACATTGCTGGAAGCTTGGATTTATGAGCATTTTGTTGGTGCTAGACCCCACCCCAATTTGGACTATAAAAAAGATCAGCCTCGTGTCTTTCGTTAGATTTCTCGCACCCAATCTGGTTCGTCAACGTCTATTTTACAAAGGTTGCGAGAGGACCTCGACAGATTAGAGGCCCATGACATAAGTGTCAATCTTATGTCAATGTATGTACATATTACTTGCTATTATTCAATCTAATTCATAACTTACATATAAAATTTTTACTATTGTAGGTTATTTGGGATCCATACCAAGATAAGCATATTGAGCATCCTTTTTCTGATGTTGCTTACTATAGCGGATGCTTAAAATGTATGCACATTGTTGAAGCATACCATCCAGATAGGGTCCTGAGACAGTTTGGTAGGGTGCAAATTATTCCCTCACCTCCGCTTGCTCCAGTTTGAGCCGCTAGAGGATCCACTGCAAAACAGTACATCATTGCCTATAAATACTTGGATACAATTTGGGAGAGTTGGGAAAATCACTTGTTATCTGAGATAGCTCGTAGTGTTCTAGTCTTGCATCCATGGGATTGTGTGCCAGGTTACTTGGACTGGTTTACTTCCATTTCACACGTGTAAGTTCAAAACCCGACACATCGTTCTAAGTATAACCCACACACTGAGACATCAGCTGATTATCGTCAACTTCAATTCGTATGTCAATTTTTACCATTTTGATTTTCATATATATTTTGTTTAAGGCATTTGTTAAGTTTTATTTTATTGTTTGCAGCGCATTGACAGTGCCTTAAGCATTTCACGTTCAATGCTCGAAATCGGATACAATGAAGCAGCTCCCACCCGAGATATGTTACGCAATGCTATGAAGAAAATAACACAAGTCTTGGAGGGCCAACAGTCCACTGAAGAACATACACCATCAGAGAACTTGGTGTACACTCGTCGCAGGAAGCATGGAGCAACGTCTCAGACTTTAGTATTTGTTGGGTTCAAATGTTTTAAATGTGTATTTTGAAATCTTAGTCTCACACATATGTTAGACTTTTTGATGGTGTTAGACACAAGTATAACAAAGGCCAGATAATACTTTAGTATATGTTAGTTTGTTTGAGAAAAATTTTTGGCATATATTTTGATGGTGGTTTGTATATGACACAAGTATAAGCTAGGCTTGTATATGACTTTACCATACCTTTTTGGGCACTCAATGAATTATTTTGATGGTTTAGAATTGGTTTGATGGTTTGGAATTAGTTTGATGGTTTGAATTGGTTTAATAGTTTGTTTGTTTGAAATATTAGTTTGTTTATTGCTTTATGGTCATCACTGAATAAACAAATCTGGACTAATGAATAAATATGAATTTTGTGTTCATCACTGACTAATCGAACAAATTCCCCTCGTTCAGCACTGTAAAACTGAATCAAACTGACTCACCAAGCACTGTAATGCTGAACAGGTAGTCTTCGTTTAGCACTGTAATGCCGAACATATGTGGTTTTTTTAGTACTGTAGTGCCAAACATAAATGCTTGCTAGCCCTTTCACAGTTGCTGGCCTACTTATTTCAGCACTGTTGAACCGAATAAAAACAATTTGTTCACCACTATGTAGCCGAAAAAATATATTTTGTTTAGAACTGTTTTGTCGAACAATAATGATCCTGTCAGCACTGTATGTCCGAACAAAATTTATTCATCACTGTGTAACTTGAATCCATTCCAATTCACTTTTTTCATCAACTTCAATTCAGTATAACACAGAAAATAACATTCATTTCAATTCACTGTTTACCATTCTAATTCATTAGAACAAAGAAAATAACATGAATTAAATCCATTCAAAATACATAACTTAAATCCATTCCAATTCACCCTTTTCCATTCTAAGTTAGTTTAACAATGAAAATTACATAACTGAAATCCATTCTAATTTTATTTCCTAGCTCACTCGTATGACATTAGTCCTCATCCAGGTCTATTGTTTCGATTGTGGCTACATCTAGACTGATGATTGATTTGAAATGTTGCACTCTGGAACTTTATGTAACCTCCCAGCCTACTGTACAAGGGTCATGGTACCTCTACCAGTTAGTTGCTATAGGTGGAATAGGATGACTAGGCTCCAAAATGAGCTACGAAATATATATATATATATATATATTAGAATGTACAAAAATATTGTCGTTATTAAGAAATTTGTCGTTATAATGTACAAGAATGTACAAAAATATTAGAAACCAATACTTGAACAAAATGGTTGTTGTTGACAAAGCCAATACATATCTCCTTGCGAGAGGCAACAGATGTCGGTATTGACCTAAGAGGGAGGAATGTCAAACATTGTTGCATAGACAAGTGGACCAAAACGACTTGGTAGAAAGACGATATAAGATGATCCATATCAGGCATCGTCATCCACCAGTCACTACGCGCATGCAACTCTTTAAGTAAATCTTTTCTCACTTGTAACCATCATTCTTCTCCAAAACTCATCAAACCAGCAATAGCTCCGAACCCACAATTGCCATCTGCTGCAACATCTTTAACGTATTTAATATATCGTCTCAATTCAGAAGAGAATGCCTCTAAGAAGCAATTTGGATTCAATGATCGAAGCCGGTGAATCTATCACAGGCCAATGCCAATGTTAGACAATAAAGTAGACAATATGACACAATTACATACCTCACTAGTAAACCATATACATTTTCTTTCTTCTTTGTTTTCACCTTTTTTGTTGTTACACTCGCCTTGGCAATGACTCCGGGTGAATAACTATCTTGTGCTGAAGCAACTATTTCAAACGCAGATGGCTCACGACAAGTGGAGCTCTCAATCTTCAATTTTGGCCGACCCCGTGGATTAGACTTCACTTCCGGCTCAATCAAAAATGTACATCAAGTTTGGCTAACTCCCTCAATTTTTGTAACAAAAGCCTCTTCACATCTGGATCTACCTCCTCGAATCGTTTGGCAAACAATTCTAACTCAGGTGTACAAGTCCACTCGTCACTTGCAGTGTGTGGGGTACTCAACATATCAAGCTTAGTCCAATATGAATAAACCGAAGTGGGGGGAATTGGCCGATTTTTCCTCATGTAATTTTCTATCTCATGTGCACGTGGCAAACCATGAGTACGTCGAGCAACATATTCACATGCAGTAATATCAATACCAACAGAAGATGCTCATTTAGACTCTGCCAATATGATCTCTAATGCAGTAATTGAGGCATTACCACGAAGCTCCTTAAACTGTGCAGGTTTGAAATCATGTTGCACAACTATCTTGCTTTTCTCAAATGATGATTTTATTTCACTATGTTGCAACTCAAGTAAATTGTGCATCCTTGTCCAATTCGACTCAAAATTTCCTTGACTTGATCCAAGATATCTTTTAAGTTTTGCATGTGAACTCTCAACCCTATATATGAAAATAAACTGTTATAAAAAACCAAACAACTAATAAATTTAAATGTTCGTATTTACCTATTTGTTGTAGAATTTCAAAAGTGCATAAATGTGTCAGTCCAAGAAGCCACAAATTTCGACTTGTATGTATCCAACCAAGATGAGGTAACATAATGAAGTGCATCTTGATAAGTACTGAACTCACTATATAACAAAGACAGTCGTTGCATGTATACTTCTTCAGACGATGACATAACCAACATATTCCAACTCATTATAAACATTTCCCATTTATCCTTTGTCTCAAACATCTTTTTGCAATTAGCAAGCACATTTTTTCCAATATGCCATCTACACAACAAATTTGTAGTTGCAGGAAATACCGTACATATGGCATTCATAAGGGCCAATTCTCTATCTGTGACAATAACAGAAGGAAGAGTATTTTCATCCATGACACTACGCAAAAGACCAAGTGCCCATGTATGATTATCCTCCTCCTCATACTGGAGGTATGCAAATGCAATTGAAAGGGTCATGTCTGTCGATGTCACACCTACAATCTCTAGAAAGGGCAACCGATATCGATTGGTCTTATAAGTACAATCCATCAACAATACTTTTGGAAATGCACATAACAAATTCAAACTAGTAGGATGTGCGAAGAACAAATCAATCACTGTCTCAGTATCTGCACAGCTCCTATGCCACTTAATGTACTTGTTCATTGCTAACTGACCTAATAGTTGTTACATTTGAGATCTCCCAGCTTTCTTAGCAACTTTATACCTATGACGTGCATTGTAAATTGGCTTCATTGTGGAAGCATTTGCATCATCACGTTGTTTCAATGTAACCAATATCTCACTCGGTCGTACCATACTCTTCGACATGTCTACCAACAAAGAGGTTTCCTCATGTGACAACCTTCCAGCATAAGAATGACCCTCAAGATATTCTGCAGCAGGATGATTATGCACACCATAAACAACTATCAAGATCCAGTTATCATTTGTGGCTAATTTTTTGCCCTTCAATAAAAAAGGACAATCACATTTTTTTTGTACCAGTCAATTTGCTTTTTTTGTCTTAGGCTTGCTGTTTTTTCGAGTGTCCCTATAAGATCAATTCCTCTCACAAGCTAAGCTAAGTCTTGGCTTCCTACCTCAAATACCACCCTCATCTGATTTCTGCACGACAATAACGAATCCATTTCTTCTTCTAACTTGACGTGCCCATCGAATTAACTCATCTCAACTCTTGAATATCTAAAATAAATAAATTAAACTAACAAATTATTGCACATAAAAAAGATACATTATTTGTAAAACAATCAAAGACTCATCTCATGAGTAACAAATTCATTACTATAATCCATTACAAGTTCTGAATCAACCTTACTGTCTCTAGTCGAAGCATCACCCTGAAAACACGTGTGAATGTAATTTCAAAATTGAAAAAATGATGTTTATTTCAACAGTCCCGAAACTAATGGTTTTGTTCCGTTCTACAGTGATGAAAATAAAGATGATATTCGGTTTAATTGTACTGACTATCTGCATTAATGTTCGAAACCTATGTATTGAACGAAAGGATTATGTTCAGTGCTGTATCACCAAACATAATTCTAACAGTTAGCAAACCAATATTGAACAGCTCGAACGAAACAAGAATGACCAAAAACGACTGAGAATGTTAATACAAGGCAGATAAACTTACCAATGGAACGCCGATCTCACTAGAATTGTTGTCCTCGTCCTCCATTGCTCTACACAGTGAAATAAGTGATGAAGTATACATTATACTTGAAGCAAAACTTTCAAGTTCAATAACGTTGATGATGGTGATGACGATGACATATTCAGGATTTAAGATGATTATGAAAAATAATAGATTTAGGGTTTATGTTGGTTGGTTATGAAAAGTAATCGGTTTAGGGTTTACAAATATGGAATACGTATAGTTGGAGTTGGAGGTGGGGGTGGGTGTCCAATATTATAGAGTATTAGTTCTTATTGATAGGTGGTTGTTCCATTTAATAATGTCTTTTAATGTAATTTTACTTTATAGTATAATTGTAATAAAAAAAAATTATAAAATGGGAGGTCCAAAGAATTTTGGCAGGTGCTAATAGCAACACTCCAAAGAAAAAAGGTAAGAGCATTTAGCAGACTCTTTCTAATCTATTCAAATGTTTTATACAATTTTTATTCCAAAAATACCCCTACAGGTTTCAACTAGTAATGTGTTTTTTTTCTTTTTTTGAACAGCAACCAGTAAGGTGTTTGAGAATGCTTTTTGAATCTATTCAAATGTTTTCTACAATTTACTTCATATGTATGTAAGTTGTGTTGTTCAGCAGGTGTTTGCATGTGTATAGCCCCTGCAAACATTTGATACTCCTACCATGACAAACCAATCCCACATAGATGGAAGATCAATCATAAACATGGCTAGCCGTTTATAGTGTGCTAATAATGTAATCTTTAGTCTGAATTTTCAGTTGGCCCAATAGAAATTTAACTTTAAATTTTCTTCTACTTTTTTATTTGAGCCATTGTAGATATTAGAGATATATTTGTCTTCAATAAGTGGATGGTTTCTATTCTAAAATTATATGTACGGTCAGTGACGGAGTCAGAAAATTAAGTTAGAAGGGGTATTATTAAAAAAAATTATAATCAATATTAAGATAATAATAATTTTATGAGCTAAATTTAAGCATAAAAAATTACATATTCATTATTAATAGGAACAAATTAAAATTCTATAATAGTGTAGAATAGTTCTGTGCGAGATGGTGATGTAAGTTTACAATTTTAACACAAAAAATTATGGATCAAAATTCCTAATTTTAAAAAATAAAAACACATCCTTTATAGCACAAATTATTATAAAATCTATTTAATTTTTATTTGACAGAAATTTATTAAGAGATGACATTGTTTATAAATGATGTTTTTTGAAAGAAAATTATTAAACTAACTTAGAATACTATATAGCATTGCCAACATGATGCTCAAATCAAGTGAAATCACAAATCACACTAAGTAGTCTGTCAACTGCCTAAAAATAATGAGTTCATTATATCCAATTTATAAAAAAATTCGCTAAACTATTGGTTTAAACTATTACATAAATAATACAACATAGTAATCTCAAAATATCAAATAACTATTTGTTGTAAACAATACAATAAATCCTTAGCCAAAAAATATTTTAAGAAAAAAAATATACATTTTATATATGACAAAAAAAAAAATCAAAACTGAGGGGGGCACGTGACCCCCTCGGCTTGCTTTCCCTCCACCACTATGTACGGTTAATTTTTTTAAAACAAATATAATATGATCATTGATATCTAACTAATTTGATTTTTTTACCTAAATTATTTATTTGAAAGAATCTTATAAAATAGATAGTTTGAATTATAAAAATGAGTTTAGAGTGAATCCTTACACATTATCAATTTCAATATGCACAAATATATAATAAATAGGGCTATTTTAAAAAGATGGTCAAAAGTCATCTTCCAATTTTTAACTTATTTTGGGTCACATCATCTCTCACATTTTTTACACGTTTTTTTAAAAAAAGCTAAAAAAAGTCAAAAAAATCAGTCTTGAACCATTTTCAAAACAACCTTTAATGAATTTAAAGTATTATGTTATTAATCTTTGAGTAATAAAAACTTAATAAAATTTAATCGGATTAAATTTTTCAACTTGTGAGAAACAAAATAGAGAAGAGACAAAATAATTGTGAAACAAAAAAAAAATGTCTTTGTAAGTAATTAAAAATTCCTTGCTTTAAAAAACGTTTTCTTTTTCTTTTAATATATTGCCTATGTTTTCTATTTCAAAAGAACAAAAAAAAAAGAGAAAAGAAAAAAGAAGAAGAGAATTTCATATTTTAAAAGAAGTTTAATTTCTTTCTTTCTTTCTTATTTATAAACTCTATTTATATATACAATTTATACCAAAAAAATTCACAAAAATTATAACGTCCCGAAAATATGGATACCAAATAACTCACTATAATGCCCCATTAACATTCATTCTCATTAAGTAATGCGGAAGCTTAATTAATTACAATCATTCGATATAAGAACATTTTTGAAAGCATATTTCATCCATTAACATCCCTTCAGTATTACAAAATCACATCACATGTATTAATACATTTATTGATTTTAAGACACGAATCTATTGCATGTGATTGATAAGAAACAACATCTAAACTAGTTATACGTTAAAAGTTACAAATTCCAAGGCATAGCCCAGTTACATCAACAAGAGTTACAAAACCCAACATACGTAAACCTTTTGCTTTACAAAAGCAAATAAACAAAAATGAGCTTCAAGCTCCCAGATCCTTGCATGTCATTACTTTGATAAAGGCATACCATCAATACTTGAAAATGTTTTCCATGTAGGATGACCTAAAAGCCTAGTAGAAATTGAAAGTTTAACTAACAATGGCAAATTGATTGGTGATCCCGTAAGGGTGTTTATCACGCAAGAAAGTCGATAATCTAGAAAGCGAAGAATATAATATTCGTTGGTGTTCAAGTGCCTTTTTGCATTGCTCTTGGCCAAGTATTTATAGACATCATGGTGTCTTTACAAAAAAGTCACAACCTTAGGAATATCATACAAGAGAATAGAGTCATAATGCTTCACAAAGCATTGTACCTCTTCATTTAAAATTCAAATCCATTTTCCAGATTCTTCTTTCTTCCTAAGGGAAGGTTTAAGAATCAGCAGTTATGTGGGCTATGATTTGGTGTTAGAAGATCCACCATATTATGGTGTGAACACCTCTCATACTTTCATCTCCCACTTGAGCACACTATAATATTGGTGATAAAACCTGATTTGGGCATGTTTACCTTGGTACGAAAATTTTGCCTTAAGCCAACTTTCATCTATGAATTTACCTCATAGATTGACGTTCAATTGTGACTTGGCCATACGTGCACACGTTTTTGCCACCAATCTGACCGCATCCGTACAAATATGCTCTCCCAGTGACAACACACTCCAAATGACTTCAATTCACTATATTTCAAGTGAATGGCATCAATTTTCAGTGTTGGGTTCATAGTCTATACCCAATCACCATTGATGACTTTAGCCCTGCACATTCCTCATGTGTTGACCTGTGAAGAAATTATTGTTAAGTACTTCATCTAAGGCCCATTCTTGAAGGTTTTTCTTAACACACTTTATCAGCAACTTTTTGTTGATCAAGCAGACAACATCATCTAGTCAGCATGTTGCATATCATGGACTTTACATATCGTGCTAATTATGATATCCGTTCCTTGTCAGTTCCTTTACCTTATTACTTGACAAAACACATGTTTCCATGCAAGATAGAGTCACATAACATTGATTATCCAGGCGTGCCCAGAGTCATCCGACTATACCCTTATATAAGTAGCCAAACCACCTAACTAGGCATTTCAATCCCATATTAGCTACATGTTCTTTGAATCTTTCCAGAGACAACTCTTTGGTTATAGGGTTGGCCACCATCTCTTCTGAGGGTATATAGTTGACTTTAATTTCTCTCATCTCCACTATATCTTGAATGTAGTGATAATTTACATCAATACATTTTCCTTTACAGCTATTCACTCCACTTAAACTGTCAACAAATCGTTTTATCCTGATCGCATTGCTAACGGTTGTGCTACAAGCTATGTATTCAGCTTCCATAGTGTACTTTGCAACACAATTTTGTTTCTTACTTAACCAAGAAACTATCGTTCCACCAAACAAGAACAGATGACCACTAGTAGATTTTCTGTCATCTATATCTCCGGCAAAATCTGCATCTGTGTATCCTTTTATGTCTAGATCACACAAACCAAAACATAATTTCAAATTGTTAGTGCTTTTTAAATATCTGAATATTCTTTTGACTGCTCGCCAATGTTCCTTACCTGGATTGGATTGAAACCCACTTACCAATCCGACTGCATAACAGATGTCAGGTCTTGTGCTTGTCATTACATACATTAGGCTGCCTACTGCCTGAGCATATGGGACATCTCTCATTTCCTCAATTTGAGACTTAGTTTGAGGATTCATACTTTTACTAAAACTTTGTCCCTTGTAACCAGGTGTGCTTAAAGAATTACAATTATCCATATTAAATTCTTTCAGCACATTGTCTATATATTTTTCTTAATCTAGATACACTAACTTTGAATTTCTATCTCTTGAAATTCTAATTCCTAGAACATAGGTTGCAAGACTCATGTCTTTCATTTCAAATCTAGATGCTAATAAAGTTTTGGTTTTCATAATCATATCTAGACAATTTCATGCTAATAATAGGTCATCTACATATAAAGATAATATTGCTAACTTATCATCATTTTTCCAGATATAAACGAAATGATCTACTAGACTCACAATATAGCACATTTCTAAAATAGTTTGGTGGAATTTCAAGTACCATTGTCTTAACGATTGTTTGAGTCCATACAGGGATCTTTTTAGCTTGTAGACTTTATCCTCGTTGCCTTGGATTTGGAAACCATCAGGTTGCATTACATAAATTTTCTCTTTTAATTCACCATTGAGAAAAACTATTTTAACATCTAACTGATGCAATTCCAAATCCATCCTGGCTACTACCGCCATTAGAAACCGTATTGAGTCAAATTTTACAGCAGGAGAATACGTATCCACGAAGTCTACTCCAGGTTGTTGTGTGAATCCTTTGGCTACTAGCCTTGCCTTGTATTTCTCCAAACTTCCATCTACTTTGAATTTCTTTCTAAGAACCCATTTGCAACCAATGGCTTTTCTTCCATTCGGGAGATCGGTTAATTCCCAAACATCATTTTTCTTGATCGAGCCAAGTTCTTCATTCATCGCCTCAAACCATTGTGTAGCGTCACTGCTACTCATTGCTTCATTATAACTAATAGGATCTTTTACCAAGTTATTAAGTTCGTTAACTTGAAAAACATAATGATCTTTCAAAAATGTAGATAGACGTCTTGCTCTCTTACTCCCATTTATCTCAAGATTCAAAGCAAGTAACACAACGTCATGTGGTTTTCTTTTCCGCCCATTATTAGGTGGTTCTGGGAGAACTTGTGGTGCTGGTGACAAATAGGGAAAAGAAAAATCTTGAAATATCTCGAAAAGCAATTCAATTTGTTCAATAGAAGTAACAAAATCAGTGGATTCAAGAAAAATAGCATCTCTACTTTCTATTAATCCACGTTCAGGATGGTAAAAATGAGAACTACTCCCATTTTCAACATAGCTAATAAACTTGCATTCCCAAGTTTTACATCCCAATTCATTCCTTAAGGTTTTGGAATAAGTACATGTGCTTTACATCCTCAAACTTTGAGATTTAGAACATTAGGTTTAGTACCATTCCAATATTCATAAGGAGTTAGAAGTTTAGCTTTTGTTTTGACTTTATTTAATATGTACGCAGCGGTGGATAAGGCTTATCTCCAAAAATGAATAGGAAGGTCAGCATGAGCCATCATAGACCTTGTCATTTCCATTAGAGTACGATTTCGTCTTTCTGCAATCTTATTTTGTTGTGGAGTGTATGGCATTGTAAACAAATGTTTTATGCTATTGTCCTTGCAAAAAGAATCCATAGCATCATATTCACCACTTCTATCATTATTCAAGTTTTTAATGGACCGACTAAGTTGCTTTTCTACCTCTAATTTATATTCCTTAAACTTTTCAATTGCCTGTGATTTGTGTTTAAGAAGGTAGATATGTCCATATCTTGAATAATTATCAGTGAAAGTAATGAAGTAGTCCATGCCTCGATGAGTTTTAGTTCTTAAAGGGCCACAAATGTCTGAATGAATTACTTCAAGTAATGATTTCCAATGTTTTCAAAATTGCTTGCTAGTCATTTTTCCTTTGATACATGGCTCACATGTATCAAAATAATCGAAACACACTTTAGGCAATAGGCCACTTTTAAACATTCGAGGCATTTTATTTTTATTAATGTTACCTAATCTTAGATGCCATAAATAAGAACTATTATTGGTAAAAACAACAAATAATCATAAACACATACTTTATTATTATAAATAGGAAAAGAGTACATGTCATTCACTCTTACACCTTTCACTAATACATTTCCTTTCTTAATCAACATTGTGTTAAATCTAAACTTAATCTCAAAACCCTTTTGGATTAATACTGGAACTGAAACTAAATTTCGGCGAATACTAGGTACATAAAGCACATCATGAAGCACGATTGAAGTTTCATTAATAGAGAATTGACAATTGTCGATACCCAAAACATCACTATACGAGTTGTTGCCCATATAGATTTTGTGTTCACCAATATTCTTTTCAGTAAACTCCACGAACAAGCCTTTGTTTTGCACAATATGCCTAGTTGCAACAAAATCAATCCACCATGAATTTGATGAAGGTTCAAGGACCATTTCTTTAGAAATTGTCGTGGCAATGGGTTTATGATCCTTTTTATGCTTGTTTTGAAGAAAAGTGGCTTTGATATGACCTTTTTGACTGCAATTATAACATGGACCAGCCTGATTCTTGTGATGTTGTTATTTGTGTCATCCTTGTTTCTTCCATCCTTTCTAGAACCCCTTCTTCCATTTTTTCTTGAAAGAAGTAGTCTTTCTCTTGTTGAATGGTGTGTGGGAATTATTTTGTGGAGGTGGCAATGATTGAGCCATCAACAAGTTAAAACAATTCTTTTTTACGCCTTCGCTTCATTCTTTCTTCTTCCAAAACTAAAAGTACATGCAATGTCACCATTGAAATCTCTCGTCTGTTACGAGTTAGAGATGTGACAATATGATCCTAAGCCAATGGAAGACTATTAAGTATGGTAATTACTTGCATCTTGTCCGACAAAGAGTGATCAACGTTGGATAATTCTTTAACAATTAATTCCATTTGATTAACACGATCACCAACACTATCATTATCACGCATATGAGTGTTATTATATTTGTCCAAGAGCAATTGTATTTGAGTGTTTGATCAAACTCCATATTTACTTTCTAGTGCTTCCATCAATTGTTTTGCAGTTTCAGGTTCTTCAAATAGCGGAATAATGTTGTCTTTCATATTATGTAACATAGTTGCCTTTGTCGTTGCATCATTCTCTATCCATTTGTTTTGAAACCAATTAGAATCATCTTCTGGTTTGTAAGTGAATAAAGTGTGCAACATTTTTTCATGTGTAAGAAGATAAGAAATGTGGCATTTCCATGCTCGAAAATTATTTCCATTAAGCATCTCAATTCTTGAAGAATCAATAGCATTTTTAATAGCCATTCTAAAACAAATGTGTTACAATAAAAGTACAAATGTGGATATTACAAACAAAATAAACAAATAAGTAAAATAAATATAACAACAAGTTTTAATAAGAATGAGCCTTGTAGTTGTTGAGTCGGCTCCTGCGACAAGCAAAATATCAATGTGGAGGAGTAGAATGGTCTCCTTGCCTTGGGTAAGAAGAATGATGAAAACCCAATGGATAATTAAACACAATTCTCTTCTTATGAGTTTTATGAAAATAGGTACGAGCCCAAGGAACACAATAGCGCTTTCTGATGTTTTCCTAGGTAACACCCTTGGATAGCCTCCTTATCTAATTATTTCTTCTGGAAATTTAGTAAAATTACCCACGGAAAAATTCTTCAAAGAATTCTGGAAATTTTGGCTTTTGAATGACTGAAAATGACTTTGAAATGAGCGAGAACGAGCAGAAAAATCTCCTGGATCAGGCTGTTGCCGATTCAAGGGTTTGGCTAAACCGGTTTGAACTGGTTGGGACTGAACCGACGTGAGACGATTAACAAGGAAAATCATTATAAATTTTGAACAAAATTTTAGAATGCCCCTTCATTTATGCATTAATATATATATATAGGGGATGCTGCTATGCTCAAAGAACAGCAACTCCCGCTAGGCTGCTACGCGGCTGTACGGTGTCATTTTGGGCCAAAAAACATTGATTTACTTCTCAGCTGTATATCGTTTTTCTTTTTTTTTAAAAGTTGTCCCTTTGTTTTTTCTTTTTAAATAGTGGGCTTGCGTGGTTTATTTTTCAGAAAAATTTTTGAAATGTTTTTCTACAAATAAATTTTCAAAAATAATCAAATTAAACAAAATTTTTTTAAAAAAATCTCAAAATTTTGTTTGATTACTTACTTTTCAAAATCACTCTCTCTTTTATACACATCAAATTAATCACTTTTTTTAAAACTCTCTCTCCAAAATAATTTTTTAAAACCATTTCTGAAAAAAGACAAACCAAACAAGTTTTCGTACTTTTTATCTCAAAAACTACTCTACAAACACAAACCAAACACTCATTTCTAAGAAATTCCATACATTTTCACTGCAACACATTTTTGTATACAATTTTTCAACACTAACAATTGTCTTTAGGACTATTTTTAGCATTTTTTTTAATAAAAAATAAATAGATTTTGATTTTTGAAATTTACAGATGAGATTGAGTTACTTGTTTGGCAAGTGATTATTTTATTTTAAAAGTCAAAATTTTTTTTTTTAAAAATCAAATATATTTTAACTCATACAAAAAAGTCACAAATTCATTTCTATTCGCTTTGCTTTTTGAATGCATTTTTTTGTAAAAGGTGTAAAATAAAAAATAAAATAAAAAATCATATTTTAGTAAAAAAAATCTCAAAAAAATCACTTTCCATACAAGGCCCAATTTTTGTGAGTAATTTCATTTATATTTACCATGGGTCATTAAGAGGTGGTTAATATTGGTATGTGCACAAAAAATTATATTAAAGTAAGTAAAAAAAATGTATAAAATTTGTGAAATATGAATTTTTAATAGATTAAATACTATTTTTATATTATTTTATTAAACGACTCATTCAAATAGAAAGCAAACAAATTATGTTGAGCTTAAAATTCTATTTTACTTACTTTCTTATTCAATTAAATGAAATTATGTAAGAAATTGAAATTTTATAGAAAGGAAATCCCACACTCTTTAAATGGTGTGTATTAGATGCATCTTATCATATATTTTTGTCATATATATTATGTATTTTTTTAGTAATGTAACATATTTTAGGGTCTAGAGGGTTTTGTTTGGACTTGTGGGACTCATCACGAGTTTCATTTTGATAATCTAAACTGATCAATGTGTAGGATTCGCCGAGTACTTCATCTATGCAGAAAATCACGCTAAGCAGATATCGATAGCCAATTGATTAGAATACATTTTTGTTAACAAATTATTTTTAAAATAATATTTACTATTGACAAAAATATGATTTGATCAAGTGGTTATCGATATTTAATCAACGTGATTATTTTATAGGAATAAATTACTCGAAGAACTCTAAATATTGAAACAATTTGAAACATCAAAAAGGAATCCATAGTAAGCTCCACAGACCAACAGAATGCTCCAATCTAATTTCGAGCCGGAGAAGAGCTTGATCAAATATTTTTTATGGTTAAAAAATAGTAGTATGAAAAAATTTATGACATTATCACAAAATTGTTTGGTTTGAGTTTTCTGGATTAAGTTTTTTGAAAACTAAATTTTTTTATTTTCGTATTCTTTTGTTTTTAGTGAATGTTTTTTAAATTTTAAACATTTTTTTTTTACTTTTTTAGATGCACCTTAGTTAGATGTATCTAAAAAGTAAAAAAAACTGTGAAAAAATATTTTAAAAAATTAATAAATGCATAAAAATACAAAAAATATACTGAATTTTTGTATTTTTTTTTATATTTTTGGTATTTAGTGAATTTTTTAAAAAAAAAATTTACAATTTTTTTACTTTTTAGGTGTATCTATGCTAGGTGTGTCTACAAAATAAAAAAAATTGCTTAAAATATTAAAAAAAATCAGTAAAAACAAAAAAAATACGGAAAATAAGAATGTAGAATTTTTTGAAAAATGTTTTCTGAAAAATGAAAACAAACAAGCTAAATTTTATTTCTAAATTAAAAATTCTCATAAATTTGCCAAAATTTTACATAATATCTATTTTTTTCTAAAAAAACGTAATGTATACAACCAAAATGTAAAGGAATTTCTTAGAAATAATAGACGTAATTTTTTTTTTTTTTTGCCCAAAACGGCACCGTAGAGCCGCGTGTGCTGAAAGCACAGCAGCATCCCCATCCCGCACCCCAGAAAATCCTTGCGCAATGCGGTTTATGTGACACCTCTGTCTCTCTCTCTCTCTCTCTCTCTCTCTCTCTCCTCTCGCCATTGACGACTCTCTCTCTCTCTCTCTCTTCTCATTCTTATAGCTCTCTGCCTGTTTTAAGTGTCGTAGTTTTCAACAACGCTCAAATGTTCTACTCTCACCAGCTTCTGGCTCGGAAAGCTCCCCTCGGACAGATATGGTGATTCAAATTTTGTTTTCCTTTTTATTTACTTTTCATAATTTAACCTGGTTTTCAATTTCTTCGTCTGTGAATTGTGTGTTTTTCTGCAACCTGTGTTTAGCTCATATTCACTGCAATTTATTCGACTGAATGGGAATTGGTTCTTACTCTGTTTTGTTTCTGTGAAATTTTCCTCCCATATTTGGTCATATTGAATCTGAATTATGTTTGTTTATGCAAGTTTACTCCTAATGCATTTGCAATCTCCATCAACTCTCTCTGTTTTCGTAATCTAACGAACATGGATCTAATTCAAGCTCTCTCTGTCTCTCTCTCTCTCTCTGTATGTGTGTAATCAAGGATGGCAGCGACAATGCACGCGAAGATCAATCGGAGGAAGCTGAATAAGCTCAACATCATCACAATATGGTGAGTTTTCTCTCTAGTTTCTATACCTATCATTCACTCACTTCAATCAAATTGATTTTCTTCAACCTCCTGACAGTGAAGAAATCCTAAATCCATCAGTTCCAATGGCTCTGAGACTCTCTGGAATTCTAATGGGTAAAGCTCTGTAAATTCACCTCAATTTCAATTTTCAATTTCTGTTCTCGACTAACCGTTGGCTTTGTTCGGCTCGTTCGTTCGTTCGTTCGTTCTCAGGTGGAGTAGTGATTGTCTACGAACGAAAAGTCAAGCTCCTTTACGGTAGGCTTTAGAATCTTATTTGTTTAGTTTTCTCTTTGGCGTATATCTGAATTGCAGAGTCTGAATAAGTTTTTCTGATGTGTTTTTGTAGATGATGTGAATCGTTTTCTGGTACGTACGTTTGTGAATTCCTTATGTCCTTTATCGATGATCGAATACACTCTTTTTTTTTGCTTAATTTAAATTTTGAATAACGAGAAAAATAATTCCATAGTAATTTGCGATTCTCTCAGGTGGAGCTAAACGAAGCATGGAAGGTGAAATCTGTTCCGGATCCGACCCTCCTCCCCAAGGGCAAATCTCAGGCCAAGTCAGTCCCACCTTCTCTTTTCTCCTTCTTCTTCTTCTTCTTCTTCTTCTTCTTCCTTAACAATCAGCGCAATTTAGCATCATCTAAGTATAGAGTGAAAATCGGTGCATGATAGAAACTTGATTCGTTTTGCTCATAATGGTGCATTTCATCGTGATTTTAAGTTTCAAGTTTCACTAACGGCGCACTTTAGCTTCTTCCTTAACAATCAGCGCAATTTAGCATCATCTAGGTATAGAGTGAAAATCGGTGCATGATAGAAATTTGATTCGTTTTGCTCATAATGGCGCATTTCATCATGATTTTAAGTTTCAAGTTTCACTAACGGCGCACTTTAGCCGATATCACAACGTTGAAGTGCATTTTCGCGGGAGAGAGGCGTGAGAAATAGGAAGGGTAGGATCGTCAATTCGTACAACTTTTGAATTCTCTCTCTCTCTCTCTCTCCATTTTCATATTTTTTTTTTGGTTGAAGGTACGAAGCCGTGACATTACCTTATAATAATCAAGAGGGAGAGCTTGGAGAGATCGAAGAGTCCCTCACTAACACAAGAACAATGATGGGTTTTCAACAAACTGGCTATATTGCCATGGTAACATTCCCTTTTTTTTTTTCTCTACGTCTTTTCTATTTTTAATTTTCAGAAGTTATGTATGTGCCAAAACCCCCAACCCAATTCACCCAAAACCCTGTAGGGCTAAACTAAAATCTCTGCTTGACCTTCCCATTTGTGCAGCGACTAGATAATGTCGATGAGCCTTACATTAACATCAACAATCCCAGTGAAAAAGATCAATCAGAACAATACCATCAAGGTTTTCTACTTTCTCCCATAACCTTTTTCTTCTTTGTGATCATTTACGCTGTGTTTAGTTGGAGACTTGAGAAAGGAATTTGGAAAGGGAAAATAAAAGGAGAGGTAAAATATGAAAAAAATATGTTTATATTTCAACTAATTTCACATGTATTTTTTCATTTTTCTTTCTAAATTTCCTAATCAAATCCCCTAACCAAACACAATATTAAACATGTTGATTTTCTGTGTTTATCATCATGCTAGATTTGTTAGTAATATCGTCAGCTAATCCTTCTTTCTCCCTCACAGCTGATGCCGCTAACATCACCTTATTTGATTCGTATCAGACAGATACGCGGCCATACCATCACTTTGAAAGGTAATTTCTGAATAATGATGTAATGTAAATTTTCGTTCGGGGGGCTTCTTACTCTACTCTCCTAAATGGTTATGTAATAACTCCTATAGTCCTAATCATATGTCCCAAGCAGGGAAACACTGCATTTTGGGTAATTCATGGGTTCGGCTTACTTTTTTTGGGGGGTTATTTTTTGAATGATTTGGCAGGTTTGATATTGAAGGGGACAATGAGACACAGTTGAATTTTAATTCTCAAGAGGACACTCAAATTCCAAGTACTCTAATACCCTCTCCACCACGTCCAGCAGGGCCTCAAAAACGTAAGCAACATATTAATGCTTCTAATTCTCGTAAACCTGAAAGTTAGAAATTCATATTTTAGTTAAGGATACTTACCATGTTGAACAGTAAAATTTTATCTCAAGTTCAAATGTAAGAAACTATGCTGGTTAGTGATCACTATAAAAGATCTTATTGTGTGTTCTCTTTGAATTTGAATTTGAAGTGACATGTTGAAATACTAGGTCTTTTATAATAAAAATTAAACATGAAATGATGATATCTATTGTACATTTTCTGAATAGTACTTTGTAGGGAATATGAAAACATGCATTGTAGGTTTTCAAATTATAAATACGAGCAATTTCACTTTTAAGATGTTGAATTTAACTTGCAATGCTTTTTTATGGAGTTTCTCATAATAACCTCCCTTAATAAGGCTAACCTTATTTGAGCAAAAAGGATGATATGTCCAATCTATTGAATGCATGACCTACTGATACATTTATGATGCATTAAACATGTTATTAAAATGAAAAAAGGCATATATGTTGTAGGATGAGTTTTTGATATTTGTTGCTTTTACCCATCCATTACCTAAATATGCATCTTTTATCATTTGCCAAGCAAAACCTTTACAATCACATGCATGAACATATAGTGCCTTTTTTTTTGGGAACTGGGAAAGCATGCCCAAAGGCTGAACAGATGGCATTTGAGGTGATTAGGGTAATATGCTTGGCTAATTCCAGCAATGCAACTTCTGCAACTGATATCAACTTGATAAATAATTGTAACAATATAATTCTTTGGTGCTTCCACTTGAGCTTTGGAGTTTGAAGGAGATCCTAATTCTTCTATTGAGAGTGGTGTGTCTAGATGCTTCTGCCTGTTAATCTGCCAAATATTGTAGCCATCATATATACAAAAAATTTACTAGATGCTATGTGACATTTTTTTTTGATTGGCACCGGGTTATCCGGTTCAAAGCCCAACTAATCCCCAAGGGTGTATAGGCTCTCAGTAAGGAGTTTCTAGCAAGCGCACCATGGTTAATTCAAGGATTTTTTCCCAGTCCGATGCTATGTGACATTCACATGCTGATTACTATGAAGCCCTCAAGTTAAATAGGTTAATAAAGCCAAGTATTATTTACTTACTGGTTAATAAAGCTTATATGTATGTCCTTCCTTCTAAGTTCATTAATGAAGCTCATAGGTTAATAGAGCTTCTAAGTTCTTGCTTCTTAGGTTCATTTATCAGTGACTAAGTATATATTACTCTTCCGCAAATCACAGAAACTGACTTCGATGCAAGCAAAAATCTTAAACCTTGGATATTGAAAAGCCTATTAAAATATATCATGATCAAAGACATAAAAACTTGAGAGAGAGAACTATTATCTGCCTAGAGATGCTAAATCAGGCCCTCTTGCAGCTGATGAAATCCTGGACCAGCATCCGGAAGACCAAGTCAATCAGCAATCTAATAAACAAAAGGAAGCTATTCAGGTAGCCTAAATTAAACATCTGTAAGTACTGTAACTGTGTGTGAAAATTAAAACAAATTTGTGATTCAAAATAAATTAACAAACCTGGAATGTGCATGTGATGTCATAGCCCCAGCAGGATCACCAGAGGCAAGGACCAACTCGAAGGAAAGCAAGAAAGCCATCAGCCTCTGCCATGGATTATGAACAAACTATCATCCCCGGTCACATATACCAATCCTGGCTTCGGAGTACTTCTGATATTGTGTCAAGAAGAGGAAGAAAGAGAAAGGCATGCTCTGATACGCACCTGCCTGTTTATTCCATTCTATATGCATAGACTTGGTGGGTTATTTAAATTCAATTGTGGCAAATTACCTTCCAATAAAATGCTTTCATGCTTTATCCATTTCAGATCTATGATGCCATGTCTACCATGGAGATAGGAAACCTCATGGAATTGCCTCCCGTAGCACTAATCTGTGGGCTTTCCACAACTGGAAATAGAGAAATACATTATCCAGCACCTCTTTTGGAACTATGGATGAGAAGTACCATACCTACCCGTGATTTGCCTTCTGGTCAGAGTTCTATGATAGTAGCTCTTAGAATTATCTTTATTAAAAGAATATAAAGGTAAAACTAATCTACAATTGGATGCAGGGAGGAAATCCCCACCCCAGCCTCCAGAACCTTCTTCATCATCACCACCAGATAGAGCACATTATACTGATCCATTGGGATTTGTAAGCCAATCTATTAATCTTTACTTCAGCATCTCCAAAAACATTCTGTACTCTCTCTGATAAAATACTTGAATGTGAAGCCTTTTGAAGATTTTCACAGTGGACTTGGCTCCCAATCATTGGGAGTTTCCAGAGAGAAGCTTCGGACAAATCTCAAAACTAACGAGATACCAGCGGAAGTCTTCATACCGGGGCTAAGCAACAACCTTGGGAACAATGGTGTGTGGGTGAATGAGGCCAATGTGATGGTCACGCCTGGAAATTCTGGTACATTATATTCTTATCATCTCTCTCTTTTCTCACAATTCTTTAAGATCAAGATATTCATGGCTGAATCTACTACAGGAGACGAAGTAAAATCTATTCCCAGTTCAGGATCTGGGCATGGTTTCCTGTCAAATAATTCAGATGTTAATTCAGGCAGGTTCGTAGAGTGTCATTTCTTACACTGTGAATCCATATAATTATAAGGTGAGACAAAAAAAAATGGTTTGTTATGCTTTCTCTGAAATTTTAGGTGAAATTTTATTTTGACAAGTCATAATCACTATATTCTAGTGCCTCATCAAAACTGTTTAGTGGTCGGTTTTGAATGAGAAGTTCAAACTGTTCAGGTCCAACAAGAAAAGGCCTTATTCTTCATCTAGACACGATGGGAGTGGCCTTGAACCAGTAGCTGAGGAGAATTCATGGCAGCAACCGGACCTGAGTTTCAAGTTAGCTAGACTATCTGAAAATGGCCTGACACCTGAGAACGGTAATTAGCTCATCTGACCTTTCCATTCCACTTAATTGCAAGCAATAGTAAATGACCTCATTTTAGCTCTCCTAGGATTGTTCAATTCTCATGTTTTACTTCTGCAGATCTCTTGGTGGAAACTGGACCTACACAAACTCAACAACCAATCTTTAATCCGCCCATTGACCTGATAACTGATTCTATTCGAATGTAACATTCTTTTTAAGATTCTACTGAACCACTCTATGTCCTATATTAATTTTCGATCTTTTAATTTATGCTTCGTATTGGACTTGATGCCTACAGGCAGCTCAAGACACATTTTGATACACCAGGAACCACTCAAACAGAATCCCTTAATGAGCTAGCCTTTGGATTGAACAAAAAGAAAGCAGCCCATCTCTTCTATCAAACTTGTGGTATCAACCCATCATGCTCCAAATTTTATTTTTATTTTTTTTGATTGAAAAATCTCTTTCTCAACTTGCAACAATTTTGACTCAATGGAATTTGATAAGTGAATGCTTTCTTTCTGTGCAGTTCTTGCTTCTCGTGATGTCATAAGAGTTGAGCAAGAGGTTCCATATGGAGATATTCTCATTTCTAGAGGGCTAAAGATGTGACGACGTCAAAATGAGCACCTCCAACATGATAAATTTCTTTGGTAATCCTTCTCTTGGATGGATTTCATGCAGACAAATTTTTTGGGTTTTTTGTCTAGTGACTTGCAATTAGAATAGGATAATTTGGGCACGGTCTTATTTAGGCTAGGAAAGTAAAAGGACTAGTTTTCGGAGGTACATATGGTTTTCTTGGTTTAGCCTTTTTCAAATCTAGTATATATTCTTGTAAGTTGCAGCAGTTAATTAGTAGGAGTTTTTATTTTGCTTGATTGTTAGAATTTCTGTCATTCAAAGATTTTTAGGTTTGGATCACTGCCATGATTTGCTATTCCTTCCAATGTGTTCATGAAGTTGAACTCTTCCCGACACTCACATTTAGTACTTTGGGCATGTTCAGTGCAGGCTTTGGCAAATTAAACATTTAGTACTTTGGGCATGTTCGGTGCAGGCGTTGGCAAATTAAAATTTGATAATCGGATTGTAGAATCTAAAAGTGCCCATTTCTTCAATAATCAATTTTTTTCGACTCTCATAATTTGTAAGCAAAAAATGGATCAGATAGTCTTAACACAAATTTTCTAAATAAAAAAGTTGTAAGCAGTTCCGTAAGTTACACCAAACTTGGGCTTCTTTTGTGGAAAGCTAGGATAATCAGAATTTGTTGCAAGAAAGATGAAGGGTGTCTTATAAGTCCATAATTTGTTATGTGTAGCAAGAAGATAGTTCCAACTTACCAAAACATCTAGTTTAATCAGTCTCGTTCATCTCTTTATATGAATTTATTTTTATAGAATCCGCTAAATTTATGACCGGGCACCAGATCTTGTGTTTAAAAAAAAAAAAAATGCATGCTCCTTGTCTCGTGCCTTTGAACTCATGGTCACACAATTTATTTTTAATTAATTTTAAATTTTTAAAAATTTAGATCCCATCCACCTTCAACCTATAGCCTAGTCCTGCCATTTTTCTTCATCCTCGAGTTTTGAAATATATCATAGTTGTGCCACTCTTTGCTATCTAGAAGGAAGACAAAGATAGTATGTAGTTGTTAAGCCCATTTAACATATAGTGACCCAAAGGTGTTTTTACAAAAAAAAATATTAATATAGGTCCAAAGATTGTATAATATCAAGTGTAAAAACTGCATTAAAATGTGTGAAAATATGTAAAAAATAAAAAAAATTCCGATGTGCAATACACACCGTATGCAATCCTGTACAAAATTACGTAAATTTTCACAAACTTACATAAGTGATCTCACAAAAATAGGCAAGTTAAACACAAATTTGCATAATCACGCAAGTTTTAATGAATTTATTTTAATTTGTATTCAATTTATGTATTTTTGTAAAATCACTTATGACATATACCTATATTTGTTTAGTTTTAATTATTGTAATACATGCTATATGAGAGGGTAATTTTTGGTAAAAATTAGGCCGAGCTATGAGATGGACTTTATGGCCCAAAGTATGAAGGACTGGGTAAAAAGGCCGAAAAGTTACTCCGGCCCAAGAGAGATAAAGTTACTCCGGCCCAAGAGAGACAAAGTTACTCCGGTCCGGAAGCAATTTGGAGTTCGGCCGGTCTCGGTGGTAGTCCGGTCATGATGTTTTGTGGTTAGAACGGTCAAAACCTTGCTACTCGGTAGCTCGGTCTAAACACACCATGGGTTGAACAGAAGAGAACCGAGATAGGAAAGAATAAAAAGAAGAACCAAACTAAGGATAGTTCGGCCTACTCTGTGGCTCAGCATAGCCAATTTTATCTCGGTCGTATGGTAGTTCGGCCATGGTAAAAACCATCCCACTTGGTTTAAGCAGTGGGGGGTGTTAAAGGATAAACATTATTCTACAGGAGTATGAATCCTAGAAGGACTCTGCATGGAGAAATAAAAGTTCTACTAGGATTGTGCCACTCGAAACTTATAAAAGCTCACAAACATCACCTTGGAGGAGGTAACACACAACTTTGCTTTCTGAATACAAAGAGCTTTGTCTATTTGTCAAGTTTGCTGACTTAGGCATCGGAGAGGTTTCCGGCACACACCCGCCGGCTAGCTCACGTTTGTGTTTTTAGGTGACAAAGCGACGTCGTACGGAGGAGCACAGACTTAGTCAACAGGATTATACGAGAAGAATTATTTCTTTCCCGTACAATTGGCGCCGTCTGTGGGAATAACAGACAGAACAAAACCTCTTGATTAAAGCTTCTCCCCTTTACAATCAATGGCACACATTGAAGAATTGCCGCAGTCCGCCGTCGACGGGCTAACTCCAGATGGAGGCGCAAGGCGTAAAGGATTACCTTCTGTCCCTCCCATGGCGGACTTGGAGTCCCAACGACATAACCCCAGGAGAGATACAAGGGGAAGGCGGACTCACAGCCCCCGTCAATCTCATTCTCAAAGTCCTGATAGGCAAAGAAGGAGGATTGACCCTCAAGCTCTGGAAGATCGCGTGAAAGATCAAGATGAATTGATAAGAAAGATGGCGGCGGACATGGAGGCCTTGAAACGCCAGATGAAGAAAAAAGAAGTGGCGACAGGAGAGGGGCGCAAAAACAAGACGCCCCCTCGCCACTCAGAAAATCGTAGTAGGAATACCACACCCTCACAAGGAGAGAGCAGAAGCCTCAGGACAGGCGACACTCAATCCTGGTCTTCCAGAACTCGTCACTCCAGGTCTGAGAGGACGAGATCTGAAAGATCATACACTGAAGGAAGCACGTATTGGCCCTCGCATTCGCACCAAACCAGATCTAGACAGACGGAATTACCCAGATCATCTGACTTACGAATCGTGCTCGAAGAAAAAGCACGATGCAAGGAGGATGCCAGGGCGCGGGATCCGCACAGAGTTTCTGCCCTACAGCGGTTGGCTCCTCAGACGCATGAAAGCGTCGAGGTTGGAATGCCAATACCGCGCCCTGCCTACGAACCAACGGACAAGGCATTAGCAAGGCTACAGACTTCACCGTTTGTTCCGGCGATTGAAAACGCGCCCCTACCATCAGGCTTCCTTCAGCCAAAATTCACTACATATGAAGGGAAGACAGATCCCTACTCACACTTGAGCCACTTTCGCCAAGTCATGGCTGTATACAGGCGAAACGAGGCCTTAATGTGCATACTCTTCCCATCAAGTCTTAGCGACCTAGGCTTGACATGGTTCGAGAAACTACCAAAAGGCAGCATAGCCTCTTGGGCACAATTGGCAGAAGCCTTCGTGACAAGGTTCCAAACAAACACTAAAACCCCGGTGGAGATCGACCAGCTACTCTCCATCGACATGGGCGATAAAGAAACCCTAAGATCCTACAACAGTCGCTATTGGGAGACATTCAATCAGATTGGGGACTGCCCCACCAATCTTGCCATTGCACAGTATAAAAGAGGCTTTCCAGTTGGGAACAGACTAAGGGACTCAATCACCATGACGCCACCCCTCACTATGGAAGCCCTGATGGAAAGAGTGCATCAGCACATCAAGGTAGAAGAGGATGGCGCATGTGCCAAAGCAAAATCTAGTGCGACCATAGTACCAGAAAAGAAGACCTCAGCGAAGGTCAATGCAGTAGATCGTCAGAGCAAAAACGGACGTGGCAGACGAGATAACGGAGAAGACCCGAATAAAAGATGGTTGAGAATCCGCACTGCCATAACCACGGTGTTCAAGAAACCGATATATCGGATTCTAAGCGAAATAAGAGATGAGCCTTTCGTCAAGTGGCCAGCCAAGTTGGGAGAAGCCCAGAAGGACTATGACGAAAGATCGCGGTGCACATTCCACAAAGAAAAGGGACACTGCACGGAGAATTGCACACCATTGAGACAACACCTGGAAGAGTTGGTGGCAGCAGGCCACTTGGACAAGTACATTGAAGGAGGGACGTAACCAGCCCCCTAGGATCACAATAACCCCAACGGAATGCCAATCGACGCCCCACCTCAAGGCATTATCAATGTGATACATGGAGTCTTTGAACCTGAGCGTGTATGCGAGCTTAGGGGATCAATCAGAAAGGCTGAACATTTAAGAGAGGTGCTAAGTGCCCAACCAGCCACAAAGAAGGGGAAGACAGAGGCAACAAACGTCATGTCTTTTTCATATAAAGACTTAGAACGGATATACTGTCCACACAATGATGCCCTAGTCGTCACTCTCCGAGTCAAAAATTTTGACGTCAAGCGAATTCTGATTGACCAGGGTAGTTCATGTGAAATCATGTACTACGAAACATTTAAACAACTGAAGCTACAAGACAAAGACTTGGCGCCTGCTGTATCACCCCTAATTGGATTCAACTCCATGCCAGAATGGCCCGTCGGCAAAATAATTCTTCCAGTTAGAGCAGGAGGTGTGACGAAACAAGTGGAGTTCTAGGTATTGAAGGTCCCCTCCACTTATAACATCATCTTGGGCAGAACATGGCTGCATGCCATGCGATCGGTGGCGTCATCCTACCACCAAGTAATGCGGTTCCCCAACGACACCGGTATAATTGAAGAAGTCTATGGAGATCAGATTATGTCAAAGCAATGTTTCGCCACGGTGAATGGCAGCCGCGCTGCCAAAGGATACGTTCATTCGGTGGAAGAACCTGAAAGCAATGAACTATTCGCAGATGTCGGCAAAGAGGCTGATCAGAAAGCGGTGGAGGACTTGGTGGAGGTAAAAATAGATGAAAAGAACCCGGATAAGTTCTTCTTGCTCGGCTCGTCGTTGTCCAGCACTGAGAGATTAGAGGTCTTGGAATTCTTGACCTCTAACATCGAAGTGTTCGTCTGGACACCCTACGACATGCCAGGCATTGATCCAAACTTCATCAGTCACCAACTCAATGTCCACCCATCCGCCAGGCTGGTCATTCAACGCACTCGCCAATCGGCACTTCACCATGCCGAAATAGTGGCGGAAGAAGTAGGTAACCTGCTGGAGGCAGGAGCAATTAGAGAAGTGCACTACCCAAGATGGATCTCTAACACAGTCGTAGTACCAAAGAAGAATGGCAAGTGGCGCGTCTGCATCGACTACAAAACAGTCAACAAGGCGTGCCCTAAAGACAGCTTTCCTCTACCACGGATAGATCAACTGGTGGACCTAACGGCGGGGCACAACCGACTTAGCTTTCTGGATGCATACAGAGGCTATCACCAAATCGCCATGCATGAACCAGACCAGGAGGTCACATCTTTTACAACTCCGAGAGGACTATACTGCTACAAGGTCATGCCCTTTGGCCTAAAGAACGCAGGGGCAACATTCCAACAAATGGTCACCAAGATGTTTGAACCATTGTTAGGAAGAACGATGGCCGGGAATCTGGGCTTGGTGATCCTCAAAGTTCCCAGACACCCAGAAAAAGTCGTCGTCGTTTAAGTCTTTATCCGGTGTGTGTTTTATTATCTTCTCTCGGCAACGACGTATTCTCAAATAGTAGACCCACCCATCTTCTTTTGAACCAATGGAGTATTAGTGGAAGATTTCGACCAGGCCAAGGTTTAGTCCGGCTTGGCGGTTCAGTTCGGCTATTCCCATAATGATGCGGTATGAATTGGTGGATAGTTGGGTAGGGCATAATCTAGTTTGCCTAAGAAACTTGCAGATTAAAGGTTGGACTGGAAATTGTAGTCTGGTTTCAATAATTGACAAAAGGGTGAAGGGGACAAAGCCTTCATTATCCCAAGGAATGACATCTTTTTCGGCTAAAGACAGGTGGACGTCATCAGGTATATTATAGTCTTTTCTGAATTCGGCTAGGCCGCCTGGAGTGTCTACTAGATACCTATATTTCCCCATTTAAGGTATAAATTATGAATAAGTTATATCAGTGCAAAAGTTGTGCTAAGTAGCTCTGTTGAGCGCACGGAGGAGTGCCTGGGCAACCTAAGTCTGCAAAGTAGAAAACAAAGGGGTTAAGCACAGATCATTGGACCGTGCTACAAATTAAAAGCAAGGTAAAAGAGCCCTACTTCAGCTTTGTGGACAGGTTCTATCTCGGTTCAGCAAAATGCTTGGTATCTCGGTTTGGGCAGGGTTTTTTATTAGCCAAGACCTTGGTGAGCATTTCGGCATACTGGCTTTGGAAACAATTTTGTTAGACCGGTTCATCGTCTAGGGGCAGCTTTCTGAGTTCGGTCTAAAAAACTAAGAAAGCTGGCTTAGCCCCAAAGGCCTAAATCGGTTGAACTATGAGTTTTGTTACTTCGGTTGAGCCTCTAGGGGCAGCTTTCTGAGTTTGGTTTAGAAACTAAGAAAGCTGGCTTAGCTCCAAGGCCTAGCTCAGTTGAATACCAAGGTTCCTAGTTTACTGAGAACAGAACTTCGTTCGGTAAGCATATCTCGGCTAAAGTGTATCTAGTTCGGTTATCGTCTGAATTGATCTACCTAAATATCACAAACAGTTTCCTAGTTCGGTTGGGACATGATTCGGGATCAAAAGCGAGTTTTCTATGGGATATATAACATATACTCATAGGTTCTACTGATTTTTCCATGAAAGTACAGAAGCAAAAACAAAAATGTACAAGCATGTTTCGCAAAAACATAAAAAGCAGAAATAAGAAAAACAAAACAGATTTTGTGAAGCTTACCAGAAGAAGATGAAGCTGGTGATGGGAGCAACAGCACTAATGAAGAACACGAACTCAGGTTGGAGAAGCAGAGGCACGAAGAGAGAAGAAGGTGAAAAGTGTGGGTGAATGATTCAAGGATAGAGGGGTTGTTTTGTGAAAAGGACGAGACAAAAAAAGCGGGAACTGTTCAAATTTTTCGTAGTACGAGGGCGGCGTGACAGCTGCCCACAGCCTATCAGAGCTTGCCACGTGTCATTGGAAAGTGAAGCGTTACAGTCACTGTGATTGAAGAGACGTTTTGACCGAACGAGTAGAGCCCGGAGTGAAATAAGCTCGGTTGGAGGGCTAAAGAGTTTTTTTAGCTCGGCTGGAGAGGCTAAACGGTTTTTTAGCTCGGCTGGAAAGGCTTAAAAACTTCAGCTCGGCTGGTAGACAGGTAATCCCAATCATGCTGTGCAGGTGGAATTAAGGGGCAATTGAGAGGGTAATTTTTGGTAAAAATTGGGCCGAGCTATGAGATGGACTTTGTGGCCCAAAGTATGAAGGACTGGGTAAAAAGGCCGAAAAGTTACTCCGGCCCAAGAATTGTAAAGTTACTCCGGCCCAAGAGAGACAAAGTTACTCCGGTCCGGAAGCAATTTGGAGTTCGACCGATCTCGGTGGTAGTCCGATCATGATGTTTTGTGGTTAGAACGGTCAAAACCTTGCTACTCGGTAGCTCGGTCTAAACACACCATGGGTTGAACAGAAGAGAACCGAGATAGGAAAGAATAAAAGAAAGAACCAAACTAAGGATAGTTCGGCCTACTCTGTGGCTCAGCATAGCCAGTTTTATCTCAGTCGTATGGTTGTTCGGCCATGGTAAAAACCATCCCACTTGGTTTAAGCAGTGGGGGGTGTTAAAGGATAAGCATTATCCTACAGGAGTATGAATCCTAGAAGGACTCTGCATGGAGAAATAAAAGTTCTACTAGGATTGTGCCACTCGAAACTTATAAAAGCTCACAAACATCACCTTGGAGGAGGTAACACACAACTTTGCTTTCTGAATACAAAGAGCTTTGTCTATTTGTCAAGTTTGCTGACTTAGGCATCGGAGAGGTTTCCGACACACACCCGCCGGCTAGCTTACGTTTGTGTTTTCAGGTGACAAAGCGACGTCGTACGGAGGAGCACAGACTTAGTCAACAGGATTATATGAGAAGAATTATTTCTTTCCCGTACACTATAGATTCAAGTCTTAGGACTTGTGAATGTATTATCACATGTGATCTCAATTTGTAATCTCTAAACAAAACTCACGAATGAAATATAAGGATTTAGTATGATGTTGACTTATGTTTTGTTGAGATAAAATATTGCTTCTACTTGTTAAGTATATTGATGTAGAGGTTTGAAATGAACAGTGATTATGAGAATAATCAGAGAGGGCAAACTATGTTAATGAGTCAACAAATTTAAGAAGATTAGAGGATGAGTAGCTGGGTGAGGGTGGAGCAAATGGCTCAAGAAGAAGGAAATGGCAATGCACAAATGGGAAACACATCCTCCAAATCCTCAGAAGTTCTCCTCTTGATATTGGGAAATGGGTCTTATTTATAGGTTTTTCCTTGGTACCAAAGGATACAAAGTGGCCAAATAAGGTAAAGACATGCGTCCCTAAGGATCATATGGAATATTCTGTCTTAGACTACCAGGCTGAGGTTGCTACGTGTCCCTTTGCATGTACTATATACTATCTATTTGGCACAAGTGCCTCAGTATGTGCACTATACTATCTATTTGACAACATTCGTCAACAACTTCCTTTTTGAACCTCAGCAAATGCACTTGCAGTAGTAATACCTGCTGATGCACTTGCCTTCTCAGTTCAGTTTGGCTAAGACATGCATTCTCAAGACTTTATAGCATGCTATCAGTCATGTTCGTGTTTACCTCAGCAACTCTTCCACTCTTAGACACCTAACCACAAACTCTCCAACTTCTCACAGCGAAAGCCATAGCTAGAGTCGTGCCTTGTACCAAGCCAAGGGGGCTTCCTTGGTCCTACCTATGCAACCAAGGTAGGTCCATGACCTGGGTATATAGGAAGGGAGTCCCTTACTTTCGGGTTGTCTTGTTTTCATCTTCACAAGGTTGTTGCTGTATATTGGTATCTCTGGGCCTGTTCTTAGCTCTAACCAGTAAGCTTTGGGGCCTGCTATTATCGCCAAGCTAGTAAGCTTCGGGACCTACTATCAACGCCGAGTTAATAATGACTTTCAGGCTTGCCATCAGCCCTATGTTGGTAATGCTTTGGGGCCTGCTATCAGCGCCAAGCATTAACCTCTATTTGTGGAGGGGAAGCCTCTCTCAAAGGTTGCTATCACCCTGGTGGAGTCTTCCCTCTACAAGTTAGTTACGGAGGTTGTAATTGTTGCGACAGCTATTTTTTTCGGCGAGTTCAAATGACGGTGCCGATAATACTAGAGATGGCGGTGCCAACAAAGTATCTCAGTAACTTGACCGCTGCAAGTGCTACCTCTTCAAGTTAGTTGTTGCGGTTTTCTCTTTCTCTCAGCAAGTTCAAATGGCGGCGTCGACAATACTTGGGGTGGTAGCACCGACAATACTAAGAATGGCGGCGCTGAGACAAAGTCCCTTAGTAATTTTATCGCCAAATGTTGCCTCCGCAACTTGACTTAGCCAATTTTTTTCATGGAGCTTGTTCGGACTTTTGGTGGGTTAAACCTATTTTGGCCTTCTGTTGACTCACTTCCTTCGGGTTTTAGCCTATGCTCCCTTAATCATTCTTGTTCACCCAACAAAGACGACTTTAGCACTTAGGTCCATACTTAATTTTTGTCCCTCCACAATTGATAATGAGGACTTTGTAATGGGTTATACCCGATGAGTCGGGTTTCATAAATTTGAAAGCATTAAATTTTATCAAATATTTTTTAAAAATTACTAGTTTGTTTCATCAAATACTTGTTTTGTCTTGATTTGATGAAAATTTGATATAAGTTTGATGAAATATTTGGAAGCCATTTTCACCAAAAAAATTTATCAAATTTAAATTTCATATAAGATTTGATGAAAAATTAGAAATGCTCTCAGTGCTTTTGAAGCAATTCCATTTATTCATTCACACATTGCACATTAGTTATATCTTTAAATTCTAACACAAAAGGGATAAGTGCTATAACTTAGACCAATAATTTTTAATTTAGAATACTATCTAAACTTATTGTACGGGTATTGAATAATTTCTTTAAAATTTTCTCTCACCTACATTTGGATTGAAATTGAGGTCACGTAGTGTGAAAGAAACTTTTACCTAATTTAATGTAATATTTTATAAGGTTTTGAGTATAAAGAAATACTATACAAATCAACCAATTTTATTATTGATAGTTTTAAAATTTTAAAATAACCTACATAAGTGTAATATAGGTGAATAAAAATAATTATAAAATTTTAAGACATTATACTTATTTTCTTAAGACAAAAAGATCAATGTAATCTGCTTATATAGTAATATCAATATAATTTTTTACATGAACGATTTGCTCAATAAACATTACTAAAAGAACCGTTCAAATCACTAAACTAAATTCTAAAATGAATTCATCCAACCTAACAACATATTTCCAATTGAATGTCCAATTCTATATTATTTATTTCCTTTATTGAAAAAACAGGAGCATAATTTACATAGATCTTCTTTGAGTGTTGGTAAAAACACTCTTGATCCCATCAGTATGAGATAATTACAACCTCTTTTAATGTTTGTAGTTGCGTAACATTTATCCCTAATTCGCTTTCTATCAATTGGAGGAAATATGATGGCATCATCAATTTTTGAACTAAAATATTAAAGGAAAATACTTGAGACCCTCATAATTTTTGATCCCCACAACCTCCAATTAATTTATAGCCACACATTATATTTGTTTTTTATTTATTTATTTAGTTTTCTCCTCTCTCTCTCTCTCCTCCTTCCCTCTCACAAATGTGTGTGGGAGTGCATGGTCTGGAGCATTGCTCGATATCAAAATACCCTTCATGTTCCTAGTTTTACAATTAATTGATAAATAAATCTTTTTGCCAATTTTCTAAAAAACCCAAAGCATTATTAAACGGGACCAATAATGACATTCCAATGGGTTGACAATAATCGCTAACAACAATAATCGCCAATAATGACATTTTAATTATTTTCTATTTTAAAAAAATTGTACCTTTTTTTGAATAAATTACATTGACACCCCCTGAAGTTTATATTTATTACAGTTTTCCTTCTCACCTTTTAAAAATTACATTCCTCTCCTTAAGGTTTAAAGTTTCATAACAGTTCCCTCCTCACCGTAATGATCATCATACATAAAATTAAATTAACAGGGAGTCAGTGTAATTTCCTAAATGTGAAGGGGGGAACTGTAATAAACATAAACCTCAGGAGGTGTCAGTGTAATTTATCCTCTCTTTTTTTCTAAAATACAAATCAAGTACAACCAATATTTTTTATTTATTTATTTGATCACATATATGTTGTAATGGAATTCTAATACTATCTAAGGCTAAAATAGTAATTATCTATTTGTTGTTAAGGTTGGTTACTAAGGCTTCCTTTGGGGACATGCTTTTTCAGGTTCCGTTTGGAAAGATAGGTTGTGGGCTTTTTTGACTATTTTAGCCATAAAAGACAAAATAGGTTATTTTAGCCACAACAAACAAACATCACATCCAATCCATAATCATTACACTCTTCTCTCACAAAAAAAGTCAAAAAAGTCAAAAAGTCTTTCCCAAACCAAACTTTTTAGCCCAAGCTAAAATAGCCAAAAAATTAAAAAGCCAACCCACTTCCCTTAGTAACTTTTTAACTTTTTGACTAAAATGTGATGTAAAAAAAACTAGTATGTTTGGCATGATTTTTTGACTTTTTACGAAAAGATATGTAAAAAGTAGAGAAAAAATGAAATATTTAACTTTTTAGTTTGGATTGTTAGCTTTTTAATTTTTTTAATAATTTTTTAATTTTTTGACTAAACCGATCGCTTTCCAAACGAGACCTAAATAACTTTAACAAAAGAGATCAGTGCAATTAACAAAAATATATATATATATATATATATATTATACGATTTAAGTGTAAAAAGTGTCTTGTAAAGACATTTTAGAAAATGAGTTTTGTAAAGATGTTATAAAAAACGGACTTTGTAAACCCGCTTTTAGAAAAGAAAATATTTTTATTAAAAATAAAATATTGAAGTTGAAAATAATAAATAAATTTTTTTTGGACGTAAAAATGTCTTTATAAAAGTCAATTTTGATTAATTAAATTTTAAAAATAACTTAATCAAAAATGTATTTTCAAAAGTCGATTCCTGTGTTATATTCTTTTTATTATTTTAATCGAAGTTAAACCTCCAAAACTGTTTTTAAAAAGCCATTTTCTTGAAAACGGTTTATGAAAAGCTGTTTTACGCTGTTTTGGAAATAAAGTAAAAATCTACCAAAGAACAACAATATGAGCTAATTACTTGCAAGTTCTATTTGTAATAGGAGAAATTTACTTAGTTCAATAACCTTTTAAATATTCTAAAAAATCTATTATATATTTTTCTTCTTCCTTCTTCTCTATGCCTTTATTTTTCTCTGTCTCTTTCTATTCCTGATTTTTAGAGACCGGTAATTATACCTTACTTTTTCTCATTCTCTTTATGATATATAGTCACCGACAAGCGACAACTACCATTGATTGAGGTTTATCGACAAACACCGACTCCTTATTCCACCCTTATCAACGGTGAAGTAAATAAGTTTCCATCAAAGATGAATAGATCTACTCAAATCTGAGTAGATGTACATCAAATTCGATTAGATCTAAGCCAAAAATAGTTGTCGGAATACAATATTCTCTATATAGGTTTCCTTCATTTTTTTTATATTTTCTCTACTATACACTTCTATTTTCTGTTTTAATAGAGAAAATTTTCAAGTTTTGAACAAGTTGTTAAGAGTTTTAATTACAAGAAGTGAAAACTATAAAATTTTACAGTTTCAGTTTTAGTTTTTTTTTTTATGCTGAAATGAATCATATTTTAAAATTATAAAATTTTGCAATTTCATAATATTCTTTAGAATTATAAAATTTTACAGTTTCATAATATGTTTTATAACTTGATTAATAATGATAAATACTTAATAGAATCATATTTTAAAACTATAACATTTCACAGTTTCAAAACTTGCTTTTCAGTTTGATCAATATTGGAGGTTATTTGATTAAACCCTATAAAAATTGAAAAATAATATATATATTTTTTCTCATTGTTGTTGTTTGTTGTTGTTATTGTTTATTTATTTATTTATTTCACTTTATTAATTTTTATCACATTTTGCAATGTTTTTTCGCTTTAATTTATCAATATATTCTTTTTTTGGACAATATTTTGGACATTTCAGTGAGTCTCTAATAATATTCTTGACGTCTAGTGAACATTCTGGACATTCCGACAACTTCTAATGACGTTTAGAACATTTCGGCGATACTCCGACAATGCTCGATGACTTTCCGGTGATATTAAACATTCCTTTGACTCTCTAATAACTGTCTGACGGAAATCCGGCGATGGTGAAATGTAACAGCGTTTTAATTTTATAAAAAAGAAGAATAAGATTTTTTGATAATAATTAAAAGTGTAAATTATAAATACACCCCTGAGGTTTGCTTAAAATACGAATTGTCTCATGTGATTTGAAAAATTACAAATACCTCTCTATCATAATTTTTTATTTAATAAAATTAGTTGAAAAAATGAAATTTCTAATTGTTCACCTATATAATAATAAAATTATCTGAATTATTAATTGAAATAAAATTTTAACATTATCAAAAACTGTTAACTAACTTGATAATTTATTAATAAAATGACATATTTGTTATGAAATTAAAAATCTTAAGAGACATAATGTAATTTCTAAAATTAGGAGATAATTTATAATTTAAATAAGTATCAAAGATTGTATTTATAATTTACTCTAATTAAAAATATATAAAATTAATTGATACAAATATTTTATTTTAAAGTAACAGTAGAGATAATAAAAAAAATATTATAATAAAAATTTTACATAAAACATTTCATGATATTATTTTTTTATTTTAACGCTATGTTTGGATTGAGTGATTTAGAAAGAAAAGAAAAGAAAAGAAATAAGGAGATATGTATTTTTCTTACTTGTTTGGATAACTTAAGTGGAGAGAAATAGAGAAAAACTCATTTATCTTATGAGCCTTATTTTCAATCTTTTCAAAAGTGGAGAGATTGAGAGAGAAAAGAAACCACTATTTTCATAATACCAATTTTAATTCTATAAAAATAAAAGAAATAAAATGATTAAAAATATAAAAAGATTATTTTGATAATATAACATAAAATAATTCCTTTTCTTTTCTTTTTTCTTAATAAAATCTAATCAAATAAAAATACGAGAAGTCATAATTATTTTTTTTATTATTTCTTTATCCAAAAAAAAAAATTACAATTATTTCTTTTCTTTTTCTTATTTTATTTTCTTTCCTTTCTCTCCTCAGTGCCACACATACTGTTAAGTGCCCCTAACAATAGTCTTGGACATACCCTAGTGAGGGAAATTGGCCCATTTTAACGCCATTGACGGCTCTCTCTCTCTCTCCCTCTCCCTCTCCCTCTCTCTCATTCTTATAGCTCTCTGTCTTCTGTTTGAAGTGTCGTAGATTTCAACAACGATCAAATGTTATACCCTCACCAGCTTCTGGCTCGGAAAGCTCCCCTAGGACAGATATGGTGATTTTCAAATTTTGTTTTCCTTCCTATTTATTTCTCATCATTTAACACCAATTGATCGAAATTACTGTAAACTCTCTCTCTCTCTCTCTCTCTCTCTCTCTCTCTCTCCGTTACTTGAATATCAATTTCTTTGTACCTCTGTTTGTTCTGCGTATTAGCTCATATTGACGGTAATTTGTGCGATTGAACTGAATGTGAATTGGTTCATACTTTCTGAGCAATTTTAGTTGATGAATGATATCATTGCTAAACCTAAAAGGGGATTAGCATTAGATGGGGGATGTATAATGTAATGTAATATGTATTAAGGGAAATTCTACTACCATTTTTTTCTATAATTACCAACTTATTTTAGTTATGCCTCATGTGTTGTTGGTCATGACTGAGAAAGCATGAAATTGCCTCATTTTCGCATGTGTACCATGGTATACTACTCCAGTAGTATGCATGTCAGAAGGATGAAACCCACTCCTCCCTTCATCCTTCAATATTGGACCTCTTCTTGTTCATTCTCCACTTGTACTCTGCTACGTTTGCGTCCATACTCGGCCACGGCCACAGCCACAGCCGATTTCTCGCCATCTCCGTCTCTGTTAATTGACGAGTTTACTAGATTCTGCTATCAAAGAGACCTCCCCAGGGCCATGAAAGCCATGGAATCCATGCAAAAACACCAATTATGGGCCGACTCCATCACTTATTCTGAGCTTATCAAGTGCTGTTTGGCCCACCATGCCATCCACCATGGTAGGCTCATCCACAAGCACCTTTTCTCCCACGGTCACCGCCCCGCAACCTTCTTGATTAACATCCTCCTCAACATGTACGTCAAATTTAATCTCTTGGATGACGCTCAAGCTTTGTTTGATCAAATGCCCCACAGAAACGTTGTCTCCTGGACAACTCTGATATCTGCCTATGCTAACGCTAATGCTATGCTCCACCACGACAAGGCCTTGCAATTCTTGATTCTCATGCTTAGAGACGGTGTCAGGCCTAACATGTTCACTTACTCTTCTGTTTTGAGAGCCTCCCATGGTTTACCCAACCTTCAACAGCTCCACTCTAGTATAATCAAGACCGGCTTAGACTCTGATGTCTTTGTTCGCAGTGCCCTCATCGATATTTACTCTAAATGGGGTGAATTGCATAATTCCCTGCGCGTTTTTGATGAGATGGTAACTGCCGATTTGGTTGTTTGGAACTCTATTATTGGTGGTTTTGCTCAGAACACCGATGGTTACGAGGCTTTGAATCTTTTTAAGAGGATGAAGCGTGCTGGGTTTTGGGCTGATCAAGGGACACTAACCAGCGTATTGAGAGCATGTACTGGTCTAGCACTTCTGGAATTGGGGAGACAAATTCATGTTCATGTACTCAAGTTCAATCAAGATCTAATCCTCAACAATGCTCTTCTTGATATGTATTGCAAGTGTGGCAGTCTGGAAGATGCCAACTCCGTTTTCAGTCGGATGGTGGAGACGGATGTCGTATCTTGGAGTACCATGATCATGGGTTTGGCCCAAAATGGTTTTAGTCGCAAAGCACTGCAACTGTTTGAGTCAATGAAAGCTTCAGGGACCAAACCAAACTATATTACAATCCTTGGGGTTCTGTTTGCCTGCAGTCATGCAGGGCTTGTAGAAGATGGGCAGTACTACTTTCAATCAATGAACAAGTGTTTTGGGATTGATCCTGGAAGAGAGCACTACGGCTGCATGGTTGATCTCCTTGGAAGGGCTGGAAAGCTTGATGAAGCAGTTAAGCTTATCCATGAAATGGAATGTGAACCAGATACTGTGACATGGAGAGCTTTACTTGGCGCTTGTAGGGTTCACCGCAACACAGATCTTGCTATATATGCTGCCAAGAAAATTTTAAACCTCGAGCCTAATGATGCAGGAACCTACATACTTTTGTCCAACATTTATGCTAACTCTCAAAGGTGGGAAGATGTTGCAGAAGTGAGGAGGGCTATGAGGGGTCGAGGGGTTGGGAAGGAACCAGGTTGCAGCTGGATTGAAGTAGATAAACAGATCCATGCTTTCATATTAGGAGATAAGTCACACCCACAAATCGGAGCGATCAGGATGGAACTGGACCAGTTCATTTGGAGATTAAAGGAACTGGGTTATGTTCCTGACACAAATTTTGTCTTGCAAGATCTTGAAGGCGAACAGAAGGAAGACTCACTCTCTTACCACAGTGAGAAACTGGCAATAGTGTTTGGTATGATGAGCTTGTCGAGGGAGAAAACTATTAGGATCAGGAAAAACCTCAGGATCTGTGGGGACTGTCATGTCTTTGCCAAACTCGTAGCAAAGATGGAGCATCGGAACATTGTTATCAGGGATCCAATCCGTTATCATCATTTCAGGAATGGAGTTTGCTCCTGTGGGGACTATTGGTAGCAGAGTATGAAGCTGGCTGATCAATGAGGGCTTTTGCTGCTGAAATCTGCTATGCATGAATGTGGTCAAATCAGGTCAACTCACTCTCAAGCCAACTACACAATCGGGTATCTACAATGATCAGATAGATAACAATCCAGCAAATCAAGCTGTAAGTAACAGTGTAACAATAGCAAGAAATTTGTTAATTTGTCATTAATCATTCATATAGAACCTGATCAGTTTCTTGAGTAGTTTAGGTCCTGTTTAATGCCAATACTGGCTTTTGGATAGGCCCCCTTTGACAGGTTTAGAACATATGTAAATACTGTAACAATGTGTGAAAATTAAAACAAATTTGTGATTCAAAATAAATTAACAAACCTGGAATGTGCATGTGATGTCATAGCCCCAGCAGGATCACCAGAGGCAAGGACCAACTCGAAGGAAAGCAAGAAAGTCAGCGGCCTCTGCCAAGGATTGCGAACAAACTATCATCCCCAGTCACATATACCAATCCTGGCTTCAGAGAACTTCTGATATTGTGTCAAAAAGAGGAAGAAAGAGAAAGGCATGCTCTGATACACACCTGCCAGTTTATTCCATTCTATATGCATAGACTTGGTGGGTTATTTAAATTCAATTGAGGCAAATTACTCTTCCAATAAAATGCTTTCATGCTTTATACATTTCAGATCTATGATGCCACGTCTACCATAAAGATAGGAAACCTCATGGAATTGCCTCCCGTGGCACTAATCTGTGGGCTTTCCACAACTGGAAAGAGAAATACATTATCCAGCACGTCTTTTGGTACTATGGATGAGAAGTACCATACCTACCTGTGATTTTCCTTCTGGTCAGAGTTCTATGATGGTAGCTCTTGGAATTATCTTTATTAAAAGAATAAAAAGGTAAAACTAATCTACAATTGGATGCAGGGAGGAAATCCCACCCCAGCCTCCGGAACCTTCTTCATCGTCACCACCAGATAAAGCACATTATAATGATCCATTGGGATTTGTAAGCCAATCTATTAATCTTTTACTTCAGCATCTCCAAAAACAAACATTCTGTACTCTCTCTGATAAAATACTTGAATGTGAAGCCTTTTGAAGATTTTCACAGTGGACTTGGCTCCCAATCATTGGGAGTTTCCAGAGAGAAGCTTCGGACAAATCTCAAAACTAACGAGATACCACCTGAAGTCCTCATACTGGGGCTAAGCAACAACCTTGGGAACAATGGTGTGAGGGTGAATGAGGCCAATGTGATGGTCACGCCTGGAAATTCTGGTACGTTATCTTCTTATCATCTCTCTCTTCTCTCACAATTCTTTAAGATCAAGATATTCATGGCTGAACTCTACCACAGGAGACAAAGTAAAATCTATTCCCAATTCAGGATCTGGGCATAGTTTCCTGTCAAATAATTCAAATGTTAATTCAGGCAGGTTAGTAGAGTGTCATTTACATACATACATAAATGTACACTTGTTCTTACACTACTCCCACTGTGAATCCATGTAATTGTAAGGTGATTGACAAAAAATGGTTTATGTTAGCTGTCTCTGAAATTTTAGGGGAAATTTTATTTTGACGAGTCATAATCACTATATTCTAGTGCCTCATCAAAACTATTTAGTGCTTGGTTTTGAATGAGAAGTTCAAACTGTTCAGGTCCAACAAGAAAAGGCCATATGCTTCATCTAGACACAGTTGGAGTGGCCTTGAACCAGTAGCTGAGGAGAATTCATGGCAGCAACCGGACCTAAATTTCAAGTTAGCTAGACTATCTGAAAACGGCCTGACACCTGAGAATGGTAATTTGCTCATCTGACCTTTTCATTCCACTTAATTGTAAGCAATAGTAAATGACCTCATTTTAGCTCTCCTAGGATTGTTCAATTCTCATGTTTTACCTCTGCGGATCTCTTCGTGGAAAGCAACCAATCTTTAATCTGCCTGAGTTCAAAAAAAAATCTTCAATCCACCATTTGACATGATAACTGATTCTATTTGAAGGTAACATTCTGTTTAAGATTCTACTGAACCATTCAATGTCCTATATTAATTTTCGATCTTTTAATTTATGCTTCATGTTGGACTTGATGCCTACAGGCAGCCAAGAGACATTTTGATACATCAGGAACCTCTCAAACAGAATCCCTTAATCAGCTAGCCTTTGGGTTGAACAAAAAGAAAGCAGCCCTTTTCTTCTATCAAACTTGTGGTATATATCAATCCATCATGCTCCAAATTTTTTATTTTTTATTTTTTTTGAAAAATCTCTTTCTCCACTTGCAAAATTTTTGACTTGCTCCAAATTTTTTATTTTTTATTTTTTTGAAAAATCTCTCTCCACTTGCAAAAATTTTGACTTAAGGAATTTGAAATAAGTGAACGCTTTCTTTTTGACAATTCTCACTTCTCGTGATGTCATAAGAGTTGAGCACGATTTCTGGAGGGCTGAAGATGCGACAGAGTTAGCGCAGCAAGAAGATTGTTCCAACTCGCCAAAACATCTAGTTTAATTAGTCGCGTTCATCTTTTTATACGAATTTGTTTTCACAGAATCTGCTAATTTTATAACTGGGCACAGGATCTTGTGTTCCAAAAAAAGTTCATGTTCCTTGTTTGGTGCCTTTGAACTCATGGTCACATGATTTATTTTTAATTGATTTTAAATTTTTAAAAAACTAGATCCCATCCACTATCAACCTACAGCCAATTTTCTTCATCCTCCATTTTTGACCTATATAGTTGTGCCACTCTTTGTTGTCTAGAAGGAAGACCTGGCCAAAAACATAGTAAGGAGTTGTTAAACCTATTGAGCATAGAGTGGCTCAAAGATGTTTTTACAAGAAATATTAATAAAGGGCCAAAGATTGTATAATTTCGAGTGTAAAAACTGTATTAAAATGTGTAAAAATATGTAAATTTACTTTAGAATGTGTAAAAAGTAAGGGAAATTACATGTAAGTGGGGTGTAGAATTTTTTTTTTTACAAAAAGCTGAAACATTTTATAATTTTAATTATTAATATTTATAAACTTTTTGACCTTTTTGTAAAAAAAATTCTGCAATTATGATATGCTTTTTTTTTAAACATTTTTCCGTTTATTGAGAACCCATTGGGCTGTCAATATACTCATTAGTATGGCCCTATATTATGAGATCGTGAATAGTTAGCTTAAGTTTGGATAAATGACTTTTAAATGAAAGAATTTAAAGTTCAACTTTATTGGAGTATAGTGGATTTTTTTATTATAAACAGAATACTTTATTAAAAAAAAAAAACAAACAAACAAAAGAAAACTTTGTTATTGTCTTTGTACAAAATTATTCGTACAAAGGATTTCAAACAATAGCATTTACATTGTTAATTTAAGGGCAAATTACATATACCCCCACGAGATTTAGTAAAATTATAGACACTCCTAAGGTTTAAGAAATTATAGATACTCCCTGAAGGTTGTATTTGCATAACAAATTAGGGGACAAATTGTTATGAAAATATAAATTTTATGGGATAATTTGTTATGAAAATATAAACCTCAGGGGGGTATCTGTAATTTTTGAAATCCCAAGAGGTATCTGTAATTTAACTAAACCTCGAGGGAGGTATATATAACTTGCCCTTAATTTTTAAATTGATCATGATATAAAAGACTCTCAAATTCAACATTAAAATTCATATTCTAATTTGTAAGTTATTCTCCATTAATGTTCACAATTTTTTTAATATAAAATCCATAAATCAAAAGGCAACCTTAATAAATAATCTACTCTACTTCAGAAAAGTCCATAGAAATGTCAATGTTGGCTTTGATGAAGCTATGATCCGATAATCCATAGGCAAGGAGGAGTCAAAACCACAAGCTAATTAATGTCCCAAATTCATGAACCTTCAAAGCAGTGTGACAAGCGGACAAACCATTTACTAACTACTTATATAACAAAAATGGTAGAACTTTTGAAAATTCTATTAAAATTTTTATTAAATGTCTTATATAGGTATGGGATTCACATGATGTGAGTAGGGCTGCAAATGAATCGAACTGTTCATGAACAAGCTCAGCTCGGCTCATTAAGAGCTCGGCTCGGCTCGGCTCGGCCGAGCTCGAACTAGAATATTAGGCTCGTTTACCAAACGAGCTGAGCTCGAGCTCGCATAAGCTCGGTTCGTTAAGCTCGGCTCGTTTATCTTTATTTAAATTATATAATAAATATATTATTTATATATTAAATAATATATAAATATATATATATATATATAAATAATAATATAAATACATTTTTTATACATTAAATAATATAATTAATATTTTTTATTTAAATATTTATATATAAATAATATTAAAAAAAATTTATCGAGCTAAGCTGAGTCGAGCCAAGCTCGAGTTTCATTAAAATTAACGAGCCGAGCCGAGCTCGAGCCGAGCTCCTTATCGAGCCGAGCTCGAGCTCAATAAACGAACTCGATAAGTAAACGAGCCGAGCTCGAGCTCAGCAAAGCTCGGCTTGGCTCGGTTCGTTTGCAGCCCTAGATGTGAGTGGTAAAAAATTTAGTAAAACTTTTCGGGTCGGTAGTATTACTCCTTATATAATTAGATAAATATATTAGGAAAATTTATGTAGGGGTGTAAATTTGGCCGGACTCATTGTCGGGCCATGAGGGCTCTCGCCAAAATTCAAGTCGGGTTAGGGCACATGGAAAAAATCTAAACTCAGGCCCAGGTCCAAGACCACTTAAATTAAGGTCACAGACCGTGTTTGATGGGTTTTTTTTCTTATATATATTATTTTAGTTATGATTAATGAGATGTTGGGTTACATTTAGCCCTGGTTTGGGTATCATTTTGGGACTAAAAAATCACAAAATGACAAAATAGGCTAAATAAGTTAAAAAGACAATATCACATCCAATTCATAATCATTATACTTTTTCTCTCACAAAAGTTAAAAAAACTAAAAAATTCAAACCAAACGAGGGTAAAAAAGTCCGACTAAAAAATCTCAATATAAAAAAGTTGGCTATATTAGCCAATACCAAACGAAACTTTAGTAGTATGACTTATAGTATTTAGTTTTGATTAATGAGATGTTGAGTTATATTTAATGTGGTATTTAGTTATAACTTATGTTTTGCTAGTTAGTAAGGCAAACCCACTCACGGGTTAGGCCTCATGGGTATTTTTTTGGCAAAAGATAATTGATAGATATATTATATATATAGATTATTTATGAGGGATAAAAATAATTAAAAAAAAAATTTGTATTATAGTATTTTTAGCTATGATTGATGAAATATTTGGTTATATTTCATGTGGTATTTAGTTATGATTAAAAAAATATGAAGTTATACTATTTTGTTCTTTAATTATAAAGTGCGTATATAGTCTTTTCCCCCCAAAAAATGAAATGAATAATTTTATCTACGTCAAAATGAAACGAAATATTATAATCATTAAATTAAATAGATAACATTTAACGACTAATTTTTATTACAAAATGAAATAAAATATTACAAAAAATTTCGAGCCAATCAGGTCGGGCTCACGAGCCAGATTGAGCTTCAAAATAGACGACTTAGGCCTAGGCTCAGGCCCAGGGTCTTGGGTTGGGCTCGGGCCTAGGCCAATGGGCCAAATTTACACTCCTAGTTCTGTGGTACATACCGGGTATGGGAATGCTGCTATGCCTTCAAGGCATAGCAGCCTGTTGTGCTCCTTTGTAGGAGTTTGTCCCGAATGTTTTTCAATAATTTGAACCGTTCATATTATAAAGTTCGTCAAGAATATTATTTATATAAAAAATCAAGTTAATCAGATATTCATAATCCCATGATTAGGTCTTAATTGTTTTTAAAAATTAATAAAAGTTATGTTCACCGTTAATTTTTATAAAAACAAATGTGCTTTGGTTATTGGGTTACAGATATCCAATCAACTTGATTTTTTGCATGGATGATCTGCTCGACGAACCGTACAATATGAACGATTCAGATTATCAAAAGAGACTCGAGATGACACTCCACATGAAAGCACAGTAGCTTGCTGTGCCCAAAGGTACAGCAGGATCCCCAGATTCGTACATACCCCTCTATGTGCATCATGTTACGTGATTTTGTGATTTACGTTATGTATTTTTGTAGTAATATTATATATTTTTTTGATAAAAGTTACACAATAATTTGTGGTTGAGAACTGAAGTTACATATTTTTATGGTGATATTATGTATTTTGTGTTATTGTTACACTTTTTGTGGTTAGAAAATGTTTGGATAAAAAAATATGTTACAATACCACAAAAATGCGTAATACTACTAAAAAATGCTTAACTTCATTTTTTAACCATAAATTGTCATAACTCCTATCAGAAAAATATGTAATATTTACTATAAAAATATGTAATACACTACAAAAAAGTATAATAAGGTGCATATAGTATACACCTTTTGATTGATCTCTTTCCCATTACATTAACTTGTATTATAATTTACAAAAAGAATTGAGCTTCTCTCATTAAAATTTAAACCATAGAAAACTTGAGGGTCTTGTAAGGCCCACTATAGGTCACGTTTCGATAATTCGAATCATTATTTTATAAAGCCCTCAATGTATATCATTCATGAAAAAAATTAAGACAATCCAATAATCGTAACATTTTTATTTTATTACATTTGTCTTCAAAAAAATGGTGAGTTTGTTTTTAAAGCCCTTTTTTTAGACAAACACAACAAAATGAAAATGCTTGATGGTTATTTTTGAAATTATAATTTTCATTCATTTTTTTAAGATAAATGTGATTTAAACATATAGTTACAGATATCCGATCATCTTAACTTTTTATATAAAAAATTTACGTAACAAGTCTTTAAAAAATAAACAATTTAGATTACCGAATTCAATCCAAAAACGAGCTCACTAACTTTAACTGGTCTCTCAAATTAGATAGCCAAGTTAAGAAAATCCAAACCCACACGAATATATATTTGGATCATTGAACCACGGACGCAAAACTTTGCTTTAACAATAAACTTGAAGTGGTTGCTAAGTAAAGCCTTGTTTGGGAATTTACTTGTTTAATAATTTTTTTAACTTTTTATTTTTTTATAAAATAGAAAAAGTTAATGTGTTTGGAAATAATTTTTTCAGTTGTATCAAAAAAATCTTGAATTACTGAGATTATTTTTTTTTTAATAACTTTTTGATATTTTAATTTTTTTTGAGTTTTTGACTAGTAAAAAAAATAAGTTTCCAAACAGGACCTAAAAGGTCTCGTTACCACCAGCTTGAAGTCAATTTGTTATTTTTCATTTTAATTTTAATTTTTACTTAAAAAAAAAACAGTGTATGGAATTGTCACGTCAAATTGCATTCTTAAAAATTTTTACAAACGAATAATGCCTTTGGTATTGTTTTTTTCTATTTTTAAAAATACTTGTTCCAAAATAATTGTTTTTGAATTTTTTATTTATTTATAAATATCCAATTTTTCAGAAAACACTTTTAAGCCGTTTTATTATATTTCTGAATACTATGTTTTTACACAAATGAAAAAGACCTACATTTAAACTTATTATTATTTTTGTTTCGAAAATACGAAAAAAAAAAAACACAAAAAACAAAAACATAGGGAAAAAAATGAAAGGAAAGCAAGACTAAACAAACCTTAACACATAGGCTTCGTTTGGGAAGTTGCTATTTTAGTTGGCTATTTTAGTTTTTGACGGCCTCGTTTGGGAACAGGCTAATTTAGTAACTTTTTGGCTATTTGGCTAAAAAGGTAGGTAAAAAAAACTTGTATGTTTGGATGACTTTTTGGCTAATTACGAAAAGATGTGCAAAAAGTAGAGAGAAAAGAGAATCTTTGACTTTTTGGTATGGGTTATTGGCTTTTTGGCTAATTTAGTAATTTTTTGGCTAATTGGCTAAAATAGCCTCTGGCCAAACGAGGCCAGTAGGCTAAAATTTTTGTGTTTGGGAAGATGATTGGATTTTTTTGTAGTTGGATGTGATGTTTGTGAGAGAAAAAGTAAAATGATTATGGGTTTGATGTGATATTTTGTCTTATTAGCTATTTTAACCTATTTTATCTTTTTATAAATTTTAGCCTAAATTAGACTATTTTTTTTCTTGTCAAACACCCTCAAAGTAGCTTCATGAGCAATGTGATGTTTACCCTAAATTATCTCCTTGTCCTTTGGTGTTTCTTCAATGTAAGAAGTGCACATGGCAGTCTAAACCTTAAAACCAAAGGCAAAAAATAAAAAAATAAAATAAAATAATATATATATATATATACACAAAATGCTACATTAACTTATTTTGTATGAAATTGTTTGTAGCATTGAAGACCAAGTTTTATCAATTAACAATTAAAAATAAAATAAAAATAATAAAAAAATATAAAACTGAATTGACTTTGTTTTCTAAAAACAGTTAATTGGGATTGAATATACAACTTTATTTTAGTCTTTGTTACTTTTAGATTGTTCATGCGATCATGTATTTTTTTCTTTTCTTTTTCCTTGATGAGAGTGTTTGAAGTTTTGTAGCCCTTTAGTAAACGTGAGGTAAATTAGAAACTATTCGTTCAGTTTCCCTCGGTCCTTAAGATTCAAACTCTTAACTTCTCTTATAAGGGTTATAAATTTTGTTAATTAAGACAACCTGTTTAATTTTCCTAATTAAAAATGTTCTACTAATAAAAAATACAAAAAAAAAAAATCAATAAAAATACTTACATGTCATACGTTAAGTGCTCAAATGAAATAAAATGTTGATCTTTAATGGGTTAGTTTGATTTTAATTAATTGGATTGTGAGATGAAAAATTGAGGTCTCGTTTGGGAATAGATTTTTTTAGTAACTTTTTTACTTTTTGACTAAAATATAATGTAAAAAAAACTAGTATATTTGGAATGATTTTTTGATATTTTACAAAAAGATGTGCACAAAGTAAAAGGAAAAGAGAATCTTGCTTTTTGATTTTTTTAGTTACTTTCAATTTTTTAATAAAAAAAATCACTTGCCAAATGAGGCCAGAATGTAAAATATGAAGCTCATACTATACTTTTTTTTTTTTTTTTTTGGAAGTTCATCTAGATTAAATTTTTTGAATGTATATATATATATATATATTCCTCTATCACATATATATTAAATAATTATTGAATTAGAGTCTTGAAATAGCCTCATTGGAAACTGAAAAATAAAATATTTTAGTCATTAATTCACTTACGAGATCCATATTCATGATTTTTCATGTAAGTGGCCAAACGGGACTTGCTTGCCAATTCATGTGTAATTTCCAAACCTTAATGTCAGAAGATAATGTTCCAACTTAAAATAAAATAAAATAAAAGAAGATAATAACTATACGGATCAACATCGACATAACTGTTTCCACACGAAAATTCTACTATTGGATAACATTCACTTTCAAAGAGTATGCCACGTGACAAAGAATTATACTATTAGTTGGCAATGGGAGACTTGGAAGTTACAAAACACACTCCCATGACCAAGTCACACAATAAATAAAGAAAAGTCACACACTTTTTAGTGCTAGTTTGGCATGTAAATTTAAATTAGGCGTACACTATTTTAATCATAAAAAAATAAAATAAATTTTTTAATATTATGCTAAAAGTTATTACATTCGAATTATAATCATTATATTTTTTTTCTCTCAAAAATTAAAAAGTTAAAAAAGCACATCACAAACGAGACTAAAATAGTTAAAAAACTAAAAAGTTAAAAAGACAACCCACATCCCAAACAAATCCTTAATACAAGGGAAATGATATTTTTGTAAAATTACTTGTTGAACCTAAAATTATGGATAAATTACAAATACACCCCTGAAGTTTAATTAAAATACGAATCGCCTCCTATGGTTCTGGAAATTATATTCCACCTCCTGAGGTTTCTAATTTCGTAACAAATCATCCATTTTTTTAATAAATCATCAAGTCAATTAACAATTTTTAATGATGTTAGAAATATGTTTCAATTAATAATTTAGGTAATTTTATTATTGTGTAGGAGAGCAATTATGAATTTCATTTTTTTTAATTAATTCTGTTAAATAAATTTTTTTAATAAATGGATATTTGTAATATTCCAAACCACAGGGGGCAATATGTACTTTAAGCAAACCTTATGGGTGTATTTGTAATTTAATGCTACGATTAGCACAAACTTTAATGTTTTGGACCCTTCATTTATTTGAAGTCTCACCTTAAACTCTAAATTTTAATAAAATTTATTTGAACACTCCCTACTTAATATCAATTTTACCCTTATTCATAATATCATCACACCCAAGTGAACACCCACTTACACACACTCTTTTTTTCCTCATCTTTTTTTTTTTTCTTTCTTCTTCTTCCAAATTTGATGTGTCTCTCACTTTTCTAGCAACCAAGTCCCGGTTTTACAATGTTAGCCACCCAAACTATTGTTCTTCACCTCTACGGTCACCATTACAGACAGCGAAGTTGCTGCTACACTTGTTGCCTCTGATCTACCATTATCGTCTTCTCTTTGACTCATAAGAAATCTCTTAGTCGAGATCAGTAACTAACAGAAATCTCTTCGCCTCATCGAAATTTATGTTCCGATGAACAATGTCGAAAATAAAGGTTTTGTTCGAAACTCATTACCGAACTAAATGTTTCGGTTCAGCATTGTGTTACCAAACAAAACCTTAACAGTCGGCAAAGTAGTGCCGAACAAGCTCAAACAAAACAGCAACCATCGAAAACAACCAAGAATTGTTAATGCAAGATAGATAAACTTACCAATGCAATGTCAATCTCATCAAAGTTATTGTCATCGTCTTCCATTACTCTGTAAGTATTGACGAATGGTGAAAATAACCACAGATGTAGATGGAAATTTGATTGAATGAACTTGGAGTCGGTAATAGGATTGTTTGAAACGTTAACTAATTTGGACCGAACTATGATGGTGATGAAGATGAACATGTTTAGAGTTTAGGATAGTGATAAAAAGGAATACGTTTAGGGTTTAGGTTAGTAAAGAATACGTTTAGATTGGAATGGAAGTAGGTGTACAATATTATAGAGTGTCATTTTAATTGTCTTTATTTGATGGGTGGGTGTTTCATTAAAATAAAAATTAGAGGGCTAAAAAAATTAAGTAGGTACTAATAATAACACACAATTATAAAAGACTGGTCATATTTGCTGCACATTTTTTTTGTTGTTGTTTGTTTTGGATCTCATTTCTTTAGATCCTTATACGCTAAAATTGCTCTTTTTTTTTCTTTCTTTTTTTGGTTTGAACACCCACCATAAACCCAGTCCTACCCTTTGGAACCCCCACCCATGTAGTCTTCATTCGCCAACTCCTACCCTTATTGTCAGCAATCTCTTCCTTCGATAAACCTCTTCCAATCCTCTTTGACTTCTAGTGTGCCTTTTCACCATCGCCCCTACTCCCACTACTCCTTACCGTCGGGATGCCTTCCCGCAACTGCTCTTCATCGTTACGATACCCACTCTTGCGATTACACTACCTACCCTTGCAGCCCCTTTCACACTCTAGTAGGCAAACCTTCAATGTGAGAGAAAAAAAAAGAAAAAAAAGAAGAAGATTGACAACAAGAAAAAGATCGTAAGGGAAGAGGGTGAGGGTCACAAAAGTGGGGCATCGTGGGGATGGGGGTTACGATGCTGGTGTCAGTAGGTAGAGAAAAGGGCTAGAGAAGGGTTAGTGTTGAAGATTGGCTCGAATTTTCTTTGTCAACGATGGCTGCTGATTGAAGAAAAAATGAAGAAGCTAGACATTTAGCCGAGCTACTCATGGTAGGGTGGTTAATCTTGTTGGTGGTTGCCTTTAATGGTGTCGGCAGCTTGGCTCTCCCATTGCATCTATAAATGGGTAATGAATGGGAGGAGTTTTGTGTGGTGAAATCAGAGAGTGTAAGCAACTGAGTGAGTGAGTGTGAATTAAGTGAGAGTAGTGTCTCCTCCTCCTCCATTGTTGTAATTTTGTATTTCGCTCCATTTAATGAAATCCGCTACCCGTGGACGTAGGTGATTTGTCGAACCACGTAAATCTTTGTGTGTTCTTGCTTGTGTGCTTGTATGTGATTGTTTTCTACCTCCTAGGAACAACAAATTGGTATCAGAGCTTTGTTGTGCGAAAAACAGAGTGTTTTCCTGTAAATTGAAAATTTTAAAGTTGTCGAAATTGAGTTTTCAGTATACCACGGCGTACGTCTGGACGAGAGGAGTCCAGACCCAAAAAGAATGGTTAAAACGGAGGTCAGGGTGGTCCATACGCTCTAGTCAAAGGTCAGCGCGTAAAGTCAACTCTGAACCAAAAGACCCACGCGCGGCGAGAGGAAGAAGACGACTTTATGGCGCCAAAATATATGCTTCAAATATATATTTGAAGAAAAACTAACACCAAGTTTAGTTCTGTCCAAGTGGTTAAGGTTGAGCATTGATCTCTTTTGGCCAAGGTTCAAATCCTTAGGGCAACAATATGGGTAATGCTAAGGATATAGCCAAATGTCTCACATAGGTGTGGGGTCTGCAACCCCACACCTATGTGAGACATCTGGCCATTTGTTTGGTAGAAAATTTGGGACCTATAGCATTTTCTTAACAATATTACAAATTATTTTTGCAACACTGCCACATCAGCGCCAGGTGTCATCCTAGTCACTGCCACGTCTAAACCACATGGCTGCCAAGTCACTACCACCTGTGTAGTCACACCAGTAATAGCTTAGCCGCCATGTCATCGACACGTCAACATACATGTTTGCCGGGTCATCAGCCTAGTTAGCCGAAATTTTTGAAATTGTAGGGAGGCCCCTAAAAGTTGGAAAAATTGCGTTTTAGCCCCTAATCTTGTTAAAATTACAATTTAGCCCCTAAAACTTCTATTAATTGTAGTAAGGTCCCTAGAGTTTTGGAAAATTACAATTTGACCCTTGGATTTAGAGAAATTTCGTTAAGGTTCCTGGAGAGGTGGAGAAAGTGCTTTCTGAGCTAAATCAACCATTACGAACACAACCGCAGATTCCATTTTTTGAGATTCAGACCCAAATTTCCAGTGAAGTTTTCGGGAGCTTAGAATTTGCCGTGTTCCGTGCATTTCAAGCATCCGTTATTGTTTGTGGTGGAGATTATTGATCAGTCTCAATGGCAGAATTTACAGAGATGAGATCAACTGAGTCGATAAGTAACCTAGTGACTATAAGCAAGTCTAGGCATTGGACCCCAGTGTTCCATGCTAAGTTCAAAGTAGAAAAGTTTGATGGAAGCAGCAACTTCGGCATGTGGAGATACGAAGTTAAAGATATGCTTGTCCAGATGAACCTGCACTTCACTCTGGAAAACAAACCAGATGACTTGGACGAGATAAAATGGGACAAAGTGAATCTCCTGGCCTGTAATTCCATTTGACTTTGCCTTGCAAAAGAGGAAAAGTATGCCTTCACAGAATATGATACTGCGAAAGAGATTTGAAAGGCTCTGGAAGACAAGTTCATGACAAAGAGTATTGAGAACCGACTCTACTTGAAGAAGAGGTTGTTTCATTTCGACTACAAAAAAGGTATTTCGATAAACGAACACCGGAACAATTTCAACAAAATTCTTGCCGATTTGAAAAACTTGGATGTTAAAATTGATAATGAAGATAAAGCACTGTTATTGTTGAATTCCTTGCCTGACACATATGATTATCTCACCACCACTTTACTATATGGTAAAGAAAAGATCAAGTATGTTGATGTTTCAAACGCCTTGGTAAATAATAAGTTCAGAAGGAAAGATAAGTCTGCAAACAGGAACTTAGCATCAGAGGCATTAACAGTCAAACACAAGACGAATAGCAAAAGATATACAGGGCGCAGAAAGTCTCACTCAAAATCCAGAGGGAGATCACCAGATAAAAGACGTCTTGCAAAAGATGAGTGTGCATCATGTCGCTAGAAGGAGCATTGGGCAAAAGATTGTCCCAATAAAGACAAGAAAGATGAAAAGGTGAACATTGCATAAGATGGAGATAATGGTGAAGGATTAGCCTTCACAGTTTCATCACTTGGCCATTCTGATGAATGGATTCTAGATTCTGGATGTTCTTACCACATGTGTCCTAACAAGCAGTGATTCTTGAGCTTACAAGAGTTCGATGGAGGAGTTATACTGATGGGCAACAACTAAGCTTGCCAGACAAAGGGGATTGGAACAATTTGACTGAAGATGCATGATAGAACAATCAGAATTCTTGAAAAAGTTTGATATGTACCAGATTTGACGAAGAATCTCATCTCAATGGGAGTTTTAGACTCCAAATGTTACAAAGAAACTGTGGAAGGTGGAGTCCTCAAAGTTGTTCGAGGAGAATTTGTTGCAATGAAAGGTACTCGAAAGGGAAATTTATATTTCCTAGACGGCTCTACAGTCACAGGGAGAGTAGCTGTCTCCACCAGCTCAGACGACTTTGGCACATGCGCTTAGGGCATACTGGAGAAAAGGCTTTACAAGGGTTAGTAAAGCAAGGCCTGTTGAAAGGCACCAAAATAGGGAAGTCTGAGTTCTGCAAGCATTGTGTACTAGGCAAGCAAACAAGAATCAAGTTTGGTACTTCTATTCATCGTACCAAAGGGATTCTAGACTGCGTTCACAACGATGTATGGGGTCCTTCCAAAAATGCTTATTTGGGAAGTAAACACTACTTTTGGTCGTTCATTGATGATTTCTCAAGGAGAGCCTGGGTTTACACAATAAAGCATAAAGATGAAGTGTTAGACATCTTCCTTACATAGAAGAAAATGATTGAGACCTAGACAAGCAGGAAGATCAAGAAGCTCAGATCTGCCAATGGCGGCGAATACACATTAGATCCCTTCTTTGACATTTGCTAGAATGAAGGGATAGTGAAACATTTCACAGTTAGTGGAACACCACAACAAAATGGAGTTGCAGAACACATGAACCGCACTTTGGTGGAGAAAGTTCAGTGTATGCTGTCACATTCAGGATTAAGCAAGGCATTTTGGGGCAAGGCATTGAACTATGCTCGTCATCTTGTCAACAAACTACCTGCTGCAGCACTAGATGGCAAGACTCCTATGGAGGTATGGTCAAGAATGCCAGCTACTGATTATGATCAGCTATGTATCTTCGGATGTCTAGCCTATTTTCATGTTACAAAATCTAAGTTAGATCCTAGAGCCAAGAAAGCTATCTTCTCGGGCTTCAATGACGGTGTCAAGGGATATAGACTCTGGTGTCCTGAATCAAATAAAGTTGTCACTAGAAGAGACGTTACCTTTGATAAGTCTACAATGCTGAAGCAGCCAAATCCTTAAGAGAATGATAAAGCATTGAAGAAGTCAGTATATGTGGAGTTAGAGACTCCAGCGAATACTGTTCAGACAGGCAACAATCCTGAAGAAATTTCAGTTGATAGCTCTGAAGAAGATCCTGAAGAGAGTTCAAATAAGAATGAAGATATAGAGATCCCACAACAGTCAGAAGCCATTGCAATCAGAAAGGAAAAAGTGTTACTAAGCAACTCGGTTGGATGACCGATATGGTGGCCTATGCACTTCCAATCATTGAAGACAATGTTCCTTGCACTTTCAAAGAGGCCGTGCAGAATGTAGAAAGTGTCAAGTAGATGGAGGCTATGGATGAAAAGATTGGGTCACTCCATAAGAACCAGACTTGGAAGTTGGTACAACTTCCAAAGGGCAAGAAAGCAATTGGATGTAAGTGGGTTTACACCAAAAATGAAGGCATCTCAGGCAAAGACAACATCAGATTCAAAGCTAGATTGGTAGCTAAAAGCTATGTCCAAAAGGAAGAAATAGATTACAATGAGGTATTCTCATCTGTTGTGAAGCATACGTCTATTCGTATCTTGCTAGCTTTGATTACACAGCTTGATCTCGAGCTCGCCTAACTCGATGTCAAAATTGCCTTTTTATATGGAGATCTTGAAGATGAGATATACATGTCCCAATCAGATGGTTTCAAAGTTGTTGGAAAAGAGAATTGGGCCTGTAAGCTGAACAAATCGTTGTACGGGTTAAAGCAATCCCCGAGACAATGGTACAAGCGATTTGATCGGTTCATGATAGAAAAAAATACACAAGAAGCTAATATGATCATTGTGTATATTTTCGTAAGCTTTCCAATGGTTCCTTCATCTATTTGCTTTTATATGTAAATGATATGTTGATTGCATCTAAGAGCAAGGTGGAGCTTGACAAACTCAAGGCACAGTTGGCTGGAGAGTTCGAAATGAAGGATCTTAGCGAAGCAAAGAAAATTCTTAGCATGGAGATCAAAAGAGATAGGAAGAAGGGCACGGTTTATCTGACGCAAACCCAGAATTTGAAAAAGGTGTTAGATAGATTTGGCATAAATAGGAAAACAAAAGCTGTGAGTACACCATTGACCCCTCATTTTAAGCTTAGTGTTTCAATGTCTCTACGCACAGAAGAAGAACGGAACCATATGGCATAGGTTCCATATGCAAATGCAGTTGGTGCATTAATATATGCTATGGTTTGTACAAGGCTTGACATCTCACATGTTATGACTATGGTAAGCAGATATATACATGATATAGGAAAAAGTCATTGGCAAATAGTGACGTGGATCTTGAGGTACTTACATGGCACAATTAATATAGGTTTGAAGTTCAAGAGAGATCATAAACTTAGATAGAATCTAGTTGGATATATGGACTCAGATTATGTTGGTGACTTGGACAAACGCCGGTCAACAACAGGTTATTTATTTACACTTGCTAAAGGGCTTGTGAGTTGGAGGTCAACGCTTCAGTCAACGGTGGCTTTGTCTACTACAAAGGTAGAGTACATGGCAGTAACAAAAGCCTTTAAGGAAGCTACTTGGCTACATGGGTATTGAGGACTTGGGTATTGTTCAGAAGCACATTGAGGTGTACTGCGACAGTCAGAGTGCCATTTGTTTGGCAAAGAACCAAGTTCATCATTCCCACACCAAGCACATTGATGTCTGTTTCCATTTCGTCCGAGAAGTTGTAAATGAAGGAGATATTCTGTTTCAAAATATTGGCACTGCAGATAATCCGGCCAATATGCTCACAAAAGTGGTTTCTGGGATCAAGTTCCAACACTGTTTGGACTTGGTCAACATCTCTTAGAACTAAGCACCTTCGGGTGCATGGCAGTGTTGATCGATCACTATGCTGGATAGAAAATCCTCGCCAAGGTGGAGATTTGTTGAAGATTGGCTCAAATTTTCTTTATCAACGATAGCTGCTGATTAAAGAAAAAATAAAGAAGCTAGACATTTAGCCGAGCTACTCATAGTGGGATGGCTAATCTTGTTATTGGTTGCCTTTAATGGTGTCGGCAGCTTGGCTCTCCTATTGCATCTATAAATGGGTAATGAATGGGAAGAGTTTTGTATAGTGAAATCAGAGAGTGTAAGCAAAGTGTAAGAAACTGAGTGAGTGAGTGTGAATTGAGTGAAAGTAGTGTCTCCCCCTTCTCCATTGTTGTAATTTTGTATTTCTCTCCATCTAGTGAAATCCGCTGCCCATGGGCATAGGCGATTTGTCGAACCACGTAAATCCTTGTGTGTTTTTGCTTGTGTGTGATTGTTTTCTGCCTCTTAGGCACAACAGTTAGGGGTGCGCGTGAGAGGCAGAGAAAGGATTGAGAATGGTGGTGAAGGGTGACGATAGTGACAGTTGGGTTAGGGAGATTATGGTTATGGTTTAGATAGTAGAGATAAGAGTAAAAAGGATATTCACCACCCCATTTTGTAAGAAGATAAAACTATAATAAATTTTGTTTAGAAATATGGGAGGTCCCAAGAAATCGCACGGCTTCTATTAGCGACTCCAATTATAAAATCTATATATTATATAAGGAAAATAGAATTTTTTGTGAGGAGTCTTGTGAGAATTTTAATATCTCATACTAATTTTCTTAATTTTAAACAATTAATAAAACCTCCATTGGCTAGTTTTTATTTGATAATCTCACATCGAGAAAAAAAAATGAAAAAAATAAGTTATTTTACTCATATAAAGTGAATCTTATACTCCCATCCCATTTAGTGATGAGTCTTGTGAGAGTTTCAATATCTCATACTAATTTTCTCGATTTTCTTAATTTTAAACAATTAAAAAAATCTTAATTGGCTAGCTTTTATTTGATAATCCCACATCGGGAAAAGAAAGAAAAAAAAATGAGATGTTTTACTAATATAAAGTGAATCTTATACTCCTATCCCATTTAATATTGTAGTGTTGTGTATGTTTCAATTTAATATAGTTTAAATTTTAAAAGTTTTATTTAATTAATTATGACCTAGCCGATTAGGCTAAATCATTTTTGATTTGATTGATTCGTTGGTTTAACAGCGATTTTAACGGTTTTATCAAAATATATTAATTAGATTTGTTTGATTTGAAATAAACCAAAAATTGATCTAATTAAAGATTGAAAGACTAAGATTGTTTGATTAAAAATAAACTTTCTGTCTAAATAATTGTTAACTTTTATTTTATAATCTCACATCGAGAAAAAAAGAAATGGAAAAAAAAAGAGTTGGTTCACTTATATAAAGTGAATCTTAATAGTATAGTATTGTATATACTTCAATTCAAGACAGTTTAAATTTTAAAATTAGAATAACATTTAAAATTTTTAATTAATTAATTTTTGTATCAGTTGGTTGGTCATTTGAGTTAACCGATTAAGCTGAATCATTTTGGATTTGATTGATTCGCTGGTTTAATTGCAATTTTTCATACTAATTTTGTTAATTATAAACAATTAAAAAAACTTCCATTGACTAACTTCCATTTAACCATATAAAAATAAAACTTTAATTAGATTATGATTTATTTTATAATCCCACATCGGGAGAAGAAGAAAAAGCAAAGTTTTTTTTACTATCTATATATTATATATGGAACGGGGGGTTTTAGGGAGAAGCCTTCTAGGAGTTCGAAATCCTTATTCTAAAATTATTAAGTTTTCTTAATTTTAAACAATTAAGAAAATTCTCATTGGCTAACTTTCTTTTACCTTTTATTTTACAATCCCATATCGGAAAAAGAAAGAAAAAGTGAATTGTTTCACTTACGTAAGGTGAATCTTATACTCCCATTTATATAAGCAAAAAGTGATTTTTAATAAGAAGCCATATGATCAATATCTCATACTCATTTTTTTTTATTTTCTTAATTTTAAACAATTAAGAAAATCTCCATTGGCTAGCTTCTATTTAATTTTTATTTTACAATCTCATATAGATGTTTTGATTTTAAAAATAATTTTGTATGAGATTTTGAAACTTTCATAATATTTAACTTTAAAATAATTACAATACCATATCGAGAAAAGAAAGAAAAAAAATGAATTGTTTCACTTATGTAAAGTGTTACAATCTTACATTGGGAAAAGAAATGAAAAGTGAATTGTCTCACGTATATAAAGTAAATCTTATAAAGGAGGTTTTGAGGGAAACGTTTTCTAGAAGCTCCAAACCCTCATTCTAAAATTATTGAATTTTCTTAATTTTAAACAATTGAGAAGATTCTTGTTAGCTATCTTTCATTTACTTTTTATTTTACAATCCCACATCGGCGGGAAAAAAAAAAGTGAATTATTTCATTTACATAAAGTGAATCTTATGCTCCAATTTATATAAATTATTGAATTTTCTTAATTTTAAACAATTAAGAAAATCATCATTGTTTAGCTTCCATTTAAGTTTTATTTTACAATCGCACATAGGGAAAAGAAGGAAAAAGTGAATTATTTCACTTATATAAAATGAATCTTATGCTCCTATTTATATAAGCAAAAAGTAGATTTTTAGTGAGAAACCATACAATCAATAACAATTTTTTTTTTATTTTCTTATTTGTTTAAATTAAGAAAATCTCCATTGGTTAGTTTCAATTTACCTTTTATTTTACAAAACCACATAGAGGTTTTGATTTTAAAAATAATTTTGTATAAGATTTTGAAACTCTCATAATATTTAACTTTAAAATAATTACAATCTCATATCGAGAAAAGAAAGAAAAAGTGAGTTATTTCACTTATATAAAGTGAATTTTATACTCCCATTTAATATTATAGTATTGTACATTTTCAATTCAAGATGATTTAAATTTTAAAATAAAATTTAAAAGTTTTAATTAATTAATTTTGTTATAAATTGGTTGGTCTTTTGACTTAGCCAATTAGACTGAATCGTTTTCGATTTGACTGATTAACTGGTTTAACCACGGTTTTAGCTGTTTTATCAAAATATATTGCTTAGATTTATTTGATTTGAAATAAACTAAATTGACCTTGTTAAAAATTGAACGATAGAGATTGCTTGATTAGAAATGAACTTCCCATCCAAACAATTGTTAACTTTTATTTTACAATCCTACCTCGGAAAAAGGAGGAAAAAATGAGTTGTTTCACTATATAAACATTATGCTCCCATTTAATGTTGTAGTATTGTGCATGTTTCAATTCAAGACAAGACAATTCAAATTTTAAAATTCAAATAAAATTTAAATGTTTTAATTAATTAATTTTTGTACAAGTTGGTTGGTCCTTTGACCTAGCCGATATGGTGAATTATTTTCGGTTTGACTGATTCACTGGTTTAATTGTGATTTTAGCGGTTTTATCAAAATATATTGATTAAATTTATTTGATTCAAAATAATTAAAGATTGACCTAATTAAATATTAAATGACTAAGATTGCTTGGTTCAAAATAAACTTCCCTCCTAAACAATTGTTAACTTTTAAACAATTAAGAAAATTCTCATTGGCTAGCTTCTATTTAACTTTTATTTTATAATCTCACATCAAGAAAAAAAGGAAAAAGTGAATTGTTTCACTTATATAAAGTGAATCTTACGCTCCCATTTATATAAACAAAATGAGATTTTTAGTAAGAAACCTTATGATTAATATCTCATACTAATTTTTTTGATTTCTTAATTTTAAACAATTAAGAAAATTCCGATTGGCTAGCTTCCATTTAACTTTTATTTTATAATCCTACATAGAGGTTTTGATTTTAAAAATAATTTTGTGTGAGATTTTGAAACTCTCATAAATTCCCTCCTTAAAGTATTCTTTTATAAAAATATATAGATATATCGATAATCTCAAGTCACTCTTACTGCTCTTTAATACAAAAATTATAAGATAATTATGATAATTTTAAATTTGTATTTAAAACTTATAAATTATGTGTGATGACCGGGTCTCTTTTTCTCTCATTCTTTTCATTCTTCTTGGTTTCGTTTTCTTTTGTTCTCGTTGGGTTTGAGACATTCGGTGGTGTTTCCAATTATAGCTTTCGTTCTTATTTGGTTATCATTGTTGAGCTTCATTGGTTCTGGGAGGTGTGGGGTCAGGTCCGGAGTGCCCGGGAGCGAAGCGAGAATTTTCTGGGCTGCTGGACCAGAGCCGCACGTGCGGGGGCCCAGGGCCGCACGTGCTGGAAGAGGGGTGTTTGGCTCGGTTGCACACTCCTTAAATTGCAGGTGCGGGCTAAGGTGCGGGAGGACCCCCACACGTGCGGGGGTGAGGGCCACACGTACAGGAAGGGGCGCTTCGCACGTGCGGGGTTGGGTGCCGCACGTACGGCACTCTGGGCACCCGAAAACTCTAGTTTTTTACCCTTTTGCCGAATTTGTAACCCATTTGGGACCTTCCCTTCTCACTCCTCATATTTTCTCCTCATGCTCTCTAAAAATCCTCACCTAGCACTCCAAACCCTTGATCTCTTGTGATTCTTGGGCCAAAGATCCTCATCTCTCCTAAATCTAGAAGATCAAGCTTGGATCCCTCTTGGTGTAGGAGAAATTGAAGAACACACCATCTTGAAACTAGGGTTTCACTTTTTCTCCATCAATCTTTGAGGTAGGGAAGCTTTCTTGAGTTATATATATATTTATGTTTGATTTGGTTGATTTTAAGGGTTTCATTAATGATATTGGAAGTTTGGTCTTGTCTCATAAATGCTAAGGTTTTAAAGGTGGGTTTGATCTCTCTTTCCTTCTAAGACTATTTTCTTGAGAATCTTAACTCACATAAATGGAGAGGTGATGCCATGAAAGAAAATATTTTCAAAAGGTGGAGTTGTTGCTTTGATTTTGACATAAAAACCCTAGAAATTTTGGGGATTTTGAAAGATGTGAACATGCTTAGAGTCATCTTGTTATTTTGTATTAAGAAGGTGAGCTTTCACTACATGTTGAGCAAAATGGCAATTTACATAATGTATGAGATATGAAATGTGATTTTAACATGATTGTTAAACATTTGAAAGTGTGTGTGTTGTTTTGTGAAATAGCTAATAGTTGTGCACCTTGATTAGTGGAAATTGTAAACATTGGAGTTGACGTGTAAAAGACATCACGTGTAGTCTTAAAGAGGCTAACTTCTTGTGAATTGAGCATGATGAGAAATGGTTAGTGCCATAGATTGATGGTATGGTTATATTGTGAAGTATTATGGAGAAGAAAAATTGTAAATGTGGCTAATTGATATTGTTGTAGAGATAGTTGAAAAGGGAGTAATGCTATGAAGTGTGGAAAATCCTTGCATTGCATACTTATTCAATCATTATTACTTTTGCATTGTGAATTCAATTGAAGATATTTATTTCATGAAAGAAGGTAACGTTGTGACAAGAACTATGGAAATGTGTATGGGGTAAATAAATACGGTGGTAAGTCCGATTAGGGGGTGTAGATGAATTTGATAAGTTGGCCTGAGTGTCCATGGTGAAAGACCAAAAAACCGCGCGAATAGGTGTCGAGCCTTCCGGTTAATACCGGTAAAAATGACAGTTTTGGTAGTACTCGTAGAGTCTACTTGCAGACACTAGCCTAGGAATTACCAGTGTCGTATTTACCGCCCCTTCTTGTTTTAAAATTTGAAGTTTTGAGAATTGATTAAGATTACAAAAATGTTAATGAAAGCATGGTGATTTTCAAGAAAGGCATGATATGATATTATTTTGAAGAAGCATTGCATCGCATTCGCATTTTCATTTAGTGGTGGACATCATACATAAATGTATATACTTTGTTAGGGATTTCTCTACTGGGCTTTGTGCTCACCCTTATGGGATTTTGGTGCAGGTAAAGATGTGGTGATCCCGCCAAACTGAGAGCGTGGATATTTTTATGAAGAGTAGATAGCTTTCCTATTTTGTCGTAATTTTGTATAGCCAAGGGGCTAATGTGTATGTGTCCGAGAGACCACTTTTATGTAGCCGAGCTAATGCCTTGGAAGATGTAAGCCCTTAAGGGCATTTATTTGTTTTGAGATTTGATGCTTCACATGCTATAGATTCATGTATTCTTTTATGTTGTGAATGTATACCGCATGTGGAACTTTTGTATTAAACCCATTTACTGTATATGTGAAGATGGAAGGATTATTGTCATTGTGTACTGAATGTGTATTAATTTGGGGAGTTAATGTTGAATTATTTTCGGGGCGTTACATTATGAGATAGATTATTATAATTTTAAAATTATATTGTGTCGATTTTAAATTTAAATTAATAGATTACTTTCTATATTTAGTGACAGTTTAAATTTTAAAAAAATAAAATTAAAAAATTTTAATTAATTAATTTTTTTATGAGCTGGTTAGTCGTTTGATATAACTGATTAAGCTAAACCGTTTTTAGTTTGAATGATTTGCTGGTTTAACCGTGATTTTAGCGGTTTTACATGTTACAATGATTCTTTCTTACTCATTAAGTTTTTAAAATTTTTTTAATGATTCCCCTTTCAAAAACCAATATGATAATTATTTAAAATTCATATATTTTTGTTCTAAAATAGTGAAGTATTAGAACTATATCATTTTTTTATATATAACAAAGCATAATTTTAATTATTAATTTATAGTAAAGGAACATTTGAAATAAAACCCTTAAACTTATATATAAAATTTTATTTATGAGAGATAAAATATAAAAAAATTAAATATAGTTATCATATTTTTAACAAATAATATATTGTTTTATCTCGTACATAGCACAAGTGATATGTTAGTTCATATACATGAGATTGACTATTTTTATTTTCCCCTTACCCACAAAATAATAATGTTATAAGGATTATATTTCATTTATAATGTAATTTATCATCATTGTATTGAAAATAAATTCAATGGATAAAATTTATTAAATTAGTACAATATTAATACATCACATAACAAAAAAATATATAATAAGATAATATAATTATCATAGTATCAATGAAAATATATATATATACATATGGAAAATTTTATGGTACACACATGCCCCTAGTTAGACCATCTCCAACGGTTAAGCAAAACCATCACCAAATTTGAATTTGGTGAAAAAAAAAAGTAACTTTTTTGGTTCCAACAGTTTCATCAAACTGATATCAAAATGAGAACCGCCCAAAAATTTCACCAAACTGAGGAGTTTGGCAGATTTCACCAAAACACTGTGCGTTTACGTTGGAGGTAGGTCCCACCGGACAACCGGCCGGACATCCCATCGATCGTCCCACAGGATGTCCCACCAATCATCCCTTGCATACAAAAAATGCCAAGCTCCTGTGCAGTGCTTCAGTGTTTGGTTGGCCTGTGAACTGCTTCACAATTAGGTTGTTTTTGTGGCACTAACAATTAATTCAAGGTTGAACATGGAAAAGTTCTGTATCGATTCGAAGTTATATATACAAATTGATATTTTTTCATCTACCTCAACATAGAGGATTCATTTGTATATATATACAGATTATGAAGACGATTAATATTTTTTCATCTACCTCAATATAGAGGATTCATTTGTATATATATATATATATATATAAATTGTTTAAGGCAAAAATTTGTGAAAATTTAGATTAACAGGTCGACCCACAGGTCGAACCCCAAGTCGACCCACAAGTCATCCCCTGAATTCATTTCCATCTTGTTCTCTTTCTCAATTCTCATCGCTGATCCACTCTATAACTCCAATTCCATTTCCATCCTATTCTCTTTCTCAATTCTCATCTCTGATCTACTCTATATCTCCAATTCCAATTCCATTTCCAATTGCATGAGTATAGGTTGAACACCCAAGAGCTCAGCCTCAAATAAAAGATGAAGTCCATATTTCCATCTCTGTATTTTTATGTTATTCTTGTTGTTTTCAGTTCTGACTGGAATTAGTTTGATGGTGATATGTTGATTTGGAATTTAACAACAATCTTTATACATCCCACATTTTACAAATCTCTTTCTAACTACCAAACCACTCAATCTTTTTCAATTCCTCAATCTTCCAATTTTGTGTTCTTGTTAACTGCATATGTATATATACGTATTCTTGACTAACAGTTGTTTATTCTTTTTCAATTCCTCAATCTTCCAATCTTCTTGACTAACAATTAAATTATGTAAAGATATATAATTTGTATATATACGTATTCTGAAGAATTCTCACTGTGGATATTCTGAAGAATTCTTGTTTGAATTGAGAAAATAGAAATGAAGGGGAAAAAAAAAATTCAGTGGCGTAACTGGTCGACCAACCGGTCATCCCACCGGACGTCCCCAGACATTTGATGCAACCAACAGTGTTCACCATTGGAGCAACTCGTATCAAATTGAAGAAAGAGCCTTTTTTTCATCAAATTTGATTAAAAAAAAAATAGTTCACCATTGGAGATGTTCTTAGTTTTCGTTTGGCATATGCTAAAATGGAGCTTTTTGGCTAAAATAGTCACAAAAATATAAAATAGGCTTTTCAGCTCAACTAGACAAAATGTCACATCTAAACCATAATTATTTCATTTTTTCTTTCACAAAAGTCAAAAAAGCCATAAAGTTTATCCTAAACAGGCTTTTTAGTCCTAGGCTAAAATAGCCAAAAATTCAAAAAACCAAAAAGCTAACCCACATCCCAAACGAACCCTTATAACCTTTAAGGTTTTTGGTTATGACTTATTGGAGTGTTAGTTATAACTTTGTTATGATTTGATTATACTTAGGTGTCGTTTGGTATGAAAGTTGGGTTGGCTTTTTAGTTAAATTAGCCACAAAAAAAATAAAATAAGTTAAAATTCAATAAGACAAAATGTTACATTCAAACCATAATCACTTCACTTTTTCTCTCACAAAAGTCAAAAAAATCAACCAAAATGAACTTTTTAGCCGGGCCTAAAATAGCGAAAAAGTCAAAAAACTAAAATCTTTTCTGGAGATCTCCATTTTCCTGAAGAGACAGATAAGATATCCCGACACAATGGCATTTTGATACCACCAGAAAAAGGAAAAAAAAAATTCGAAAGCATCAAAAAATTGGATCTATGTCGGTTATGATAAAAAAAAACTCTTTACTTATGTCTTATGTATTACTTGTTTATAACTTATTTTTTTATTATTAATTATTACTCTCATAAAATTGAATTATACAAATGTCATACCCCTCTCTGTCTCTCTCTCTCTATATATATATATATATATTGTTAGATGTGATATCAATTGCTCTCTTCTAAGAACATGACCTACAGTATCATTTTTAGTTGTCACCAACAAAACACATGACCAAGTTACATAAAAAAAAATTTCATTTTATTTAAATAGAAAATATTATTATTTTATTTTATTTAAATGGGAAACAAGTCACACAATTTTAAATAAGAGAAAAAATAATATTTGTGTGACGCTGGTTCTAGTTTGTGTGCAAGATAGAACTAAAAAAATAAGAAACTCGATCATCAATTGCTGTGACATATCACAGTTATTTATCAAATTCGAGTTTTTTAAAAAAAAATTATTTCTTAATAATAGATTGCTTTGAATTTAATTTTTAAATTTAAGTTGTTTCATTAAATTATATTTTTCAAAATACGATTTAAATAATCCTAAGGATATGTGATGAGACCTAAGATTTGGGGATTTGCTTCCTCTAATATCTCAAGTTTGACTCATTTTGCTAGCAAAAACTCTTAAGATCACAGACTGTAGGTCTTATGTAACGCCCTCAAAATAATACATAAAACCCATCACTTTAAACATACATTGATACAAAAGAAACCAACCATTTCTATTCATCAGAGTAGTTCTTACACTGTATTACATGTTAACAACAAAAGCAAATGCCCTATGGGCTTACAGCTTTTCAAGTCAACACTTGGTTACACAAAAGAAGAGTACTAACTCTATACAAATAAGCCATTGGCTTGATATACATGTAATACAAACAAAATAAACAAAAGAAGTCTTTAACTCTCAACATCATCCAAGCTATGTCCTTGGAGGTGGCATACTACCTGTACCTGAAAATAATGTCCCATAAAGGGTGAGCCAACGCCCAGTAGAGATATGCTAAACACAGTATGAGCAATAACTAAGACATTAGCAATTGATAAATGTTCAACTTCCATAAACCAATTCATAACTCATTTCCATTTCATGACCACTATGTTCATGTTTCATTTCAGTTTCCATTTCTTATCAATTTTACAATTTACATCAACGGCTCAGAACCTGGCCAACCACTTATATGAGACAGTGACTCATATTAAACATTTCCCATTTTTGCAGTAGATAAACATACTAGTTGTATCAACATCTCAACAGATAAGCATACAAGCTGTATCCACATTTCAACAGATATGCACATTAGCTATATCAACACTTCCAAAGATAAGCATATGAGCTGTATTAACACGTTATCTGACAAGCATATGAGCTGTATCAGTGGAGTCCATCCCCTATCTCCTCCCAAACAACATCCGATTTAGAGGTCCATCCCCTATCTTCCCCTGAACCGTGGAGTACATCCCCTATCTCCTCCCACACACACAACGTATATACACAAAGGTCATATACACAATCAATCAATACATAACGTTAATGTATTCTATCAATAGTCATACTCTATGTCATATCCAATTGATTAGTTTTAGTTTGCCTAATCATCATGCATTGTCTACAACAATCAAAACTACCCTCCACTGGTAGCCCAAGCAATTATTTTTAAACAAATAATAAAAGCTCCAATAGATAAAATATCAATGTTCTCAAAAGTGAGCGATTAATAAATCTAACTTCACTATTCAACCATATAATGAACCAATTTCATTATTTCCAACTCAATTCCATATAACCACCATTTTCTCAAATTAATCATACAAATTAATTTATACAACCAATTAGGGTTTTCTACTCCATTTCCCAATATTGACCCAATGGTCTATATATCAACAACCAACATCAATAACACCATTTTGAAACCCAAAATACATATTATGAGCCCAAAATCACAAAACCCTCTTTAACACATTTTGAAACCCTAAGTCCCAAAATCAACCATTTAAACAATAAGCTCAAAATCTAGGTTAAAACCCATAAGAGTGAGTAGGAATCCCTACCTCAAATTCGGAGCTCAAGGAAAGAAGGTGAAGAAACTCAACGTGCTCCAAAACTCAATATTCTTGGATCAATGTGTAGCCCTCGACGATCAACCCAACTTTTACAAAGGCCGAAGGAAAAGGAAACACTCTAACTAGATCAAACCCTAGAGAGAAGGGAGTTTCTAGAGAGAAGAACTCTCAAAATGGCTTTTTAGAAAGTAAGAGAGAGAGAGAGAGAATGTAAAAAGTGATTTTAAAATGCCCAGCTGCCAACTGATAGACGACATTCCCGCTCAAGCGGAAAACACAACGCTCGAGCGTTAAGAACAAAAAATTAGGTCCGCTCGAGCGCAATAAGGCCTGCTCGAGCGCCAAGACACAAGAATAAAGTATATCCGCTCGAGCGCGAAAACCAGTCCGCTCGAGCATAGATTTTCCCCTCCCAGAACTTACACCCAAAGGTACTACCCGCTCGAGCGCCAAAGTACCCGCTCGAGCGCCACCGCTCGAGCGCAAAGAAACCCTCTCGAGCGTGAAAAACATGCCTGCAGAAGTTCTGCAGAGCGCCAAAATACTGGGAGCGTGCAATCTCTGCTCGAGCGGACCTTCTAAAAACTGGGCAACAAAGAATTGAAACCAAAGCCTAACCAACCTATAACAACTCTGCCCAATACATCCTAAAACTCAATCAAGTGGAATTAAAGGATGACAATAAGGTATACCACCACCAACATCACAGAACCGAGTCCGGAATACAACAGAACAGTAAAGGAACAACCAGGATCGCTATATCTTAAATCATGTTTTGGAAGGCTTATTCAGATTTTAGAGATTGAGTCTAATACGCGCAAACTGATACAAAATACCCTATGTACCAAAAAAAATAAAAAATATAATTAAATTTTTTTTTTTATAATAAATTAGTGGAAGTCATATGTTGAAGTTGTGTTTCAAAAAAGCATGACTTCACAAAAAAAATATGAGTCTTAAAAATATATTCAAAAGTGTTTTGATTATAGAAAATTTGTTCCAAAATATTTTGAGTCTTTGAAAATATTATGCATAAACATATTCTTATTTCATTTTTTATCACGAGACACAAACGCATAGGTCTCATAAATATTAATAGGGAGCTTTATTCATAAATCCCATTTCTAAGACTTTTATACCATAAAACCCAAATCATTTGGTATTATTCTATTAGGTCCTATTCAGTATATTAAGACCAAAATACCCCCTTCCATTTCTCCTGTGCGTACTCCATTCTGAAAACCCAACTGTTCCTATTCCATCGCTTCACTCCACAACACATTCATTCCCAAAAAAAAAACTCACAGTTGGCACCGAAAAATTCCCAAACCGTAACCCTAGATTTCACATTGCCTCACCACCGTCGTCCACCACCGCCAACCATTATCGGCCACTACTATTCCACATCAATTCACCACTATGAAGGTTTACATCGAAAGGATTGGGGTTCGTTTTTCCTTGGTTCTCATCGGCCGTTGATTTACATATCCCACCCACAATGAGAACTAAAGGTAAGCACCATCCTTCCACCGTCTGTTCTTCAAACAATGATAATATAATCTATTCACAAATGTATATGTTTACATTGCCCCCGTTATTATTGTTATTTTTGGATTTCATTTTGTAATGAACTCCCTACTTTTCACTCTTTGTCCATGTTGATGATGTTGATTTTTTGTTGAATATAAATAATATTAACAAACAAATGCATAATTTACCTTCCTTTGTTATTAATGTTGTTTGTGGTTGTGATTTGGTAATGAACTCTGTTTTTTTCCCTCTGTCAATGTTGGTATTGCTGATTCTTGATGTCCATAGAACCCCCAATTTTTTCCAAAATTGAAATATGATGGAATATGATGTAAACATCATATTGGCAATTGTATAATATTTAAAGGGTGATAAAATATGTTGTGAATATGGTGTAAATATTGACATTGATGTAAACATTTACTTCAATGTCAATATTTACATTATGAATACAATGTAGATATTCAACTTCTAACGTCAATGAAATATGATATAAATATTTACAGAGTTGTTGGTATTGTTGCGTGTTGATGGTTATAAATCAATTAGAGCCCCTAATCTTGGATGGTTGTTAACTCTCTTTTGGTTCAATGTGTATTCCATTATACGTAATCTGTACAATATTTAAAAGGTGATCGAATATGATGTGAATATAGTGTAAATATTGATATTGATGTAAATATCTACTTCAATTTCAATATTCACATTATGAATATAATGTAGATATTCAACTTCTAACATCTATAGAATATGATGTAAATATTTACAGAGTTATTGGTATTGTTGCGTGTTGATGGTTATAAACCAATTAGAGCCCCTAATCTTGGATGGTTGTCAACTCTCTTTTGGTTTAATGTGCATTCCATTATACACAATCTGTATAATATTTAAAGGGTGATCGAATATGATGTGAATATAGTACAAATATTGACATTGATGTAAATATCTACTTCAATGTCAATATTCACATTATGAATATAATGTAGATATTCAACTTCTAACATCAATGAAATATGATGTAAATATTTACAGAGTTGTTGGTATTGTTGCATGTTGATGGTCATAAAGCAATTAGAGCCCCTAATCTTGGATGGATGTCAACTCTTTTTTGGTTCAATGTGTATTCCATTATACATAATCTGTACAATATTTAAAGGGTGATCAAATATGAGTGAATATGGTGTAAATATTGACATTGATGTAAATATCTACTTCAATGTCAATATTCACATTATGAATATAATGTAGATATTCAACTTTTAAGATCAATGGAATATGATGTAAATATTTACAAAGTTATTGGTATTGTTGCGTGTTAATGGTTATAAAGCAATTAGAGCCCCTAATCTTGGATGGTTGTCAACTCTCTTTTGGTTCAATGTGTATTCTATTATACATAATCTGTACAATATTTAAAGGATGATCGAATATGATGTGAATATGGTGTAAATATTGACATTGATGTAAATATCTACTTCAATGTCAATATTCACAATATGAATATAATGTAGCTATTCAATTTCTAACATCAATGGAATATGACAGAGCTGTTGGTATTGTTGCGTGTTGATGGTTATAAACCAATTAGAGCTCCTAATCTTGGATGGTTGTCAACTCACTTTTAGTTCAATGTGTATTCCATCATACATAATCTGCACAATATTTAAAAGGTGATCGAATATGATGTGAATATGGTGTAAATATTGACATTGATGTAAATATCTACTTCATTGTAAATATTCACATTATATTCAACTTTTAACATCAATGGAATATGATGTAAATATTTACAGAGTTGTTGGTATTGTTGCATGTTGATGGTTATAAAGCAATTAGAGCCCCTAATCTTGGATGATTATCAACTCTCTTTTGGTTCAATGTGTATCTCATTATACATAATCTGTACAATATTTAAAAGGTGATCGAATATGATGTGAATATGGTGTAAATATTGACATTGATGTAAATATCTACTTCAATGTCAATATTCACATTATGAATATAATGTAGATATTCAACTTCTAACATCAATGGAATATGATGTAAATATTTACAGAGTTATTGGTATTGTCATGTGTTGATGGTTATAAACCAATTAGAACCCCTAATCTTGGATGGTTGTCAACTCTCTTTTGGTTCAATGTGTATTCTATTATACATAATCTGTACAATATTTAAAGGGTGATCGAATATGAGGTGAATATGGTGTGAATATTGACACTGATGTAAATATCTACTTCAATGTCAATATTCACATTATGAATATAATGTAGATATTCAACTTCTAACATCAATGGAATATGACAAAGCTATTTGTATTGTTGCATGTTGATGGTTATAAACCAATTAGAGCTCTTAATCTTGGATGGCTGTCAACTCTCTTTTGGTTCAATGTCTATTCCATTATACATAATCAATACAATATTTAAGAGGTGATCTAATATGACAAATATCTACTTCAATGTCAATATTCACATTATGAATATAATGTAGATATTCAACTTCTAATATCAATGGAATATGATGTAAATTTTTACAGAGTTGTTTGTATTGTTGCGTGTTAATGGTTATAAACCAATTAGAGCCCCTAATCTTGGATAGTTGTCAACTCTTGTTTGGTTCAATGTGTATTCCATTATACATATTCTGTATAATATTTAAAAGGTGATCAAATATGATGTGAATATAGTGTAAATATTGACATTGATGTAAATATTTACTTCAATGTCAATATTCACGTTATGAATATAATGTAGATATTCAACTTCTAACATCAATGGAATATGATGTAAATATTATAGAGTTGTTGGTATTGTTGTGTGTTAATGGTTATAAAGCAATTAGAGCCCCTAATCTTGGATGGTTGTCAACTCTTTTTTGGTTCAATGTGTATCTCATTATACATAATGTCAATATTTACATCAGACTGTTATGTATTGGTAATGACTTGTTTGTCTTAAATTGTTATATGTAATACACTCTTTTGTAATACACTCCCTATCTCCTCCTGTCACGACCCAAACCCGCCCCTATGGGTTTAGCACCGTAACCGGCCAGTAATCCAAGATTACCGAAGGTCTGCTTAACAGTAATACAGTAAAACAGAGTACAGGGGCATAGCAGAAGCCAAAACAGTAAATAAACAATGTCCAATGAGCTGTGACAGTCTGTATGCCAAAAAGACTTTTCATACACATATACATGAACAGTACAGAACAGTATGTACATATATACAATCATTCAGTTCAAGGACCTAATCCCTATTAAACAGTACTGTAACAGTCTATACAGTTATACAAAACAGATACAGAGACAGACGGGGAAATTAAAACACCCCTAAGCCATAACTTGACAGGCTCGGAACCTCGCAGTAAGGCACATAGGTTGGCTCGACAAAACTAGAGTTACCCCAACGTTTCTAGCCACGGTCTGGTGCCTGCACACCTACATATATATATGAGCAGTGAGCTAAAGCCCAGTGAATTACGTAATGCGTAAAGGGGTTAAGAATGAATGTCCTTACAATAATGAAAACGGTTCGTTAATTCAGTATATCAGTCATTCAGTCATATGTGGTACATCCATTAGCATAACAGTACAGTAAACAGTAGGTCTTAAAAGACCGAACAGTAAACGATGGCCATTAATCAATAACAGTAGTGGTTCCAACAAGGGAACCGACAGAGATCTCTGTAACAGTAACAGTAAACAGTAGTTGCTAAGGATGCCACAATATAGTTCAGAATATAGGACATACATTCATTCAATTAACAGTATCAGTTCAGAAAGCAGTACAGTTCAATTGTTCAGAAGATAATCATTTTGAACATATCTTTACACAGTTGTTACTCACAGAGTTCTGGGCTACAGTAAAGCTAGAGCACATCCCCAGTCACCAACCCTACACAGTTTATAGATTGAACACACACTAAGCTACACAGTTGGGAAAAATAATAACTTAATCCCTAATTTGCCTCGGTGTGGTTCTACATTTATATCCTCATTAAGATGTCTTAAACTAGGCCTAAGAATGCCTAGGATGGGATGAGGATGCAAAAATGCATTCAAAAAACATTTTCAGAATTTTCAGAAAATAGGGGTCACGCTCGAGCGTAGGTTACTCCCCTCGAGCGGACATGCAGACAAAGGTTTCTGCTCGAGCGTAGACTTACCCGCTCGAGTGTTATGCAAAACAGTCAAAAGTGTTGGATAGGTGAAAATCACGCTCGATTGGGCGCTCGACACCCGCCCGAGCATGAGACACAATGTCCCGCTCGAGCGTCAATTATTCCGCTCGAGCGGACATCAAAACAGTGCAAAGTACTGGGAGCACGAATTTCACGCTCGAGCGCCAGTCACCCCGCTTGAGCGTGAGTTCAAAATCTGAAATTCCCAGATTTGAACTTCCAAGCTCAAACCAAGTTCGAATGTATTAAAATCAATTCCTTTGGGCCCTTTTCCTGGAAAACATTTGTAAATACATAGAATAACATGATTCACAGCTCAATTTGTAAAATCAAGGCCCAAAAGGAAGATCAATTGAACTCAATTTCTATGAACATAACTCAAACATAACATGCATGAATTTAAACCATTTCAAAGCTTCAATTCATGTTCTAATAAGCCAATATTTTCAAAGACAAGGTGAAAACATGGTTTATGATCAAACAATGGACATGCACGTGGGGAATGATGAACTTACAACCTTAAAACTCTTCAATACAAACATGCATGCATGGAATGAGCTATAATCCAACATGTTAGAACTAAATCATGACTTGGCTCCTCAATTAGACATGAACCATGCAAGAATCAACTTAAACACAACAATGAGAGGTTGAATTTCCTTACCTAAGTCTTCAATCACAAGACTAGAAGCTTAATTAGACAATTGTCCTTCAATTCTTCAAGTTCTCTAAGCCAACTCTCAAGAACACTCACTTCTCTCCCTCTCTCCCTCTTGGTCGGCAATAACAAGGGAAATGGCTGATGAAATGTTTTGTTTACATGTATAACAAGGCTCAAGTATGTTGGCTAAGTGGCCTACTCAATGGTGGCAAAATGGTAATTAAGTCAACTCATGCAATCTGGCTTAACTTAACCTAATTTAATCACACCAAATCACATTTTAACTGAATATGCCATAAAATCACATTAATTCTAAGGATCACAAATCATCAATCAATTTCAGATTCGGCCGCCGATAAGGCCTTCAATTCGCAATTTACACACAAAAGTATGAACAGATATTCAAATATTCAACAGATAGACATACAATTAAACAGATATACTTAATCAATTCAGTTCCAGATTCTAGTCAATCAGTTCAGTACTTCAATCAATTCAGTTACCAATCATAATCAGTCTCAGTTTAATAGTAATCAGTGGTTAATTGGTAAACAGTGACGAGGGTTGTTACAGTCTCCCCTCCTTAAAAATAGTTTAGTCTTTTAAACTCGAGTTACTATCATTTTGGAAGAAAACAAGATTCAGTGGAAACAGTTCAGGATATCTTTTAGCCATGTCATCTTCCCTCTCCTAAGTGGTATACACGCCACCATGGTTTTGCCAGTCAACTTTCACTAACGGGATCTCTTTGTTTCTCAACTTCTTGATCCGTCTGTTTACATTCTGAATAGGCTGTTCCTCGTAAGTGTAGTCATCACTCAGCACTACACGAGTAGGCTCTATCACATGGAAAGGATCCCGGAGGTAATCTCTCAACATAGAAATGTGGAAGACATATGCTCTATTTCAGGAGGAAGCGCAACTTGATATGCCACCGGATTGATTTTCTCAATAATCTCATATGGTCCGACGTATCTCGGCGCTAACTTGCCTTTGACTCCAAAACGAGTCTGCCTTTCATCGGTGTCACTTTCACAAACACGTGATCACCCACTTCGTATTCTCTGTCCTGTCTTCTGACATCAGCATAACTTTTCTGTTTGCTCTGTGCGGTTTTCAGTCTCTGTTCTATCAGTTTCACTTTCTCAGTCGTTTCGTATACAATCTCGGGCCCAAGCAAAGGCCCATCTCCAACTTCTGCCCAGCAAATCAGAGATCTACATTTTCTGCCATATAATGCCTCGAAAGGCACCATACCAATACTTGAATGGTAACTGTTGTTGTAGGCGAATTCAGCCAATGGTAAATGACTTTCCCAGTTTCCCTGAAAATCAAGGACACATATTCTCAATAAATCCTCCAGAGTCTGGATGGTCTTTTCTGACTGGCCATCTGTCTGAGGATGATAGGCACTACTCAGTCTCAATTCAGTACCCAATGCAGCCTGTAGCCTTTGCCAAAATCTTGATGTAAACTTCGAATCCCTGTCAGAAATAATGGACACAGGCACTCCATGCAGTCTAACAATTTCATCAATATAGAGTATAGCCGATTTGTCCGCATTATAAATTGTCTTGACAGGTAAGAAGTGAGCAGATTTAGTCAGTCTATCAACAATAACCCAAATTGAGTCCATACCTTTACTGGAGCGAGGCAATCCCACAATAAAATCCATGGTGATATGTTCCTATTTCCACTCCGGTATGGGTAAGGGCTGCAATAAGCCTGCGGGTCGCTGATGTTCGGCTTTAACTTGTTGGCAATGAAGACATTTTGCCACAAAATCAGTAATCTCTTTCTTCATTCCCGGCCACCAGAAATTCAGTTTCAGATCTTGATACATTTTCGTATTCCCTAGATGGATAGAAAATTTTGAATTGTGGCCCTCTTGTAGAACTCTTCTTTTCAATTCAGAATCATTTGGTATACACAATCTTTCTTGAAATTTCAGTACATTACTTTCAAATTTGAAACCCGGTCTTGGTTTAGTTTCCCTTTCTTTGATGATCTTCTTTAAGAAGTCATCCGATTATTGTTTTTTTTTAATTTCTTCAATCAGTGGCGGTTGAGCAGAAATAGCAGCTATTGTTCCACCTTGTTCTCGCAAAACGATTTCAATTTCAGATTTTTCAAGGTCACAAAGCAATTTGTTCTGCCCGGTAAGCAAACAGGCTAAATTTCCAATCGATTTCCGACTTAGTGCATCGGCAACGGTGTTGGCTTTTCCCGGATGGTACAAAATCTGTAAGTTATAGTCTTTAATCAGTTCTAGCCATCTCCGCTGTCTCATGTTCAGTTCTTTCTGTGTGAAGAAATATTTCAAACTCTTGTGGTCGGTATATACTTCACATGTCGCCCCATACAGATAGTGACGCCAGATTTTCAGTGCAAATACTACTACAGCAAGTTCCAGATCATGGGTCGAGTAGTTCTTTTCGTACGGTCTCAGTTGTCGGGAAGCATAAGCAATAACTCTCCTATTCTGCATTAAAACACATCCCAAACCCTTATGAGAAGCATCACTAAATACAGTAAAACCATCCGTACCTGAAGGTAAGGTAAGAATCGGTGCAGTTACAAGTCAAGTTTTCAATTCTTGGAATACTGATTCCCTTTGATCAGTCCAGTCAAATGATATCCCCTTCTGAGTTAACTGAGTCAACGGTAAGGCAATTTTGGAGAAATCTTTGACAAATCTTCTGTAATACCTGGCTAGTCCCAAAAAGCTTCGGACTTCTGTCACATTTATTGGTCTAGGCCAGTTTACTACAGCTTCAATTTTTTGCGAATCAACAGAAATTCCATCTTTGCTAACAACATGCCCCAAAAACATAACATGATCAAGCCAAAATTCGCATTTAGACAGTTTAGCATAAAGTTTTTGTTCTCTTAGGGTCTGTAAGGCAAGTCTCAGATGATATTCATGTTCTTCTATACTTTTGAAGTAAATCATTATGTCATCAATGAATACTACAATAAAGTCATCAAGGTATGGTTTAAAGATTCTGTTCATGAGGTCCATAAATGCAGCAGGTGCATTGGTAACTCCGAAAGGCATTACTAAAAATTTGTAATGTCCATACCTCGTTCGAAAAGCAGTTTTGTTAATGTCTTATGGTTTAACTTTCAACTGATGGTATCCTGATCTGAGGTTGATCTTAGAGAACACTTGAGCACCCTGTAACTGATCAAATAAGTCATCAATACGTGGCAATGGGTATTTATTTTTCACAGTTACCTTGTTCAGTTCACGGTAGTCAATACACAGTCTCAGTGAGCCATCTTTCTTCTTCACAAATAAAACAGGAGCACCCCATGGCGAAGTGCTAGGCCTGATGAACTTCTTATCTAGCAATTCTTGCAGTTGCACTTTCAATTCTTTCAGTTCAGTTGGAGCCATTCGGTAAGGAGGTTTAGATACTGGCTGCGTTCCCGGAATTACATCAACAGTAAATTCAATCTCCCTGTCAATCAAATCCCCTGGCAGATTATCTGGAAAAACATCTGGGAATTCTTTGACTATGGGAATACTGTTCACATTAGCATTATCATCAGTAGATACAGTCAATACAGAACACAGATATCCTTTACACCCCTTTCTAATCAATTTAACAGCTTTCACAGCTGAAATCAAATATAGAGGAGGTACTACTCCAACCCCATTAAACACAAATTCGGGTAAACCCGGTGAGCGAAAAACTACTTGTTTCGTTACACAGTCTATGGTAGCATGGTATTTCGTTAACCAATCCATTCTCAATATTACATCAAAATGATCAATGTTCAGAGGCAGTAAGTCAATAAACAAATGTGCATCTCCAACAATAATTTCACAAGCAGGGTACATATATGCACAGGTCATAGATACCCCAATGGGTGATGATACAGCTAATAGATAATTCATGGGTTCTAATGGTCTATCTAGTTTTCGCGAAAAAGCATGCGACACATATGAATGCGTAGACCCCGAATCAATCAGTACATAAGCACTCTGAGTACAAATAGAGAGAATACCTAACACAACGGTCTCGGTATTCTGCACGTCTCCTGGTACTAGGGCGAACACTCGGCCCTGCCTCATGGGCTCTTTCCCGGTAGCTTTGGGGTTCGGTTTTGGTGCAACAGTTGATACTGCCACGCTTGGTGCAGCTTTACTATTGGCTTGTGGAGCAGAGGGGCAGTCTTTAACCATGTGGCCCACCTTGCCACACCTGTAACAGGCTCCAGATATTTTGTAACAGACCCCTTTGTGCTTCTTGCCACACTCAGAACAGGGTGGTATGAAACCACTCCCTTGGCTGGGGCTAGTTGTTGACCCCGTATTCTGTCTCTTGTTCAATGGGCTATGCTTGCCTTTCTTGAATTTAAAACCCTGCCTTTTACCACGCCATTCAGACGCTGGTGTTTCAGTTTTCAGTGCCTCGATGTTCGATTCAGCCATTAAGGCTCAGTCAAGAACATTTACATAATTCGGTAATTTCAGAACATTTATTCTGTCGAGTATTGCAACGTTAAGGCCGCCTTCAAACTTTCTGGCCTTCTTGTAGTCAGTGTCAACCATATGTGGTGCATATCTAGCAAGCTCGGTGAACTTCGTTTCATATTCAATAACGGACATTGTGCCCTGTCTCAGCTGTTCAAATTCAGTTACTTTTCTATCCGTAACACACTGAGGGAAGTACTTTTCAAAGAAGGCTCCTTTGAATTGAGCCCAAGTCATAACAGTATTGTCATCACGGATAAGCATCCACTACCTTCTAGCTTCTTCTTGTAGAGTAAAGGTAGCCAATAGCACTTTATGTGCTTCGGAGCACGGAAAAACCTCAAACAATTTTTCTGTCTCGAGAACCCATGCTTCAGCTTTTAACGGTTCAAGGCCTCCCTGAAAGGATGGCGGTTTCATTTTGCTGAACTTATGGGTGACAGCAATTATGTCCTCATCATTAACATTCACATTCTGCTCCGACTGTACCGGAGGAGGAGGTGGGGGCTGTTGATTCTGTTGTTGATCTAGTCTTTCAGTTATTAGTTCCATCATTCTTTCCAGTCTTACCATTCTTGCCTCAGAGGATGAGGATTCAGATTCATTTGCAGTTTTTGTATTATCCATTTCACTATAAGCAGTTAAAGCAATTTTAAACATAAGCAGTTGCATACTTAAACAGTTTATCACATTAGCACATATTCAGTCATGTCATAGCCACACACACTTTTCATGCTCATGTAATGCCCTAATCGCTTTTCTAGGACATCCTATAGCTCATTTGGACACGTGTGTGTGGTATAACTCGTGGTAAGTATCTCTCTGATACCACTCTGTCATGACCCAAACCCACCCCTATGGGTTTAACACCGTAACCGGCCAGTAATCCAAGATTACCGAAGGCCTTCTTAACAGTAATACAGTAAAACAGAGTACAGGGGCATAGCGGAAGCCAAAATAGTAAATAAATAATGTCCAATGAGCTGTGACAGTCTGTATGCCAAAAAGACTTTTCATACACATATACATGAACAGTACAAAACAATATGTACATATATACAATCATTCAGTTCAAGGACCTAATCCCTATTAAACAGTACCGTAACAGTCTATACAGTTATACAAAACAGATACAGAGACAGACGGGAAAATTAAAACACCCCTAAGCCATAACTTGACAGGCTCGGAACCTCGCAGTAAGGCACATAGGTTGGCTCGACAAAACTAGAGTTACCCCAACGCTTCTAGCCATGGTCTGGTGCCTACACACCTACATATATATATGAGCAGTGAGCTAAAGCCCAGTGAATAACGTAATGCGTAAAGTGGTTAAGAATGAATGTCCTTACAGTAATGAAAACGGTTCGTTAATTCAGTATATCAGTCATTCAGTCATATGTGGTACATCCATTAGCATAACAGTACAGTAAACAGTAGGTCTTAAAAGACCGAACAGTAAATGATGGCCATCAATCAGTAACAGTAGTGGTTCCAACAAGGGAACCGACAGAGATCTCTATAACAGTAACAGTAAACAGTAGTTGCAAGGATGCCACAATATAGTTCAGAATATAGGACATACATTCATTCAATTAACAGTATCAGTTTAGAAAGCAGTACAGTTCAATTGTTCAGAAGATAATCATTTTGAACATATCTTTACACAGTTGTTACTCACAGAGTTCTGGCTACAGTAAAGCTAGAGCGCGTCCCCAGTCACCAACCCTACACAGTTCACAGATTGAACACACACTAAGCTACACAGTTGGGAAAAATAATAACTTAATCCCTAATTTGCCTCGGTGTGGTTCTACATCTATATCCTCATTAAGATGTCTTAAACTAGGCCTAAGAATGCCTAGGATGGGATGAGGATGCAAAGATGCATTCAGAAAACATTTTCAGAATTTTCAGAAAACAGGGGTCACGCTTGAGCGTAGGTTACTCCACTCGAGCGGATATGCAGACAAAGGTTTCTGCTCGAGCGTAGACTTACCCGCTCGAGTGTTATGCAAAACAGTCAAAAGTGTTGGATAGGTGAAAATCACGCTCGATTGGGCGCTCGACACCCGCTCGAGCATGAGACACAATGTCCCGCTCGAGCGTCAATTATTCCGCTCGAGCGGACATCAAAATAGTGCAAAGTACTGGGAGCACGAATTTCACGCTCGAGCGCCAGTCACCCCGCTTGAGCGTGAGTTCAAAATCTGAAATTCCCATATTTGAACTTCCAAGCTCAAACCAAGTTCAAATGCATTAAAATCAATTCCTTTGGGCCCTTTTCCTGGAAAACATTTGTAAATACATAGAATAACATGATTCAAGGCTCAATTTGTAAAATCAAGGCCCAAAAGGAAGATCAATTCAACTCAATTTCCATGAACATAACTCAAACATAACATGCATGAATTTAAACCATTTCAAAGCTTCAATTCATGTTCTAATAAGCCAATATTTTCAAAGACAAGGTGAAAACATGGTTTATGATCAAAACATGGACATGCACGTGGGGAATGATGAACTTACAACCTCAAAACTCTTCAATACAAACATGCATGCATGAAATGAGCTATAATCCAACATGTTAGAACTAAATCATGACTTGGCTCCTCAATTAGACATGAACCATGCAAGAATCAACTTAAACACAACAATGAGAGGTTGAATTTCCTTACCTAAGTCTTCAATCACAAGACTAGAAGCTTAATTAGACAATTGTCCTTCAATTCTTCAAGTTCTCTAAGCCAACTCTCAAGAACACTCACTTCTCTCCCTCTCTCCCTCTTGGTCGGCAATAACAAGGGAAATGGCTGATGAAATGTTTTGTTTACATGTATAACAAGGCTCAAGTATGTTGGCTAAGTGGCCCACTCAATGGTGGCAAAATGGTAATTAAGTCAACTCATGCAATTTGGCTTAACTTAACCTAATTTAATCACACCAAATCATATTTTAACTGAATATGTCATAAAATCACATTAATTCTAAGGATCACAAATCATCAATCAATTTCAGATTCGGCCACCGATAAGGCCTTCAATTCGCAATTTAAACACAAAGGCATGAACAGATAATCAAACAGTCAACAGATAGACATATAATTAAACAGATATACTTAATCAATTCAGTTCCAGATTCCAGTCAATCAGTTCAGTACTTCAATCAATTCAGTTACCAATCATAATCAGTCTTAGTTTAGCAGTAATCAGTGGTTAATCGATAAACAGTGACGAGGGTTGTTACACCTCCTTTGTGTCAATGTCAGATTTGTTAATGTTGTTGGTTGTTGATGGTGATGAAATAATTACATTCTGAACATCATGCCAATATTCACATTCTAACATCAATGTCATTATTCACCTCTTGTTATCAATAAAATATGATATAGATATTAACAAAGTTGTTAGTATTGTTGCTTGTTGATGTAGAGTCCCTAATCTTGGATGGCTGTCAACCCTTTTTTGGTTCAATCTGAATTTCATTGTACATAATGTCAATATTTACATCAGATTGTTAGATATTGATAATGACTACAAACCAATGGTAAGCCTCACATCAATTTGTACACATCTTCCACAACCATTATACACACCTAAATTTCAAATTCTAACAATAACAACTTTGCATTTTCAGGGTGGATTGCGGGCCCGCAGCGTGTTATATCATCACGGCGCATGTATACCATGAGAAAATTGTTGACAACCTTAATCGCTTTGAATGGTGTCAAAGAAGAGACTCATTGTACACATTTTTCTGAATCACGCGAAGACAGTACAATATGAAAACCTATAGGTGGGGGGTGTCCACCTGTAATTGTTATCCATAACTGTTATCCACATTTAAGACAATTTAGTATCAATAGTTTTGACGTATTGGAGCAAACTAGCTTAATTGTAAATCAATTATGTATCAATGCTTGTACTCTAATTTTTCATTCAATATATGTATATGCATTTTGAGGCCTATTTTGTGTTGATCATTCGCATGGATGTGAATATTACTTAAAATATTATTGTAACACAATGTGACTGGTGTGAATATCATATTTCTTAACACATAAGTGAATATTCGCAGCAAATAATTTGATGATGTGAATATTCACATCATATGTTTTTATGTTGTAAATGGTAACAGGCATGTCAACATTCACACCGCGCCCATGCATACATCATAATATGCACAACAACATCTCGTTTTGCTATCAGAAAACGCTCACAATGACAATTCGTAATACAAATCTGAATATTCACATCAAATGATTTGGTAGTGAATCGTTACAATTATATAAATATTCATGTTAATTACTTTGACGCTGTCAGTGGTAACAAGAATGTGAATATTCACATCAAATAGCATATTACAGATGATGTGAATATTCACATCATATGTTTTCATGTTGTAAATGGTAACAAACATGTCAATATTCACATCGCGCCCATGCATGCATCATAATATACACAACATCCCGTTTTGCTAGCAAAAACACTCACAATGACAATTCGTAATACAAATCTGAATATTCACATAAATGATTTGGTAATGTGAATGGTTATAGTGATATAAATATTCATGTTAACTATTTTGACACTGTCAGTGGTAACAAGAATGTAAATATTCACATCACTCACATGTATGCCTCACAATATACATAACCAGGAAAAACCCATATCCCCATACAACCAACCAAAATTTAATTTAGATAATGATGTTGAAAGCAAGAAACAGATCATACAATCATTCATATACATTCACATTCTTAATGCGATGTGAATATTCACCACATTAAAAAAAAAAAACAGAGCCATAACTCAACCACATAACCAGCCAAAATCAATAACCCCATACAACAAAAAAAAACTTGCATGTCCATCAATTCTAGAAAATGAAATTGGAAGCAAAAAACAAAGCATACAACCCTTCATATAAATCCAATCACAAATGGCATGCATCCATTACATACTAACCTTAATACAATGCAATCAAACAGAGCACAATATTCGTCTTCTTCAAACAGAGCACTACTCGTTCTCTTCTCTGATCAATATTTAACTTCGCAACAATGTAAACAAACAAAGCACACTATTTGTCTTCTTTAAACATAAGAGAAACCCTAATACAATCAAGAATCACACAACAGATCAATTCACAACAACATTGAAACTGTATGACAACCAACGTGGGGAACTACCAAAACATAATTATAGTGTTTATTTTTTCCTGTGTAATATATAACAATATTAAATATAAGGGTATAATAGTCTAAAAAAATAGTGAAAATAAGAAAAAGGACTTTATGGAATAAAACTATAAATACATAGGACTAAGTGGAATATAAATTTCCTTCATGGACTTCTTGGGTTAAAACACTCCTGAATGGGATTTATCAATAAAAACCCCTATTAAGAATTAATGTTGTCTTTAGTATTTTGTATGTAGTAGTTAGGGGCGTGGGTAGAGCGACTTGGTCAGTTTGAGAATAAAATTATAAATTAAATAGCGGTTTGAAATATTGACAAATTACGATTTTAGGCAGTTTTGAATAGATTGGCGGATTGAAAAATATTCTAATTAATTATTACGCATTTTCATGATATATAACATTAATTTGTATAATATTTTTCATATATATAATACAAACTAAACAAACTAATTTTACATAATATGTTTCATATATATAACTACTAATTCGCAACAAATTTCACGTCTTAAATCTCTCTCATACTCATTTTTGCTTTGATATTTCATTAGTAGTTAAAAAATATGTATGTATTAATTATAGCAGAGCGAAGCCATTTCGAAGGCGGATTATAAATTTTAAATTTTAATCCGCAGTTAGTAGATAGAGCGGTGCAAATTGATGCAAATTAGTACAGTTTCAGCAGATTGGGCGACATGTTGCACAGGGTAAGAAAATTTATTGAGAAATCCATTAATATATAACATTACTCAATTTTTGGGAAAGACTATCCTACTTTACCTTATAACTACAGAAAAAAAAAAAAATACTATAATTTCATACCTTTTTAGTCATAATTATAAGTTAAAAAAAAATCATAACTAAATATCTCAAAATAATTTCATAATTAAAAAAATTGATCATAACAAAAGAAAAAAAATAATATAACTAAAAATGTATATGATACGAGGGTGTGTGTAATAAAATTTTCATTTTTTTGAAAAAAAACTATGGTATACACCCCTGTGTGCCATATACACCGAAATTATAGTGTTAGATAACATATCTTTTCTATCCTTTTGAGGATTAGATCCTTCTGCCTTTAATTTTCTTTGTAATAATTTTATTGCGATAATTTTTTTTATTTTTTATATGATACTTGTGATGGGCCTCTCTCCAGTCAATACTGGGGCTGGAGAGGTGTTGTTCGGCCTAATGGGCCTAATTTTGACTCTATTTTAATCATTTAAATTGTTTATATTTTATGATTCGTTGAATATATCATTCTTGCAAAATATCATGTCGATCGAATAAAGGTAATCACGTGTTTGAAACAATTTTCTATATATGATAAAATAAATGATTCAGACAAAACAGATCCGAATACATGGTTACCTTTTATCCGATCAACTTAATTTTTTATAGAGATATACTTGACGAATTTAAAAATATGAAATGATTTGAATTATCAAAATGATATCCAAAAGTGAGTCTATTAAGCCGAACAATACCTCTTCCATCCGATTATAGGCTAGAAAAAAGCCCACCTCTTTTAAATAATATCGTGAACAAGTTTTTTAATAGTTACGTCATGCCCTGTCAGCGGCAACTCACATGTGACAAACAAACAAACAAACAATTATGTAGTGACCTTAAGTACACGGCGAGGCTGGAATTTGAGAGTTTGTCAATACATATGACCAAGTCACACAGAGAGGATATTTGCATAAGAAATGATATTTATCGTCAAGTCTATTTTATTTTTTTATTATTATGTTTTTATGTAATAAATGTTATATATTTATGTAAGGTTTATCATTGATGATACAGGCCGTCCCGAGTGGATGGGTTAGGCTGGCCCAGGTTCTTCAGGTTCTGGTTTCGGGTGGTGATTCCGTCAAATGACCTGCAAGCAAGTCCAAAGGGGAACGGGGCAGTCTCCCAGTGAACCCTCCGGCGAGAGAATTAGTAGAAGGAAGACAGGAAAATGTAGCGAAGAAGATGGAGAAAATGAAAAGCTTAACCTTATTTTTGTGCTTCTCTTGTTGCTTATATCCTTTGGTAATCATTTCACTATCCTTTGTGACGTGCCCCCCTTTTTGCCGAAAGCCTGTGCCGTAGCTTACCTTGTTCAGGGTGAGGGGGCTCTGTTCCGACGGGGAGGTGTTGTCGTAATAAATGTTGTGATGGGCTGCATTAATGGTGATGTGTTGTGGCAATAACTCTGCAGATCTTTGTCTGCTGATGTGGCCTGTGTCTCATCTGTCATGTATCCGAATGCCCTTGGGTGATACAGTCCAGGTGGACTCCAGCTGTCCTGGGTTTTGCCAATTAAGTTATGCTACGGGTCCGAGGTGATGGGTTCGGGGCGGTTTGCCGTGGGCTGTATGTCTCGTGGGCCTGTCCATGTCAATCATATTTAAAGATTGTGAGACTTACATATTAATCAAATATTTATGACACATAACAACCTTTTATTTGTATTTGCACAACGCCAAAATATTCAATAATATTTTTCACAATTCACTGTACACCCCAATTCACGCTCTTCCTTTGGAAGTAAGGTTATTTTTAATGTTTATTTCAATTTAAGCATTTAATTTAACTTTATTAATAGACATCGTTAAAGTTAGTGTTAAATATAGAAATTTATTTTAAAAATTATATTTTTAGCTCAAAATTATATGAAGTGTGTTATTTAACTCACTTAAAAATTTACACTTTAGTATTCAAAATAAGATAAATTACAAATATACTCCTTGAGGTTTACTTAAAATATAGATTAATCTTTGTGGTTTGAAAAATTATAGATATCCATTGTAAAAAAAAAATTATTTAATAGAATTAAATGAAAAAATAGACGGGTAATCAATTTATTTATTTTTAATTATATAGTCAAAACAATTAATAAAAAAAAAAACTAAAAATTCCAAGTACCTTCCTACAAAGGCTAACCAATAGCCCAATTGACCTTGCCTAGTCTCTCTAAAGCAAAAAGGACCAAAACTAGACTTCCGTTTTTTGATGGAATTATTAAGGACGCCATAGATATAATAATGGCATGGGATAGTTGGCACCATGTGTCGCCACAACCAATTAACAAAAAGGATGAAGTTTTTGTTCATAAGCAAATAATTTTTATAAAAAAAACAATAAATTATAAAAAATTAATAAATTATACAAACTTATATTACTCACATATTAACATGCAATAACTAAATAATTAAAATTTAATATTTCAGTGATGACCTATTAAAATAATATAATGGGTATACTCTAAAAGTTTGTATTGTTTGTAAATTAGGTTAAATACATTTTGCACGCGTAAATCTTCAAATTCAAGTTTTAATGTTGATTTTTTTGTTAAAAATGTCGACATGTCATTTTTAGTGAACAACACGTGCGCGTCACATGGGTATTTTCCGTAGCCTATAAAGAGGGTGTTTGTTTCAGCTTTTCAGAGTTAATTTATAACTTTTAGCTTTGAAAAAGTTATTTTAGACTGTTTGGTTAAACTTATTTCAAATAGCTTCTGATTCTAACAGCTTATTTTAACTCAAAAAAGCTGATTTTGAGAAGCTGCTCACCCCTTACTTCTGATTATCAGCTTCTACTGTCGACATCTTAATTTTTGGTTCTATTCTTAATTTTTTTTATTTTTTATCTTTTTAAAAATAGAAAAAGACTCAAATGGATTATAGATTATTATTATTATTTTTTATGAGAAATATAGATAAACAAAAAATAAAAATTAATTGAAAAAGTTATTTCACAGCTTATTTAACAAACACTACTTAGCAACTTAAATCTATAATCCAATGACCAATGATATTCAGACGCGTGGCAGGTAAAGAGCAAGCCACATCAGCAGACAAAGATCTGCAAAGTTATTACCACTGCATATCGCCATTAATGCAGTCCCTCACTGCATTTAGCACGACAACACCTCTCCGTCGGGACAGCACACCCTCACCCTGAACAAGGTAAGTTACAGCATAGACTTTTGGCCAAGGTGACAGGTCAGAAGGGACAACGAAATGATTACCAACGGATATAAGCAAACGTTGAAGATAAGAAGAAAGTTAAGCTTTTCTATCTCTAATCTATCTACATATTCCACTCTCTCTTTCTAACTTGCTCGTCGGAGGGTTCGCTGGGGGACTCCCCGTTCCCCGTTGAACTCTTATGCAAGTTCTCTGGTGGGCTTGGTCATTTGGACATTAGGCTTGAGGAGCGTGGATCAGTCCAACCTGTCCTACCATCAAAAACTGCATCATCAGTTGGCGCCATCTGTGGGAACGCTTTGCTCCGTGCGCCAGTTGTGCTCATTGTTACCGGAGACCCTGTTCCAATAACCCTTTCCTACTACCCATCAAAGTGTATGATCACGACTAGATCCATGACTTCTCACTAAAATGCTGCCGACCACCAAGCCGACCCCCCCAATCCAAACAACCCACCACAGTATTTCATCGAGCTTACCAACAGCATTAACCGCATGGCCGAGCAAAACCAAGCCCTGATAAATGCTCTACTCCAAAGAAACCTTCCTATGCCTCCTCCACCACCTCCCGATATTTCCCTCAACCAAGAGCGAGCCCGAGCCATACTATCCCGCAGCCCTATCCACCCAACTTGGAAGGCTTGCAACCTCCTCCTCCTAATATAAATCCACCACCTCAACCCCCGCATCCATCGGTCCTGGCACTAACCCCCGAAGGGGAAGCCAGTAGCGTTCTACCCCCGCTGCCTTCCGGTGGTGATAACATCCCTCTCTGGGATGCCGAACTCTGAGCCATGAAGCTCCAACTCCAAGGGGTCATGCAGAACATCTAGCATAAACCCTCTACCACACTAAACTCACAATTTGTTGCCTCCATCCGGGACAAACCTCTACCCCCCAAGTTCAAAATGCCCACCACCGATTCTTTTGATGGAACGGTGGACCCAGTCGACCATCTGGAGACCTGCAGAACCCTCATGATCCTCCATGCATTCCCTGACGAGATCATGTGTCGAGCTTTCCCCGTGACACTGAAGGGGTCAGCTCGGTTGTGGTTTAGCCAATTACCAGCAGACTCCGTCTCCACTTTCCAGCATCTCAGTGACTCATTCCTCAGCCATTTTATTGGAGCCCAGCGCCAGCGACGTCCAACAACCCAACTCCTCAATATCCGTCAGACCGAGGGGGAGTCGCTGCGCAGCTTCGTTACCCGTTTCAACACTGAAGCCTTGCAGGTAGTGAAAAACGATGACAAGGTCATCCTTACGGTTTTCATGGCCGGTCTGCGGTCGTCTGACTTCCTTTTCTCCCTCTCTAAAAACCCCCCAACCTCTATGGCAGCCCTACTCTCCGAAGCCCAAAAATACATGAATGCTGAAGATTCCCTAGCCGCCCGGCAAGATCCTATAACCAAAAACCCGACCCCCAGAGAAAAGAGGAAAGATCCAGACACTAGAAATACCCAATACAATAACCAAACGTCTCAGTACACTGACCGACCCCCCAGAACTGAGCGGTCGGCCCAAGCCCAATTGCCCGGTCGGTTCGAGCGGTACACCCTCCCAAACTCCCCCATAGAACAAGTCCTCAATCAGATCCAGCGGGACTATCCCCTGAAATGGCCCCAACCATCGCGAACCCCTTCCAATCGGAAAGACCAGTCCAAATATTGCTATTTTCACCAGGACCACGACCATAACACAGATGAGTGTGTTAACCTCAAGGATCAGGTCGAGACCTTAATACGTCAAGGACGACTTAGCCGATTCACGGACACCCGCCCTCAGTAGAGGCAAAGGACTGAGCCCAATAGAAACAACCGCCGGCGCACCCCTCCACGGCAGCTAGCCCAACCTAACCAAGGCCCTCCACAGCAACCTCGGGCACAGGGTAACCCCGCCCCACCTGTTGGAGAAATCAGAGTTATTTCCGGCGGACTTGATTGTGGCGGACCATCTCGCTCGGCTCAGCGGGCAGAACTCAGGAAAATAAGGCAAGGCTCAGATAAATATTTTGCCATGTTGGACCGACCCTCTAAACAGCCCAGGCAGTGGACTAAGCTTATCACCTTTACGGACGCCGACTGCACAGGCATTTGTTACCCCCACGATGACCCCCTTATCATTTCGACCCTCCTCTCTAACTACAAGGTCAGACGGGTTCTCATAGACAACGGCAGCTCTTCAGACATCATCTTCCTCAACTGCTTCCATCAGCTCAAGATCGGGGAAGAAAGCCTCTCCTCTCACCAAACCCCTTCCTCTCATCCTCACCGCCCCTGAGGATGGTTATTTCAAATGTGCTCTTCGTTTCTTGTTCGAGGCCAATAACAATGAGGCCAAATATGAGGCATTGATAGCAGGTCTCTGCCTAGCCCGGGATATTGGTGTCAGCCACATCCGGGTGTTCAGCGACTCCCAGCTCATTGTCGGACAAATTACGGGAGAATTCGATGCCAAGGAGGACACAATGCGGGCTTACAAGGATATAGCACTCCCCCTTGTTCGCCTCTTAAATACCTTCCACATCAAGCACATCCCTCGGGCGAAAAACTCTAAGGTGGATGAGATGGCTCAGTTGGCTTCTGCAGACCAGTCCGACCTCAGCCATGGTGTCCGCCTCGACTACCTAGCCCACCCTGCCATTTCTCCCAACCAACAAGAAGTCTAGTTCCTCCAAAATGAACCCATCCCTTAGGCCGCAAACATCTTCCTGTATCTAACAACAGGGGGACTTCCAGACGACAAACAGCAGGCCGCCAAAATCAGGGCCCGGTCGGCTAATTACACTCTTGTTAGCGGACTCTTGTACAAAAGGGGCTTCTCACGTCCATACCTGAGATGCCTCAATCCTGCTCAGGCGACCTATTATAGATACCCCATTTTTGACTGTCCTCAAGACTTGGACGTCACCGCTTGAACACCTGGTGATCATCCTTGTTTGTGTTTGTCTTGAGTTCCCGGAGATCTCGGTTACGCGCCTTGCCTCAGGATCTCTTGACTTGACTGTTTTGTGTCTGGTTTTGCACCAAACACTTGTGTTTTGCCTTGGAGGGGCAGGGAATGGCTTGCGGGCCATCCCCACATATCACCGGCCATGGCTTAAGGCCACCGGCTGTGTTTTGTTGCCACCGGCCAAATGTTTGGCCGACCGGCACTATAGATGGTCGACCGGTCATTTTTTTTGGCCAAATTGCATTTTTGGACGGCCGACCACTGTGCATCTGCTTTTGCAGATATTTTATGCTAGCTGGCATACACTTTGTTCCCCTCCATACACGTGTATGGAGGGATCTCCCTCTTGGCTAGCTTGTCTTGTAAGCTTGCAAGATTGAACCTTCTATAAGAGGAGGCCTCTTCTCCCTCTTTTAGGCTGGACAAAAAAATACAGAGGGAGCTCTGGATTAAGGTTAGGGTTTGTGTATCACCTATCTCCATATCTTTCTCTCTTTTTGCCTTTGTGTGTGTATAAGTGTATTTGTGTCTTACTTTTGGGCACAAACACATAGTATTACACCTTCTCTTGGTTGCTGAGGGGCCAGAGGGTTGTTCTTGGTGTTCTTGGGTGGTTTTGATCTCAAAGAACCAGTTGGAGCATTGTTTGTGAGGGAGGTCTACAAGGGTAACAACTTTACCTTTAAATTCCCCCTTTTTGCATAGCTTTTTTGCCTATCTTGCAACTGTTTTTGAGCTTAGCATATAACAAATAAAAGTTCTATTTTTGAGTCCTTTAAATAGTTGGTCAAGGGTGTTTTGAGCCTTGAGATTGTTTGACCCCCCTTAGGGCTTATTTGACCCTTTTTTTGTGCCATTTTGGTGAGCTCCGGGACCATTGTGTTTGGGCCTCCTCACCACTGAAATCTTGAGGGATTTCAGTGATGAGGATGGTGCCTTGAGGTCCTAAGAAGGAGAGGGCCACCCCCTCTTCTTGTTGTCCTTGAAAAGGGCCATTTTTGCCTCTTGAGGGAGCATCTAGTTTAGGTTCATGTTGATCATGCCTTAACTGATTTTTGTGCTTATATTGCCATGATATAACATTGTGTTAAGTTGGTTTGGGTACACCATGCTTGTTTAGCATACATGCCTTGTAATGCCATGTTTTGGCCTTAACATGCTTTAGGTTTTGATCCTTGTTCTAGTATGATTTTAGCCAAGCTTTGTGAAGCTTTTGTGTTTATTTTAGCATGCTTAAGTTCTGTTCTTGGTTGCTTTGGTCGACCATAGCATGCTTAGTATAGCCACCTTGCATTTTGGCTTGTTAGCCTTAGGTGTGTGAGTGTGTAGCATGCATTACTTGCACTATTCCAGTGGTTTGGAACCACTTACCATGCTATTTCAGTCCTTATAATATGCTCGCATATTTGCATTTGATACTCCTTTGTTGCTTTAAAAGGTTGCTGCCTCATGCTCCATGAATGTGCTCCTTTGTATGCTTGCATGTTTAAGCCACTTAGATGCCATCTAGGTGTTCCCTTAGCATTGTCTAAGTCTGCCTTGAACTTGTTTTAAGTCCTCTTGACCTTGTGAGGCTTGGTTGACTTAGCCATGGTTTAAGTCTCATTGGCTTGCCTCAAGTACTTGGACCAATTGCATGCCATGTTTGTCTTGTTTAAATTGGTTTGGTACCATTATTAACATGATTTCCAGAGTTTACATTGCATGCTAATTGTTCATGTTTAAGCTCTTTTAAGTGTGCTTAAAGATTGCTTGTTTGATGTTTAAGTGTTGGCACATCAACATGTACATGCGCGTGTGTGTGTAGGCCCTCATTTCCATAGCATTGGCCGTTGTTTTAGGCTTGTTTGAGGGCTGCCTAAATTAGTTTAAGTCCACCCCTTTGCATGTTGTTGCATACTCACCTTGTGTGTTGTTGCATGATTGAATGAAGTCACATGCTTGCTTGCATACTTGAACATTCATATTGTGTCTTGCATACTTGTAGGTTGCATTGCTTCATGTTTTACATGCTTCTTTACTTAGGTTGTATGCCTAACCTACATTACACATTGCATTGCCATGTTGCATACTAGCCTCCATACCTAGGATGCATTGCATTGGCATGCATGCTTTACCTCTTGAGTTGATTGTGATGGAGGTTGAGCCCCATTTGCTTGATTATGTGCATTGCATTCCATATCAAAATGCATACTTGGTTCCTTGTGCCATCATGTATGCAAATGCGCGATTGGTGGTCCGAGAATCGAGAATCATATCCCTTTGAGTCATAAATATGATAAGGGATGTGTTTGGTGCATACATTGCTTGAAATGCATTGCCATGCTATGTTTTGCCCTCTGCTGCTGTCAAAAACAGATTCTGTAGGAAGATTTGGCCGGCCGGCCATCTGAAGTGCCGACCGGCCATCCATAAGAGGCCGATGGATTAATTTGTGGCTGGTGACCATTCTCCATGGCCGGTGACCAATTCCCTCAGCCGGTGGTGTTCCACAGCATTCAGGGAAGCAACCCTGAGATTGGTGCAGTCTTCAGAGAAGGATAACAGTCAAAGCAGAGGCAACTTGTGTATGGCAATGGCTTTCCGAGCGGAGCCAAGCGCGCATTGCATTGAGCCCTCTTCTCGAGGCTGTTTACTGCTTTTATTAGATTAGTTAATTTGTTAATTAATTAATTGGTCTGTAATATTTAATTAGCTTGTAGTTAATTAATTTGTATTATTCTTTCGGTCCCTCTGAGCGAGGGCAAATTTGTAATAAGTGTGGGTGCGTGTGTGCATGTCTTCCAACCCCCCACTTCTTTCTCCCTTTTACTTACCTACTTTTGATGGTTAGTATTAGGACATGTTTACTTTAGCATACCTTATGCTATGCATGCGTGCATCATTCATTAGTCTTGCATGCACCAGGCTCGGTGCATCATGCTAACTGCATAAAGTATTTCAAATCTAACTTGAATACATGCTATTTGTGCATTTTCACATGTCATCCTTTGATTAGCCGAGCCTATTCTAGATTGCATTCTGTATGCGTTGCATTAGCCACTTAACATGGACTTGGATCATGCATTGATTGCTAACATGTTCTTGTCTTGGCTCGGAGTACATTATAAGTATTTTTCTGCTTTAGCATCTCGCATGAGTGTGAATGTCAACATGACAACATGCTTACCATGTGGCTAGATGCTTATGTGATATAAACTGCTTGAATGCCTGTGGGTGAAGGTTGGATTGTTTGAGTTGGAACAACTCGTTGAAATCCGTGCTTTAGCCTACTTGCGAGTAGCAAATTTCAAACTGTTTTTCAAACAAACGGATATGCAATGCTTCGTTCCAAATTAGGCGATCTAGTCTATATTTTTGTGTTGTGCGCATCACATAGTAATTCTAGCTAATTAACTGGAATAAGAACACATAACGTTTTCAAAATCGGATATCATGGTTAGTAGAGGCCGATCTTCGGATCGGGCGAGAGGGGGTGCTCATAGCTGACCTTCCCCAATCGTACCCGAGTTCATGAGCCGAGGCAACTTTGGTGATGACGGACACGTGGCGTTTGGCACCGAGTCAGGGTTTCCTAAATTTTCCAAAATAAAATATTTAGGTGGCGACTCTGTATCTGGCAAAGCAGTCCATGTTTGGCACTTCTTTTCTAAAAATCTATTTTTCTCAAAACGATTTGCCGGATTTGGACTCTTTGGTTGAGATTAAGAACCGTGACAAAAATCGAGTCCGAACTGTAGCACGAAGGCCCCACGCGGACGCGTCTACAGTTTCTGGCAACTCTGCTGGGGATTTGGAGAACTTGACTCAAAGTCATGATATCTTGTTTTGACTACACTTATGTGTTTCTTTGCATTGCATGTGCATTGGTGCGCCTAGGACACCGTGTTTGCCATCTGCTATTCCTAAGCAGTTTGCCGGAGGCTTGTCTTGTCAAGGCATGACCATAAGGCTGACCGGTTGGGGGTTCTGCCACGACGGGAACACAAACCCCGGTTTTACCGGGGCACCCTTTTGATCATTCGACCTAGTGCATATTCGGAATCCATAGTGACCACTTTAAACTAGGACAGGTTGCTTACCCGATTGTAGGTTGTTTGAAACCGCTGCGTGCATAGTGAAACCCTAGCTCCTGACAAAATAGGACAGGGAAACCCTACCCCAACATAGGGTTGTTTTGGCTCTCATTTACTTGCTATGTGCTTTTAGAGTGTATCTCTACAAGAACGTACATACCAATTTGCAAGTCTGGGGAATCAGGCCTAAGGGCATTAGTATTAGAATTTGAGAAATCGGTTATATCCACGGGTATCAGATCCAGTGTTTCGGGGCAATGATCTCGGGGAACAGTAATCAGTAGTAGAGTATAGTTGTTCAGCTATTGCTCGTGTCTGTTCTAATTAGGCCGAAATGCTGCGTGTTTTCTCTTTTAATGGGGGGTTCAGAGATTTAGTACAGAATAGCTAGTGTTCTCCATTGCTGAGGCAAGGCAGATATCTGATCCGTCAGTCACTGTTCAATTCAGCGGACTTATGATGACACAGAGTTCAGAGGAAATTGTGGTTATGACAGCCGCGTTAGACCAAGGGATCATTTTGCAGGATGAGACCAATGTTGATGTACCGCATCCGCCTAGGTCGCCTACTGCGCGCTCGATCTGGGAACCCCAGATGTTTCAAGTTCGTGAACCTACCACATTTGAGTTAATGAGAATGATCGGCGATCTCCAGAGATCCGTGGCCGATCTGGCCTATGGAATGTCGACTTCGCCACTAGCCATATCATATGCCGGGAATTTTGTACCACAGGAGCCCCCGCTACTGGGGCGGATTGTGATTGAGCTCAGCCAACCAGAGGTTGCCTCCAGCTACAGCAACGACGTGTCAACAACAACCGGGTTTCACTCTGATGTAGTAACCCAAACCCTTGATCAGGCTGAGGCTAGAGGTAAAGATAAAGTGAGAGCAGATGCTGATCCTGTTAAGCAACTGCTGTGGGCAGTCGAGGCTTTGAAAGCCGGGGGGATGAATAAGCAGCATGTACTCGCAGTCGTGGCTAAGGCTGTGGATGATGCTTTCCCCACTCCAGCCAAAGGGAGTTCTCGCCAGGCGAAAAATCAGGATGGGCCCCGTCATGCCAGAACAGTTCCTTCCACTCCCAACCTTACCCCTGGGAAAGATTAGAAAGCTAATGCAGTGCCTGCCGACCCTTTCGCTAGTGCGTCTAGCAAGAACCCTCAGACTTCAAAGTACCTGCCTCGAGGGCGTAGAGTCTTTCACGCCCTCTACATGCCTTTGTCTAGGGCATTCCAAATATTGGCTAAAAAGGGGCATCTTAAACCCCTCGAGCCTCGGCCCCTCTCGAAGAATCTCCCTCTCTCGCATGATGCTACCTTGTACTGCGCGTACCACCAACAGTCCGGTCACAGCACCGATGGTTGTTTCCGCCTTCGTCATGAAGTGCAAGATTTGATCGACAATGAGGTCATCCTCCCACCTACCTCAGCAAAGTCTGTTACCATTGAGCTGTTGGACTTCGAGGATACTGCAAGTATGTGATCAGGGGTTGGACCACCTGTGGGCGGCGCTCAGTGAATTTTGGATGTGGCGTCTGGCACGCACTTTTGAGCATCTGCGAATGCCAATTTTTGTGGTTTCTGACTTAGATGTTAAGCCAGTTCAGTGGTCTTGTTTTGAGTCTGTCTCATTGTCTTGAGTCAGTCCTTTTTACTTAAAGGGTCTGTCTTGTTGTGTCGAGTCAGTCCCACTGTATAGAATATCAGGTGATTCCAAGGCTTTTGCCTCGAACACCGTTTTGTTTTGTAATTATCTTTTTGCTTACTTTTGGGTCTGTCTCTGCTGTGGAGCCAGTTGCAACTAGGGAACCTGAATGAAACAGCTGCGGCTATCTTTTCTCCATACTTACTACTATCTTGAGCTAATTGTGCTAGAGGATTTGAATGGAACGGCAGTACATTCCACCTGCTCTCTTATGCCTTGAAAATCATTGCTTTGACCTAAGTTTTTCAAAACTTTTCGAACACTGCGGTGAAAACAAAGGGGAAGGAATTCCTCGGGATTTGCAAAACTTTGATCAAATTGAGAGAAAGAGAGGCATGCTAAGCCCATAATGAATGAAATCATGCTTGTTAACGTGAGTACTGAGAAGGACCCTGGCTTGATCCAGATTGGTTCCACACTATCTTCAGCGCGAGTGATTTGTCACTTCTTTGAAAACTTTCAAAAACAAAATGTTTTGCCCGGTCCTGCGAAGACTTGTGTGGAATCGCTCTTGAGATTGTGCGGCTTAGGATCGCTCTCAGCCTTGAGACTTGAGCCGTTGCTTTCAAACCCTGGACCTTGGGTTCAAACTGTTCAACGATCAACTGCGATGTAAGGCCCGTGTGGCCAGATTTGAAGCAGCCCTCGAACAAGAGGCCCCAAAGTCAGATCAAGAAGATCATACCTCATCAGAAGAAGCTCGCGGAGCTGAATCAAAAGCGCCCCTCAAACTAGGGGCAAAAATGTCTGATGTACTCAAAGAGCCGAAGAGGGGTCTTTCAGCAAATCGATACAACAGCCACTCTCCTGGACACGGATGACTTCGAAACCCTAAAACCATTTAGCATGGACTTGTTACACTTTTACCCTTTGAGAGGCTCGCTAGGCCGAAAACCCGGAACGGCGACTCAGGCAAAAATTAGAGCAAGAGAAAAATACAGAAAGAATAAAAATAAAAATAAAAAAGAAAAAACAAAAAAAAGAGGAAGAGATGAAAAAGAAAAGAAAAGGAATGAAAAGATACAAAAAAAAGAATTGAAAAGAAAAGAAGAAAAGTAAAGCTCGCAAGGTCGAAAACCCGCAACGGGCGCCTTGGCAAAAGTTAGAGCCTAAAAAGTGAAGGTTAATACCCGAGTGTACCTTAACCGGAACTACGTAAGGCTTGATTCCCATGTTTGGGATACGTAGGCAACTTCATCCTGAAGTCCAGCCCCCAACGCTTTCATAGCGACTAAGTCCATGCAATGGTTTTTAATCATCCTTGATTCCCATGTTTGGAATACGTAGGCAGCTTCATCCTGAAGTCCAGCCCCACGCACTTTCAAAATGACTGTGTCCATATATTGGTTTTGACCGTCTTCGTCTTCTCCGTGTCTGAGAGTTTGGTCGTGATCGTCACTAATGAGGATTGTTTACAAAATGCTGCGGCGTTATCCAGACAAGGGGCAACTTTCCATTGCCACGAGTCGCCATTCAAACCAGGGACAACTTTCCGTTGCCGTGCAAATGCCATCCAGACAAGGGACAATTTTCCATTGCCTCCGATCCGAGGTTGCGCATCTTGAAAGTCAGTTCTGCGCTCGTTGAGCGGCGGCCGTTTGCAAACATGGTTTTTGAAAATTTTTACTGAGGTTGACTAATTTTCTCGAAAATTATTCCATTTTCCAAAACTTAGACCATTTTGGACCCAAAAGGGAAAACTTTCAGTGCTCACAGCCCAACTCGCGTGATTTTAAACCAAAAAATTAAACAAGTATGCTAATCCGACTCTCATTTTGGTCAAAACTATTTTAGTAGAAAACCAAAAATGAAAAATGGTCAAAATAATGAATCAGGAGTACAGTTGAGTCAGGTGTTCTGTCTTTCCCCCATCGCTAATATACTTGCCAAGAAGGCACAACTGAAGTTGTTATTTAAGGGCTGAAAGCTCTCTCAACCTCCGAGCAACGAGGTATCAAACCAAGCGCGAAGCACGAATCTGAAGGGATCAAGGTACTCCGTTCCCTTATCTATGGCATCAACCAAACGCTACCAGAAGAAGTAGCCGCGAGCTAACCGCATCGGGCGTGAACCCACAACTTCCTATTCATCCATTAAAAAAACCCGGGGAGGGATAAAAATGAGAGAATAAAGAATAGAGAGGTGTAAGTTGAGAAAAAGAGTGAGCAAAAAGGGGTTTTGAGAGAAAGACCAAGCCTGAGGGCCGAGTGATGTAAGAATCGCAAATTAGAAAGGGTGGGAAATAATACCCGAAGAAACTGGCTCCTCGTGATTTGAGAGGTCTCTTGTCTTTATAACACGTCTGTGTGTCGTGTCTTTTGTTTTGTCTACCTCAACTCTTGTTTTGAGTCTGTTTCGAGCGTGTCTCGTTGTGTTTAGGTAGTCTACCCTTCTGCTTTCGCTGTCGAGTCTTTTTCACGGTGTTCAGTTGTAGGCTCAATACCCCGGTTTGAAAAACCCTTTTTCAATTTCAAAAATTAACCGTTTTGTGTGCTCAGAGTGCTGTGCCATTCTCCACGTTTGTGCAAAATGTGACCTAGTTCTTTCATAAAACCACAGGGGTTCAACCCGGGACACTTGGAAACAGTGAACATATGGGCTCTGGATTGCATCTAAGTGTGTTTCAGCTCCAGGAACTTCCACCTTTGTCTTCCGTCTTTTCAGATTGGACTGTTTGTTCAGTATTCGCCGTGTGCAGAATGGACTAAGCATTGTGTTATGGGCTGTGTGTTCAGAATGAGCAATGGTTTGTTTGAGTTGTTTTGCCGATTGGCCGGTTCATTATCTGGTTATTACAATACAAGTGTTTGATTTTCAAACAAAAGATCAATCTCATTTACATTGAGGTGTAATATGATGCAATGCGATGCAATGTATGAAATGTTCAAATATAACATTTTTTCAGATAAAACGTTTTGTGTAATTTCATCATTTTTTTCAAGTACAAAGTTTTAGAGAAAACAAAAACCTGCCTGCGGCAGTACAAGGTACTCAAGCTACCAACAAAAGTAAAGCAAAATAAAAAGAAGAAAAGCAGCAAAAATCTGGATCGAGTGGTCTCAGGCCTACGGATCTGTCCTCGTCCTCTTCCTGGACGAAGGTCCAGGAGCATCGTCATCGGCACCGTCATCTGAGTCTGTGCCATCTCCGGTCTCCTCCTCGAACGACTCTAACTCTGCTTCTGCCTCCACCTCGGACTCATCATCATCAGGAACTGGTGCTTGTGAGCTACTCCCAACATGGGTGCGCCCCGCCTTGGTGCGGGGGTATACTCTGCCATCTCCTCCGGCAGGAACAGAAGGTCCAGTTGGAGCACCTCCCACGGTAGGGATCTGGAAGGGAGGCTGAAAAACGCAAAAGGCAAACGCATCAGTATACTGTGAGCAGTGTATCAGTATGCTATAGAATGCAGTGTATGAATATAGTGTGTGAATACTGTGAGCAATATATCAGTCCAGAATGCAGTGTATGAATATAGTGTGTGAATGCCGTGAGCAGTGTGACAGTGCAGAATGCAAGGTATGAGTACAGTGTAAATGCCGTAGATAGTGCTGTGAACAGTCTGTGGGCTACAGTATGTCAGATACTGTGAGGGCAGTGTATCCAGTGTCGTGTTGTGCATCAGATATGTGAAACAGTTTATGTATGGTTTGAGACCGCGGTCAGAGAAACATACCGGAATGCTGTAAATCGCCAGAAGGTCGAGGCTCTGCTGGAGCATCCCCATCACGGAGGTAGTCAGCTCTAGGGGCTGGCGAGTGTACTCAGAAGAGGCCTGCAAAAGCGTTAGAAGCATCAGTGTTCTGCGGAATATCAAATGAATTGAAATAAACTAACTATGCATAATGCAAAACGCAGAAGTACATACCGGAGGTAAGCCGTAGAACCCGACTAACTCATGATCAGCCGGAGGGGGAGCAATGGGAATCTGGTAAGTCGCCCCACCCCGCCCTCGGCATGCCATCGTCACGGGCAGTGCTGGCTAACTAGCCCTCTGTCACCTCCGAGCTCCACTCCTGCCACGGCCCCGAGCCACCCTCGGCGCTCCTGCTCCCACCCCTGCTCCTGCTCCAGCTACCGGCGCTGTAGGTCCCCCTCTCTCAGCTCGACGGCCACCGCTCAGGGGCCGCATAATATACGTCCGAACGTACTCTGAGTAGTCGCCCTCGCCCCTAAAGCCCTCTGCGTCCCAGCCGATCGTGTAATCGACCATCTCCTCGGCAGTGCACCTCTCAGTGTCCCTCATGTGGGTAGGGGGCGGACCTAAAACTATCTGCTCTGGCAAGCCCAGGGTTTGGTGTAGGAAACGCTCACCCAGGTACCAAGCCCGCCAGACCGGGCCCTCCAGCAAAATCCTGAAACGTGCAGTCTCCTCTGCACCAGGAAATCAATCCCGAATCATCGCAGGTAATGGAGCCCAAGGCTGCCAAGTGATCTGTAAATGACATGCAGTTTGTTATCTACTGATATTGAAAATACAGTGTAAAGCCAAGCCAAATAAAACTCTAAAATTTGAACATACCTCTGCGGGGGTGATGGTGCCGAAGTAGCGGCGGAAGAAGATAAACGTCTCCCGGGGCCTCCGCACGCACCTCACGTCAAAGCGGCGCGAGAACGGAACGACGAGAGGGGTCTCCTCGTCAGGCACTGGCGCGAGCCTCGGAAAGTAGGCGTAGACCCACAACTGCAGAGCGAATACTAGTAGGATTATCAGATAAAGCAGAATACAGAATAAAGTAAAAATTGTAGAGTTGTGTATTGTGCAGTGTATTGTGCAGAGTGTACAGTGTGTGCAGTGTACAGTCAGTGTAAAGCAGAGTGTATATGTGCCGTGTGTGCAGTATACAGTCAGCCTAAAGCAGACCGCAGTGTGTGCAGTGTACAGAGTACAGAAAATGAAAGGCAGAAATGTAAAACAGAGAAAGAGGTGTACCTCCCAAGCTCGCCAGTATCCCCCGAGCAACTGCCCACTGTAATGGGAGGCTGAGTTCATGTACCCGTAGAGTGTGGCCAAGGCTACCCCACCCCAGTTATAGCGCAGGATCCTGGTCACGTCCACCAGAGCGCTCAGCAAGTAGAGGGGCACGGTGTTTGCCCGATCGGCGAAAATGGTCGTCCCCAACAGAAACATGAGGAAGCTGCGTGCGTACTGCTCCTCCCCTACCTGAGTGGTCAGCGCCCGATCCCGGAAGTGGCTCTAGAACCACGAATATCGCATATATCCTACCTGAGCGAGTGGCGGCTGAGTGCCAAGCAAGTGTATCTGGGCAGCGTACCACTCATCCATCTCTGTGTCGAAAGGGATCGAATCACCCCCTACCCCGATGCCGGTGAGCATCGAGAAGTCATAGGGAGTCATCGTCATGTCTCCCGCGACGGAGAGGTGGAATGAATCGGTGGTGTCCCACCACCTGTCCGCTAGAGCAGCAAGGAGAGGTCTGCTCGCAGTAAGCCGAGAAAGTCCTCTGCAGAAGGCGCCAAAGCCCGCCTGATCGACAATGTGACGGACTGCGTCCGGTAACTCCATGTACCAATCCCTGGCGGCAACATTCCCATGCCCACGGACAGTATGGAAATCTCCCTGTTCAAAAACAACAGTTGCGAAGCAATGTTCAATGTACAGTTTTGAAGAACATTTAGGATTGATGACAATACAGCGTGTGTGCACGTTTTCAGATTCAAACAAATATCGGGTGTCGGTGTACTCGAAGTGAATTACGGCATATGACGTGTCAGTGTTTCCAAGTGGTTCAGCATAGATGCAGCGTGAGTACACGTTTTCAGATTCAAACAAACATCGGGTGCCGGTGTGCTTACAGTGAACTACAACATGCGATATGCCAGTGTGTTTGGGTGGTTCAGTGACAATGCAACGTATGTGCATGTGTTCAGATTCAAACAGACATCAAGTGCAAGTGTGTTCACAGTCAACTACAACATACAGTGTATCGATGTATCCGGGTTAAGTAGTTGAAAGAACAAAATCAACTATGGCGGTTAAGTGTTCTACATTGCGGAAAATGAAACGGGAAAGAATATACCTCGGAAGCGCCGTATGATAGGTGTGACTCCGGCTCGCACAGGAGAAGCTCTGGTGGCACACCTCTCGCAAAACTCTGGAACTGACGAAGTCCGTCGGGAGGAAGCACGTGAACCGCCGGCCGGTAGGTCGCCGGGTCGAACGGGTGAACGCTCAAGGGCAGGAGCTCGACCTCTGGGTCCACCTCGTGATCCGGGGGAGTCCCACCTCGTGGAATATCATCCGCCATGTCAAAAGTGGTGTGAAGATGGCCGGAAGAGAGAAAATCGGAGGAGAATGCGAAAGGTCAACTAAAAAGTCAACCCCGAGAGGGCGGAAAATGGCCGGAAAAGGCGGGAAATGAAAAGGCACGGAAATCAAGAGAAACTCGAGGGGAACAAACCCTAAAAGGTGGAAATAGCAAAAGAAACACCGAAACGAAGAAATGTTCGGTTCAAAATGTTCGAAACGCGAAGAACTTCGCAAATCGAACGATGAAACGGGCGCGAAACGCAAGAAAATAGAGGAGCGAAGGGAAGAAAATATCCTAGAGAGAGAGAGAGGGTGAAATTTCAGCCAAGGAGAATGAAAAGAATAGGGTTTGAAACCCTATTTTAAAAGACCCAAGGCGAAAAGACTAAACTGCCCCGATTCACGCATGTTTGGCCGGTCGGCCACACTGTTGGCCGGTAGACTTTTATGATGGCCGGTAGATGGTCGGTGACCTCTCCTGATGGCCGGTGAGCCTCCTACAACCTTGTTTGGGTCAAATGTATAGTTTGGGGTATTTATTTCTCAAGACAGTGCAAGACAGTGCATTTTCGAAGCTCAATCGGCCTCCGTTTTGACCTCAGACCGTGTCTTCTGTGCGTGGCACTCGAATATGTGCAAGGTGTATCCTTTTTGTATCCTTTTTGTATCCTTTAAGATTTGAAAGTTGCCCCACATGCGTTGTTTTGCAAACACGTGTTGAGTTATACGTCATTATGCTTGCATTGTTATGCATTTTCCATGGTCTGGCGAGACCTTAAATACGCTCGGTCTAGGAGACCTTAAATCCTCTGAAGGTGCAAGTCCTTCGGTGTTTGTCGTGCCCAAACGACTTTTGGCAAGTTCACATGCATCATCTTGCATTTCAAGCGATGCGCATGGTCGCGCATTCGAGTTCATAAGCATTTCGAGCGACATGCGTTGTCGCACATTCAAGATCATATGCATTGCCATGCATACCAAAAGACGTGCATTGCCATGCATTTGCATCGACATACGTCAACATGCATCATTTGCATTACAAAAACAAACGAAAAAACACACAATCATGCAGTATCATGCATTTTCAAAAGAAAAACAAAAAAAGAGAGCAACATGCATTGCCATGCATTTTTCCATTGCCATGCATTTTTCCTTTTCATGCACTTTTCATGCATTTCAAAAATAAAACCAAAACAAATAACGCATATGTCATGCATTGCATCGTAAGTAGTGCATATGTCATGCATTCATTGTAGATAGTGCATATGACATGCATCCCTTGTATACATTGCATATGTCATGCATTTCATTACCAATAGTGCATATGTCATGCATCACTGTAAATATCGCATTTCCACCCATCCATTGCATATTGTAGATATTGAATTGTAGCTTGCATGCATTCATTGCATCACTTCCATCTAGGGTTTGCGCCTTTCCTTGTTGAGCTTGGTCTGGTGTGTGCCCATACTTTTCACGTCTATACACTCATAGTTCTGTATGACCGTTCTATGTTAGGCGCGGTTTGTATGTGTACATGCCTTTTCTAGGCAAGATTTAGTTTGGCCCGCGTGCCTTATCCATTGTATATATTCCATTCCATTGTATATTGCATTATAGCTTGCATGTATCTACTGCATCACCTCCATTTATGGCTTGCGCCTTTCCTTGTTGAGCTTGGTCTGGTATGTGCCCATACTTTTCACGTTAAAGCACAGTTCTGCATGTGTACGTGCCTATTCCACGCTGGTATGTTGGTTTGAGGGTTGCGGCACCTTTTCTGTGTTAGGCGCGGTTTGTATGTGTACATGCCTTTCCTAGGCAAGATTTGGTTCGGCCCGCGTGCCTTATCCATTGTATATATTCCATTCCAGTGCATATTGCATTATAGCTTGCATGTATCCACTGCATCACCTCCATTTGTGGCTTGTACCTTTCCTTGTTGAGCTTGGTCTATGCCCATATTTTTCACGTTAAAGCACAGTTCTGCATGTGTACGCGCCTATTCCACACTGGTATGTTGGTTTGAGGGTTGCGGCACCTTTTTTGTGTTAGACGCGGCTTGTATGTGTCCATGCCTTTCCTAGGCAAGATTTGGTTTGGCCTGCGCGCCATTTCCGTTGTACATATTACATTGTAGTATAATTTTTGCATCCAGCATTAGGGTCATTGGTCTTTCGTTAGCGGGTCACTTCTCCACTTATGTCATTCCACCCAATTACTTGTTCTTGTGTTAGTCTACATCACTCATAGTTCTGCATGTGTACGCGCTTTGAGGGTTGCGGCACCTTTTCTATGGTAGACGGACTTTGCATCTCCATCAATCTATTTGACATTTATGTGTTTTTGAACCGCTCATGATTGGATCATGATCCAATTGCATTATTGTACATAGTTTTGTATATATTGCATATCATTTTGCATTCATCTTGCATTGTCATGCATGTTGCTAACAATATTGTACCTGTTGAGTTTTTTTTTTCTCTTTCAGGCACGATATTGTATGTACATTTGAAGCTGGTGCAACCAGATGAACCGCACAGGTATTGTATTCTCTGAGTGAGACGTATCGAGAATTGCATAATTCTCTTACATCCTTTTTGCATTGTAGTGTAGTTGGATTGTTCTATGCTAGCTTAAAACTATCGCATGTTATGCTTCATTACAGCTTTCTTTGCATGATCATAAGTTATGCTCGGTTTCGTGCATTGTCGGTTGCATTTTGCCCCTGCCTTCGGGCGCATATCTTGTCTGTCTTGCATGTCTGTCTAAGCCTTCGGCCTTGTCAAAAATGGGTCGTCTCTGGGCTTTGACAGTCATTCCCGTCATTGTTATGACTTTCAAGTTCTATCAAAGAGGGGCAACTGTAGACACCCCATTTTTGACCGTCTTCAAGACTTGGACGTCACCGCTTGAACACCCGGTGATCATCCTTGTTTGTTTTTGTCTTGAGTTCCCGGAGGTCTCGGCTACGCGCCTTGCCTCAGGATCTCTCGACTCGACTGTTTTGTGTCTGGTTTTGCACCAAACACTTGTGTTTTGCCTTGGAGGGGCAGGGAATGGCTTGCAGGCCATCCCCACACATCACCGGCCATGGCTTAAGGCCACTGGCTGTGTTTTGTTGCCACCGGCCAAATGTTTGGCCGGCCGGCACTATAGATGGTCGACCGGCCATCTTTTTTGGCCAAATTGCATTTTTGGACGGCCGACCACTGTGCATCTGCTTTTGCAGATATTTTATGCTAGCTGGCATACACTTTGTTTCCCTCCATACACGTGTATGGAGGGATCTCCCTCTTGGCTAACTTGTCTTGTAAGCTTGCAAGATTGAACCTTCTATAAGAGGAGACCTCTTCTCCCTCTTTTAGGTTGGACAAAAAAATACAGAGGGAGCTCTGGATTAAGGTTAGGGTTTGTGTATCACCTATCTCTATATCTCTCTCTCTTTTTGCCTTTGTGTGTGTATAAGTGTATTTGTGTCTTACTTTTGGGCACAAACACATAGTATTACACCTTCTCTTGGTTGCTGAGGGGCCAGAGGGTTGTTCTTGGTGTTCTTGGGTGATTTTGAACTCAAAGAACCAGCTGGAGCATTGTTTGTGAAGGAGGTCTACAAGGGTAACAACTTTACCTTTAAATCCCCCCTTTTTGCATAGCTTTTTTGCCTATCTTGAAACTATTTTTGAGCTTAGCATATAACATATAAAAGTTCTGTTTTTGAGTCCTTTAAATAGTTGGTCAAGGGTGTTTTGAGCCTTGAGGTTGTTTGACCCCTCTTAGGGCTTATTTGACCCTTTTTTTGTGCCATTTTGGTGAGCTCCGGGACCATTGTGTTTGGGTCGCCTCACCACTGAATCTTGAGGGATTTCAGTGATGAGGATGGTGCCTTGAGGTCTTAAGAAGGAGAGGGCCACCCCCTCTCCTTGTTATCCTTGAAAATGGCCATTTTTTCCTCTTGAGGGAGCATCTAGTTTAGGTTCATGTTGATCATGCCTTAACAGATTTTTGTGCTTATATTGCCATGATGTAACATTATGTTAAGTTGGTTTGGGTACACCATGCTTGTTTAGCATACATGCCTTGTAATGCCATGTTTTGGCCTTAATATGCTTTAGGTTTTGATCCTTGTTCTAGTATGATTTTGGCAAAGCTTTGTGAAGCTTTTGTGTTTATTTTAGCATGCTTAAGTTCTGTTCTTGGTTGTTTTGGTCGACCATAGCATGCTTAGTATAGCCACCTTGCATTTTGGCTTGTTAGCCTTAGGTGTGTGAGTGTGTAGCATGCATTACTTGCACTATTTCAGTGGTTTGGAATCACTTACCATGCTATTTCAGTCTTTATAACATGCTTGCATATTTGCATTTGATACTCCTTTGTTGCTTTAAAAGGTTGTTGCCTCATGCTCCATGAATGTGCTCCTTTGTATGCTTGCATGTTTAAGTCACTTAGATGCCATCTAGGTGTTCCCTTGGCATTGTCTAAGTTTGCCTTGAACCTATTTTAAGTCCTCTTGACCTTGTGAGGCTTGGTTGACTTAGCCATGGTTTAAGTCTCCTTGGCTTGCCTCAAGTACTTGGACCAATTGCATGCCATGTTTGTCTTGTTTAAATTGGTTTGGCACCATTATTAACATGATTTCTAGAGTTTACATTGCATGCTAATTGTTCATGTTTAAGCTCTCTTAAGTGTGCTTAAAGATTCCTTGTTTGATGCTTAAGTGTTGGCCCATCAACATGTACATGTGTGTGTGTGTGTAGGCCCTCATTTCCATAGCATTGGCCACTGTTTTAGGCTTGTTTGAGGGCTGCCTAAATTAGTTTAAGTCCACCCCTTTGCATGTTGTTGCATGCTCACCTTGTGTGTTGTTGCATACTAGTGTGTTTGTTGCATGATTGAATGAAGTCACATGCTTGCTTGCATGCTTGAACATCCATATTGTGTCTTGCATACTTGTAGGTTGCATTGCTTCATACCTTACATGCTTCTTTACCTAGGTTGTGTGCCTAACCTACATTACACATTGCATTGCCATGTTGCATACTAGCCTCCATACCTAGGATGCATTGCATTGGCATGCATGCTTCACCTCTTGAGTTGATTGTGATGGAGGTTGAGCCCCCTTTGCTTGATTATGTGCATTGCATTCCATATCAAAATGCATACTTGGTTCCTTGTGCCATCATGCATGGAAATGCGCGATTGGTGGTTCGAGAATCGAGAATCATATCCCTTTGAGTCATGAATATGATAAGGGGTGTGTTTGGTGCATACATTGCTTGAAATGCATTGCCATGCTATGTTTTGCCCTCTGCTGCTGTCAAAAACAGATTCTACAGGAAGATTTGGCCGGCCGGCCATCTGAAGTGCCGACCGGCCATCCATAAGAGGCCGATGGATTAATTTGTGGCCGGTGACCATTCTCCATGGCCGGTGACCAATTCCCTCAGCTGGTGGTGTTCCACAGCATTCAGGGAAGCAACCTTGAGATTTGTGCAGTCTTCAGAGAAGGATAACAGTCAAAGCAGAGGCAACTTGTGCATGGCAATGGCTTTCCGAGCGGAGCCAAGCGCGCATTGCATTGGGCCCTCTTCCCGAGGCTGTTTACTGCTTTTATTAGATTAGTTAATTTGTTAATTAATTAATTGGTCTGTAATATTTAATTAGCTTGTAGTTAATTAATTTGTATTATTCTTTCGGTCCCTCCGAGCGATGGCAAATTTGTAATAAGTGTGGGTGCGTGTGTGCATGTCTTCCAACCCCCCACTTCTTTCTCCCTTTTACTTACCTGCTTTTGATGGTTAGTATTAGGACATGTTTACTTTAGCATACCTTATTCTATGCATGCATGCATCATTCATTAGTCTTGCATGCACCAGGCTCGGCGCATCATGCTAACTGCATAAAGTATTTCAAATCTAACTTGAATACATGCTATCTGTGCATTTTCACATGTCATCCTTAGATTAGCCGAGCCTATTCTAGATTGCATTCTGTATGCATTGCATTAGCCACTTAACATGGACTTGGATCATGCATTGATTGCTAACATGTTCTTGTCTTGGCTCGGAGTACATTGTAAGTATTTTTCTGCTTTAGCATCTCGCATGAGTGTGAATGTCAACATGACAGCATGCTTACCATGTGGCTAGATGCTTATGTGATATAAACTGCTTGAATGCCTGTGGGTGAAGGTTGGATTGTTTGAGTTGGAACACCTCGTTGAAATCCGTGCTTTAGCCTACTTGCGAGTAGCAAATTCCAAACTGTTTTTCAAACAAACGGATATGCAATGCTTCGTTCCAAATTAGGCGATCTAGTCTATATTTTTGTGTTGTGCGCATCATATAGTAATTCTAGCTAATTAATTGGAATAAGAACACATAACATTTTCAAAATCGGATATCATGGTTAGTAAAGGCCGATCTTCGGATCGGGCGAGAGGGGGTGCTCATAGCTGACCTTCCCCAGTCGTACCCGAGTTCCCAAGCTGAGGCAACTTTGGTGATAACGGACACGTGGCCTTTGACACCGAGTTAGGGTTTCCTAAATTTTTCAAAATAAAATATTTAGGTGGCGACTCTGTATCTGGCAAAGCAGTCCATGTTTGGCACTTTTTTTCTAAAAATCTGTTTTTCTCAAAACGATTTGCCGGATTTGGACTCTTTGGTTGAGATTAAGAACCGTGACAAAAATTGAGTCCGAACTGTAGCACGAAGGCCCCACGCGGGCGCGTCTACACCTATGTAATGAGAGAAGTCCATGAGGGTATATATGGCAATCATTCGGGCGGCAGGTCCCTGGCCCACAAAAGACTTCGCATTGGTTATTTCTGGCCTACTCTCAATTAAGACGCAACAGATTTTGTGCTCAAATGTGACAAGTGCCAACGTTTTGCCAACATTCCCCACGCCCCTCCCACAGAATTGATTACACTCTGCAGTCCCTACCCCTTTGCCAAATAGGGGATCGACCTGGTTGGCCCACTGCCCACTAGACGAGGCCAAACCAAATTCACCATTGTCGCCATCGATTACTTCACCAAATGGGTTGAAGCAAAACCCCTTGCCACCATTACCGAGCGGAACACAACTAGATTCATCTGGTAGTCGATCGTCTGCAGATTTGGCATTCCTCAAGCCATCGTCTCCGACAACAGCAAACAATTTGATAATGCCAAATTCAGGAAATTCTGTGCAAAGCTCCAAATCCAGCCATGTTTCTCCTCCCCAGGCCATCCACAGGCCAATGGCCAAGTTGAGGTCACCAACCGTTCTCTTCTCAAGATTATCAAAACTAAGTTGGAAGCTGCTAAGGGACTCTGGTCTGAGGAGTTACCGAATGTACTTTGGGCTTACTGCATTACCGCTCGAACTCCCACTGGGGAGACCCCTTTTTGCTTAACATACGGCGCAGAGGCGGTCATCCCAGTGGAGATCGGTCTTCCTACCCCAAGGGTTCTACATCTCAATCCAGAACTAACTGAAGAGCTGCGTCGGGCAGACTTAGACCTGATTGAAGAGCTCCGAGAAACAACTGCAGTCAGACGGGCCTCATACCAACAGAAAATGAGAACACACTACAACCGCAGAGTCCGACCAAGAGAGTTCGCCGTGGGGGACCTTGTTTTGCGAGGAGTAACTCTTGCCACCAAAAATCCAACTGAGGGCAAACTGGCAGCCAAATGGGAGGGACCTTACGTTGTGAAAGGCAGACCACGTCCGGGCACTTACCGACTTCAGGACATGGAAGGTCGAGACCTCCTCCATCCTTGGAACGCTGAACATTTGAAGGGCTATTTTCAATAAAAGTTATATTTTTGTATCGTCCAAAATGTTGTATGTTCGTTTTGACAATCTATCTTCTCATTTTCTCCTCATATAGTGTAACTTTATGACCCCATGGGCTACACTTTGTATGACAGCAAGCTTATATTTCAGTTATTTGTAGTATTCCAATAACGCTTTGATTGCAGCCTCAGCCAGATTGAGCACAAAAAGCCTCAGCTAGACTGAGCATGAAGAGCTCGGCTAGACCGAGTCACTTAAAGCCTCAGCCAGACTGAGCACAAAAAGTCTCAGCCAGACTGAGCATGAGGAGCTCGGCCAGACCGAGTCACTTAAAGCCTCAGCTAGACTGAGCACAAAAAGTCTCGGCCAGACTGAGCATGAAGAGCTCGGCCAGACCGAGTCACTTAAAGCCTCAAGTAGGCTGAGCACAAAAAGCTTCAGCCAGACTGAGCATGAAGAGCTCGGCCGGACCGAGTCACTTAAAGCCTCAGCCAGGCCGAGCACAAAAAGCCTCAGCCAGACTGAGTATGAAGAGCTCGGCCAGACCGAATCACTTAAAGCCTCAGCTAGACTGAGTGCAAAAAGCCTCAGCCAGACTGAGCATGCAGAGCCCCGCCAGACTGAGTTACTTCAAGCCCTAGCCAGGCCGAAGCCACCATTGCGACTTCATGATCATAAGCATAGTGGCCATACTTGGTTATATTCCAGTCCAACGTTTTCCAAATCAGACTCGTTCTACACTGGGTCGGGATCCATAAACCTCACTCTGTATTGAATTTTTCTTACAAGTTAAAACTCACTCTGCATTGAGTTTTTCTCACATTCACTCTGCATGGAATTTTTCTTACAAGTTAAAACTCACTCTGCATTGAGTTTTTTCCCACATTCACTATGCATTGAATTTTTCTTACAAGTTAAAATTCACTTTGCATTGAATTTTTCTTACAAGTTAAACTCCACTTTACATTGAGCTTTCCTTACATTTTACACTTCACAATGATTTATACATAAGCCTTATACAAGTCGCCATTCTCATTCATTTCAGATGCGCAAAAAAAAGCAGTAGCATGAAAACAAGACTCAAAATTTTATTTATTCACAAACTTGTACATAAGTTTCTTACAGTCATTCAAAAGCAAAAAAAACAAAAAAACAAAAACAAAAACACAAAACAAACCCTAAGTACAGGTTTTGTTCACACCAGTCACTCCTCCTCACTTGACACAAGGTCTTCTTCTTCAACGCCCTCATCTAGGGGGGTCTGGGCCACGTCGTCTTCATCAATCCTTACACCGCTAAGGTCCAAGTCTGGGAACAGTTCTTATGCCTTCCACTTGAACATCTTCCAGCCACTATCCCAGAACTCAACCATTTCGTGTTTGTAGAAGTCCGACCGCTGGAAGCTCTCAATAACTTCTACTTCAGTCCTGCCCCTAACGGTCGTTCCCGACGGGCTCGCCCCCCCCAGACACCTCCCTTGCCAAGTTGCTGGCGACCGCGGCGTCGATCGCCATCTGGAAGTTAGCAGACCCCTTGAATTGCTCTACTGTTGCAACGCACAGATCGGGGTATGCTGCCCTTTCAGAGGCCGCCTTGGTTTTTTCTTCCTCTAACTCCTTCTACAATCTTGCCCTTTCCTCAATTACCCTAGCACGCTCATCCTCCAGCTCCTTCTGCAGCCTAGCAATCTTCACGTCTGCTTCATCATTCTCTTTGATCTGTTGGGCGCGCAGTTCTTCATTGTTGATCATAGCCTCTTCAAATCGCTCAGTGGCGACCGTGTAGGCATTCTGAGCATCCCCCAGCTTCTTCTGTTCGCCAACCAGTTGGAACTCGAGCGACACTACCTTGCAGCGTTCGTCCTCTAGCTCCAACTTGACCGTAAGCAGCTCAGCATGGGCTCGAGCAGCAACATTACACTAGATGATCGCCAACACTTCCATTTTCTTCGCCTTCTCAGCCTCCTGCCAACCCCTGGCACACGCGTCTCGCACAGCCTTCTTCCAGCTTGCACTCTCTTTCTTAAAACTTGCAAGTTGGGCCTTAGCCTCCTCCGACTTGACCTTCGCAGCCGCTGCTTTTCTCAGCAGAGCCCCTGCCAAGGTAGTTGCCTCTATTTGGGCAGAGCACAACCCCCTTAGCAGCTCAACCTTATTGAACTTGGCCACCGAGCGCACGACTGCGTCGTCCACAATCCTCACAAGGCGATCTGCAGCCTCCCTGGCTGGGCCTTCTTCTCCCTCTAGCCGCCCAGACACTGCGCAAGCGTGGTAGATAGCAGTCGTCAGTTTGGCTCCTTCTCCTTGGGGTGCAGGGCCCCCCTTGGGCTGCTGCTCCATCACTTCCTTAGGGTTAGCTGACCCACTCTCCAATTGCATCTTGGGGTCGAGGGCGCCTATGTGCCCTTCTTCCTCTGAGACCCCTTGACTCTTCTCTCCCTACGCCTCTGGGGCAGCCACCATTTCTGGAGCAGCCTCCACCCCTTTCTCCCCTCTCTTCTCTGCCATCAGAGTGCCCTCACCACCCACCCTGGCCTTCTTCGATCCAGGCACATCTGAGGCCCCCTCAGGGGCAACCCTCATCTTCTTCTTCTTCTTCTTCAAGACCTTCCCCTCATTGTTTGCCCTTTCCTTCACTGGATCAACGGGGGGCGATCGTGGCTCAAAACTGCCCAAGTCTTTTTCCCCCAGCGGCTTGGGGTGCGGTCGAATTCTTTCTCTCGCGACCGGTTTTGGTGGCAGGCCTAATTACGCTTCTTTGAACTTATTGGCTTTGGAAAAAATGGTCCGATCCTCCGCCTCTTACACTTTCCTTTTCGCCTCAAGCTCTGCCGGTGGCAGATCCCCACTAGTCGGTTGAAGGCCCAATCCTACGGTAAACAAAGCTGACGGCTGAACGAGGTCGTCCCATCTGATGCCCTCCTTCTCCCTCCATGCCTTCACCTTCTTCACCCTCATCTCCACGGCCGCTACCAACTTCGGCTCCATAGACTTGGTGGGTACTCTCCACACCGTGCGTACTCTAACTCCGCCGTTCGCGGATACGTAGAACCACCGCGGCCTCCATCCCTTAATTGATGACGGCAACCCCGCCACCAAACCCCTTCCTGCCGCCGCCTGCAAAGTGACCCAAGTTTCTTGCTGGCCCGAGGCCTTATAGCAGGCAAAAAACTCGTCCACCGTCATGGCCTCCCCCTCGTTCGCCTTCAGCCACGCACTTGCACAGGCCAGTACAATCTTCTATGCATTGGGCATTAGTTGGCCTGGCGCCACTTCCAGTCGGTTGAGGACATCCACTACCACCTGTGGAACCGGCAACCTCAACCCTCCCTTTAACGCCTCCTCGTAGAGGGCAAGCTCCCCCGGCTAGGCGTCGGATGGCCTCTCCGTTGCTGTCGGTAACATTAACTCTATTTCTTCAGGCACCTGGTATTTTTTCCGCATACCCTCAAATTCCTCCTCCGTAACGGTTGACTTGTCGGCCTTTGTATGCCAGTGACCTGGCTCAGCCTGGCTAATTGGCTTCGGAGCCGCTATCATTGTCAACGGACGAGGTAAACCCGTCGGCTCCCCTGACTTCTCCATTTGCCTCTCCCTCCTATATTGTTCCGTCAGGTCAACCGCGTCATCATCCCCTAGGGGATCAACCCTTGCAGTGGTTGCTTCCTCTTGTGCCATCTCTCCCGTATATCTTCGAATAGCTTCGGATGCAGGCGCAAGAAAATTCAAGAAGTGTTGCAAGGGCGTATCGTTAGCAACGAAAGAGTTTACGCTTGGAATGTTTTGATGTTTTGCACAAAGCTAGGTAAAGCGAATAATCCCAAAGGCCCAAGGTTTGCCCGTATTCCAAGGGTCCCTATTAAATTTCGCCAGTTTGAAAATTTTTCAAAACACCGCTAAAACTGTCCTTTCAACACTCTATAATGACCTATCGTTTCACTTCTGGCCCAACGCCTAACCTCCCCCACCACGAGATGCTGCCACGTGTACGACCACGATTCATTGCCCCCTTCCCCTACCCTGTGTTTTCCACTTCAAGTCATCACGTGACACGCCGCCTCTCGAGCCCCGCACCCCGCCACCTCACCCTTCGCGGTCGGCCCTCCTCATGGTCGGTTCCTCCACTCGGCTACCCTTTGCGGTCGGCCCTCCTCATGATCGGTCCCTCCACTCAGTCACCCTTCGCGGTCGGCCCTCCTCACGGTCGGTCCCTCCACTCGGCCACTTCTGGTCGGTCGTTCCTTTCCCTCGACCTTCTACCCCTATCTTCCTCATTATTCCCTTCGTTGGACTAAAGCTGCACTTGGAATGGGGGACTACTGACGTGGGTAGGCCCATAAAGATCATTACCCACTATGAACAACCCAAGCCTACCACTTAGGGCCCAATACATAACCCAACTGATAAGGCCCAGCACCATCTGGAAGTCAACATGGCATCAAGGACCAATGATATTCAAACACGTGGCAGGTAAAGGGCAAGCTACATCAGCAGACAAAGATCTGCAAAGTTATTGTCACTGCATATCGCCATTAATGCAGCCTCTCACTGTATTTAGTACGACAACACCTCTCCGTCGGGACAGCACGCCCTCACCTTGAACAAGGTAAGTTACAGCATAGACTTTTGGCCAAGGTGACAGGTCGGAAGGGACAATGAAATGATTACCAAAGGATATAAGCAAACGTTGAAGACAAGAAGAAAGTTAAGCTTTTCTATCTCTAATCTATCTACATATTCCACTCTCTCTCTCTAACTTGCTCGTCGGAGGGTTCGCTGGGGAACTCCCCGTTCCCCGTTGAACTCTTGTGCAGGTTCTCTGGTGGGCTTGGTCATTCGGACATTAGGTTTGAGGAGCGTGGATCAGTCTAACCTGTCCTACCATCAAAAACTGCATCATCAATAATAATGGAACAATATGAGATCTAGAGTAAAGTATAAGAAAACAAAATATATTTAATCTTTGTTTATTTGAATGGCATTGTGTTTAGTTTCAATTTTTTGAAAATTAAGTATTTTAATTTTCGTATTTTTTTGTTTTTAGTGTATATTTTTAAAAATTTAAGTAATTTTTTAAATTTTTTTTAAATGCACCTTACTTAGATGTATCTAAAAAGTAAAATATTTTTAAAAAATTAATAAATACACAAAAATACAAAAAATGTATTGAATTTTTTATTTTATTTTTATTTTTGGTATTTAGTGAATTTTTTAAAGATTTTTTTCACAAATATTATACTTTTAAAGTATATTTATGTTAGGTGTGTCTAAAAATTTAAAAAATACTTAAAATATTAAAAAAATTTAGTGAAAACAAAAAAAATATGGAAAACAAAAAAGGAAAATTTTCTGAAAAGTGAAATTTGAAAATCAAAACCAAACAAAGCGTGTGTGCGGCCATTTGGCTCATTTCGGGACCGTTTTGATAATCTAAACCGTTTACTTTTTAAGGTATATCAAGTCGAACATACAAAAAATTAAATTGATCGAATATTAATAACACTCCATCGAATCAGATTTGTATTTAGTTTTATACTTCAAATCAAATTTGTTGTTCATTTTTGTAAATACAAATGCAATTCGATGAAATAATTAACGATATCCGATCAATTTAATTTTTTGAAGATATATTCTACTCAATATATTCTAAAAATTGAACGATTTTAATTATCGAAACGGATTCAAATGGCCGCATAACCGTGACTAATATGCCTTTCGCACAACAGCCATGCCATCTCCCTTTGAGGGGGATATGGGGATACTATTGTGCCATATGGCACAACAGCCATGTTTGTGAGGCTCGTTGGAAGTTTTTTTTATAGCATTTTTTGTTGATTTAAACAGCTTATATTATAGAGTTCGTTGGACATATCATCTATGAAAAAAATTAAGTTAATTCGACATCTATAGTCTCATGATCAAGTCCTCATTATTTTTAAAAAAATTATCAAAATTATATTAATCATTTTAAAAAAATAATAATTGTGGTCTTGTAATGGGGCTACAAATGTTCAATTAATCTAATTTTTTGTGTGAATGATTTACTCGACGAATCATACAATATGAACAATTCGAATCATAGAAATAGACTCAGGACAAGTTGTCACGAACACTCATTGCAACATCCCTAATTCCTTGGGGGTTAAAAAACTTAAATGTTTTCATAATTTAAAGGGTTAATTACAGTTTTAGTCCTCAAAGGCAACTTGTGTCATTTTAACCATTAATGTTTAAATTATGTCAATTATTCTCAATATATAAAAAAAATATTTCAATTTAGTCATTTAATTTAACAATGTCAATAGACTCTAATAAAAGTCAGCTATAAATGTGAAAGTTCACTTTAAAAATTACACTTGTAATCCCACAATATGTGTATTAATGTAAAAATTTTACTTGATATATTAAACTTCTAGTTTTAATTTTTTTTTTTTTTGGGGTGCTGTTTTAGTCTTTAAATTACGCATTTACTCATAATTTTAACGGTGTATATTGACAGAATGTACTTGAAAAATTAAGTTGAAATACTTTTATATATTATAAATTAAATTGACATAATTTAAATATTAAAAATCAAAGTAATACAAATCTCATATATGGAGGATCGAAGATGTAATTAATCCTGAAATTTAAAATATGTGGTGTGAATCACACTCAAAATAAATGAATATTATTCACACATTTTAAATTTTTAATACTTTTTTAACGGATATATTTATATTTATATTTTTGGATGTTACGTTGTTGCTCTTGCTGTCCTTCCGGAAAGCAATGGTTGGAATATTGCAGAAAATTACGAATGTTATAGTTGGCCCACCCTTTCCATCACCAATAAAGTCATTTAAAAGAATAAAGAATAAATAATAATAATAATAATAATTGAGAAGTAGGATCAATATTTATGAAAAAGTGATAAATTGTTTTAGAGTGTAATTTAAGTTGTGTTTTTTATATAGGAAAAAATTACAATCTTATATTTCTGATCAGATAGGCTAATTTGTAATTTCTCTTAAAAATATCATATATACGGGATTGATAAGTACTAGAAGTTCGAGAATTCTACAATGCATTTATTTTTTATTTTTGTGTGTATTATATCTATAATTATGATTTTTTTTATTATGACTTTAGTGATTTGTTATTATGTTTGATTATGATTTAAAATAATTGTGAGATCACTTAAAATGTTAGGTCAAAATGAATTATGAATGGAGTAGTATTTAAATATGACTTGCATAATGATTGCTTTTTTGTTAAGAAAGTTGTGTTTAATTTTGCCATATAATAATATTGATTATGAAACATGTCAAGAGCTCAAATTTATATTTGAGATTTAACAACTATATATAAAAAACAAAAAGAATATATATGTATGCATCTTATTTGGAGATTTGTATAATATGAATAAGATGTTTTATAGAAGTTGTTGGGTGGTCATCCATATTACCTAATATTTTTAGAAGTCAACCATTAAAAGTGAGACCCATTCATAGTGTAAGGACCGACCTAACTGTGTGGTTATTTTGCTGTTTCGATAAGAATTAGGCTACTCTCTAGTATAAAATCTAGATTGGGGCCGTTGTTTGTGCTTTAAGCTTATTATAAATCCCGTTTTGATAAAAAAAAAAAAATCTGGTTTGGTTGTTTGTGCTTTAGTCTCCTCATTTTATTGTGTTTTTTTTAAAAAAATATTATGATATATTTTAAAAAATGCATTTACCGTCTATTTTTTTTATTATTTATTTTATAGACAAACCACGATAAAATAAAGAGATTACGATTATCGGATCGATTTAAATTTTTTCATGAATAATATAGATGCAATTCTCTATAAAATAAACGGTTCAAATAATTAAAACGAGGGGTAATGCTAGAAACATAAACACCAAACATAGAATGAGACACATATGTCTTACATGGAATAGGTCCAACATGATGTCGATCCCATGTCCCACATCATGTTGGATCTATCTCATATGAGACATATGTATCTCATTCTGTATTTGAGGTTTGTGCTTTTAAATTTATTGTTAAAACAAAACTTATAGTGGGCTCTACAAGCTCGAATAACATCTTTAGTCCAAATTTTAAATTAGAGATAAGCCTGATCCTTTGGACAATATCCAAATGAATTAAATAAAATTTGAAATTTGATATTCTTGCTCTCTTTTTTTAACACATACATTTTGTTTTCATTTTTGTTTTTTATTTATACAAAATTATAACAAAATCTTTTCATTTTATAGAGAGAAATGTTAATAATTGCTCAATGAATGGTCATGGGTCTCGATTTATATATAAAATGTGTATATATATATATAAAAGTAGGTAGAAAAATGTAAAATAATTTTGTTAACTTGTATTTTAAAGACACTGTTAAAAAGAATTAAAAAGATTGTGCGTATTGTGCTGAGTGTTTAATCTTTTTTAGTTTCTTAAGTCTGTGTCCATAAGTTTAAAAAATTATGTAAAAATTTCTTAGAATTCCAACTATTTTTATATTTTCTCCACCTTAACAACTTATAAGACTGTCATTAACTTGGCCTTTTTACAAAAAATCATTCATTTAACTATAAAATAAAATGGTTTTATTATAATTTATATAATAAAAATATGACGACTTGTAATAGGATTATTTACCTACTCAAATATTATTGAATATAATTGTTGATATACAATGTTACTCTTTGAGACTACTCAATCAATGAATCTGCAGGGCACAATATCAAATGTCATAGAAGACAAAAGTGAAATTGTTCCTAACACTAATTGATTTTAGAAGAGATGGTGAAACTCAGTCTGACAAGTGGCATCAAAGTCAAGATGTTCAAAGCCATAAAAGAGCAACCTTCCCTTCCAAAATTTGATTTGAAGAGAGATGGTGGAACTCAATTCGACCATTATTTTATTCCCTTAACTTTAAATCGTACATTTAATCTTTTAGTATAAAAATCATATAACTACGACCTTTTTAAAGACTTTTTAAAGAGTAAAAGTGAAACAATTTTGATAGTTAAAAAGATTTAAATATATGATTTTTAAATTTGGCAAAATTTGAAGGAATAAAATATAATGGAAAGTGATGTACAAATAAAAAATTTAGCCATATTTTGTACCACAATAATGTCACAAATAGCAATCTTTAAAATATGAATCACATTAACAAGTCTTTAATTTTATAGTGATAGGGAGGGTTATATTGTTTATATAATACCACTTAAATATAATTAAAGAAGGGGAAATTACAAAAATAAAATAAAATAAAATGGGAACAACCTAAAATAATTGAAAAGACATGCCAATATAATTTAATTGCATAGAATATGAAAAAAAAAATGCAAAATCATGCCAAATTTTACATTCCCCCCAAAAATAATTGAAAAGACATGCGAATATAATTTAATTGCATAGAATATGAAAAAAAAAATACAAAATCATGCCAAATTTTACATTCCCCCCACGCGTGTCCTTTCCCACCCTCAACCACTTTCCCCCTTGACACCACCGTTATTGCTACCTTTACCAACTCACCACCGCTGCCATTCGTTGCCCAATGTAAACCTATCGCCACATGTTCTCTGCCACATTAACATCCCATTATCTCCACATTAGTGATGAAGAAGTCATAACAAAACATAAGAGAGAGAGAGAGAGAGAGAGAGAGTAGTTTGTGAAAACCTCGTATAGTAGACTATCCTTTACATGTGTGATTTTGGCTTGGAAGAAAGAGTGTGTGAGATCATGTGAAAGAAAAACTGTGAGATGTGGTGGAGATCACAATTGCAATCACGATGGGCGAAACCAATTTCAGAGTGTTAGAATATAACATGTAAAGTGCTGCTTTAATAATTAGGTTAGTATAATAATTAGTATGCTTTAATAATTCTGTTTTCTCTTTTGGCTTGTAAGCTTGTAACTCCTCTATATAAAGGAGGTAACTAACAACATTCAATATATCAATACATACATAATTGTTTCTCTCTCTCTTTCCCTATACATTAATTCTAATATGGTATCAGAGCTATAAGTTAAGCTCTTGGTGCTTTTCGCCTTCTGGCGAGCGGCAACCTTGCCTTAACCGCCCGCCGGACCTCAACCAATTGAAACCTCTCCAACACATACCTCATCTCCTTTCACCTTGGTCTCACCTTTCCGATGCTCTAGTCTATACCATTGAGGTGCCAAAGGGCTATCTGTGTCAAAAGTCACTTTCGCTATAATATCATCTCTGCAACCTCACTCTGTAAAATCACCACCACCCACTTTATCTCCTTCGACCCACGCCACCTTGCACACTGTCGGCCCATGCGACAGTCAGCCAATACCCAGCTCACACAGCTCGCACAGCTTGCTTCGTGTTCACCACATGTAGCCTCATCACTGCCACCACAATCCCTTTATCGGTCGACAATGACCACGACGACTCGGTGTGGACGATGACGTGGGTCCCAGCCACGAATGAGCAGCCAGCGCTCCTTCTGACGGGGTCACTGGATGAAACGGTGAGGGTATGGAGCCCCGACGAGCTCACAAGCGTCGCCACCAACACCGACCACTGCCTCGGCGTCGTCTCCGTCGCCGCTCATCCCTCCGGCGTCATCGTCGCCTTAGCCTCAATCCTCTCCAGCTTCTTTCTTCTCATCAGCTAATACATGCTCATCCTCAAGTACTGTTCCGGTCAAACCCATTTCACGCCATCAAGTGCCTTTTCTACGGCATGGGTGTTAACCCTACTGTTTACGAGCTCGACGAAGATCCATCAGAGGCAAAGACATCGAGAAGGCCCTCATGAGCCTTCTCGAAACCTCCTCCGCCGTCCCTGTCGTCTTCATCAGCGGCAAACTCGTTGGAGCTATAGACAGAGTCATGGCCTCTCACATCAACGGCTCTCTTGTCCCACTCCTCAACCTCTGCTCTCTCTCTCTCTCACTTTAAACCCTCTCTTTTCCTTTCTTTTTATTTTAATATTGACATCCACTACATTTTGTTTTTCAGTAAAAGAAAGTGTATGCCTCCACCCATAGAACCAGAGAGAGAGCGAGATTTTTTTTTTTTTTTTTTGAGATCAGACTCATTATTATGCTTCCCACTCTCCCCAACTTTCTTTATTTTATATATATATATATCTCTTTTTATTATACTATATTACCCAAACACTCCACTTTCACACCACGCCGTCTGATCCCACTATACCTTTTTATTTATTTTATTTTATCTTCCTTTTTTCAAAAAAAAAAAAAAAATCCATTCACACCCAACTCGTTTTCATTCCACAAACTTGTCATTTCTTCTTGCCGGGATCAACCCCGATCACAATTTTACACACAAAAAAAAAAAAAAACACAAAAAAAAAAAAAACAAAACCCACACAACCCCACCAACCCACAAACACCCACACACAGGCAGGATTTTTTCCTTATCCCTTCTCTACTCTGCCGTCGGTCTCTTCTTCTTACCTCCGTCCTGGACGGCCCTTGACGGTGTTGCCTCCGTGTTTCCCACGCCGCCGAGCCCGTTCACTCCCCCTTGCTCCTCCACTGCAGCATATGGTGGACCTCCAAATCGGAACATAACGGTGGCCTTCCGCTTCAGCTCCTTGTTTTCCGCTTTTAGCACACATATCACTGCTCGCGCATCCTTATACATGCGCTAAAGCAGAGCCAGTTGGGCGTTTAACTGCTGCACCTCATTTGTCCTACTCTGAAGCCGGTGCGACAAGTTTGTGACTGCAATCATGGTCTCCACACATGACTTCAATGTATACTGATTGGCCTCAATATCTGATTGCGCTACCATTATTTGCTCCACAGATCGCATAGGAAAGGTCAACGGAGCAAAACCAGGGGCGCTTGGTTGAGGTTCAAGGGCTACCGCACCGGTTATCTCTCTTGTGGACTCGCTGAGGTCTGGAAAGAGAGTGAGCAGACCACGGGAAGAAGAGGCTATGTTTTGGGTTGCAGAGTGTTTCAGAACGAAGATGTTCAGAGGTTTCAGCTAGTTTGGTTTGCACAGCCTCCGCCTCGGTTTATATAGACAATGACGACGCGGACGACACGACGCTCTGTCATTCACGTGCATCGCCGCGTGTCCGGTGCAACTTTTGATGGCTCGCCGCTCGACGATTTCTGTCGGGCACGGCTTTTGATGTAGTGGGCGCGCCTTTTGAGGGCGTGATATATATATACATGTATATCTTTTGGGCAGCCTATATACACCATCATACAGTGTCATCTACATCAGTCCGGCATGACCCCGTAAACTGTCCCGACATTGATTCCGGTCAGCTTCTACATCAGTCCGGCATGACCTCGTAAACTGTCCCGACAATGATTCCGGTCAGCTTTTACAACGGTCCGACATGACCCCGTAAACTGTCTCGACATTGATTCCGATTAGCTTCTACATCGGTCCGGCATGACCTCGTAAACTGTCCAGACCTTATCTGCTACAATGGTCCGACACGACCATACAGTGTCTCCTATCCTATTTTATTTTATTTTCTTTTTCTGTTTTGTTATTCTCTCCAAACTCAAGTTGATTAGTTCCTATCCTCCTTGAGTTTGAGGGGGGCTGTTAGAATATAACATGTAAAGTGCTGCTTTAATAATTAGGTTAGTATAATAATTAGTATGCTTTAATAATTCTGTTTTCTCTTTTGACTTGTAAGCTTGTAACTCCTCTATATAAAGGAGGTAACTAACAACATTCAATATATCAATACATACATAATTGTTTCTCTCTCTCTTTCCCTATACATTAATTCTAATACAGAGGGAGTGAAAAGAGAGAAAATGGAGAGGAAGAAAGAAAAAGGGGGAGACGAAGACAGAAAAGGAAGGCAAGGTTAGCGATGGTGACGGTAACGGTGGTGGAGAAGAAAGGGGCTGGGAGTAGGAAAGGGCATTAAAAGAGGCATTAGGAAGTGCGTAGGTTGATGATATGTGGGAGGGGTGGTCGAGCGAGTAATGTTAGGGATCATGAAAAAAATATCATGAAAATGATCATGAAAGATCCTCTACTGTTAGATTACACATATAATAAAATACCACACACTAATCAAAGGATGAAAAATCTTCATGAAATATTTCGTGATATATTTTTTATGATCTCTAATATTATTCGTGGTGAATTACTGGAGATGGTAGACGAAAGGTGGCCACAAATTAGAGATGGTGGGGGGAGAGAAATAAAAGAAAAAAGAAAGATAGGATTTGGGCAAAATATGAAAGGGGCAAAAATGTAAAATTCCGCATGGTTTTGCAATTTTATTTTATTTTATTTTTATTTTAAGTTTCATGTTTTATGCAATTAAATTATACTCTCACGTGTTTTGAAATTAGTTTTAATTCTTCCTATTTTATGTAATCTCCCTATTACAAAAAAAAAAACATAAATACATATAATATTTTCGCATACGTTTTAAGTATAATTTTTTTAGGAGAAATTATAAATAAATGTAATAGTGGAGAAATTATTGCACTGGAGATGAAATTTTTTGTGATGCAACTCTGATACACAGTGAGGACTTGCACCGTGTACATAGTAAAATTGCACCACCATAAAAATACAAATAATCTTTCGTTGTCCCACTTATTTGATATTTCCCCATTTTTTTATGTCGAGCCTATATTTTGAATATAATTAATCGTTTATAAAAAAAATTAAAAAGTAATTTAAAGTGATAATAATCCTTGAATTTTTTAAATGTAAAAAAATTGAAAGTAGCTCCTCTCCATCTGTTTTGACCTGTGCAACCTACCATAGATCCTATCTAGATAATCGAATCACTCATTTTTTAGACCATAACATATAGATTAATCATAAAAAAAGATCATGTCGATCTGATAACCATAACCATGTTAGTGTATGGTATTTAGTTGAAAAAAAAAAAGAATAAAGCTTGAGACCTCCAGTGGAGGTGCTGGGAGTCCTTTGTGATTGGCTGAAAAAACTGTTTTTTTTTTTTTTCCAGCCATTGGCAGCCCCCCATGTGGCACTGCGAGTGCTGGGGGTGCCTAAATGCTGGGGGTCTCCAGCATTTCCGGAAAAAAAAACGATTAATAAATATTATTTAAAAATTAGATTATTTACATTTTGGAAGACAAATGTAATAAAATAATGTCACTATGACCTAATTTTTTTCTTTCTAAAATATCTATACGTTGTGGTCTAAAAAGATTTATATCATCGAGGTGAGACTCGTGATGAGCTTCATGAGTTAAAACAATGGCTTAACTGCCTCCAAAAAAAATTAATAATATTACAATTTAAAAAAAAATAATTAATGAACCATATTTGTTATAAGGGTAGTGTTTGAATGTGCAACCCTGTGCACCTTGATTCAAAATTTTTATGAGTTTACTTATGGTGAATTTGTATTAACTTACGTGTTTTTATAATATTATTTATGTGAGTTCGTGAAAATTTATGAGATTTGTGTTTTGCAAAACTTTTATAAGATAAATTACATGAATTTATGTTAACTTACGTGTTTTTGTGATTTTGTGAGATCACTTATGAACCCTGAGATCCCAAACGAACCCTGAGATCACTTGCGTGATTTTGTGTTTTTCAAAAGTTTTATGAGTTTATTTATGGCGAATTTGTATTAATTTACATATTTTTGTAAAATCACTTATGTGAGGTTGTAAAAATTTATTTTTCAAACTTTCATGAGATAACTTATATGAATTTGTGTTAACGTGCTTGTTTTTATGAAATCACTTATGTGAGGTCGTAAAAACTTATGCCATTATGTGTTTTTCAAATTTTCATGAGATGACTTATATGAATTTGTGTTAACTTGCGCGTTTTTGTAAAATCAATTATGTGAGTTCGTAAAAATTTACATGATTTTATATTTTTCAAATTTTTATTAGATAACTTATGTGAATTTGTGTTAACTTACTGTTGGCTACATATTTTGTGCTAGCCAGTGACAATTCGACGAGTGGCAAAGTAAGGGTAATATGGGGAGACCAGTCAGGTCTTCGATCCTGATCATACACGTGGCAGTTAATATTGGTTGTTATAAGATTTGAGTAACAGCGGATCAACAAAGAGATGTACGGTGACGTGGCTTCAACGGTTGCTCACATTCAAATTCGAATATAGGAGGGAAGCCTAATTGCAAGTGAAGGCATAGTGGAACTACTTATAAGGTAGCATGATCAGCGATCACGGAGGAGCAGTTCGACGGTTTGAAATACAGTTCGATGGTTATCTTCGGAGAGTATAATTAGCAGGAAGGACTTCAGAGAAAGGGGCGAGAAGAAATCTAAAGAAAACCAGTCTTACTTTACATATTCCAGTTTTATTTCCTGTTCTTTACATTTCTGTACTTTAAGTTCCTGCGCTGCACTTCATTTGTAGGAGTAGTTTTCGAGTATATTGCCGCTGTAAATCTCTACGGAACTAAGATCATTGTAAGTTTTTCATACTAATGAAATGCTTCAGTTTATTTAACTGTTCTTATGCTCAAGTTCTCTGAAGTCAAATTACCAGTAAGCCACCAGTAAAAGTCCTCTTTATTGAGGCTAAAAGAACCATAACACAATCGTCTGAATAATTGTTTGGCAATTACAATTCTGTAAGGACTGATTGATCCTTGCTGGCACGCTCATAATTACAAAAATAACCTTCGAAAGCCAAAAAGCCAACATATATTTTTGGCACGCCCAGTGGGACACTTTAAAAAATGGCTAGACGTAGGAAACAAGGAGAAAATGAACGTTTGGAAGAAGGCGTGGAAGGAGAGGTGGAGATATCCAATCCAGGGGATAATGTGATAACACATCCTGTGGAGACTCCTATCTTATCAGAACCCATGGTCGAACAGACCAATACTTCAGAGCAAATACCATTTGCTCGTAATAGTGGACGAGACCAAGGAATTGGACCATCCAGTGTCCCATCTACTCAGCCAGTCAATCCGTGGGGCGGCTTGGTAAATGCTATGGGACAGCAATTAATAAACACAATGGAAAGGTGGGCAGTATCATTTTTGGATCGAATGAATAACCACCAACCAACAAATGTAAGACATATGGAGGAAGTAAATGTCCCTCAGCAAAGATTGGCTAGAGATAAACAGCCTTTGCAAGCTAATGGACATTCTAATGGTCAAACCAGTAATCAGATTCATGAAAGATTACCACCTCAGTCTTGGTACGAACCCATTTCGAGGCCTGTAGCAGGTCAGAATGCCTCAATGTTTAACAGTGAAGCCATGCAAATTGGTGGATCTGGCCCAGTACAAGAAAATGGCATAAGAATGGTTCCAAATCCCACATTCGAAGCCATACCTGGCACTAGGGGGTACAATAATCCCTTATTCGAATTTATACACGGGGGGTTGGAAGGTTTCCCTACAAGTAGAAGGGATACAATACCTGTTCCAGCACCTTTCGTGGGTCCTTTCGTAGGACAGGCTCCAAGAGGTTACTTACACCGCCAACAGCAACCTGTACCACAGGGACAGCCAGTCCCAAATGTACCACCTTATGGACCAAGGGGACCACAAGCACAAGTTTGTCCACCAAATCCTGTATTTGTTCCCCCAGTAGTGGTTCAGCAGGCACAAAATATGGTCCTTAGGGACCAAATTACTGAGATAGTTAGGGAGTTGTGTGGACCAATGGCTCGGGGGGTCCAAACTCCTGTGTATAGAAAATCATACCCAGAATGGGTCGATAGGGTACATGAATATCCAAGAGGTTTCAGGATACCAGATTTTGTCCTCTTTCATGGGAACGGAAATCAATCGACAGTAGAGCATATTGCTAGGTTTGCCGCTCAATGTGGTGAATTTACCAATCATGACTATATGAAATTGAGACTATTCCCAAATTCTCTAACTGGGGGAGCATTTGTATGGTACATTAACCTTCTACCTGGCTCCATCCAGACTTGGCAGCAAATAGAAGAGGCATTTCATGCCCAATTCTTCCAATCAGAGCCAGAAGTTTCCATAGCAGACTTGGCAAGATTGAGTCAAAGGCCTGAAGAGAAGGCTACTCAGTTTATTTCCAGATTTAAGAGGGCTCGAAATAAATGTAGAGTAATCTTGCCAGAAATGGAATTCGTAAGATTGGCCCAAAATGGCTTAGAGTTCAGGCTTCGAAAGAAGTTTGATTCAACAGAGTTTAGAGATTTAGTGGAACTGACTTACAAAGTATCTAGATATGAAGCATTACTAGAAGATGAACAAGATCGAAATAATGCATCATATAGGACATACTACAAAGATCCTAATTATGAGATTGATGCAGCAGAGATTGTGAGAAAAGAGCCTATGATCTGTGAAGCATTAATTCATAAGGATACGACAATTGACCAGCAGTTTAAAAAGAAAGATCTCCACAGGAAATATTCTTTCAATTTAACTAAGGAAGATGACATTTTTGATCATTTGCTTGCGGCCAACTTCCTTAAGTTACCAAAAGGGGTTAAACTTCCATCTCTTGATGAACTTAAAGGAAAAGTATATTGTAAATGGCATAATTCTTGGTCTCACTCGACTAAAAACTGTGTTGTTTTCCGAGACAAGATCCAAGAACAAATTCGGAAGGGGAGTTTGAAGTTCCCAGCCAAAGCTGAAAAAGCCATGGGGATCGATAGCAATCCATTTCCAGAAATTGGAGAGGTGGCAGCCAATGTCAGTATGTCAGACTTTCGGAACCTATCTTTGAAAGAATTGGAAGAAGTCAATGTACAGATGCATGTGGCCAATCAGACAGCAATCAAAAAAGACGTTAGAAATCCACCAGCTATTGGATGAGATTTCTCACATCAGAGGGAAGACTCTGATGAAGAAGCACTGGATGATGACTCCTTAGAAGCAGCCGTAATGCAAAGGATGTGTCCCAGGTGCAGACTGAGTTATAAGTGGTTGAAAGGCCTTCCAATTGATGGGAAGCAATACTACAGGGATGTGCAGAGGCGCCCCAAACCAACCAATGCTTATAATAAAAGGCCGTATCCAGCTAATGTTACGAGGCAGCCATTAGTGGTTGAACCTGCAGTTGATAGAATGCATGCTAAAGGAAAGAGGCCCTTATACGAGACCAGGTCACCTAACTATTACAGAATGGAGAGTAGTCATTCTGAAAGAAGATTGGAGAAGAGTTCAGGTTTTAGGATCAAAGCCAGGAATTGGCCCCTTGGGCCAGCTTCACGAAGGACAGAAAATGATCACCATCATCGAGAGCCTGAATCAAGCTCAAAGCTTGGAGACAGGGCCAAACAATTGTCTTCACAGCCAGCCTCAAAGGTGACCTCGAAGGAAGAAAAAGGCAGTTCAACGGCTGGGCCAGTAAGTTCGTGGGTGCCTAGAGTCCCAGATTGGTTTATGATGCAAAACAAACCTAGGGAAATGCCTACCCAAAGGTATGTTGGAAATCAAAGTAGGATGGTTAAGCCTCCTTTGGTGGCCCCCAACAACTGGGTATTGCTGAAACACCCAAGAACGAGGGAACCAGATATGGTCCCCGTTATTTCCAGATCACAAAGGAGCAAAATTTAGCGTAGGTACACCCAATACCAGAAGGACCTGAAGGAAAGTGGAGAGAGTTCTTCAGTAATCCAGACTGGAGAAAAGAAGAACCGAAAGTCAGACCATAATCCAAAGCCAGTTCTACAAAATGAGGTGGATTGCAGCAGAGAACGGTTGGCCAAGGTTCATTCTGAACTAAAATTCAGAGAGAAGGATAGCCTAGCAGGGTTGGAGAAAGCTCTGATGGAGAGTGGTAGCGAAATGGAAGAAGAAATTGGCATAAGCCAAAAGAAAGAAATGGTGGAAGAAGAAATGTTCGAAGCTTTCATGGCCGAGCAAACATTTCTGGTTGGAAAACCAGCCGAGGAAAATCATTCGTAGGAACCTGTTAACAATGAAACCCCAGAATGCAGCATGTAAGATGTTTCTGAGGTAATTGACCAAGGTGACCAAGAGGGGAAACAGGTACAACCAGCCATCCAGTTTGGCTCGTTCCCCCCAGTATCAGTGAACATGGTACACATACTACCACAGGAATTCCAAGCTGGAGATGAGAATCAAGAGGGGCAAGAAGCTGATCCAATTCCAATCTCTAGTGAAGATTCACAAGCGAGTATGGTACAAGATAATTTCGGAATGGTTACCCCAATGGAAGCTGAATACGAGAGCGAAGAAGTGGTAAGTATTAACCTCTCGTATCCATTTGAATATCCCTCAAATTCCATGACGCAGCATGTTAAGCCTTTGTACATTAAGGCCTTCTTCGATGGGATACAGTTAAACCGAGTCTTGGTGGATAATGGGGCGGCGGTGAACTTACTACCGAAATCTTCCTTGAAGAAATTAGGGAAGAAGAATCCCAAGTTGATCCCAACCAGTACAACCATCGCTGGTTTTGCTGGAGACAAGCAGATGGCCCAGGGAATTCTACCCATCAACCTGAGTGTGGGAACCAAGGACTGTATGACGGCGTTTTTCGTCATCGACAGCAATGCGAAGTACAATGCTTTACTTGGTAGAGATTGGATCCACACTAATAAATGTGTGCCTTCCTCTTTACATCAGAAAATGATAATAGCTCTAGGCAATGGGAAGACGGAGGAAATTAATGCAGATCCTCAACCTTTCATAGCCTGTGCAGATTTCGCAGAAGCCAAGTTGTATATTGATGGTGTAGCACCGCTCAGTATACTGATGGAATTCGATGGCTCAGCCGAAGTAACGGCTGATGAGGAAATAGCACACCTGAAGCATTTAGTCTAGGAGAGTGCTGGTGACGAGCTAGTTGTTAAAGATGACAATGATGCCTGGTTATAGGCGGCAAGATGAAGCACCAGAAGCCAGGTCTTTGGCTTTAATTAAGTTTTCAATATTAGATATAAAGTCAATAGTCCAGAAAGTACGAGAGCAAGAGAAAGAAGTCATGACAATTGGCTACAAGCGGGAGCAGCAACAAGCCAGAGTTTTGGCCCTTGATAAATACTGTGCATTGGACATAGAAACGAAAGTCCAAGAAATACAAGAAGAAGAAACCTCGTGGACAGACTTTGTCTATGAGGAGGAGAATAAAGAGGAGGAATTGAAGAGCCTGGAAACAGAACACAGCAAGGAGACTTCTTCAAAGTCAGAAAGGATCAAAGAAGGAGTTCCAGTAAGTACTCAGATACAAAACCCCTTAGAAGAAATAAATTTAGGGGAAGATTCTGTACAACAACCCATTTATATAAGTGCTTGGTTGAATTCTCTTGATAGGGACCAGTTGTTGGTTATTCTGAGAAGATATAAAGATTGTTTTGCATGGTCATACAATGAACTACCAGGATTGGATAGGTCATTAGTGGAACATAGGCTTCCCATGAAGCTTAACTTCAAGCCATACAAACAAAAACCAAGAAGAATGGGTTCGGAAGTGATCCAGAAAGTCAAGGAAGAAATTCTTAGACTACTCAAGGCAGGCTTTATCAGGACAGCCAGGTATGTTGAGTGGCTATCTAATATTGTACCTGTAGTCAAGAAAAATGGCAAAATGAGGGTATGCATCGATTTTACAAACCTAAATCTGGCAACTCCAAAAGATGAATATCCTATGCCTATAGTAGATTTGCTGGTGGATAGCTCAGCAGGACATCAAATTTTATCAATGATGGATGGGCACTCAGGCTATAACCAAATCTGCATTGCGGAGGAAGATGTTCACAAGACAGCATTTAGATGCCCTGGGAATATCGGGACCTTCAAATGGGTTAAAATGCCGTTTAGCCTAAAAAATGCCGGGGCCACGTATCAGAGGGCTATGAACACTATCTTTCATGACCTTGTTGGTGGGTATTTAGAGTGTTATATTGACGACATTGTGGTCAAATCCCAATCCATGGAGGAACATCTGTTTCACCTGGAGGCAGCCTTCGAAAGAATGAGAAGGTTCAAACTGAAGCTTAATCCTCTTAAGTGTGCTTTTGGCGTATCATCTGGAAACTTCTTGGGCTATGTAGTACACAAGAAAGGAATACAGATTGACTAGAATAAAGCCAAAGCCATCATTGAAGCCAGACCTCCATCAAGTAAGAAAGAATTACAAAAGTTCCTTGGACAAGTTAATTTTCTTCGAAGATTCATTTCTAACACTACAGGGAAAACTAAAATTTTTTCTTCCTTGTTAAGGCTGGAAGATGAAGAGGAATTTGTGTGGACAACGGAGCATCAAAGTGCTTTCGATGGAATCAAAGCCTACTTGGCCAACCCTCCAGTACTGATGCCACCAAATGGCGTTAAGCCTTTGAAGTTATACATAGCTGCAGTAGAAGATTCGTTGGGAGCTTTCTTAGCCTAAGATAATGAGGAAGGCAGGGAGCAAGCTGTTTACTACCTTAGTAGGTTTTTAAATTCCTGTGAATGTAAATATTCAGCTGTAGAAAAACTTTGCCTGGCGCTGTATTTTGCTGTAATGAAATTAAGATATTACCTTTTGCCTACGACTGTCTTGGTAATTGCAACCACATATTTGGTTAAATATATGTTATCTAGACCTATGTTGAGGGGAAGAATTGGCAAATGGGTATTAGCCTTGTCAGAATTTCACTTAGAATACGTGCCCCAAAGGGCAGTGAAAGGACAAGTTTTAGCCAATTTTTTGGCAGACCATCCATCTCAAACAGAGAGTTAAGAGATAATGGAACTCAGTATGGCTAGTGTCGAGCCATGGCAAATGTGGTTCGATGGATCGAAAGCCAAAGGCCTAACTGGAATTGGTATAGTGATCAAGTCACCGCAAGGAATAGAAACCACACATGGTTTCAGAGTGGATGAAACTGCTTGTTCTAATAATCAAGCTGAATATGAAGCTTTGATAGTGGGATTGGAAATTCTTATTGGGTTACAAGTACATGCAGTTGACATATTTGGAGATTCCCAATTGGTCGTTAACCAAGTAAAAGGGATTTTCAAGTGTCAAAGTATAAGTATGCTGCCATATTATGTCGTCGCATTACATTTGCTTTCTCAATTTGAAATAGTAAATGTAACTTATGTTCCGAGATTCTTGAATAATAGAGCTAATGATGTGGCTCAGAAAGTTTCGAATTTCAAGAGAAAGGATGGTACCTAGTGGGATGTAAGCCAAACAACATACCAAAAATCTATACCACCCTTAAATAAGAGGAACATGGTCCTAGAAATCAATTATAATGATCTACAGGAACAAGATTGGAGACATCCAATAATACAATACTTGGCTGGCCCATCCTCAAAAGCCAGCAGAAGAATTAAATTGCAATCTGTGCAATATATCATATATAACAATGATCTCTACAAAAGAGGGGGAGATAGTCTATTATTGGAATGTTTAGGGCCAAAAGAAGCATTAATAGCTATGGCTGAAGTTCACGAAGGCATCTGTGGTGCACATTAGCCTGGTGTAAAAATGAGGTGGCTGCTTCGAAGACATTCCTATTATTGGCCAACTATCCTTAAAGACTGCATAGAATATGCAAAGGGCTGCCAGGCATGCCAAAAGCATGGTACAATAAGGCATGTGCCCATAACTGATCTACATGCAGTAGTAAAGCCTTGGCCGTTCAGAGGATGGGCCATGGATATGATGGGGAAAATACACCCTCCCTCTTCGAAGCATCATTGTTTCATTTTGGTAGCTACTGATTATTTCACCAAATGGGTCGAAGCTAAGCCATACAAAGCTGTAGATCAGACGGAGGCTATTGGGTTCATTAAAGATTTGATCCATAGATTTGGCATCCCACAAACGATAACGGTTGATAATGGGACTATTTTTGATGGGAAAATGGTAAGGTCTTTTGTGGCTGAGTTTGGGATTAGCCTTGTTAATTCCACCCCATATTACGCACAAGCCAATGGTCAAGCTGAGTCATCTAACAAGTCCTTAAAAAAGGGAATACAAAAGGTTGTGGAAGATAATCCTAGAGGTTGGCATAACTTATTGTTAGATGTATTGTGGGTTTATAGAACCTCCCCAAGGTCAAGCACAGGAGTCACTCCTTATGCCTTAGTTTATGGGCATGATGCAGTATTACCTGTGGAGATCAATGTTAAATCCTTAAGGGTAAGATGCCAAGACCAGTTGGATCCTGAGCAGTACTATCAGAGTATGTGCTTGGAGTTAGAAGACATAGATGAAGCTAGAATTTTGGCATTAAATAGCATTCTCTTTCAGAAGAAGAAAGCAGCCAAAAATTATAATAAGAAAGTCAAACACGTTGGCTTTGATGAAGGTGATTTGGTGTGGAAAACAATACTTCCAATAGGAATTAAAAGCCATAAATTTGGCAAATGGTCACCTAACTAGGAAGGACCATATCAAATTCATAGAGTTTTGCCTTTTGGAGCATACCATTTGAAAAATTTGAATGGTTATATGCATCCCAAAAAGATTAATGGCAGATATTTAAAGCCTTATTTTCCAACTATTTGGGAAACACAGGGAACAAAATAAACACTGAATACAAGAACATAAGATAATAAACAAGGAAATGTTTTATAAAGAGTCAAGTACATCGTGCCACAAATTGGCCCAAAAATCATTACAATGTTTTAGCTGTTTTTGTACAACAGATTTCTTATTGGTAAACGACGAAAATAGTTGAATAGCTACAGCCATGTCTCTCTTTTGATCAGTCAGCCCTTGATTGGTGATTTGCAGTTTGAGGTCAGTTCGGAGTAAGGCCTGATTCACTGCAGAAAGCTCTTCTTCGAGTTGAGCTTTCCTCTCCAACAGTTGAGTTCGAAAGTGAGAGGCAGAGGAGTGTTGTTCCTTAAGCTTCGATACTTCAGTATGCACTTGAGAAACAAAACTTTGGTCTCTAACCAATTTCTCATCTGCAGCCTTGGCAGCCTGACAAATGCTGATGTAAAAATCGATAGTAGCTGCTGCCTGGAATAGGTGATTTGAGACATCCATACCAGACTGCTCAGCAAGTTTGCAGCATTGAAGAAACCCATTTTTAATTATAGGCCTTTGTAGAGCCTCGAAGGGAATCCTCGAAAAAGAAATTAACAGGTCCAGACAGGTGTCCAAGTCTATCAAAGGCACAGAAGGTTGGCTGCTGGAGGAAGGAAAACTCTCAAAAATTTCCAGCAAAGAATCAGCCAAAACTAATGGCTCAGCCTCCTCATCGAATGTCGGAGAAGTAGAGGTGATGTTAAAAAGACTAGCTAATCTTGCTTCAAAGACAACAATTTCATCATTAGACATGAGGGGCGCAGAGAGAGTTGCCATGGGGGACACGAAAGATTACATAGGGATAGGAGAAATGGGTGGAGCATCTTTGATGGTCTCCATGGTCCTAGCCACCAATGAATCAAGTGAAGGAGGGCTGGAGCTAGGTAAGGGTGATAAGTCACGAGTTGGAGAGCTGTCAGCACCCATCAGAGATAAGGTAGCAGTTGGAGTCTCCTTGGAAGGGAAAAGAGGAGCAAGACTCGGCAAAGAAGTAAATTGAGGAAAGTCAAGAGTCAAGTAAGAAAGACGTGGAGTCAAACCAAGAGAAAGAAGTGCAAGAATGCTTGGTCTCAAGAAAAGTGCAGGAAGTGTAGACCCTGGAAGTGGGAGTATGGTCTGAATGGTCCTTACATCCTGCATCTGATCAACCTCGAGTGAAACTGAGAGAGGTCTCATTGGAAAGATGAACTCAGAAGTTGCTGCTGCAAGAGGAAGAAATGTAAAGTAATGTTAAACCTCGATACCAAAGGCTGACAGAGGAAAAACCGCAGAAGCATAAAAATTACCTGCTCCAGAAGTGTCGGCAATGATGGGAGAACTACGAAGGGTGTAATATCTGGCAGTTTGTTGCCTTCTTGCAGTTTCCCTTTGTAGTATGTCAGCAACGGCAGCTTCATCTCTCAAAAATTGTTGCTGCCGTCTCTTCTCAGCTCTCTCGAAGACAATCATGGCCTTAGAATGTTCTTGCTCTACTGTCTTGACGGGTGCTTCATGAATGGTATCATCAACCAAGACAGGAGCGGGAGCAGATATCTTTTTTCTCTTCTCCATGGCTTTGGCAATTGTCTCAGAATCAGAGTCTCCGACCATATCAGAAGGAGAGACAGTCACCTTTCTTTTCCTTTTCCTCTGTATTGGCAGGGTCTGCTCTTTCTCAATTTCTTTCTCAACTTTTTCCTCAACTCCTTCAAGCTGCGATCTGGATTCCAAAGAGATGAATTCATCTTCCATCTCTCTGGTAGTTGTCTCATCCCTAACCGAGTCAGATGAAAAGACAATCGCTTTCTTCTTTCTTTTCAAAAGTAACTCTTCCTCTTCATCTGTTTCTTCTTTTTCTTCCCCTTGAATATTGGATGTTCCCTTCTCGAGTTCAAAGAGCCTCCTTTTCTTTTGTGATTGACCACCTCCACAAAAGAAGAATTAAAGATAAGGCAAAATGCATTATAAAAGACAAAAGGAGAAGGGACAATGGTATACCTTTCTTCGAGGCAGCCCGAGTAACTCTGGGAGAAATTGAAGCAGCAGGAGCAGCATGTGCTATATCTGAAACAGTGGAAGAAGTGATAACCCCAGTTTCTTTGGGCTTGGTCACATCTAACACCGTTAGTAGGTTTAAAGGTGAAATGGCCAAATAAATCTCCATGTTAGTCACCCACCAGTTTTGGTACCTCTTCAACACGGTACCTTGAGGAATGAAAGGGGTGTAATCAAAGTTGCCCAAGTCATCTACAAATTTCAAAGTTGCCCAAGTCATCTACAAATTTCAAAGTTGCCTCTTCTAGCCTGGATTTCCGGACTTTCAGATCCCTTCTGGTAAGGCTGAGATTTGTGTTGCTACAGAGAGGTATTGGGACCCCTTGTGTGAGGCTAAATTGTCTAGCAAATTGAGCTGGACAGTAAGGTTCAACAATGCATTTGTAGGCCTTCGGGTTCAAAGTCCCGATAAATAACTCTCTGGGAATCAGAATGGAAGCCCATATATCCTTGTGAATAGGTGAAGTACATGACTGGTCACTTAGGAAATTCCTCAACCAAGATGGACCAATGGAAGGTTCGAAGGGACGAAAACGGTAAGTAGGAAGGGAGGCTGGAAGCTGGTGAAAGAAAGAGAAGTAAAAAGCAAAGGTAGAAGGGTAAAGTGAAGCATTGGCCATCCTTATGCCATGAGTAAGAGGGTTTGGCTCGGAAAATTTAAAGCATTTGGATTGTAACTCAGTAAAATAGGCGAAAAGCCAAAACTGAAGGATCCAGAATGGCCGCCCTTGATTAGCATCTAAGGGTTTCTCACAGAAAAGGGAGCAGACTCTATATACGTGCCCTAGAACATGTGGGGCTAAGGCCACCTTTTTCTGTAAAATAAAGGCTTTGGCAAGAGGGGCAAATTCAAGCATGATTCTCTGAGAGGAAGTGCAAAAAAGAAATTTGCAAAGCCAATACAATAAGAAAGAAAAGAATTCCCTATCAGTCACAGGGCCCTCTCTTTTATTCTCAGCCCTAGCGAAATCACTATAAGATGAGTTAAGGGAGGGGAGAGAGAAAGAGACTGCTAAATCAGGATAATCCGGTCCAAAAGGGGTGCCAACAGGAGATAGTCCCAGTAAATGGCAAATATTAAGAACAGTAGGGGCCATCATCCCACATCTAAATTGGAAAAAGTTAAAGACAGGATTCCAAAAACATAGGGCAGCAGGAATAAGGAAAGGGTCCTCTGAGATAGTTACCCTAGATAGTTTGAGAGCATCGAGAAGGCAGAGTTCTTGAAGGTCCAGGGTCCTAGCAGGAAAAACCCGATCATACCATTCTTGCCACTCTGGTCTCACCGTGGGCCAGCATCGGTGGGGGCGATTTATCCTCCAGTTCCTCCAGTCAAGACCACCTTCATAGAGAAGACATTGGTTTTCCAGTCGGGGATACAGGGTTGGGAGCTCAGTAAGGATCTCTTTGAATATGGGCCCGAGCACGTAGTCTAGCTGCACATGGCGACGAGGGACAAAGATGCGTCCATCAATAGCGTTTTTCCTCCCAGCTTTGTACTTTTCACATTCTGCATCAATAATCCTCTTTAGGGCCACAGATGGGCTCGTACGCTCTACGACTGATACTAAAGGAGAAGCCATTGACAGTATGCTTTTCTTGAAAGTGAAACCAGGAAAGGAAGTAGAGAGAAGCCGAAGATCGGTAGTAAGAGGGGTTTGTGCGATTAGAAGAGCAAGTGATTTCAGAGCACGAAACAAAAAGGGCTTTTAAAGCCCTCGTATTTGAAAATATATTACATGAGCTGTTAAGTATTAGAAGTGCGAATACAAAAGCTTCCTTCAATATTGATGCTTTTGGAGGGAAAAACAAAGCCCAGTTGTTGAGGCTAGCTTCGAAGTAAGATATTTTGCTTCGAAGCCAAGTCAAACGGCTTCGAAATAGAGAAGCCGGCTTCGACGCAGGTTGCCATACCCAGAATGTAAAAATACTCGAGTGTTTATTTCACTTAAAAGAGTTTAAAGACCTGTTTTTAGGTTTTTAACAACGGTAATGTCCTTCGAAGCAAAACTTGAAATTCCTTAAGGATGGGATTTGGTGTTTGAAACATCAAAATCAATAATGACAATGACTAGATGTTGACTATGGTCAAAACAGACTTTAAGTATAAGATTGCTAGATTCGAAGCACTGTTTCTAATTGAAAATCAGCCAAAACTGTCAACTTTATTCCACAAATTGGAAAGGTTTACAATTGGCTCATTTAGTGTTTCATTTAAAATAATTAAGTCCAGATTCAAAGGATGAAATTGTTTGAAGTTCGAAGCTCTGAGTTGACTTTTAAAACACAAGTGAAAACACAAGTGAAGACAGGGTCAAACAAAGACAAATGAAGAAAAATTTTGTTTATATTAAGACCAGAGCGATTACATCAGCTGACCCTATTTCGGTATGAACTCGAGCTCATAAAAATAGGGAATGGAATAAATAACAAGATCATGAAATTTAGTCCAACAATGATCAATAAACTTTTGTTCTTTCCTTATTCTATCTCCCAAATTTTCTAGCATTGGCTGTATAAGTTGATGTGCTCTCACTTCATAGTAGAGCTCTTCAGCCTTTATTTCGAAAGCCATCTCTCTTAATCCTTGTTCCAATTCGTCAATGTCTAAGTCATCCCAATACGCGAAATCTTTATTCTTGAAATCACCGAATTCTTCAATGAAGTTCTCTGCCTCATACTGAGCATGAATTCGAAGAGACGGAAGTTGGTCTAAAGATTATGTAGTAGCCACAGAATTTCGATGCCAGTTAAGGAGCAATGGAAGTTGGTCGAGAAACATATGAAGTTCTGCCTGAGCAAGGGGATTAAGGACATGGCCCCTAGTCAGAATGTCACAAGCCCATCGAAGGTTCTTGAGAGGGACTTCGTCCTCAAGAACATTAAAAGGCAAATGAGAGAAAGCTGCAAGCAGAAGTTGAGCTTGTTTTCGCTCAGTTGGAGTAGGAAAAGGTAGAGGTTTATAAAGTGGGAAGGCATTTTCCATGGATAGGGCAAGCTTCAGTTTCTTTGTCCAGGAAAGAATTGGTGGGGGAGAAGGTATGAATACTTCAATTTCGGGAGACGAAGAAGAAGGTGTGGACGCTTCTATTTTCGGAGATGACACGGGAGCAGAAGGAACAAATGCATAAATATAATCAAGCCAGTCAGAAGAACAAATCTTCGCCTTCTGGGCTAAGAATGATGGGTTATACCCTTGTGCTTCTTCTGGGCGGGGGGCAGCGTGCACTATCTTTGTAGGCATGGAGGATGTAGACCATGCTACAAGAAGATTCACCTCCAGACTACGCCGACGATCAATGGGCACATAGGGATAAACAACTGAACTTCGAGCATAGGAAGGAAACTCTAAAGGGTCAGTGAACTCAACAAAATGATGGTTGATTCGCTCCTTCAAATCACAGGTCTCAAGTATTGACCAGCTTGTCCAGTCAGAACCCCCAGAAGAGGAAGAAGTTGCAGCTTTATCCCATACAGAGATTTGCGAAGAAGAGTTTCTCAAGTCCATATTTGCAATTTTCCGAATCAAAGGTTTGAGAGCAGTTTGTTCGAACTGTAAAGGTAGGTCAGAGGAAAAACTTTTTATGTCTATGTTTGTGGCTTTCTGAATCGAAGGATTAAGAGCAATGTGTTCGTAATCCAAAGGTCGGTAATTTGCAAAAGCATCCATGACCTGAATATAGAAAGGTGGGTAAAGGTGGCTAATAAATGCATGCTTTCGATGAGAAATAGCATCGACATATGACTCTTCGTGTGCTTCATCGCTGGAGGAAAGAATTAATTTGGCCATGAACTGTATCAGTCTGTTCGAATATTAAGACAGTGAAAATACTTAAAGGATCAAAACGAGAGTATTAATACAGATGGTGAGTGACAGTTGCATTTCTGGGAAGATGCAAAACCCATGCACGTTCTAAGACGTGGGAAAAAGGACCCTGATCCACTAATATCACCAAGTCTTGGGCATATTAGTGCGGGGGGGTAATATTGGCTACATATTTTGTGCTAGCCAATGACAATTCGACGCGTGGCAAAGTAAGGGTAATATGGGGAGACCAGTCAGGTCTTCGATCCTGATCATACATGTGGCAGTTAATATTGGTTGTTATAAGATCTGAGTAGCAGCGGATCAACAAAGAGATGTACGGTGACGTGGCTTCAACGGTTGCTCACATTCAAATTCGAATATAGGAGGGAAGCCTAACTGCAAGTGAAGGCGTAGTGAAACTACTTATAAGGTAGCATGATTAGCGATCACGGAGGAGCAGTTCGACGGTTTGAAATACAGTTCGATGGTTATCTTCGGAGAGTATAAATTGCAGGAAGGACTTCAGAGAAAGGGACGAGAAGAAATCTAAAGAAAACCAGTCTTACTTTACATATTCCAGTTTTATTTCCTGTTCTTTACATTTCTGTACTTTAAGTTCCTGCGCTGCACTTCATTTGTAGGAGTAGTTTTCGAGTATATTGTCGCTGTAAATCTCTACAGAACTAAGATCATTGTAAGTTTTTCATACTAATGAAATGTTTCAGTTTATTTAATTGTTCTTATGCTCAAGTTCTCTGAAGTCAAATTACCAGTAAGCCACCAGTAAAAGTCCTCTTTATTGAGGCTAAAAGAACCATAACACAATCGTTTGAATAATTGTTTGGCAATTACAATTCTGTAAGGACTGATTGACCCTTGCTGGCACGCTCATAATTACAAAAATAACCTTCGAAAGCCAAAAAGCCAACACTTACGTGCTTTTGTGACATTATTTATGTAAGTTCGTGGAAACTTATGTGATTTTATATTTTCAAAGCTTTTATAAGATAACTTATGTGAGTTTGTGTTAATTTACGCATTTTTGTGAGATTACTTACATGATTTTATATTTTTCATAATTTTTGTAAGATAATTTATGTGAATTTGTGCTAATTTATTCATTTTTATGAGATAAATGTATAATTTCAATGTATAATAATAAGGCTAAAAACAAAAAGAACACACCATATATTTTGTCTCACATGGGGTTCACTTATGTAAGACATTTGATCATTTATTTATTAAAAAATTTTGTATCCTTAATATTACCCAAAAAAAAATTCTTATTGTAATCCCATCTTATTAATTTTCAAATTTATAGGATAGACTATTTGTAGGGTCAAAATTAGGACACAATATTTCATGATATTTTTGTAGAATGAACTATATATGTGCTTATTTTGAAAAGTAAGAAAGAAAAAAAAATTATTTTCCGGGATATCATGCGTTTATATTTTAAATTATATTTTTGTATCAATCAAAATTTTATAAAATATTACCTATTTATATTCGAATAATGTTTGAGAGTCACAATTTGTGTGGCTCAAATGGTTCAAAACTGTCAAAACGACGTCGTTTTGACATGTTTTGTGCTCAAAACGACGTCGTTTTGATAGTTTTGAGCTATTTGAACCACAAAAATTGTGACCCTCTACCATTGCCCTTTATATTGAGAAAGGACTGAATAATCACTCTACCGGCTGCTGATGTGACGACTTGTCAAATTAATACAAAGGAGACAGCGCTATTTCTTCCGTCTTCCCTTTCCTCCTCTATCGCCTATTTTGACAATTAGCAACAAAAACAAGTTTTATTGATTTATTCGGGTGTTTTGGGAAATTAATAAAAAGTTAATTTTTGATTTTTTATCAAATTTTTTGAAAGTAATTTAGAAAATTGGTAAAAAATTAATTTTTTATTTTTTAGTTTAATATTTATTTATGGTGTCAAATCAAATTAAAATGATTAAAATACCCTTACTCAACATAAGAAATTTATTTTTTTATTTTTTTCATAGGTCCTAATTTGTATTTTTACACATCATTTTTAGCACTTGCCAAACCAATTTTCTGCCATTTTTGGCACTTGCGTTTTTGAATATTTTATCCAAAAACGTGACGTTTTGCTATGTTCCCAAAATGGCACATTATCTTATTTGCTCAGGTTATTTTTATATTTTTTATATGTTTATTTAAAAAAATCAAAAAATTAATTTTTTTTTTCTTTCTTACTTTTCAAAATAAGTACATATATAGTTCATTCTACAAAAATGTCATGAAATATTGTGTTTAGAATGAACTATATATGTACTTATTTTGTTACTTTAGGACACAATATTTCATGACATTTTTGTAGAATGAACTATATATGTACTTATTTTGAAAAGTAAGAAAGAAAAAAAAAATTTAATTTTTTGATTTTTTTAAATAAACATATAAAAAATATAAAAATAACCTGAGCAAATAAGATAATGTGCCATTTTGGGAATATAGCAAAACGTCACGTTTTTGGATAAAATATTCAAAAACGCAAGTGCCAAAAATGGCAGAAAATTAGTTTGGCAAGTGCTAAAAATGATGTGTAAAATTACAAATTAGGACTTAAGAAAAAAAAATAAAAAAATAAATTTCTTATGTTGAGTAAAGATATTTTAATCATTTTAATTTGATTTGACATCATAAATAAATATTAAATTAAAAAATAAAAATTTAGGCTCTGTTTGTTTGTATTCTCAAATCAATTTTCTACGTGTGTTTTGGAGCATGATGTTTGGTTACGTTTTCAAATCAATTTTCTACACTCTCTGCAGAGAACTCTGTGCACATTGGCGTGTTTTCTGTCCAAAGGAAGACCACCCGGTAGTCCACCTGGATGTCCACCCGGATGTCCGGCTGATTTCCAGATTTTATTTATTTATTTATTTATTTATTTTTTATTTTTTGCAATTGATTTACATAATCGAGACAAATATTTTCTGAAATTTTTTAATTTTTTTATGTGCTTTAAAATAATTTTGAGTTGTATGTTTAGTTATGAGTTGTAAATTTTTGTATCACATATCAAATGTCACATCAATAATTCCTTACTCAAATCAAACCTCTTTTCCAAAACTATTTTCAAAACTCTTTACCAAACAAATTTTCTACACTCAAATCATAATTCCACAACACACAAACTCAAAATACAACTCATATTCTCAAATCACATTTACAAAACTTTACCAAACGTTACCTTAATTTTTTACCAATTTTCTAAATTATTTTTCAAAAAATTTATATTTTAAATTATATTTTTGTATCAATCAAAATTAGGACACAATATTTAAAATATAAACGCATGATATCCCGGAATATTGAATAATTTCCACGCTGGCAAAATGAAACTCTGAAGACTTCCAAGTCGCGTCGGAATCAACAATGATTCATCCCACTAAAAATATCACCACTAATAGCACTAATGCATTAAAAAAATAAAAATAAAAAATAAAAAATACAACTCCAAGGTCAAAATATCACATCATTAATGACGAGACCCACTGCCACCTAATTAGTGGGAGCACTAATTAGTGCTCCCAAGCATTTTTCCGTCGGAATACTAAAACCGTGCTGCTTCTTCGACCTTGGTCCCACGTTTTTGCCGCGAGCGTTGTGAATCAAACTACAGACTTGTACAAAGCAGCGTATATATATATATATATATACTTACATATAACCTTTCAACTTGGGGTTTTCACGCGTTTTCAAACTCTTTTTCTGGCCCAAATCACTGCGCACACTCATTTAAAATTCCTTTTTTTTTTCCCCCTCTATAAATTCTTCTCCTTTGTTCTGAATTCGGTTTGTTTGCGCGTTCGAGCTTTACAATGTTCCTAGTCAAACTCTGCTGGTGAATTGGTTCAAAATTTTGGATCTGAGTTTGGAAAAATAAATCTAGAGTTTGTTGTTGTTGTTGTTGTTGTTGCAATGATGGAGATTTGGAGATACAGAGAACATTGCTTGGCGATTTCGATAGTATTAGTGTGTTTGATGCGTCAGAATTTGAATTTGTGTTGGAGTCTTAACGATGAAGGTATGAGCTTTCTATTTTGCATTGACTTTCAGATCGTTTCATGCTCTGTTTGGTTCATGAGAAAATTTAGGAAAATAGAAACACAAAACGAGCTGCCTTTTTTTACTTTACTTTACTTTTTTTTTTTTTTTTGTATACTGTTTGTAATTTTAAGAAAAACAAAAATATACACTTGTTACGGCATCTCCAATTCTTCACATTTTCTTTTATCAAATTTAAATTTGATGAAAAAGTGTTTAAAAATCATCTTCAATCCTTTCATGAAAAGTTCATCAAATCAAGGGAGTCATTTTTTTTTTCTCATCAAATTGAGAGCTCATCAAATTTAAATTTGATGAACATTTAAAAAGATGAAGCATTGGAGATTTTTTTGTTTTCATCAAATTTGATGAAGAAGGAAATTTAGGATAAAAGGAGAATTTAAAAAAAAAATGATAAAAACTTGATGAAAGAATTGGATTAGTTCATATCAAATCAAGCTTTTTACTCAAATTTGGAAACCAATTGATGAAGAAATTTGTGAAAGGGTTGGAGATGCTCTTAATAGTTTTTCAAATTTTTGTAAACATAAACAAATGAAATTGTAAATATAAAGGTTACCAAACAGCCGATCGTTCTTTTTAAATTTTTTTTTTTTTTTAAAAAAATTTTCATCAATTTATTTATTTATCCTGAAGTAAGTTTCTTGATAACCAGAATGAGTTTTTACAGAGGATATGAACTGATGGAGTCAATGTTTGCTTGCAGGTATGGCGTTATTGAGATTTAGGGAGAGAGTGGTTAGCGATCCGTTTGGGGCTTTGTCAAATTGGAGTGATGATATTGGAGTACTGAATCCATGTTCGTGGTTTGGCGTGGAGTGTTTGGATAGCAATGTTGTAGTTTTGTAAGTAACTCACATATAATTGCTATATTTTGTTTAGTTTGTGGTAAACTAAATCTGTTTTCTTATTCTTCTAATTATTAGAATATTCTGTCTAGCTGGGAATTGAAGAAAGAAAGGGGAAAAAATAAAAAATAAAAAAAATAATAAGAAGAAAAAACATGCATGAGGTTTATGCATTTATTATCTGAATTCTGAACTCGTTTTTTGATTAAATCTACAGAATAGAAAGATTGTAAATTCAAATAAAATCCTACATGGTGGATTTATATCAAACTCTTTTCCTACAGCTTTGAAAGATTTTCACGAGTCTTATCAACATATTCTAGTCCGGCAGTGCTGCATACCCCCAGCAACCCCATCCCACGTGGGGGGCTGTGAGAGGAAGACCCATACAAGAAATTTTTTTTTTTTCAGCCAATCAAAAATCAGTGGGGGTGGTGGGGGTCACCCCCACTGGGATCTAAGGCATTTTTCATTCTAGTCATAATGATAATGATGATGATAATGATGCAGTAGGCATAAAAGTGTATCCAAGCAAGCCACACTGTTTCGTGTTCAATATTGTTAGTCTTTATAAAATGCATATAATTCCACTTTGTAATTTCACTCTCTAGATCATATGATTCATTGCTTTGATGTCTTGACAAGCATGAATAGTTAAAAACGCATATAATTTGTGTTAAAATTCCATCAGAAATGCAGGTTTCTTACAGTAATAGGGAAGAAAACATAATTGAACCAACATAACTAGATCAAGACACCTGAATGGAAAAACATCTCAATGTTAAAAGTTTGAGTGAGGGGTCTGTCTGAAATTTTTGTAGGAATAAACAGGCGCTAAACTTCATTTTGTTCAGAAGTGAAAAATCTAGAAATTCCCTAAATATTGATTTGTGATTATGTAACAATTTTAATCAGTATATAACAATCCCAATCAAACAATCAAGACAAATCAACACAACGATTTTAACGTGGAAAAAACCACAATTGGACACCTCCAACTGTGATTAAAAAAACCACGGGCAACAGCCACAAAACAATCCACTAAGAAAATTTAAAGGAATTACACAGGTATACTTTCAATTACCTAGCGAATTCACGCCTAATTGAACCAACCTCTATGTGCCTCTTCCAACCCGTCTTCACCTCAGAATTGTCTTTACGATGAGCCACCCCGGAATCCACCAAAGCTTCAGGCTCGAATTCTTCAGAATCCACCGAAGAACAACTCTCTCTTTTGTAGAACAAACAAAAGCTTTGATGTATACTCTTTAAAACATGAGTTGAATACTCAATTAAAACATCAAAGAAAACTCACAAAGTATCCCCAGATATAAACCCTAGAACCCAAAAAGAAGATTTAGAGTAGTAATCCTAAAATCTGACCCAACATGCGAATTTATAGAATCTGTCCTGCGATCTCCGCTCGAGCGCCCAACAGCCCGCTCGAGCGGCTTCAGCAAAATATGCGCGTGATATAACAGAGGTCCGCTCGAGCGCTAGAGAACCCGCTCGAGCACGAAATCACACAGCTCAGTACTTTTACAGGCGACCAAAACTTCTGGAATCAGGGATTCTCCACTCGAGCGGGGTAATGTCCGCTCGAGCGGACAGGCAACTTGGAATGCATTTTTGCATTTTGCTTCGGGAATGCTGCCCCTCGACCCCGCCGTGGCGCTGCCCCGGACCCGCCAAGGGGCGTTGCCCCCTGGACCCCCGCGAGCTGACCGGGCAGCTCGATCCCCGTCATAATCAGCGAAGTGGCAATCTTGAAAGCATTAGCATCACAAACTTCTCTGAAAGGCACAATTCGGGTTGGATTCGCATCTAAACACTATAGCCTCACTGAAATAAAAGTGCGAAAATAAATACAACTGAAAGGAGTTTTGTCAAACGGGATTTGCCAAGAATAAAACCTAACAAGAAGCATACATGCAGTGCAGGTGCCTTAAATCCTGAATATTAGCTCCTTTGAGAAATTGTGATTGCAATAGTTTTGTGGAAATTGTTATACCTATTTCGAAAATCTATAGATGCCATCTGAAGGTGATGTTGTGAGATATATTGTTGTACCAAAGTGTGAACCTTATGCTCGATTTATTGAATAAGCCGCCTTCCTATCAAGGTTAAGGAGTCAACTGAGCATCTTAGCTGCTGAATTGAATACCCTGATTGAATCAGAGTTCACACTGTTACCAGAATTTTTCTGTAGTCTTATCATGGTTTAAAATATTGATATTATCAAGTGTTTTTAATGATACAAATTTACTCATAAAGAAGAAGAAAAAATAGATAATAAATATGTGAATATGACAATAATTTATAGAATATAAATTCAAGACTGATGGACATTAAACAACATGAGAGACAAAGAAATATGCCAATATTTAATCGATATTGGTTTGCATGTCTTATTCATGCCAGAAATATGGATGTAAATCAGTAAATATGAATCTATTAATTTTAATGTTTAATGTTAATGTCGATGATTAAGTTGTTTGGGTAATAGTGCTATGATTTCAAATTTCTTACCCTTTAGGCATGGAAATTTCAGTTTCAATGGGTGATGATGGCTTCTAATCATTTCTAAAATTCATACAACTTGCAGGAACTTGAAAGATCTATGTCTTACAGGAACACTAACACCTGATCTTGGAATCCTGGTCCACTTAAAGTCTATGTAAGGATACATTAGTTTGTCATGTAGTTGCCAATGATTTGTCATATATGTTTGTTCGTGTTTCCTTATATGTGTTTTCTGTCTTATAGGCTTTGTATTTTTCTTGTGCACTTCTTTGCAGCATCTTACGCAACAACTCCTTCTATGGAATCGTTCCTGAAATGATTGGAGAGCTGAAGGAGTTGGAGATGTTGGACTTGGGACACAATAACTTCAGCGGACCACTTCCATCTGATCTTGGCAATAATTTGTCACTCTCAATCCTGTAAACTGAAATTTACAAGTGAACTAATTTTCATTGAGGGAATCCTTTCTTTCTGCTCATGTTGACATTTTTTTTATTATATTGCAGTCTACTTGATAACAATGAGCTTTTTGGAAGCGTATCCCCTGAAATTCATGAGCTCAAAATGTTTTCTGAAGTTCAAGTAGATGAACACCAGCTGTCTAATTCAGTCCATAAATCATCTTGCAGTGAAAGATCCATATCATGGTATGGCTGTTTTGTTAATGCAAACTTATTTTCCATGAAAAATGCTATACAAAATAACAATTTTTACAAATTTTTCTTTCTTGCTGATGTGGCATGCAATAAAGAAATTTTGGTATTTGAAATAAGACCCACTACAATAATATAGGGGTGGGCAACGGTTTATCGATCCGCAAAAACCGCCCAACCCGCCCAATTGGCATACAAATGGGCGGTTTCGCAAATACAATGCGGGCGGATGTGGTTTGAAATATGGCATCTTTGCGGGTTGTGGGTTTAACCCGCACCCGCAAGAAACCGCCCGCACTTTACTTATTTATTTTTATTTTTTTTTATCTTAACTATTGATTTCATTTCTATATCCCACCTAGATATTTTTGTCCAAAACAAAACACCCTTTATTTTTTGAACTTACTCTAACATTACATTTGCTAATAGTATTATATCAACTGAGACTGAATAAATACTGATCATATTATTATTGTTACATAACTGAACTTGTCCCGGATGAAGTGTGATTTAGAATTTTAAATTCCTTAATGAATATGGAGTTATAGTTTAGGATTTTGAAATATATGCTTGTGTTAGTTTATGATTTGAATGATTTGTTTATATTACGAATTGATTTTATTGTATTTTTAATTTTGTAAGTTTTAATTTATTAATTATTAATGTTGGAGCATTTTAGAAAATGGGAAGAAAAGGGCCCAAAATAAATATTTACAAAATGGGAAAAAAATAAGGCTTAAAAATAAATTTTTGAAGAAAAAAGTTCAATCCGCATTCAATCCGCAACCGCCCGCACATCCGCGAACCCTATCTGCACAAACCGCAAACCGCACTGCGGGCGGTTGCGGGTTGTCTTTTCCCCAAACCATATAGATGCGGGCGGGTCCAAACCGATCCGCAAACCGTCCAAATCCGAACCGCGAACACCCCTACAATAATATGATATGTGCTACATCACTAAGGGGGTGTTTGGGAACCTTTGACATAGGCTATTTTAGCCTCAAATTGTAAAAAAGCCCAAAAGCCTCAAATTGTCCCGCCTAATTCCCAAAAAAAATATAAAAAAATGAAAAGCAACGGCTGTCAGCAGTAGACAGCCTACACTGTCACCAACAGTGTAGGCTGCAGACAGGTAAATGACAATTTTATCCCTACAGCTCAATTTTGAAAAAAATAAGTTTAGGGGCAAATTTGTCATTTCAATCTTAAACATCATTTCAAACACATTTTTTAATACGACAATCAACTCAAAAATTTAACCCAAACACAAAAACTAAAATAGTCTACTAAGATAGCCAAAAAACCTAAAAAAAAGCCACTTCTCAAACACCCACTAAGTAAGAAAAGTTTGTAAGAATTGTTAGTTAGTATAGTATTACTCTTTTTCTATGGATAATGTAGTGTTTCAATAACATGGGCCCCAGGAAATGTTATAGAAAACTACAGGGCAAACTGTGTGTATGGCTCAAAAGCAAATTCAACCTGGCATATCCTTGGGTAAGGGTGCAACTTGAGCGCATTCTGTCAGGTTGATGAGTTGTTTAGGCTCAGCCCAAATTGTGTTGAGAGTTGTCCATATCCGACCTCAAACCCGAACTTGTCTTCCCAAACCCGATGTGAGCATGATAAATTGATCGTAGGCTAGGTTCAAATGTCCTGAATTACCCACAAATTTGAGGGGGTTTTCTATAACTTTTTTGCAGCTAGGCTAATTAATTTGTTGAACTTAGACCCTATTGACATTTATTTTTTTAATAAAATCATTAATAACATCAAAACAAATATATATGATGAGAGAGAGATATAGAGTGGAGAGAGAGAGATGAGAGATGAGAATCAAGGAACTGTAGTTGTGGCTTTGGCATTTCTGAGTGTGAAAGGAAATGGTAGATTTTATGTTGTGTTACTTTTATATATGATATGTATAATGAATATGATCCAAAGGTCCAAATTTTTTTAACATTATCTAGCAGTTAATAATTTATATATTTAATTTGGGTTTTGGGGTTCTCTGTCGTGACTTCGTCTAAGCCAGGCCCAAATTTAATTTACGCTTTTAAATTTCAGCCCTGCCCTAGCATGCGCCGAATTCAAAAATATATTGCCCAAGACCTAAAAGATTTTGGGTTGGGCCCACCCGAGTTGCACTCCTATCCTTGTGGCTCATTAATCATGGCTTTACATTCCATAACTTTACCCAATAAGTGATATTTTCATGTTCTCTTGCCCTGTACAAATGTTTCTCCTGATCCCAGTCATTTGCAATGTCTATCGTGAAATTTGGATAGCTCATCTCATGGTCATTTTCATGACAATTTGCTTTTATTTTTTCCAGGACCATTGCCCAAATTGGAGATGGAGCTCACCGAAGGTTGCTGTCACCCCACCTTACGCTACCGCCACGATCCCAGTCCCAGTCCCCGTCCCAGTCCCAGTACTGGTCCCGGTCCCGGCCCCGGTCCCGGTCCCAGTCCCGGTCCCGGTCCCAGTCCCCATCCCCATCTCCTGCACCATCGACTGTGTCAAAGCCAGACTTGACTTCTGCTCCTACACCCTCTCCTTTTCATCCTTCAGAAATTACCAATTCAAAAAATCAACTTGCTCTAATATTGTCTTTAGCCATAGGGGTTCCTGTGTTGCTTTTTGTTTTGGTCATTAGCATATTCTTATGTCAAGGAAATAAGATGGCTGCTGTCAGACCCTGGGCCACAGGATTAAGTGGACAGCTACAGAAAGCATTTGTAACTGGTAATTTTTCTTTCTCGCAAGAATAAACCAATTTTGTGTTTTTATCTTATATGGATGTCCAAAAGGACAAAGCCTGCTTCTTAACAGTTGAGTTAGGATTAATCCTGGGTTATAATGGGGAATTCAAATATGTTATGTAAATCATTTTTTTAATATAAGCACATCCCATTGTCTATGGTAGTGCAATGGTCACAATCTCATATTGCATCTATAGTTTGGGATGTTTTCCTCCTACAAATATTTGCCTCCACAAGCTAGATTTCTGGAAAAGATTCATTTTCATGGTACCATAGGCTTAAACATATATTGACTTATAAATCTGGGATCGCTTTAATTCTTGTGTTTATATTGATGCATGCTTCTAATTTCCCTTCTCAGGTGTGCCAAAGCTCAACCGACCAGAGCTTGAGGCTGCTTGTGAAGATTTCAGCAATGTGATCAGTTCTTCATCAATCGGAACAGTATACAAAGGGACATTGTCTAATGGAGTTGAAATAGCTGTTACTTCTGTTGCAGCCACATCTCCCAAGGATTGGTCAAAAAATCTGGAAGCCCAGTTCCGGAACAAGGTATATTACAAACGAGCCCCACTAATGTTATGCTGTTTATATTTAGTTCCACAGTCCCTGAATGTGTCATTCTTCAAATCTCTCAGATTGACTCGTTATCAAATGTAAACCACAAGAATTTTGTGAATCTTCTTGGGTATTGCGTGGAAAAGGAGCCTTTCACTAGAATGTTGGTTTTTGAATATGCTCCAAACGGGACACTCTTTGAGCATTTACACAGTGAGTATCTAACTTTTGTCTTCATTTTTATGTAGAAACAAACAATTTTGTTTCTCGGCTGGTTATTTTAAGATTTCCTGGCTGTAGAGGTAGACCAATAATAATTTGAAAATGAATAATGGATACCCAAAAGTGAGTTGTACATTCTTTGGTGCTGTACACGTGGTGTACAAACCAGGTTTCATGACTTACCGATAACTATTTAATGCTTCTACGAAGACCTTGTATTAAAATGTTGATTTTTATTAACCTTTTTTTTTGGGTAATGAAATTTTTATTAACCTTGAATATCCCATCAAAGTCTTAATACATTAAATTATTTATTCATTTATTTGTTTTTTGTTTTTTGTGTTTTGTGTTTTGTTATTTGTTATTTGTTTCTTCTTCTTCTTCTTCTTTTTTTTTTTTTTTTTTTTTTTTTTTTTTTTTCTTGGAGATTGATTCTTTAAATGTCTATGTCAACTATTTTGGTACTGAAGAGGCTATACTATATTGAAGTTGAGGTTTGACTAATTCATATCACCACTAAAATGACTCGTTCTGGTTTGGCAACCCAGGTGGCTGTGATCTCTTTTATAATAGTAATACAAATAAACAAATGGATTACATTAGACGTTGCCCCATATAGTTATCTCACAGTAGATTTTTCTTATTTGTTGTCAACTAGGAAATGAGAACTTTCTCATTCTGTGCTGACGAGGTCATGCAAACAAACAAGAGACAAGAACTTACCAGGAACCTGCACATAAGAATATTCTGTTCTCTGCTCTATTCATGACCATTGACAATGACAATAGGGGAAATACTTTCGAAAAAGGAAAAAAAAAATTAATAACTAGAGGGAGATAATTTGAAAATAGAACAGTGGACATATTAATAGTTTCTAACTCGCGATTTTTTTTTTCCCTGCAGTAAAAGAAGCAGAACACTTGGACTGGGGAACACGGATGAGGATTACAATGGGCATGGCATACTGCCTTGAGCACATGCACCAACTGACACCGCCCATAGCCCACAAAAACCTGAATTCCACGTCCATCAATCTCACCGAAGACTATGCAGCAAAGATCTCAGATTTTGGTTTCTGGGTCGAATCAGCCGAAGCTGAGATGGTATCTTATCCAGAATGTAATGTCTACAGCTTTGGTGTCATATTATTCGAAATGGTAACAGGTAGGCTCCCTTACTCATCGGACAGTTGCTCACTCAAGAATTGGGCATCGGACTACTTGAGAGGAGAGCAGCCCCTTATAGAAATGCTGGATCCAACTCTAAAATCTTTCCAAGTGGAGCAGCTTGAACAAATCGGTGAAGTGATTAAATCTTGTGTCGCCCCTAACCCAAAACAAAGACCTCAAATGAGAGAAGTCACTGCGAGATTGAGAGAGATAACAATGATAGGACCTGATGCAGCGGTCCCTAAACTCTCCCCTCTTTGGTGGGCAGAGCTTGAGATTATTTCTACAGAAGCAAGGTAATATAGATGAAGTTGAGCCTGCAATTTTGGACACACAGAATTGTCCATAGGGGGTTACTACAATTTGTATCTTGTGTAGGACATGGTGGTTTTACATGTACATAAATATAGATAAAAAGGAAAATGGTGCAACCTTTTCTGATTTGGTTTTTGCTTTCAACAGTTTGGCTGTTAAATGCCCGAAGAATAGTAAAGTATATACATGTTCAAGTTTTTGAATTTTTTTTTTATCATGCTTATCATTTCCTTGCTGTCTTCATGTTCATGTTTTCCAGTTGGTAGTCATGTTCTTAAACAGTTTGCCCTAAAACCACATTTTTGTCAGCTGCAATGAAAATGTGTCGAATTTTCTGGAGTTTCTTTTTTTTTTTTTTTTTGGCAACAGTTGAAGGAAAGGGGAATAGGGGAGGGGAAACTGCAGGTCACACAACTGGTGAGACTTGATGTTGGATATTATGTCGGTTAAGGAAGTGCTTCAACCGCCGGGTCAATCCTTTCATGTTATGAAGTTGAAAGGGGCTTTTATCAACTGAATCCACCATTGCATTAGACATTACCTTCTACGTTAAGAGGAATCTCAGAGATAGTATAAGGACCCACCCACCCCAAACCCAACAGCCACCTGCAAGTATTGTTTGTTGTGATCTAACTCAATAGTTGGCCTCCCTTGTTTGTTTCTTTGATCTCCAATCCCAAAAGACGCCTCCAAAGTAGAAGTGTGTTGCACAATCTTACAATTCCATTCTGAACATCGTCTCCATCAGCTGTGGAATGTCAACATAAATGACGATAAAAAAATGTTAGAGAGAGAGATTATAAGGGTATTATATGCAGAGACAAGAAGTCCCAAGCCAGCCAACCACTATCTCATGAATTAATAATCAAACCAGAATATGATAATACACATTAGAAGATTGAAGGTGGCCTTCACGTACAAAACAATTTTGAATAACACAGAGTATTTGAAATACAACTTAGTAGCTCCCACGTCAATGCCAAAATCCCAAAAAAAAAACACCAAGAATTCTCATAACCGAAACACTATATATACCACCCCAATCCAAGTATCTCTTCATCACACAAAGCCATTAACTCAAAAGTCTCTAAACCTCTAAGTTAACCATTCGACAAGATGGCAAGTGGCCAGATCACGATCCTCGTCTCATTGATTCTCCTCCCATTGGCCTTCCCCTCCACAGCAGCCTACGATTATGTGCCGGCCAAAACAGTGGAGAAGAAAGTAGATGTCGTGGTTGAAGGCATGGTCTACTGCCAGAGCTGCCAACACTATGGAACATGGTCTTTGTCCGGGGCTGACCCTATCCCTGCAGCTAAAGTTAGCGTTATCTGCAAAGACCACAGAGAACGAGTAAGCTATTACAAGGCATTCGAAACAGATGCACATGGCTACTTCTACGCACAACTTGAGGGCTTCACAATGAGCCACTACTTATTAGACCATCCCCTTACTTCATGCCACGTTAAGCTCGTTTCATCGCCTCTAGAAAGCTGCAACCTACTTTCTAATGTGAACTACGGACTGAATGGCTCTCCACTTCGCTATGAGAACAAGAGATTGTTTGGAAAGAATTACAAGTCCCTAGTTTTCGTTGCAGGTCCCTTGGTGTTCCGTCCAGCTAACTGCACTCCTACTTATCACCCATGATTGCATTACCATCCTTAACTCTTTGATTAATTGTTATTTCTGTTTTAATGTTGTTTTGCCTGTTTGTTCGCTGTTCACTGTTGATTTAACAATCCTTATATTTCTCAGTTTGAATTTTGTTCTATTTCTTGAATCAATTTAAAAATTCTGCAATCTTTTTGAGTTTATTGGTGTCTTATTCATAAATGATTTTATATTTCAGATATAGTTGTATTCTATTTAATGTAAAATCTGAAACACAAAAGCACTTGAGAGGCATAAATAATAATAAAAAATGCATCTACCTTAAATGTTCACTGATCAAATGTGAGCTTAATCAACTGAAGAACAATTTTAGAATGAGTCGTGCTATAGGCCTCAAATATTGAGGCGTGAATTTGCTTCGAATTTATTTAATCTGTCGTCCGGCCAGTCGTCCAACAAAGAGGGTGACAACCGCGATAGACAAGTGCTTCACCTGGTCGTCCAGGTGGTCGTCTGGTGACCACAAATTCGTGCCATTCACGTCTGAAGTTCTCGAGACTTGAAGCATTAGTGTTTTAGAATTATCAAAATAAAAATGAGTTACGTAGTACTTAGAAGTCTAATAGCATTCCAAACACGCAGGTTGGTTTGGGTTAATTTTGAGGAAAAATCATTAACAAAACTATGTTTGATTGAGAAATTTTCAACTTTATGCCAATCTATCCATTCTCAAAATAGGCTAGTCGGTTGAATATTTGGACGGTTTTAAACCGATGGGGTTAGGCAGGTTAGGAATATATAATGGAAAAAAATAATTAACATTCAACATTATTTATTAATTTTTTATAATTTCAAACAAAAAAATTATCATTTATCTCAAATCTTCACACAAATTCACAAATTAATTGAATGTATGATGTTATTCAAAATCAAATTTTAGAAACTAATACACAACATGAACAATCAAGAAAAAAAATATGCAATGAAAATGAAGTGTGATTGTCATCCGATTAATGGTATTAGGCTATGAAGCAGGGGTATTTCAAAAATGTAACGCCCTCAAAATAATAACATTAAACCCATCAAATAAGACATTCATTGACATATGAAATAACCACATTCTTCTATTCATCAGAGTTTCATTACAAAAGTATTACATGTTAACAACAAAAGCAAAATACCTTACGGGCTTACAGCTTTCTAAGTTAACACTTGGTTACAACAAAAGAGTGCTAACTCATTTACACATTAAGCCCTTGGCTTAAATTTACATGTAATACATCAAAAATAAACGACAAAAGTATGTCCGCCTCTAGCCTCCCAAGCTATGTCCTTGGAGGTGGCATGCTACCTGTACCTGAAAATGATATTCCCATATAGGGTGAGCCACAACCCAGTAGAAATACACTAAACCAACCATGAACAATGACTAAAAGATTAGCAATTGATAGATGGCCAACTCTGATACATTCACATAAATCACATATTTATGTCATACGACTTATGAGTCCAAGTTACTTTTCATTTTCCCTTTTTCAACGGATAAGCATGTTAGCTCTATCATCATTTCAACAGATATGTATAAAAACTATATCCCACATTCACAGATAAGCATATAAGCTGTATCCACATTCTCAACAGATATGTATAACGACAATATCCCACATTCACAGACAAGCATATAAGCTGTATCCACACTTCACAAAGATAAGCATATGAGCTCTATCTTCACTTCTCTAGACAAGCATATGAGCTGTATCTACGGAGTTCATCCCCTATCTTCTCCCAACACTATCCGGTTTAGAGGTACATCCCTCATCTTCCCCTAAACCGCGGAGTACATCCCCCATCTCCTCCTCTACACATAGCGTATACAAACACATTGGTTCTATATACAATCGCTCAATACATACAGTTAATGTATTCTATCAATCGTCAAATTCCATGACACATTCCATTGATTAGTTTTAGTTTTCCTAATCATCATGCATTGTCTACAACAATTACGACTATCCTCCACCGATAGCCCAAAGCAGTTATTTCTATACAGAAAATAAATGCACAATGGATATTCAATCAACATTTCATTTCGGTGTGTGATAAACAATTCGACTACACCCTTTAACCCCATACATTCCCAATCTCGACAATTCCATTTCATTTTTTCATTTCTCACAATTAATTATCCCAATTAATCAAATAATGCAATTAGGTCATTTTCCATAATTACCATTTTAACCCTTAGGTCCCATTTTCATCAATGATTCAACATTAATTCCACTTTTCTATACCAAACATGCATCTAGGTTTATTATAAATAAAACCCCAACCTTTGTAAAATAACACAAAAGTCCCAAATCTTCACAAGATCACCAAACCAACCCCACGTCTCAAAATACCAAAACTTAAAGAAAAAATCCATAGAGAGGAGTAGGATATCCCTACCTCAAATTCGGAGCTCCAAGGGAGAAGATGACAAAATCCAACGTGCTCCAAATCCCGAAATTTTCAGATTAAAATGTAGCCCTCGACGATCAACAACTTTTTTGTAAAGGCCAAAGATGAGCAAATCACTCCTACTAGATCAAAACCTAGAGAGAAGGTAGAGTTCTAGAGTGAGAGGCTCAACAATGGTGTTTTTGGAAAAGTAGGAGAGAGAAGAGAAAGTGAAAAAGTGATTTGAAAAGTCAAACCACGGAACTTAAACCTAGTCGCCCCGCTCGAGCGTCAAACACCCCGCTCGAGCGTCACTCACAGACTCCCGCTCGAGCGCCAACAATCCCGCTCGAGCGGCGAGTACACACTCCCAGAACTTTTACAGAACCAGGCCATCGCTCGAGCTTCTAACTCCCCGCTCGAGCGGCACTCACACAACCCCGCTCGAGCGGCCAACTCCACGCTCGAGCGTCTAACACTGCACAGGAAATACTGGATGGGTGCAATTCCCGCTCGAGCGTCAAAACCCCCGCTCGAGCGGACATGCCAAAATCTGGGCAACTGGTTTTGGTTTCTAAACTCAACCAACCTGTAACAAACCTGCCCAACACATCCTATAACTCAAATACGAAGCAAAAAGGATGTAAACAAGATAATAAACAACTACCAACATCCACGGACACATGTTCTGATCACTGTATAACAAGGGTAAACCCGGGATCGCTATAAAAAATGTTATCGTACTCGTACCTGGTACTAGTACGTGTATCAATAGCTACATGCATACTGTGTACTCGAAATATGTACTAAGTACATTTTATACATTCTTTGACAATTAGGTACTCTGTAGATATTTTGTGGGTACGTGTTGGCACAAAAATTTTGATTTTTTTCCATCAGCAGGTTATTGACGTGGCATAATGAAGTGGCATGGTGACATGGCTTCTTGGAGAAAGACAGAAGCCACAAAAGGAAGTCAAACTGAGAGGAAGTTGGTTGTTGCCAAGAATCAAGGGATGGAAAACCAAGTCAGTAGGAAATCTGTCAAACGGTTCCTAAAATAAAGGGATAAAGATGCAAAGAAGTAGAAGATCAAGAAAGACCATGGAGGACGGCTACATTGAAGGATGATCAAGCAAGTGTAAAAGGAGAACTTGAGGAATGAGAAAGATCATCAATCAAACCACTCACAAATCGTGATATTAGTTTCTAGTTAAGAGTAGTTAAATTAGCAATTCTAGGAGTAGATCATCAATCAAATTACTCACAAATTGTGATATTAATTTCTATTTAGGAGTAGTGTAGACACCCCATTTTTGACCGACCTTAAGACTCAAACGTTACCAATTGGGCACTTGGTGATGTTGCATAATGTGCTCGTTCAGAAATTTTAGAGTCTCGGCTGCGAGCCTTGCCTCCAGACTTCCGGACTCTTTTGTGATTTGCCTCGGTTTGCGAACCAGGCTCGGTTTTCTCTGTTTCTTTTCCTGAGGGGAGGGAGAGGTCCTGTAGACCATCTCTCAGTAGCTGTGGGCTACGTTTTGTGGCCATAGGCCATTTTGCCCATTTCGGAGCCCGGTTTCCGGTTTTTCGGGACCATTGGCCGTGTGCCTTGGTTCGGGACCGCTTAACCATCTCCGTTTGCTCTAAATTTTGGCATACATCTTATTTTCTCCCTTTTGAGGGACACTGGGGTCTGAGAAACCCACTTCGTGGCCGAACGCCACTTTCGGTGCTTGGCAGCCCATTTTCGGGACCCCGAACTGCGTGTTTTGGCCCCCGAGCATTCGTTTTGCATCGGTTTTCGTTCATTTTTGGCAGGTGCCTCTGTTTCATCACCAGGAAGGTCACTGGAGGGTGGGAGGCCAGCAATTATCTTGGCAACCAGTTATATTCCATTTTTGCCCTCCGACACCCGTTTTTCGCACTTCCGAGCCAATGTTGAACACCTCGGGGCCACTTTCTTCAACCCCAAACCACATATTTGTGTTGTACACACATGGGAGGATCCTAATATTATTTGGCCGGCCAGAAACTCCATTTGACCCTTTTGAACCCCTCTTAAAAGTGGCTTGCTCTCTCTCCTGTTTTAGAGTTTCCAAATTCGAATCACAGGGTTGTGAAGAGGAGACCTGGGAGGCCACCTTTTTGTGGTGGCCGGCCACTAAAGCAAGTTGATCTTTTTGACCCCTAGCCGGCCGGCTAGGGGAGGTGGCCGTCCGGCCACCTGCAAGTCCAAAAGATGGCCGGCCATTTTCCTTGTGCTTGGTACTTTACAGCTGTATAGCTGTATCCTCCAGAAAATATCTCAATCCAGGGGATATTTTTTGGGGGAAAACTTGCCTCCTTTTCCCCCACCTTTGCCCCTCCTTTGCTCCCCCTTTTTTGTCCATATAACCAGCAGGCAACATTGCACATAAGGGTTAGAAAAATTGGTCTTCAAGCTTGCATGCAAAAATCCTCCTCCATCTATCTCATTTCCTTGAAAACCTCCAAGTTCAACACCACCATTTCTTCTACACCACCAACCCCCACCCTTCCATCCTCCATTCCAGAAGTTTGAAGGTGTTCTCCAAGGCCTAAGGAGCCACAAACTCAAGCCAAGAGGCAACCAAAGTCAAGCCTTCAAGGGTATGTAGTTTTTTTTCCTTTTTTGAGCTTATTTTGGTATCTTTTCTTAGCCATATATGCTTATTGTTTTGAGCTCCGACCAAAACTGAAAAGGTCATTTTTTTGAGCTCATTTTCTTGTTTCATTAAGGGCTCAACCCTGTTTGAGCCCCCCATATTGCACTTGCTTCAATATCCCTCCTTGGTCCCCTTTTCTTGCATGTCTTGGCAGCCCATTATGCTTCCATTTTTGGGCGTTTTACAGAGCTAGAAAAAGTCTTATTTTGACCTTCTTAACATGTTTTATTAAGGGTCTTTGCTTGTTTGATGAATGCTTTGTATACCTCATGTTATAGCCATTTTTTGAGCCTCATTTTGCATTGCATTTCTAGCATATTTGTATACTGTTTTGGTCATTTTACAGTTCTGTAAATATGCATATTTTTGGTCCCTCTTCAATGTTGTAGAAGGGAATTTTTCAGTTTGGGCTTTTCATATACCACTTGCTTCTTTGGCCACCTTTTGGCCCATTTTCTTGCATAAGAGCTTAGCCATATCTATGTTTGTTTTTGAGGTTTTTACAGTTCTGTAAAGTGGCTTATTTTTGGCCCCTCTTCAATGTTGTTGAAGGGCCCTAACCTGTTTGGAGTCAGCAGCTGTGAGTTGCTTCATAACCTCACATTTAGGGCCATTTTTGCATGCTAGTTTTGCCCTGTTTCGGTTAGCTGTTTGGCCATGCTTTGAACTGTAAAAATGCTTATTTTGAGGCTTCCTTGCTTCTGTCTTTTCATTCCATGTATCAATTATGCATGCTTTGTATAGCTGTAGTTCATTCTATGTGCCTAATTTTGCATTTCGGGAAAGATTCCATGCATCGGGTGTGTTTTCGCCTCATTTCGGGGCTGTTTCCCCCCACATTTCAGTGCTGAAATTCCATTAGCATGTTTGCATATCATTTTCCATGTCATTTGCATTGCGTATGCCATTGCCTCGGTTTGCGTGCCCGTGTGCACGCATTTCGAGGCACTTCATTTTCATCCCTCGGCCTCTTATGTGAGTGTGGCTGAGGCTCTCTCATGTTAGTATAAGTCCATGTTGCATTCTATGCGCCATTTTAGCCATATTGCATTGCGTATGCCATCGCCTCGGTTTGCGTGCCCGTGTGTACGCATTTCGAGGCACTTCATTTTCATCCACCAGCCTCTTATGTGAGTGTGGCTGAGGCTCTCTCATGTTAGTATAAGTCCATGTTGCATTCTATGCGCCATTTTAGCCATATTGCATTGCGTATGCCATCGCCTCGGTTTGCGTGCCCGTGTGCACACATTTCAAGGCACTTCATTTTCATCCACCGGCCTCTTATGTGAGTGTGGCTGAGACTCTCTCATGTTAGTATAAGTCCATGTCGCATTTTATATGCCATTTCAGCGATTGCATTGCATATGCCATCGCCTCGATTTGCGTGCCCGTGTGCACGCATTTTGAGGCACTTCATTTTCATCCATCAGCCTCTTATGTGAGTGTGGCTGAGTCTCTTTCATGTTGGTATAAGCCCATATCATGTTTTCATGTCATTTGCATCGCGTATGCCATTACCCCGGTTTGCGTGCTTCGAGACATCTCATTTTCATAGCATTGTGCATGCTAGGCTGTACCTTAGTTGCATTCATGCATGTCATGCATTTTGCATCGTGTTCGGGATAGGAGTTAGCTCGGGCACGGGAAACGAGGTGCATTTCGTACTCCGAGTGACGGAATGTGTCTTAATTCCCCAGTCACCAACACTCCGGATTACCCATGATGGAGTTAGGTTTTGTTGTGTTTATACGTGCATTCATTCCATATTGAGTTGCACATTTCGATTCCTCGGCCATCATGCATCGATATGCGTGATTGGTGGCACGAGGATTGAGGCATGCATATATCTGTGAAAATACATTGCTATGCCCCTTTCCTGCTCTCTGTTGCAGCAAATGAAGAATTAGTAAACTTCCGGAGTTTGGCGCGCTTTCCAAGGAAAATCACAAAACAGAGGCTAATCGGGGCATCCCAGTGGATTTCCGCGCAAGGCAGCCCAGACATGCATCATTCTTCAGAAGCAAGGCAGTCCCTGGCTTGCATGCCAGTTTTACAGCTTTCTTAGTTAATTCGTTAATTAATTAGGAATTTGTATATTATTCGGACTGTAATATTTGGACTGTAATATTCTTTTATTCCGGACTGTATTATTTATTCGGACCCTCCGAGCGAGGGCATAAATGTAATAAGTGTGCGTGAGTGCGATGTATGTCTTCCAACCCCACGTCTTTCTTCCCTTTTATTTATCCGCTTATGATGGTTAGATTAGGGCATGTTTCGATTAGCATACAGTATGATAGCATGTTTGCATTCATTGATCTGTTTTGCATGCATCGGGCTCGGCGCATCATACTAACTACATCTGTATTTCAATTCCGAGTTGAATACATGTTAGCTGTAGCATTCCATATGCCATGTTTAGAATAGCTGAGCCTGCTATAGTTGCATTTTTGCATGTGTTGCATTAGGCATTTTTTTGTATACTTAGGATCATGCATGATTTCTAATGTAGTTTCTATTTTGGCTTGGAGTACTCGGTAAGTTTTATGCTTTAGCATCCTTGCATGCGTGTGAGTGACTGCCATGAATAGCATGCTTACCATGAGGCTACATGCTTATGTGATATAACTGCCTGAATGCCTGTGGGTGAAGGTTGGGTTATTTGGATTGGAACAAATCATTGACTGTGAGTTTTAAGCCCACTAGATAGTGGCAAAACCATCTCTTCTTAAGCCCACCTGCGGGTGGCAAAATCTGCATTTTAAGCCTACTTGCGAGTAGCAAACCATTTTCAAACAAACAAACATGAAATGTTTTGTTCCAATTCAGGCGACTCAGTCTATACTTGTATGCTGTGCGCATCACATAGTAACCTAGGCTAATAACCGGAATAAGGACACACAAAGTTTTCAAAAATTGATATCATGGTTAGTAGAGGCCGATCTTTGATCGGGCGAGCGGGGGTGCTCACGAAGTGACCTTCCCCAATCGTACCCAAGTTCCCGAGCCGAGGCAACTTTGGTGATGACGGACACGTGGCCTTTGGCACCGAGTCAGGGTTTCCTAAATTTCCCATTAAAAAACATTTAGGTGGCGACTCTGTATCTGGCAAAGCAGTCCATGTTTGGCACTTCTTTCAAAAATCAGTTTTCTCAAAACGATTTGCCGGATTTGGACTCTTTGGTTCAGACTTAGAACCGTGACAAATTTGAGAGTCTTGAGCTGTAGTGACCCCAATATGAACGAAACGGGAGCTCGTTCCTCCCGGGGCGTTCGGGGACGTCTACAGTTTCTGGCGACTCTGCTGGGGATTTAGAGAACTTGAATCGAACTCATGATATCCGTTTTTGACTACACTTGTGTGTTTCTTTGCATTGCATTTGCATTGGTGCGCCTAGGACACCGTGTTTGCCATCTACTATTCCTGAACGGTTTGCCGGAGGCTTGTCTTGTCAAGGCATGACCATAAGGTTGACCGGTTGTGGGCTCTGCCAGTATGGGAACACAAACCTCGGTTTTACCAGGGCACCCTTTTTGACCATTCGACCTAGTGCATATTCGGATCCATAGTGACCATTCCAAACTAGGACAGGTTGCTTACCCGATTGTAGGTTGTTTGAAACCGCTGCGTGCGTGGTGAAACCCTAGCTCCTGACAAAATAGGACAGGGAAACCCTACCCCATCATAGGGGTGTTTTGGCTCTCACTTATCTGTTATGTGCTTTAGAGTACGTCTCTACAGGAATGCATGTATCAGTGTATGAGTTTGGGCATCAGGCCTGCGGGCACCAGTTTGCAAATTTGGGCATCAGGCCTGCGGGCCCCAGTTCAGTATTTTGGGATTCAGTTTACCCGAGGGTAACGGTTTACAGGCCAAATTTTTGGGGCAGAATTTAGTAGAGGGCACACTCATTCAACTATGCTCATATCTATTCAGGTGAAATCAGGCTGAGACGCTGCATGTTTCCCCTTTTGCTAGGTAGTCCTAAAACCATAGCTTCAGAAGGTTCCGATATCCCCTGGGTACATTAGACTAGAGCTGATAGACTTTGATAGGTCAGAAATTCAATTCAAAGGCAACCAGTGTTCTTTCGCTGAGGCGAGGTAAAGAAAAGCCGGTCAGGGCTCATCGGTTCATCTAATCCCTTAGTCGCCAGTCACATTACCTTTGTTTAGGCTCAGCAGACTGTGATGGCACAAGGTTCGGAAGAATTTGTGGCCGTGATAGCAGCGCTAAATCAGGGAACTGCCATGCAGGCCGAAACCAGTATTGAAACGCAGCGCCCATCTGGGGCATCTGCCTCACATCCAGCTTTGGGACCCCAGCCGAACTTTGACCCAATTCCGCCAGTTGGAGATTTGCAGGATCCAGATCCTTGAGAAGGGATGGCTCAAGCCCAAGTTTTTAGACCCCTAGTGCAGCCTAATGAGAGGCGTTATCCCCTTGATGCTAATGACCTCGATATGACCGCAGTGAAAATTGCGAACCTTGAGAAGCAGTTCAAAAAGGCACAGGGCCTTAATTCCATTCCCGACATTGAGGATGGGTACACTGAGTCTGCCGTGCGGCTCCCAGACAGATTCAAAATGCCATATATCGACCGTTTCGACGAGTCTGGAGATCCAATGGTACATATCCGACTTTTCTTAGATGTCCTCAAGCCGATGGGTCTGACTAAGCCACAGAAACTCTCTCTGTATGGAAGAACCTTGTCGGGTGTAGCAGCCACTTGGTATGTCAAATTGGAGGATAAAGTGAAACAAAACTGGGAAGAACTGGCTGAGGCCTTTGTCGATCAGTATTCCTACAATACCCAAGTTGAAATGACCATCCAAGAGCTTGAAGCAACTCGCCAGAACCCAACAGAGCCTTTTGTGGAATTCGTTGCGAGGTGGAGAGCAAAGGCAGCACAAATGACAGATCGTCGCCCTTCTGAAGGGGATCAAGTGCAGATGATAGTACAAAACCTCGAGCATGATATGTTGCAAAAGTTGATAGTCGCTCCACTATTCACTTTCAAAAGTTTGCATGAACTGGGGGTTCAAGTCGAGAATGCGTTCAACAGCGGGATCATTCCCAGGACAAGGGAACTGACAAGGAGGGTGATTTCAGGGAGTACCAATGCTGGTAGTAGCGCTATTCCCAAACCCACCGAAATCAATACAGTCGCCACAGCCGACCCTTTTGCCAAACCAAGCCTACAAACAGCTGGCCCAGCCCGAGTTCAGGGCAGAACTTTCGCCCCCCTCTATAGAAGCCTGACTAGCACACTAAAAGCCTTGATGGAAAAAGGGCATCTCAAACCCCTCGATCCTCAACCTCTTCCCGACCCACTCCCAGCCAGGCATAACCCCGCTAAGCACTGTGTGTACCATCAGCAGCGCGGTCATGGCACCGACCGTTGCTACCGCCTTCGTCATGAGGTCCAAAATCTCATCGACAACCGGACGATAGCTCCACCTTCAGACCCCAATGACCAAACATCCCCTGCCTACCTCAATCTCATCCATATACTGCCATCCACCTATGACCCCAGCATATACATCACCCCAGCCCATCTACCCAAACCTGAGGTGTTTATCCCAGAAAGTATGGACTTATGCATGATGGGTGCACCTGAACCTCAATCATCTCAAGCCCGTGAGCCCACTATTTCTGAGTTGATGGGAATGATTAAAGATCTTCAAAAAATCGTGACGGATCTGGCCTCCGGGACATTGGCTCCATCATCGACCACACCACATACCGAGAACTTCATGTCAAAACGCTCCCCGATGTTGGGACGGGCTGCATTTGAGGAAAGCCAATCCCTTGGCGGAGTGGAGGTGAGTGGGAGGAACAAGATAGGGACGGACATGGATCCCAATGAACGTCTTCTGTTGGCTGTTGAGGCCTTGAAAGCCGAGGGACTGAACAAAGAGCAAGTCCTCGCAGTTGTTGCAAAAGCTGTGGATGACACTTTTGCTGTTCAAGTTGGGGGCGGTCTGAATCAAAGGGAACATCGGGAGAAGGACTGTCATACCAGAGACGATCCTGCTATCTCTAATCCTCCACTCGGAAGAGATTGGCAAACCAGGCCAGCACCTGCCAATCCCTTTGCTGGTGCGCCCAGTAAAAATCCACAAACCTCAAAATACCCACCTCGAGGCCAGAGGGTGTTCGCACCACTATATTTGTCTCTATCAGCGGCCTTTAGGATCTTGATTAGGGAAGGGGATTTGAAGCCCCTGGAGCCGCAGACATTACCAAAGAACCTCCCTCTCTCGCACAACCCACCCGACTACTGTGCCTTTCATCAGCAAGCTGGCCATGACACTGACATGTGCTTTCGTCTCCGCCACGAAATACAAGATCTGATCGACAACGGGGTCATCCCCGCACCAGGCCCTACGAAGTCTATCGGCACTTGATCAGTGAACTTGGGGGATAATGTGATGTGATTGGAGGGATGAACCACCTGCGGGCGGCGCTCAGTTTACTCCAGATATGGTGGATGGCATGCACTGTTTTGAGCATTTGCGAATGCTAGCTTTTGTGCTTTCTGACCTGGGTATTGGGTCAGTCTTGTTGTTTTGTACAGAGTCAGTCTTTTCTTACTGAGTCAGTAGGGTCTGTCTTGTTGTATCGAGTCAGTCCTGTTGTACAGAAGTCGGATGATTCCGGGGGTGTTACCTCGGATATCATTATTTTGTTTTGCGTCTGTCTTTTCGCTTCCTTGTGAGTCTGTTTCTGCCTTGGAGCCAGTTGTACCAACAGATTTGAATAAAACAGCAGCGGTTTTTCATGCTTTGTGCTTGCTTCTGCTTTGTGCCAGTTGTGTTAGAAAGTTTGATTGAAACAGCAGTACTTTTCGCCTACTCTTCTGCACCCCAAAATCATTGCATTGACCTAAGTTTTTCAAAACATTTTGAACACTGCGATGAAAACGAAGAGGAAAGGATTCCTCGGGTTTTGCAAAATTTTGATCAATTGAGAGAAAGAGAGGCATGCTAAGCCCTTAATGATTGAGATCATGCTTGTTAGCGTAAGTACTGGGAAGGATCCTAGCTTGATCCAGATTGGTTCTACACTATCTTCAGCGCGAGCGATTTGTCGCTTTCTTAAAAATTTTCAAAAACAAAATGTTTTGCGCGGTCCTGCGAAGACTAGTGTGGAATCGCTCTTGAGATTGTGCAGCTTAGGATCGCTCTCAACCTCGAGACTTGAGTCCTTGCTTTCAAACCTTGGGCCCATTCAGAACGTTCAACGGTCAACTACAATGTGAGGCCTGTGTGGCTAGATTTGAAGTAGCCCTCGAGCAAGAGGCACCAAAGTCAGATCAAGAAGATCAGACCTCGTCAGAAGGAGCTTGTGAAGCTAGAACAGAAACACCCCTCGAACTAGGGGCGAAAATGTCCGATGTGCTCGAAGAGCCGAAGACGGATCCTTCTGCAAATCGATACAGCAGCCACTCTCTTGGATACGAGTGACTTCGGGATCTCAAAACCATTTGGCATGGATGCGTTACACTTTTACCCTTTGAGAGGCTCGCTGGGCCGAAAACCTGGAAGGGCGGCCCAGGCAAAAGATAGAGCAAGAAAAATGCAAAGAAAAGAACAAAAAAAAAAAAGAGAAAATCAAAAATCAAAAGAAATAAAAAGAAATGAAAAGAATTGAAAAGAAAAGAAGAACAAAGCTCGCAAGGTCGAAAACCCGCAATGGGCGCCTTGGCAAAAGTTAGAGCCTAAAAAGGAGAGGTTCATACCCGAGTGTACCTTAACCCCGAACTACGTGAGGCTTGATTCTCATCTTTGGGATACGTAGGCAACTTCATTCTGAAGTCCAGCCGTAAAACACTTCAAATTCGATTGTGTCCATGCGATGGTTCTGGTCATCTTTGTCTTCTCTGTATTTGAGGATTTGGCTGTATTCGTCACTCTGAGGACTGACTACAATACACTACGGTGTCATTCAGACAAGGGGCAACTTTCCGTTGCCATGCACCGCGGTGTCATTCAAACAAGGGGCAACTTTCCGTTGCCATTCAATGCGCCGCGGTGCCTTTCAAACAAAGGGCAACTTTCCGTTGCCATGCAGCGTCCTTCAGACAAGGGGCAATTTTCCATTGCTATGGATCCAAGGTTGTGCATCTCAAGAGTAAGTTCCGTGCTCATTGAGCAATGGTCGTTTGCAAAAAAAAAAATAGTCTTTGAGAATTTTTACTAAGGTTGACTAATTTTCTCGAAAATTGTTTCATCTTTTCCAAAAACTGGACCATTTCTTGGACCAAAAAAAGGAAAATTTTCAATGCTCATAGCCTGACTTGCATGATTTTCAAATCAAAAATTGAACAAGCATGTTAATCTAACTTTCATGTTGGTCAAAATTGTTTTAAAACCAAAATAAAAAATGGTCAAAATGATGAAATAGGGGCACAGTTGAGTCAGATGTTCTGTCTTCCTCCTGTTGTCAACTTACTTGCCAGAAAGGAAACTCTACTTGCCGAAAGGGCACCATATTCGCCAGAAAAGGGCACCACTGAGGCTGATCACAAAACGGCTGAAGGTTCCCTCATCCTCCAAGCAACAAGGTATCAAGCCAAGTGCGAAGCACGAACCGGAACGGGACAAGATATTCCACTCCTTTATCTAGACAAGTCTGATCACGTCCAAACTCCCCAACAGAGCATCGTCAACCGATGTCAGCTGCAGATTTGCTACACACCCAATTGTAGCGCAGCCCTTCTTTGGAAGAAATTCACTGTTGTGAACAAGAATCAAAAGCTGGTAGAATACCAGGGGCAAGGGCCCACGACTTCCTGTTTATCCATCAACCGCCCAGGGGAGGGATTGAAAAAAAAAAAAAATGAGAGATTAAAGAATAGAGAGATGTGCGATGAGAGAAAAAGTGAGAAGAGGGCTTTTTCAGAAAAATAGAGCTTGAGGGCCGAGTGATGTGAGGATCACAAATAAGAAAGGGTGGGAAACAATACCCGGGGAAACAGGCTCCATGTGCACATTTGAGTCTTGTGTTTTATTTTGTCTGTCTCGATTCTTGTTGTGAGTCGCTTCGAGTGTTACTCGATGTGTTTAGGTTGTTTACCTTTTGTTTTCCGTTGCTGAGTCTTTTTCACTGTGTGCAGTCGTAGGCTCAATACCCGGTTAAGAACTCATTTCTCAATTTCCATAAATCTTTTTGTGCTCAGAGTGCTGTGCCATTCTCCACATTTGTACAAAACAAGATTTGTTCTTTCATAAAACTGCAGGGTTCACCCCCGATAAGTGTGAACGGTAAAACAAGGACCTATCTGAAGCTATATAAGTTCCGGACTACAAAGCAAAAGAAAATAGGGAAAATTTTGAGCATCTGAGTGTGTTTCACCTTCAGAAAATTCTGAGATTGCATTTCATATGTACCTCTTCAGGCCTTGTCAGTGCTCTGAAGAATGAGTGTGCCTCTACTCCAAATTTAAGCATGCTTCAAGTCAGAATGGCCATTAAAGCAGCAGCAGCAGATGTTATCTCTCGCCAATATGAACAGGGTGTGCCCTTTTGAGCTGAGTGTGTTGCAAAGTCCTCTAAGAGGTAAATCAGAGGCACCAGAGTACATATTTGATGCTCCCCTACTACATAGAATGTGCACTTTCATATACACTTCTGTGACATGCGTGCCGCGCATCGTTATGATTCATGCATAGAATATGCTTGCTTTCGATTCTGCATAGAATTTGCTTTCAATATTGCATAGAATATGCTCCTGTTTCTTGCATAGAAAATGCTCGTATCTTTTGCATAGATAATGCACTCTTCCATACTTGCATAGAAAATGCACCTCATTTGCATAGAACATGCATTCACTCGCACTATCTTGTGCACTTACACTTTGTATCTCACTAACACTGTCTTGTGCATCTTGTGGTTGTATCTCACTCGCACTATTTTGTGCATTGCATTTTAATCGCGCTGTTTAGCGTATCGCACTGTTTAGTGCATTTCAAATCAATCGCGCTGTTTAGCGTATCGCACTGTTTAGTGCATTTCAAATCAATCGCGCTGTTTAGCGTATCGCACTGTTTAGTGCATTTCATTTCAATCGCGCTGTTTAGCGTATCGCACTGTTTAGTGCATTTCAAATCAATCGCGCTGTTTAGCGTATCGCACTGTTTAGTGCATTTCAAATCGATCGCGCTGTTTAGCGTATCGCACAGTTTAGTGCATTTCAATCGCGCTGTTTAGCGTATCGCACTGTTTAGTACATTTCAATCGCGCTGTTTAGCGTATCGCACTGTTTAGTGCATTTCAAATCGATTGCGCTGTTTAGCGTATCGCACTGTTTAGTGCATTTCAATCGCGCTGTTTAGCGTATCGCACTGTTTAGTGCATTTCAAATCAATCGCGCTGTTTAGCGTATCGCACTGTTTAGTGCATTTCAAATCAATCGCGCTGTTTAGCGTATCGCACTGTTTAGTGCATTTCAATCGCGCTGTTTAGCGTATCGCACTGTTTAGTGCATTTCAAATCAATCGCGCTGTTTAGCGTATTGCACTGTTTAGTGCATTTCAAAATCACTCGCGCCATTTTGGGCATCGCACTGTTTTGTGCAGTTCACATTTCGCGCTATTTTACGCACCCCACTCGCACTGTTTTGTGCATTTCAAATCACTCGCGCTTTCTTGCGCATTGCACTATTTTGTGCACCTTACTTGCATTTTGCACGCATTCCATCGCGCTATCTTGCGCATCTCACCTGTATTTGTTAGTGCATTGTATCGCGCTATCTCGCGCACCTTATCTGTTTAGCACTGTTTTGTGCATTCACTCTGCATCGCACTATCTTGTGCACTCCCCGGTCTAGGAGACCTTAAATCCTCTAAAGGTGCAATTCCTTTGGTGTTTGTCATGCCCGAGCGACTTCCGGTGGTTTGGTATAGCCACCTGCCTGTGTTTGCGGTGAGTTCCTAGGAGACCAACTGAGACGGTGGAAACTAGAGTTCGAATGGCTCATGCCTAGAACACAAAGGTTCGGGATTTCCGAGACTAAAGTCTGGTTTAAATACCCAGAGGTATATGCTCGGCTTGAAATCTGCATGGAAGCCCCATAGATTGAGATAGCATGTGTATGCGCCTTAATTCTGGATACTGAACCAACCTAGTCTGTCACCCTGTTGGAGAATAGGGAAAGCTGCGACCATAGTCAGGGAGAAAAGTAGTACCTGCAGTTCAACCAAGAAAAAGCAAAAGATCCCTAGCAGCATGAGGTAAGTCATTGCCAATTGCCCCTGTAAGGTACCTTTACCTCTTAGCTATTACATTGCATTTTAGCCACTACAATACAGTGTATTGCATGAATCCTCAATTATTAAACCAGGCTTCGCGTAGCGTATAAGTCCAACTTTCAAAACCGGCTTCGCGTAGCGTATAAGTCCAATCTTCAAAATCTCCTTGCATATCATTTTGCACTTTGCCCCCTTTGCCTGCAAGCATGTCTGCGGGCACATCTCTGTTTATCTTGTATGTTTGTCTAAGTCTTCGGCCTTGTCAAAAATGGGTCGTCTCTGGGCTTTGACATTCACTCCCGTCACTTATGACTTCCGAGTTCTGTCAAAGAGGGGCAACTGTAGACACCCCATTTTTGACCGACCTTAAGACTCAGACGTCACCAATTGGACGCTTGGTGATGTTGCATAATGTGCTCGTTCAGAAGTTTTAGAGTCTCGGCTGCGAGCCTTGCCTTCGGACTTCCGGACTCTTTTGTGCTTTGCCTCGGTTTGCGAACCAAGCTCGGTTTTCTCTGTTTCTTTTCCTGAGGGGAGGGAGAGGTCCTGTAGACCATCTCTCAGTAGCCGTGGGCTACGTTTTGTGGCCATAGGCCATTTTGCCCATTTCGGAGCCCGGTTTCCGGTTTTTCGGGACCGTTGGCCGTGTGCCTCGGTTCGGGACCGCTTAACCATCTCCGTTTGCTCTAAATTTTGGCATACATCTTATTTTCTCCCTTTTGAGGGACACTGGGGTCTGAGAAACCCACTTCCTGGACGAACGCCACTTTCGGTGCTTGGCAGCCCATTTTCGGGACCCCGAACTGCGTGTTTTGGTCCCCGAGCATTCGTTTTGCATCGGTTTTCGTTCATTTTTGGAAGGTGCCTCTGTTTCATCACCAGGAAGGTCACTGGAGGGTAGGAGGCCAGCAATTATCTTGGCAACCAGTTATATTCCATTTTCGCCCTCCGACACCCGTTTTTCGCACTTCCAAGCCAATGTTGAACACCTCGGGGCCACTTTCTTCAACCCCAAACCACATATTTGTGTTGTACACACATGGGAGGATCCTAATATTATTTGGCCGGCCAGAAACTCCATTTGACCCTTTTGAACCCCTCTTAAAAGTGGCTTGTTCTCTCTCCTGTTTTAGAGTTTCCAAATTCGAACCACAGGGTTGTGAAGAGGAGACCTGGGAGGCCACCTTTTTGTGGTGGCCGGCCACTAAAGCAAGTTGACCTTTTTGACCCCTAGCCGGCCGGCTAGGGGAGGTGGCCAGCCGGCCACCTGCAAGTCCAAAAGATGGCCGGCCATTTTCCTTGTGCTTGGTACTTTACAGCTGTATAGCTGTATCCCCCAGAAAATATCTCAATCCGGGGGATATTTTTTGGGGGAAAACTTGCCTCCTTTTCCCCCACCTTTGCCCCTCCTTTGCTCCTCCTTTTTTGTCCATATAACCAGCAGGCAACATTGCACATAAGGGTTAGAAAAATTGGTCTTCAAGCTTGCATGCAAAAATCCTCCTCCATCTATCTCATTTCCTTGAAAACCTCCAAGTCCAACACCACCATTTCTTCTACACCACCAACCCCCACCCTTCCATCCTCCATTCCAGAAGTTTGAAGGTGTTCTCCAAGGCCTAAGGAGCCACAAACTCAAGCCAAGAGGCAACCAAAGTCAAGCCTTCAAGGGTAAGTAGTTTTTTTCCTTTTTTGAGCTTATTTTGGTATTTTTTCTACGCCATATATGCTTATTGTTTTGAGCTCCGACCAAAACTGAAAAGGTCATTTTTTTGAGCTCATTTTCTTTTTTCATTAAGGGCTCAACCCTGTTTGAGCCCCCCATATTGCACTTGCTTCAATATCCCTCCTTGGTCCCCTTTTCTTGCATGTCTTGGAAGCCCATTATGCTTCCATTTTTGGGCGTTTTACAGAGCTAGAAAAAGTCTTATTTTGACCTTCTTAACATGTTTTATTAAGGGTCTTTGCTTGTTTGATGAATGCTTTGTATACCTCATGTTATAGCCATTTTTTGAGCCTCATTTTGCATTACATTTCTAGCATATTTGTATACTGTTTTGGTCATTTTACAGTTCTGTAAATATGCATATTTTTGGTCCCTCTTCAATGTTGTAGAAGGGAATTTTTCAGTTTGGGCTTTTCATATACCACTTGCTTCTTTGGCACCTTTTGGCCCATTTTCTTGCATAAGAGCTTAGCCATATCTATGTTTGTTTTTGAGGTTTTTACAGTTCTGTAAAGTGGCTTATTTTTGGCCCCTCTTCAATGTTGTTGAAGGGCCCTAACCTGTTTGGAGTCAGCAGCTGTGAGTTGCTTCATAACCTCACATTTAGGGCCATTTTTGCATGCTAGTTTTGCCCTGTTTCGGTTAGCTGTTTGGCCATGCTTTGAACTGTAAAAATGCTTATTTTGAGGCTTCCTTGCTTCTGTATTTTCATTCCATGTATCAATTATGCATGCTTTGTATAGCTGTAGTTCATTCTATGTGCCTAATTTTGCATTTCGGGAAAGATTCCATGCATCGGGTGTGTTTTCGCCTCATTTCGGGGCTGTTTTCCCCCACATTTCAGTGCTGAAATTCCATTAGCATGTTTGCATATCATTTTCCATGTCATTTGCATTGCGTATGCCATTGCCTCGGTTTGCGTGCCCGTGTGCACGTATTTTGAGGCACTTCATTTTCATCCCCCGGCCTCTTATGTGAGTGTGGCTGAGGCTCTCTCATGTTAGCATAAGTCCATGTTGCATTCTATGCGCCATTTTAGCCATATTGCATTGCGTATGCCATTGCCTCGGTTTGCGTGCTCGTGTGCACGCATTTCGAAGTACTTCATTTTCATCCACCGGCCTCTTATGTGAGTGTGGCTGAGGCTCTCTCATGTTAGTATAAGTCCATGTTGCATTCTATGCGCCATTTTAGCCATATTGCATTGCGTATGCCATCGCCTCGGTTTGCGTGCCCGTGTGCACGTATTTCGAGGCACTTCATTTTCATCCACCGGCCTCTTATGTGAGTGTGGCTAAGGCTCTCTCATGTTAGTATAAGTCCATGTTGCATTCTGTATGCCATTTTAGCCATATTGCATTGCGTATGCCATCGCCTCGGTTTGCGTGGCCGTGTGCACGCATTTCGAGGCACTTCATTTTCATCCACCGGCCTCTTATATGAGTGTGGCTGAGGCTCTCTCATGTTAGTATAAGTCCATGTTGCATTCTATGCGCCATTTTAGCCATATTGCATTGCGTATGCCATCGCCTCGGTTTGCGTGCCCGTGTGCACGTATTTTGAGGCACTTCATTTTCATCCACCGGCCTCTTATGTGAGTGTGGCTGAGGCTCTCTCATGTTAGTATAAGTCCATGTTGCATTCTGTATGCCATTTTAGCCATATTGCATTGCGTATGCCATCGCCTCGGTTTGCGTGCCCGTGTGCACGCATTTCGAGGCACTTCATTTTCATCCACTGGCCTCTTATGTGAGTGTGGCTGAGGCTCTCTCATGTTAGTATAAGTCCATGTTGCATTCTGTATGCCATTTTAACCATATTGCATTGCGTATGCCATCGCCTCGATTTGCGTGCCCGTGTGCACGCATTTTGAGGCACTTCATTTTCATCCACCGGCCTCTTATGTGAGTGTGGCTGAGGCTCTCTCATGTTAGTATAAGTCCATGTTGCATTTTATATGCCATTTCAGCCATTGCATTGCGTATGCCATCGCCTTAGTTTGCGTGCCCGTGTGCACGCATTTCGAGGCACTTCATTTTCATCCATCAGCCTTTTATGTGAGTGTGGCTGAGTCTCTCTCATGTTGGTATAAGCCCATATCATGTTTTCATGTCATTTACATCGCGTATGCCATTGCCTCAGTTTGCGTGCCCGTGTGCACGCGCTTCGAGGCATCTCATTTTCATAGCATTGTGCATGCTAGGCTGTACCTTATTTGCATTCATGCATGTCATGCATTTTGCATCGTGTTCGGGATAGGAGTTAGCCCGGGCACGGGAAACGAGGTGCATTTCGTACTCCGAGTGACGGAATGTGTCTTAATTCCCCAGTCACCAACACTCCGGATTACCCATGATGGAGTTAGGTTTTGTTGTGTTTATACGTGCATTCATTCCATATTGAGTTGCACATTTCGATTCCTCGGCCATCATGCATCGATATGCGTGATTGGTGGCACGAGGATCGTGGCATGCATATATCTGTGAAAATACATTGCTATGCCCCTTTCCTGCTCTCTGTTGCAGCAAATGAAGAATCAGTAAACTTCCGGAGTTTGGCGCGCTTTCCAAGGAAAATCACAAAACAGAGGCTAATCGGGGCATCCCAGTGGATTTCCGCGCAAGGCAGCCCAGACATGCATCATTCTTCAGAAGCAAGGCAGTCCCCGGCTTGCATGCCAGTTTTACAGCTTTCTTAGTTAATTCGTTAATTAATTAGGAATTTGTATATTATTCGGACTGTAATATTTGGATTGTAATATTCTTTTATTCCGGACTGTATTATTTATTCGGACCCTCCGAGCGAGGGCATAAATGTAATAAGTGTGCGTGAGTGCGATGTATGTCTTCCAACCCCACGTCTTTCTTCCCTTTTATTTATCCGCTTATGATGGTTAGATTAGGGCATGTTTCGATTAGCATACAGTATGATAGCATGTTTGCATTCATTCATCTGTTTTGCATGCACCGGGCTCGGCGCATCATACTAACTACATCTGTATTTCAATTCCGAGTTGAATACATGTTAGCTGTAGCATTCCATATGCCATGTTTAGAATAGCTGAGCCTGCTATAGTTGCATTTTTGCATGTGTTGCATTAGGCATTTTTTTGTATACTTAGGATCATGCATGATTTCTAATGTAGTTTCTATTTTGGCTTGGAGTACTCGGTAAGTTTTATGCTTTAGCATCCTTGCATGCGTGTGAGTGACTGCCATGAATAGCATGCTTACCATGAGGCTACATGCTTATGTGATATAACTGTCTGAATGCCTGTGGGTGAAGGTTGGGTTATTTGGATTGGAACAAGTCATTGACTGTGAGTTTTAAGCCCACTAGATAGTGGCAAAACCATCTCTTCTTAAGCCCACCTGCGGGTGGCAAAATCTGCATTTTAAGCCTACTTGCGAGTAGCAAACCATTTTCAAACAAACAAACATGAAATGTTTTGTTCCAATTCAGGCGACTCAGTCTATACTTGTTTGCTGTGCGCATCACATAGTAACCTAGGCTAATAACCGGAATAAGGACACACAAAGTTTTCAAAAATTGATATCATGGTTAGTAGAGGCCGATCTTTGATCGGGCGAGCGGGGGTGCTCACGAAGTGACCTTCCCCAATCGTACCCAAGTTCCCGAGCCGAGGCAACTTTGGTGATGACGGACACGTGGCCTTTGGCACCGAGTCAGGGTTTCCTAAATTTCCCATTAAAAAACATTTAGGTGGCGACTCTGTATCTGGCAAAGCAGTCCATGTTTGGCACTTCTTTCAAAAATCAGTTTTCTCAAAACGATTTGCCGGATTTGGACTCTTTGGTTCAGACTTAGAACCGTGACAAATTTGAGAGTCCTGAGCTGTAGTGACCCCAATATGAACGGAACGGGAGCTCGTTCCTCCCGGGGCGTTCGAGGACGTCTACAAGTAGTTAAATTAGAAATTCTAGAGTAGATCAGTGATAGTTTTTCCCAACCCCCATTTCTTTTCTTAAATCGATTGTTGTATTTTTTAGTTTTTTGTTCTTGTTTAAGTTTATGCAACTTGTAGCAAGTGACAACTTATTTGAATAATACATATTGTTATGTTCTGTTTCTTCTTTATTTAATTACCTCCAAGGAAGTCCTTAATTTGTTTAAGGTATAAAACTCAATCACAAATCTGATCTTTTTGTGTTTGTGTGAAAATTAATTTAAGTCTGTTAATCACTGTCAATTAGGTTTAAACTAGATTTTTACTGACAGTACAATATGGGTACATTGGGGGTACAATGAGACATTCTAATTTACTTGAAATTGCAAATACTTTATTTGATGTGCCAAAGATGAAAGATGTATTATTCAATGATGAATTTTTTTTCTTTAAGATGGGAATGATGAAGTTGATGTAAGTGAAAATTGAAGTTTCAAATTTCAAAATTTTGCTTAGCTTGCTTTTGGAATGTAATTTTGTTTTGTAATTTCTCATCTTAAAATAATTTATGGACTTTGCTTTGGCATTGGGATTATTGAACTATAATTTCTCTTTTGATTTTGTAATTTCTCCTTTTAGTTTTAGTATTGAATTTTAATTTGTAGGTTGAATATCAAAATATAAATTATAAAAAATAAAAAATTTATTGACGTACCCCAACTAAACTCATATTCTATTTTTCTTAGATCTTGCTGTATCAACATTTACATAATGTACTCGTACCAGTATCTGTACCTGCACCCATGGTTCATAGGCATTAGGGTTAGGGTATGTGTAAAATTTTACTTATAGATATAGGCAAATGGGTCAGTTTGTAGGCAGGTTAATAAATTTCAATTCCCAATCCAACCAACTCGTGAATTTTTATTATCTAACCCACCTCAACCTAACTTGCTTACTTTCTCAAACCATATGAGTTGGTTTGGGTTAGTTTGGATTGATGCACTTGACAATTTGGCCATTTTTTTGGAGAAATTTTACTATACACACGTCTTGAAAAGGTACACCATATTCATCCCTAATTATACAATTTTCTTCTATAATGTAGGCACTCCATTTTTGACTACCCTTAAAGACTTGGGCGTCACCGATTGATCACCCAATGATGAATGCACACGCTTGTCAAATGTTTGATTTCCTCGATAGCTTTTTTTCAAGCTTGTCAAATGCTTGATTTTCTCAGCAGAAAGCCTCAGATTTGAGCCTCAGAAACCTACAAGCCTTACATCATTTTTGGACCACGATAGCTTTTTTTCAAGCCTGACCACCCAGAGGCCCATAGACCAACTAGTGGCTGGCTAGCCACAAATTAGTGTACGGCTGTCCCCTTTAGTGGCTAGCCGGCCACTTGTGTCAAAAAACAAAATCTTTTTGCCAACTGTGCCAGCTGTTTCCATAGGTGCATGCACTACACCAGCTGTTTCTGCATGGATATTTCCAAGAGCCTAATATTCTTTTCTATATATACATGACCCCCTTTCATAAAATTAGGTTAGAAAAATTTGGAGAAGGAAAATTCGTAGAAAATATTTCTCTCTCTCTATCTTGCAACCTATACATACCTTACCTAGACTTCTTAAACAAATTTTTGAGGTCTTTTTGCTGAGGTTCTTGAGCTTGCATCTTAGCTTTTGAGGGTGTGAAATTGGTAGTTTATAATTCAAAGGGTCACTCATCTTCAAGAGGTGCAACTCCAAGCTTCTTTCCCCTATTTATTTACCATCATTTATTGCTGTGTCTGTACTGTTTTTCACCTGTGTTTATGGGCTGAAACTTGTGGTTTAAGGTCATTAAAGGTAGAGGGGTTGACCACCTTTCTTTGAACCTTACTTCCTAGGCTTTTAGCCTTGTGTTTCCCATTTTTTCAACAATTTTTTTTAAGCTTTTTATCACTGATTTTCAGAGGTTTTCATAGGCTAAAAAGTGATTTTGAAGTCTCAAAAAGGGAAGGGTTAGCCACCCCTCATTTGGCTTGTTTACTAGCTTAATTTCTCTATTATTTTAGCTTACCCTTTTAGCTTTTTGTTCATTAATTTCATAACTATTTTTAGGTGTTTTAGGACCGTTTTAGGTTGTTTATTTGATTTATGCTTTACATAGCATGCTTGTAGTGTAATGGTCCTCATAGGTTTGGTGTCTTAGGCATTAGACACCAACATATTTGAGTTGATAGCATTTATTTCATACTTTTCATATTTGTGTTCACCTCTAAACACCTTTGCACTCCCCCTCTTTTCTTGGCATTTTATTTGTTTTGAGAGTTGCTTCAAAATGAGTGTTGTTTAAGCTTGAGAGGTGACCTTGTGCTTAATAGTTTAATCTCTTCGGAGATTCATTACCAACGGCATGATCTCTCTCTCTCATGCCCAAAACAACCCTCAGTTTGACACTCCTCTCCATTAGTGGACTTAATCTTCATTTTTGGACTCATTCGATTAGTGAATGTAAAGGTAATTAAATGGAGTAATAAAATTGGGGCTAAAATGAAGCAAGATAATAAAATCAACTTGGGTTCAATCAGACGTTAATTGAACCCATGGAGTCTTGAGTCATTTCATACTTGTTAGTGATGAAAATGATCCAAGGTTCCAAGGTCAACCACTTCCATCAATCAAAGCCATGATAGGGAGAGGTTTTTGTGTGTCTTCGTCATCATTTATTGAGATTGTATCCCTTGGTCCATAAGTCATCACGCAATGAGTTTGCGTCGATTGATGGCTTGCGCATCAAGCCTACCCCTCATTTGATCTGTTTAATGAGAAGGAGAGGCAGGGTGGACAGACATCTCCTGCTAGCCACCTTTTTCAGCTAGGCAGTGTTCATTTTCCTACAAAATAGAGTAGAAGTAGTGGCAAAACAGAGGCTTTTCTGCATACAGAATAGTTCTAGTAGCAAAATAGAGGCATTTCGGGGAGGACGATCGCATTGCCATGCATGGTTCTTTAACCACTGCTCGGGTTTAATCAGTGTTAAATTAATTAGTGAGTTACTTCCCCTAGAATTTTGTAATAGCTTAGTTAATTAATATTGTGTTGTAATTAATTAGCTAATTTTAATTTGTAATAATTATCTAGTGTAGCTAATTCATTTTATTTGGTTTGTAATAGTTAGTTAATTCGTAGTAATTAGCTAGGACATTCATGTAGACCCTCCTGCGCGAGGGAAAATATGTAATAATGTGTATGTCTTCCCACCCCCATTTATTTCTCCCTTTTGTTTACTTGCTTATGATGGATAGCACAAAACATCGTGTTTCTTTTAGTATTTTCCATGATTTGCATCCATTTGTCTTGCATGCATAAGGTTCGGTTCATCATTCTAACAACATTGTCATTTATTACTTCCTTAAATACGTGCATTGCCGTATGCTATCAAAGTGATTTACATGATATATTAGACAACCGAACCTATTGGTTGCATTTTTACATGTGTTGCATTAGTCATTCGCATCGTTAGGATCATACATTTTTCTAACTATTTTCTTTCTTCTGGCTTGCCTTGGAGTACTAGGTGAGCACTTATTGTTTTAGTATATCGCATGCGTGTGATTGTGGCCATATCTAGCTTATTTTCCATGAGGCTAAGTACTTAATTGATATACCTGTTTTAATGCCTGTGGATGAAGGCTAATTGCTTAAGTTGGGATAACTTGATGAATGTACATATGAGATTACTTTTTTAAGTGGTACATATTCAAAACACCTTTCAAACAAACATAAAATCAAAGTGCTCCAAATTTTGCAAATTAGTCTATACTTGTGTGCAACACATAGTAAATTAGCCTAATAAATCGGAACAAGAACATATAATGTACGTAAGATTCACATCATGATTAGTAGAGGTTGATCTTTGTTCGGGTGAGTGGGGTGCTCAATTCATGACCTTTCCCTCTCGTACCTGAGTTCCCGAGCCGAGACACTTTGGTGATGATGGATAAGTGGCCTTTGGCACGAGTCTCCAATTTTCTAAATTTGCCAAAAATATTTAGGTAGCGACTCTGTAATCTGGCAAAGCAGTCCATTTTTGGCATTTTTGATTCAAAATCGATTTTCTAAAAGAATTACCTGATTTGGACTCATTTGTGTTTATCTATTTCACATTGCACTTGTGGAATCAGATTCAGAACCATGGGAGTCTGAACTGTAGGGCTGATCGTATCCAAAAGGAGCACGAAAAGCAAGCTACAATTTCTGGTGAGTCTATTGGGAAATTTAGAGAACTTGACTCGAACTTCATTATGAGAAATTTTATCTACACTTATATGTTCTTTACATTGCATTTGCATTGGTGCGCTTAAGTCACTATGTTTGCCATCTACTATTCTTGGACGGTTTGCCAAAGGCTTGCCCAAAAGCTTGCCAAAAGGCTGACTAGTCGTGGGCTTTGCCATGTTGGGAACACAACCCTTGGATCTGGACTACCGCTGTACCATTTGATCCTCCTTTCACATCTCGGTGTTAGGTGTGAGAGATATATTAGGTAGTTTTGCTGAGGTAGCCCTATGTTGACCATTTGGCCTAGTTGCATATAGAAAAGCTATAGTGACTGTTCTAAACTAGGACAAGATCCTCACTCATATGCAGGATTGCGTGAAACTGCTTGATTGAAATAGTGAATCCTAATTCATAACGAAATTAGGATAGGATAACCCTACCCCCTTATAGGGGTGTTTTGGCCCTCTCTTAACTGGTATGTGCTTACAGTGAAACTGTGTAGGAATGTGCATATCAGTGGTACAGTTGGTATCCGTTTTAGGGTAAAATTTGGTGTGGAGTATAGTCTTACAACTTTGATCATGTTTGTGTTGATAACATCCTAGCTGAGGTCCTGTGAGGTTTCTGGTTACTGCTCTTTTGCTTTATTTCTTTTTCTAGGTAGTTTAAAACCCTAGTTTCAGAAGGTTTTAATATCCCTCAAGTACTTTGGACCCGAGTCGGAAGAATTTGTAAGGTCGGGGATCTTGTTCGGGGATAACCCGTGTTTACCTCACTCTCATCGGTTACAAGACAAAGGAGAATCAAACAGAGTTCGCCAGTCCAATTCTTATAGCAATCACCTCTCAGCTCACCTGTGTTTAGCCCGGTTCAAGAGCAGTCATCCACTTCTAGTCCGATTCAAGACCAGTCACCTATTCCAATGGCACAGTATCCCCCATCCAATATGGAGAAACTGATACTCCATCTGCAACAAACAGTTGAGACACTACAATGTGATGCGACCCATCAGGCTGAGGTTACAGCCTGTTAGGCTGAGGTTATAACCAGGCTACAGCAACAGCAACCGCAACTGTAGCCGGCCGCAACCTCTGCGTCCCATGTACCCACTGCAGCTATCCCTATGCCTGGTGCTACTGCTAATACTGTCGCTGCTCAGGATCCACAAACTGAGGGTATTCCGATTTTTCTAGTCCCAGTAGAACCTATCCCAGCACAAGCATCCAAAGCCCCGGTTTGTCAGACTGAGGCACCGCTCAAATTCGAGGTTGATCTAACCGTGCTTAAAGTCAACAAATTAGAGAAACTGTTCAAAAGAGCGCAAGGGGTCAACTCTATTCCAGATATGGAGGATGGATACACCGAGTCTGTGGTTATATTACCAGAACGGTTCAAGATTCCACACATTGATCGTTTTGATGGTTCCGAGGAATCGATGGTTCACTTACGGTTATTTTTGGACATCTTGCGGCTGATGGGTTTGACTAGGTTACAGAAGTTATCCCTCTTCGGTCGAACTATGTCAGGTATAGCGGCTATCTGGTATGCCAAGCTAGAAAGATGCAGTAAAACAAAATTGGGATGAATTAGCTGAGTCCTTCATGGCTCAATACTCTTACAATATGCAAATCGAGGTTATAACCCATGATCTTGAGCCGACGCGCCAAGAGCCAAAAGAAGGTTTCTCTGAGTTTTTGACGAGATAGAGGGCCAAAGCGTCCATGATGACCACTTGACCTTCAGAAAAAAACCAGATAAGAATAGTTGTCTGGAATCTGCACGACAAGTTGCTACAAAAGTTCTACCCCTATTTACATTCACAAGGCTTCATGAAATGGGGGTTCAAATTGAGGATGCTATGAAACAAGGGCTTATTACTGATGAGAAAGAGCCGACTAAGAGGCCGTTTGTTCGTAGTTCCAATGCTGCCAGTGGTAGCACAGCTGCGAGGCCATCGGATGTAAGTGTTGTCACCACAACAAAAACTGCCGACCCTTTTGCCAATTTAGGCCCACAAACATCATCCAACACTACCCAACCTTAGGACAAGACTTTTAACCAACTATACATGACCCTATCCAAAGCCATGCAGGTGCTAGTAAAAAAAGAGCACCTAAAACCCTTAGAACCTCGCCCACGTCCTGACCCTCTTCCACCCAAGCATAACCTTGCAAAATATTGTGCTTTTCACCAACAACATGATTATAACACCGACCAGTGTTTCTAGTTGCATCATGAGATTCAGGACCTCATTGACAACAAGGTTATTGCTCCACCCCAGAAACCAAATGTAACCACAAATCCACTCCCGGCTCATAACCAAGTCCCCCCACCTCTAAACCTAAACCTTATCCATACATTGGCCACCTCTTATGCCCCAGCATATATATTACCCCCTCCCACCTACCAAAACCGATGCTGTTTCATCTGCGGGCACAGACTTATGCGCGATAGACACATCTAACCCACAAGTTGAGCCTCATAGGTCAATGGTGATGACATTTGCAGCAAAAGGGATGTCAACCTCAGAGGGAGGTACTAGTTTGTTATTGGGGTGTCTCGGGGACTTTTCTAAAAAGGTATATGATCCGAGTTGCTATATCGTGCCAACCATGCAAACTAGGCTCGAGGTGGTGCTACCAACATCGATGGATCTTAATGTGGTTAGGGAGGATAGCCCATGCCAAGGGTTGGACGACCTTGCAGATCTCGAAAAAGATCTAGACAACTTATAGTTTTTCGATGAGCATGATCGCGAAAATGTACAGATTGGGCGGTTTGACCTGAACGGATCAACTGACAATACCAGATGGCTGAGTAATGAGCCAGACAAGGAAAAAGAAACTGGGATTAAACCAGAGGGAAAGGAAACAGAGGTAGCTGCAGTAGTCGAGAAGGCTGATGAGAAAGGAAAATTGCTAGAGTGCGCATGTGCGGGAAAACCAACCTAAGAAGTGGGTGGTGTGAACACTGTAGATACTGAACATGAAGCTGCGCTGAGATAGTTTGAAAGAGAAAGAATTGAAGATAGCCAAAAAATCGTAATTGCGTGGCACCCTGCGGGGGACACTTATGCTGTGAAAATGGTCCAAGTAGAGCCGGACACCTGTTTGTCAGCAGTTGATGGCGAGTGATGGGATGATAATGATTTGCATTTAGCCCCGTACTGATGTTGATTAGGAGGACTGCATCCTAGATGATACATGGTATGCTGAGGAGATAAGCCATCTTATCCGAAGTCGACGGTACTTTAAACCGCCACACCTGGATCAAGTAGAGCCATCGGGAAAGGACAAAAGAGGTCGAGAAACAGAAGGAGAAACTACTAGAAGAGGAGTCAGTGCTGAAGTAGCTCAAGAAAATCCAAGATGATATCTCTATCTGGGGGCTCCTTATGGCTTCATGGGTGCACCGGCATGCAGTATTGTCGGCAATGGACAAGGGTAAATTTTCCATTGATACTATGCCTGAGCAACTTGTGGGCCTGGTCTTTCTAGTGCTAAGCCAATGCTCACTTTCTCTGACAAAGAGCAACCGCTGGAAGGATCAGCTCACAACAAACCGTTATACATTTCTATGGAATATATGGAGAAGTGAGTGCCAATGGTGTTAGTAGATACTGGTTCTGCCATTAATGTCTGTCCTTCCCCGTACTGCTTATGCAGTTGGCCTCAAATCAGCAGACTTTTTCCCTACGGCCTAGGTGATACAGGCGCATGACAATACAAGTAGAGAGGTCATGGGTACACTGAAAGTGCGAGTCCAGGTGGGCCCGTCAGAGCAAGAGATTGAATTCCACGTACTGGATGTGCCAGCCACCTTTAATTTGCTGTTAGAGAGGCCTTGGTTACATCACATGAAGGCTGTCTCCTCCACCCTCCATCAGATGTTGAAGTACCCTATGACGGAGGGGTAGCAATTGTTTTTGGAAACTTATCCATTCATTCACCTCCAGAGGTGACTACGCCAGTGCTAGAGATCAACCATGGCGATGAGGATGTATTCCTCTCAGGATTTACTCTGGCGAAAGCTCGAGTAGTGCAGACCATTCTGGCCGCGGATGAAGGCATGTATGTTAGTACCCAGTCCATCTACTTCATGAACAAGTTGCGGCATATCCCAGGAATGAGGCTCGGAAGGAGTAGGCGAAAAGGTGTTACAACATCAGCCGAGGTGCCACATAACCCGCATGCCTTTGGATTGGGCTATGTGCCAACCAAAGAGGATTGGATGAGAAATAGGGAAGAAATGAGGAGCAGAACCAAGGCCAAAAGAGCTGGGAAGCATTATGAGCTCGTTCATAGGCCAATCTAGGGGACGTTGAATGGTCATTTTGTTTGAGAGGGAGAGGATTTTCCTTTTTGGGGCTTTCCTAAGCCTTGGGTAAATTCCTCGAAAAAGCGGGTCCCTGGATTTGAGATCTTTTTTGATCTACAATTGCAGGATAGCAATGAAGAACAAGATGAGCCAAACATCAAAGTTAGCTAGAGCACGGAAGATGACTCAGACAACAGTGGGGCTGAAGTAAGGACGACACTGGTTAATCTCCTGACAGATCCTGCGACTGACTTGGAGTACTTGGGGGATAACTTTACTGTCTCCATGATCACTGTCTTACTTGGCAGTGGGAGAAAGGCTTTCTTTCCAGTTTTGAATCGGGTGATGAGCCAGAATCTAATTCCACTGAGTCCGTGGGGTCGAGATCAGATTCAAGTTCTTCCGAGTTCGAGTCTGGTATTTCCAGGGGTGGTAACCCAGATACCAAAGTCCTGTCTAGGTCTTTATTCAGCTTTTCTTTTTGAGTCTGTAACCGAAGATCTGGACCTTTTCAATGAAAACGCTGCAGATTCTGAGTGCTTCTCTGTGCCGTTGATTTATTGCATTGACCAAGATTTTCAAAATTTTAATAAAAACAAAGAGGAAGAAATTCGTCTGGCTTTGAAAAACTTGATTAATCGAGAGGAGGAAAGATACGCTAAGCCTTGTTCTGATGAAATCATTTCCATTAATGTGGGTATTGAGAAGAATCCATGCTTGGTCCAGATCGGGTCCATGTTGTTTTCGGAGGAATGCGAATGTTTAATCGCTTTATTAAAAGATTTCAAAGATATTTTTGTGTGGTCCTACGAAGACATGCCCGAAATCGATCTTGAGATTGTACAGCACCGGATCCCTTTTGACCTCGAGGCCCGCCCAGTGAAATAGAAGCTGTGCAGAGTTCGTCCGGATTAGGCGCTAAAAATCAAGGAAGAGGTCACCAAGCAAATTGACGCATGATTCTTGTTAGTATTTGAGTATCTGACCTGGTTGGCCAATATCGTCCCAGTGCTGAAGAAGGATGTCAGAATCCGAGTTTGTGTCAACTTTCGGGATTTGAACAGAGCCAGTGCGAAGGATGACATTCCACTGCCGCATATTGATGAATTAGTAGACTTCACCGCGGGCCATGCATTGCTATCATTTATGGATGGGTTTTCCAGGTATAACCAGATTTTGATGGCATCCAAGGACAGAGAAAAGAATGTATTCACCACACCGTGGGGGACCTACTGTTATCGAGTCATGCCTTTTGGGTTGAAAAATGCTGGGGCTACCTATTAGAGGACTGCGACCACCATTCTACATGACATGATCCACAAAGAGGTTGTGGTGTATGTGGATGACATGATTGTCAAGTCTAAAAAGCGAGAAGGCCACTACACCGCCTTGGAAAAATTCTTTCAACGGATCAGGGAATACAAATTGAGGTTAAATTCGTAGAAATGCACCTTCCAATGCTGGGATTTCTAATCATGGAGAGGGGAATTGAAGTAGATCCTTTCAAAATTAAGCCATCTTAGAAATGCCACCACCAAGGACTGAAAAGAAGGTGCGCAGCTTTCTAGGTAAAGTGAAATTCATAAGACGGTTTATTTCCTAATTAATCTTGACTTGTGAACCACTGTTTGGTCTCCTAAAGAAAGGGAAGAAGTTCTGATGGGACGATCGATGTTAGTTTGCCTTCAAGCAAGTCAAGCAGTATCTCCAAAATCCACCTGTGTTGTCACCGTCGGAGTGGGGAAGCCTTTGATTCTGTACTTATCGGTAATAGCTATAACCATGGGGTGCATGCTAGCTCAAGAATCTGAAGATAGGGTGGAGAAGATCATCTATTACTTGAGCAAGAAGATACTGGACTATGAGACCCATTACACTCCTTTCGAGAAAGCCTACTTAGCCTTGATATGGGCTACCAGGAAGTTAAGACACTACTTGTTAGCTCATTCTGTAATCCTGGTTTCGAGATTAGATCCCATCAAATATCTCTTCAAGAAATCGACGCTTACGGGTAGTCTAGCTCGCTGGTTGCTTCTTCTCTCTGAATTTGATCTCAAGTATGTCGTGCGTAAATCAGTTAAAGAGAGAGCTGTAGCGGAATTCCTGACAGACCACCCGGTAAAAGGAGATGAGGCAGTGAAATACTTGTTCCCAGATGAAGACATTCTGCATGTAGAAGAGGAAGCGTGGACGATGTATTTTGATATGTGTGTTGCTGATAGCACCCGACGACTCCCATATATCCCTAGCCTTCAAACTCCGGTTCAAAGTGTCCAACAACGAAGCAGAATACGAAGCGTGTATTGTTGGTTTGGAAACTGCCCTTGAACTATGGGCAATAAGGTTGGATGTCATTGCAGACTCAAACTTGGTTGTTTCTCAAGCAAACAGAGATTGGAAAGTTAGAGAAGAGAAAATGAAGGTTTATCATCAGACCTTGGATATGTTGATTCTGAGGTTTGAAAAACTAACATTTACGAATCTGCTTGGAGAGAACAATCGATTTGCCGAAGCGCTGGCAACTCTATCTTCTATGGTAGACATCCCCCTTTGAGTCAAGATGCGTCTGATTATCATCGAATAGAAATACACGTCGGCTTATGAGACTCTCGTTGCGATAGATGAGGTTCAAGACAGAAATCCCTGGTATTATGACATTTGGAATTTTTTGGAAAAAGGGATGTATCCACTAGGAGCAAATGCCAAGGAAAAATGAGAAATACGGTATTTGGCCGTCCAGGTCATCATCTGTGAAGGTAAGCTGTACAAAAAAGGTCATCTGGGAATGCATAAGCTGCTTATTGAAGAAGAGGAGTCAAAGTGCCTCATGGAAGCCATCCAAGGGGGCGAGTGTGGGGCACACATGAACGGTGTGATGCTAGCCCGGAAAATCCTTAAGCAAGGCTATTGTTGGTCAACTATGGAGGAGGCTTGTATTGGTTTTGTGCGGCGATGCCACAAATGTCAAATTTATGCCAATCACATGAATATCCTGCCGTCAAAGCTCTATAACATGGCTTCGCCATGACCTTTCTCAGTCTAGGAAATTAATGTTATTGGTGCAGTTTTGCCAAAGGGATCGAATGGACATGAGTTCATTCTGCTGGTGATTGACTATTTTACAAAATGGGTAGAAGCTCAATCCTATGTCGTACTGAAGGCATCGCATGTAGCCAAGTTTATCAGAAACAACATCATCTGCCAATATAGGGTACCGAACAAGATCATATCAGATATTGGCTCACACTTCAAGAAAGAGGTGGTGGATTTGCTTGAGAAGTGTAATGTGGCTTTTCATAAGTCATCAATGTATAGACCACAGACCAACAGAGCTGTTGAGGCTGCAAACAAGAATATCAAGAACATCCTATGGAAGATGATGGAGACCTACAAAGACTGGCCGGATTAACTGCCATTCGCGTTTTGGGGATACAGAACACCAATCCAAATATCTATAGGGGCAACCCCCTATTCTCTCGTCTATGGGATGGAAGTTGTTCTACCTATCGAGATTGAAGTGCCGTCGCTACGGGTTATGGCTGAGTGTCAAATAACAGAGGCGAACTGGCAACAGAGTAGATTTGAGGAGTTAATGTTGTTTGATAAAAGAAGACTAAGGGCATTGTATCATGTCCAGGGTTACTAGCGCAGAATTGCTAGGGCTTTTAACAAGAACGTCAAGTCCAAAAACCTCAAGGAGGGAGATATGGTGCTAAAGGACAACCGAGCTCTCATACATGACCCCAAAAGCAAGTTCAGACCTAATTGGATTAGTCCTTATATTATCAAGTCTATTTGGTCAGGATGGGTGATCTGGCTTGGAGTTTTTGCAGCCGATCAATCTGGACAAGTTGAAGAAGTATTACCCTTGAGAGGCTCGCTAGGCCGAAAACTCGGAAGGGCGACCTAGGCAAAAGTTAGAGCATGAAAAATTAGAAATAAAGAAAAACTGAGCTCGTAAGGTCGAAAACCCGGAAGGGCGACTTTGGCAAAAGTTAGAGCGTAAAAAGAGAGAGTTAATACTCGAGTGAACCAGAACCGAACTACGTAAGGCCTGATTCCCATCTTCGGGATACGTAGGTAACTTCATCTTGAAGTTCGGCCGTAACCATCTCCAACTCAACTGTCCTGTTCATTATGTTTGATCAGGCCGTCTTTGTCCACTATCTTCTAGCTCAGTTGTGTTACTTTAATGCTGCAGAAAAGGCCAGTTCGAATACAGAGCAGTGTTAGTGAATGCAGTTATGGGTAGTCATGATCTATTGATTCAGGGGTGTGTAGCTTGAGGACTGACTCCGTGTGTGTCAAGCAGTGATCACTTCCCAAAAATTGTTTTGAAAAGTTTTAATAAAAGTTGATTTTGTTCAAAATTTTACCTTTTTATAACTTAGACCATTTTGGGACCAAAAGGAAAATTTTTAGTGCTCACACTGTTAATTCCATTGATTTCAACACAGGTACATTCTCTAACTCTCTAATTTAACATTGAAGTTGCTTTTACATCATAAAACTGGAAAAGAAAGGTCAAAACAATAAACTAGGGGCATAGGTGAGTCAGGTGTTTCTGCGTCCTCTGCTCATGCTCGCGGAAGTCTCTATAGTCAAAGTTGGCCTGACTTGTGTTTTGTCTTCAAGCCAAGCCAAACACTAGCCAAAAAGGGCATAACTGAAGCTAGGGGCAGGGGCCAGGAGCTCTCTCGTCCTCCAAGCAGTAAGGTACTGAGACAAGTGTGAACCATGAAGTGAGAATGAAGCTGGGTATTCTATCCCTTCTTTTGGTCAGCTCTGATCAGGTCCAAATTGGCGTCTGAACCAGAAGGGGAAATAGAACACACCATATGTGAGGCCAATCAATTGTATTCCCGGTTGCCGAGTCATGCTGTAGCTCTTCTCTGCCAAGTTAAGCTAGGAGCAATGCTAGGCGATGTCAGCTGCATATCTACTGTACATCCAGTTGCACCACCATCCCTCTGTGAGAAAATCCACCAGCCGCTGGCGGAAGAAGTAATCTCGGGCTGAATACTCGGGGCAAGGGTCCACTACTTTCAGCTTATCCATTAACCACACCTGGGAAGGGATGAAAAATAAGAGAGATTAGAGAATAGAGAGATGTATCCTGAGAGAAAAGTAAAGAAAAGGGCTTTGAGAGAAAAATAGAGCGTGAGTGCCGAGTGATGTAAGAAACATAAATAAGAAAGGGTGAGAAATAAATACCTGAAGAAGTAGTGGACTCCCCACGAACCGAGTGGTCTCTCGCCAATGAAAAGCGTCCAAACCCATCAAGGTCTCGGCCAGTACCAAACCAATGCAGCTCTGGTCTCTTTTTAGGCATTGAGCCATTTCGATCAACTGAATATTGGTTCCACCACAACTAGGGACAAGAAGAAAGTGAGCAAGCATACATAAATAGAGGGCATGTTGCCGAAAGCCTCGCCAAAGAAGGTTGCCTTTGTCGTCGATATTGGAAAATCGGTGAATCAACCCGGGTATATCTAGCCCCTCGTCATGAGCAAAAGATCGAGCTTCGTACAAAGTAAGTCCGCACATCCATCCCAAAGCCTGGGCATGGCCAAAACGGGGCTGGGGCATGATCTCCTCGTCACGCTAGGATTCTATCAGTGCTTGAAATTCTTCAAAAGTCGGGCACATTTCTTGTGCCCTAAAGCGAAATACATGTGTAATTAGGTCCCAACATCGGACTGCGGCATAGAGGAACGGAAAACAAAGTGAAGTATGGCTCAATGAAAAAAGTGCATTTATGCTGAAACCTCAGAAATTCACCTTTTCCGTGCCATCTAACGGCATGATCTCTCTCTCTCTCTCATGTCTAAAACAACCCTCAGTTTGATACTCATCTCCATTAGTGGACTTAATCTTCATTTTTGGACTCAATTGATTAATGAATGGAAAGGTAATTAAATGGAGTAATAAAATTGGGGCTAAAATGAAGCAAGATAATAAAATCAACTTGGGTTCAATCGGACGTTAATTGAACCTATGGAGTCTTGAGTCATTTCATACTTGTTAATGATGAAAATGGTTCAAGGTTCGAAGGTCAACGACTCCCTTGATCAAAGCCATGATAGGGAGAGGTTTTTGTGTGTTTTCATCATCATTTATTGATATTGTATCCCTTGGTCCATAAGTTATCATGCAATGAGTTTGCATCGATTGATGGCTTGCGCATCAAGTCTATCACTCTTTTGATCTGTTTAATGAGAAGGAAAGATAGGGTGGAAAGACATCTCCTAGAAACACTCTGTTTCTACTATGTTCTTTTTCTGCTGCAGTAGGGCAATACCAACACAGGCTCGGCCCTGGCCATTGGCCCACAAGACCATGGCTTAGGGCCCCTCAAAATAGGCCCAAAATAGGGCCCCCCTCCTATTATAAGTTAGTATAGTATGTTAGGTATGTTTTAAGTCCAAAAAATTTTTTAAAAAAGGCCCAAACTAACTTAATTTTTTTGACCCAGTAAAAGGCCAACAATTAAGGCCCAACCCAACAGTTTGAAAGACCCATTTTTTCTAATTTCTAACCCTATCTTCTCTTAATTCAACCTTCCCTACATTTGTTTGATAGCACACACTTACAGCCCAAGCCAACTGTAGACGCGCCCGTGGACCTCATGCTACAGTTCGGACTCGATTTGTGTCACGGTTCTTAATCTGAACCAAAGAGTCCAAATCTGGCAAATCGTTTTGAGAAACAAATTTTTGAAAAAGTAGTGCCAAACATGGACTGCTTTGCCAGATACAGAGTCGCCACCTAAATATTTTTTATGGGAGAATTTAGGAAACCCTGACTCGGTGCCGAAGGCCACATGTCCGTCATCACCGGAGTTGTCTCGGCTCGGGATCTTGGGTACGATCGGGGAAGGTCAGCTATGAGCACCCCCTTTCGCCCGGTCCGAAGACCGGCCTCTACTAACCGTGATATCCGTTTTTGAAAACTTTATGTGTTCTTAAACCAATTGTTAGCCTAGAATTACTATGTTATGCGCGCAGCAAACAAGTATAGACCAAATCGCCCAAATTGGAACAAAACATTTCATGTTTGTTTTGAAAATGGTTTGCTACTCGCAAGTGGGCTAAAATGCGGATTTTGCCACCCTCAAGTGGGCTTTTAGAAAAGATGATTTTGCCACTATCTAGTGGGCTTAAAACTCACAGTTTTAATGCATTATTCCAATTTAGGTAATTCAACCTCCATCCACAGGCATTCAAGCAGTTATATCACATAAGCAGCTAGCCTCATGGTGATCATGCTATCATGGCAACATTCACACGCATGCGATATGCTAAAGCATAAAAGCTTACCTAGTACTCCATGCCAAAATAGTAAACTAGTTAGCAAAAATGTGCGTGTCCTAGTTCATGTTAAATTGCCTAATGCAACACATACAAGATGCAATTTAGATAGGCTCGGTTAACCTAAGCATGGCATATGTAATGCGATCAACTAACAAGTACTCAACTTGGAATTGAAACATACAATATAGTTTGTATGATGTACCGAGCCCGGTGCATGTCAACAAATGCATGAATGCACGCATGCATAGCATAAGGTATGCTAAAATAAATATGCCCTAATCTATCATCATAAGCAGGTAAATAAAAGGGAAGAAAGAAGTGGAGGTTGGAAGACATGCACACACGCACCCACACTTATTACAAGTTTGCCCTCGCTCGGAGGGACCAAAATAATAATACAAATTAATTAACTACGCAAGCTAATTAAATATTACAAATTGCTTAATTAATTAACAAATTAACTAATCTAGGAAAACAGGTAAATCGCCTCGGGAAATGCGCCGCCATGCATAGGCTGCCTCTGTTTTCTTTCCTCTGCTCCTCTGAAGGCTACCAAAACCTCAGGAATGCTTCCTTGGACACTGAGGAGTGCCACCGGCTGAGTAGAATTGCCACCGGCAGTGTGGTGTAGTCACCGGCACAAGATGAATCCATCGGCTGCTTGTTTACTGCCGGTCGGCAATATATACTGCCGGTCGGCAAGGAATGTCTGCAGAACCTGCAATTGACAGCAACAGAGTGCAAAGCAAAGCATGGCAGCACAATTCAAGGCATATATGCACCATTCATGTCCCTTATCATGGTAACGACTCAAAGGGGCATGTGCCTCGATTCTCGGACCACCAATCGCGCATTTCCATGCATGATGGCCCAAGGAATCAAGTATGCAACTTTCATGTCAAATGAAATGCAAACCAATCAAACAAACTAAAGCCCAACCTCTATCACATGATCAAGAGGCAAGGCATGCATGCCAATGCAATGCAACCTAGGCATACGAGCTAAGGATGCAACATGCCGATACAAGCAAACATGCAAGGTGAGCATGCAAATAAGCAAGGGATGGTCTTAAACATGAATTAGGCAGCTCTAGTTAGGCCCAAAACAGTGGCCATAATATGAAAATGAAGTGCCTCGAAACGCGTGCACACGGGCACGCAAATCGAGGCAATGGCATATGCAATGCAATGGCTAAAATGGGATATAGAATGCAACATGGACTTATACTAACATGAGAGAAGCTCAGCCACACTCACATAAGAGGCCGATGAATGAAAATGGAGTGCCTCGAAATGCGTGCACACGGGCACGCAAACCGAGACAATGGCATACGCAATGCAATAGCATGGAAATGGCATGCAATCATGCTAATGGAATTTCAGCACTAAAATGTGGGGGAAAACAGCCCCGAAATGAGGCGAAAACACAACCGATACATGGAATAGTCCCGAAACATGGACTTTTGGCACCCGAAATGGCTTACAGCTATACAAAGCATGCACAATATGGACATGGAGCATGAAGACAGAAGCAAAAAAGCTTCAAAATAAGCATTTTTATAGTACAAGTCATGGCCAAACAACAAGCAAAGATAGGGCAACAATGGCATGCAAAAATGGCCCTAAACATGAGGTTATGAAGCAACTCACGGATGCTAACTCCGAACAGGTTAGGGCCCTTCAACAACATTGAAGACGGGCCCAAAATAAGACTATTTACAGTTTATGGCAGCCCCAAAAACAGTATACAAATATATTAGAAATGCAACGCAAAAATGAGGCTCAAAAGTGGCTATAACATGAGGTATACAAAACATTCACCAAACAGCCAAAGACCCTTAATAAAACATGTTAATAAGGTCAAAATAAAGCCACTTTTAGTTCGGACCAAGGTCCAAAAACAGCAACATCAGGGGCTGCCAAGGCATACAAAAATGGGACCAAAAAGAGGATATAAAGGGAAGTACAATATGGAAGTCCCAAACAGTGTTGAGCCCTTCTTCAATGTTGAAGAGGGGCTCAAAATAAGCCTATTTTCAGTTTACATCAGGCTCTAAAACAGATCACACGCAAGACAAAAATTCTATGCAAGATTATGGCATTCAAGGAGGATATTGAAGCAAGTGCAAGCTACTGTCCTCAAACAGCAAGAGGTCCTCAATCGAACATGAAGAGGACCTCAAAATATGATGATTTGAAGTTTAGGTCGGAGCCCAAAAGTGCAAGCAACTATGGCTTAGATATAGGCCAAAAAAATGCGCAAAAGAGGGAAAATGAGACTCACCCTTGTAGAACCAAACTTTAGCAACCTTTGGACTGAGTTTGGGAGCTTTTAACCTCTGGAGGACAGCCTCAAGCTGCTGGAATGGGCGTTGGATGCCTTGTGCTATGAGTTGATGAAGAAATGGCCCAAGAACAAGGGTGTTTGATCACTATAACACTCCCAAATGTAGAGAGAGAGGGTGATATATATGTTATATGTATGTATTAGGTCTGGTTTTGCTGAACCAAAACAAAGGAGGAGGATGGCTTCCTTATATAGGCAATACTAAGCTTCCAAGACAAGCTTCAAAGGGTCAAAGGGGTTTAAAGGGGAGGTCAAGGCTTATTGGAGAAGCTTGGACAGCTGGTAGGCTTCTTGAGGAAGCCAAGATAAGGGGTCAAGGCTTCCTGGGTGCAAGAAAAGGGGCCAAAGGGTGTGCAAAGGCTCAAAATAGCCACATATATGCACGTGGAGTAGGGTCTGTGCATCCCAGCTGGCACAGCTGGCATGCACCAGGCTTGGAGGGTGCAAATGGTGCAAACCGGCCAGAAACTTTGGTCGTCGGCCAAAATAAAGTGCCGGTCGGCATAATATTTTGCCGGTCGGCACAATAAATTGCCGTCCGGATAAATATAGTGTCGGTGGATGGCCGGTAAGGTCAAAAAACTGCCGGTTGGTGTCTAAAATGAAGCCCCGGAAGTTAGCTTTCCAATGGCGCAAACCTTGCATTAAAATTCCTCCTGTGGAAAAAGTTATGCCCATTTTGGTGAAGCCGCGCAGATTCGATCCAACCGGGATGATACCCAACTTCAACTGATCATATCTCCCCCACCCGGACTTGGTTCTAGGAGATTCTTGAGTGCAAAATGAAGCCCCGGAAGTAATCTTTCCGACGGTGGTGGCCCCATAGCTAAACTCCAAGCGTACAGACAGATAAGCCCGATTCAGCGAGGGCTGCTCAACTCGCTTCTACCCGGATTCATGCCGAACTTTTCCCAAACTAGTTTTCTCCTCTCCTTTCCTCTCTTCTTCAACTCCAAACCCCTAAACAAAGTGTTTTGAAGGATTTGCCTCTCTCCTTGCCGAAGAAACTGATTCTTTGCCCTGCACATCTCTCAACACCGAGCAAACCATCAGTAGTGCCCAAGTCTTAAGGGCGGTCAAAAATGGGGTGTCTACAGTTGCCCCTCTTTGACAGAACTCGAAAGTCATAACAATGAAGGGAGTGAATGTCAAAGCCCAGAGACGACCCATTTTTGACAAGGCCGAAGACTTGGACAAACAAACAAAATACCGATAAATAAATGGTTGTACCCACAGGCTGCCTACGTATCCCTTTGCAAGGAATCAAACCAGCGTAGTTCAGGGGCATGATGCAAATGATATGCAGGAAGACTTTGATAATTGGACTTATACGCTACGCGAAGCCAGTTTTGAAAGTTGGACTTATACGCTACGCGAAGCCGATTTTGAAAGTTGGACTTATACGCTACGCGAGGCCGATTTCGAAAGTTAGACTTATACGCTACGCGAAGCCGATTTTGAAAGTTGGACTTATACGCTACGCGAAGCCGGTTATCACTCATGATCATGCAAAGAGGGCTGTAATGAAGCAATTATGTGAAATAAATGCAACATTTTAAGCGAATGCTAGGCAAGCAAGTAAGCTCGAGCCAAACTACACCTCGTGCAGAAAAGATGTAAGAGAATTATGCAATTCTCACGAACATGTGCGTTAGATACACAAAAGTGAACGAAGTGTGATAGATACACTAAGTGGACAAACATGCGTGATAGATACACATAAGTGAAGAGAGTGTGATGGACATGCTTACATGAATAAAGTGTGATTGATACACTAAGCAAAGCAAAGTGTGATAGATACACAAAGCGAAACAAGTGTGATGGATACACTGAGCAAATATGTGATAGATACACTAAGCAACCGTATGTGGTGGATGCACAAAGGGAGCGTGTGATGGATACACAAAGTGAACGTGCGATAGATATATAAAAGGTGAAGCGAGTGTGATGGATACACTATATGAAGCAAAGTGTGAGCGTGTGATAGATACACAAAGTGAGCATAGTGTGATAGATACATAAAAGGTGAAGCGAGTGTGATGGATACACTATATGAAGCAACATGTGATACATACAGTAGTTGAGCGTGTGATAGATACACTAAGCGAGTATGGTGAGCATAGTGTGATAGATACACAAAGGGTGAACACAAAGTGTGATAGATGCACTTAGTGAACAAAGTATGATTGATATACTAAAGGTGAACACGAAGTGTGATAGATGCACTAGGTGAACAAGTATGATAGATATACTGAAAGCGAACACGAAGTGTGATAGATGCACTTAGTGAGCAAGTATGGTAGATATACTAAAAGGGAACACAAAGTGTGATAGATGCACTATGTGAACAGAGTGTGATTGATACACTAAAAGCGAACACAAAGTGTGATAGATGCACAGTGTGAACAAAGTATGATTGATATACTGAAAATGAACACAACGTGTGATAGATGCACTATGTGAACAGAGTGTGATTGATACACTAAAAGTGAACACAAAGTGTGATAGATGCACAGTGTGAACAAAGTATGATTGATATACTGAAAATGAACACAAAGTGTGATAGATGCACTATGTGAACAGAGTGTGATTGATACACTAAAAGTGAACACAAAGTGTGATAGATGCACAGTGTGAACAAAGTATGATTGATATACTGAAAATGAACACAAAGTGTGATAGATGCACTATGTGAACAGAGTGTGATTGATACACTAAAAGTGAACACAAAGTGTGATAGATGCACAGTGTGAACAAAGTATGATTGATATACTGAAAATGAACACAAAGTGTGATAGATGCACTATGTGAACAGAGTGTGATTGATACACTAAAAGTGAACACAAAGTGTGATAGATGCACAGTGTGAACAAAGTATGATTGATATACTGAAAATGAACACAAAGTGTGATAGATGCACTATGTGAACAGAGTGTGATTGATACACTAAAAGTGAACACAAAGGGTGATAGATGCACAGTGTGAACAAAGTATGATTGATATACTGAAAATGAACACAAAGTGTGATAGATGCACTTAGTGAACAGAGTGTGATTGATACACTAAAGGTGAACACAAAGTGTGATAGATGCACAGTGTGAACAAAGTATGATTGATATACTGAAAATGAACACAAAGTGTGATAGATGCACTTAGTGAACAGAGTGTGATTGATACACTAAAAGTGAACACAAAGTGTGATAGATGCACAGTGTGAACAAAGTATGATTGATATACTAAATCAATGAAGTGTGATTGATACACTGAAAGTGTGATACAGAAAAAGAGAATGTGTGTGATAGATACACAAAATGAAAGAAATGTGATTGATACACTAAGTGAAGAGAGTGTGATTGATACACTAAATGAGAATGTGGGTGATAGATACTCAAAGCGAGTGAAGTGTGATTGATACACTAAGGCAAATGAAGTGTGATTGATACACTAAGCGAATGAAGTGTGATTGATACACTAAAGTGAGTGTGTGTGATTGATACACAAAAGCGAATGACCTTAAAACGGAGCTTCTTCGAATGAACCGCGCATACAATATCGTGCATGACTGAGGAAGAAACTTGATAGGTATAATGCATTACAATGCAAGTGAAGTGGGTGCATAACAATGCAAGTAGAAGAGTGCATAACCTTGAAGCAGGATTGATCTTGCGCTTGAGGTAGAGGTACACTCATATTTCGGAGCATTGACAAGGCCCTGAAGAGGTATGTCCGGAGTACAATCACGGAATTTTCTGAAGTTGACACAAACTCAGATATTTCGATTTTCGCTCTTTTGTTTTTGCTTTGCAGTCTGGAACCATCATAGCTTCAGATAGGTCCCGGTTTCACCGTTCACACTTATCGGGGGTGGACCCTGCAATTTTATGAAAGAACAAATACTGTTTTGCACAAATGTGGAGAATGGCACAGCACTCTGAGCACAAGATGATTTTTTTGGAATTGAGAGATGAGTTCTTAACCGGGTATTGAGCCGACGACTGGCCACAGCCAAAACGACTCGACAAGTGAAAAACAAAGGTAAACAACCTAAACACATCGAGTAACACTCGAAGCGACTCAAAACGAGAATCGAGACAGACAAAATAAAATACAAGACTCAAATGTGCACATGGAGCCTGTTTCCCCGGGTATTGTTTCCCACCTTTTCTCATTTGTGATTCTCGCATCGCTCGGCTCTCAAGCTCGGTTTTTCTCTCAAAACCCTTTTCTCGCTTTTTCTCTCAGCGCACATCTCTCTATTCTTTAATCTCTCATTTTTCATCCCTCCCCTGGGTGGTTGATGGATAAGCTGGAAATTGTGGGCTCTTGCCCCTGGTATTTCGCTAGACTCTTGTTCACAACAGTAAGTTTCTCCCATAGAGGGGTTGTGCTATAACTGGGTGTGTAGCAAATCTGCAGCTAACATCGGTTGATGATGCCCTGCTGGGGAGTTTGGACGTGGTTAGATCTGTCCAGATGAGGAAGTGGAATATCATGATCCTTTCCAGTTCGTGCTTCGTACTTGACTTGATTCCTCGTTGCTTGGAGGATGAGAGAGCTTTTAGCCCTTTGTTGTTGACTTCAGTTGTGCCCTTTTCTGGCAGGTAGAGTGCCCTTCTTGGCAAGTATGTTGAAAATGGGGGAAAAGACAGGAAGCCTGACTCAAATGTGCCCCTAGTTCATCATTTTGACCATTTTTTATTTTGTTTTTCTACGAAAACAATTTTGACCAATATGAGAGTTAGATTAACACACTTGTTCGATTTTTGATTTGAAATCATGCAAGTCAAGCTATGAGCACTGAAAATTTTCCTTTTTTGGGTCCAAGAAATGGTCCAGTTTTAGAAAAGATGGAATAATTTTCGAGGGATTAGTCAACCTCAATAAAAATTCTCGAAAACTATTTTTCAAACAGCTGATGCTTAACAAGCACGGAACCCACTCTTGAGACGCACAACCTCGGATTTGGACAAAAATTGCCCCCTTGCTCGAAGAGAGCTACATGGCAACGGAAAGTTGCCCCTTGTTTGCACGGCACCGCAGCGCATTGAATGGCAACGGAAAGTTGCCCCTTGTCTGAATGGCACCGTAGTGTATTGTAATCAGTCCTCAGAGCGACGATTGCAACCGAACTCCCGGATACAGGAAAGACAAAGATGACTAGAACCATTACATGGACACAGTTGAATTGGAAGTTTTTTTTTTTTTTTAGGGCTGGACTTCAGAATGAAGTTGCCTACGTATCCCAAACATGGGAATCAAGCCTTACGTAGTTCGGGGTTAAGGTACACTCGGGTATTTAACCTCTTCTTTTTAGGCTCTAACTTTTGCCAAGGCGCCCGATGCGGGTTTTCGACCTTGCGAGCTTTGTTTTTCTTTTCTTTTCATTTCTTTTCTTTTCATTGATTTTCTTTTTTTTTATTTTCTTTTTTGTTCTTTTCTTTCTCTTTTTTTCTTTTTCTTCTTTTTTCTTTTTTGTATTTTTTTTCTTTTTTGTATTTTTCTCTTGCTCTAACTTTTGCCTGGGTCGCCCTTCCGGGTTTTCGGCCCAGCGAGCCTCTCAAAGGGTAAAAGTGTAACAAATCCATGCCAAATGGTTTTAGGGTTTTGAAGCCATCCGTATCCAGGAGAGTGGCTGTTGATTTGCAAGAGGACTCATCTTCGGCTCTTCGAGCACGTCTGACATCTTTGCCCCTAGTTTGAAGGGTACTTCTGTTCTAGCTTTGCAAGCTTCTTCTGATGAGGTCTAATCTTCTTGATCTGACTTTCTTGCCTCTTGTCCGAGGGCTGCTTCGAATCTGGCCACACAGGCCTCATATGGCGGTTGACCATTGAACATTCTGAATTTAAGTCCGAGGTTTGAAAACAAATGGACAGAATCTTGAGGCTGAGAGCGATCCTAGGCTGCACAATCTCAAGAGCGATTCCACACAGGTCTTCACAGGACTGCGCAAAACATTTTTCGAAAGTTTTTAAGAAAGCGACAAATCGCTCGCGCTGAAGACAGTGTGGGACCAATCTGGATCAAGCCAGGATCCTTCTCAGTACTCACATTAACAAACATGATCTCATTCATTAAGGGCTTAGCACGCCTCTCCTTCTCTCAAATGATCAAAATTTTGCAAATCCCGAGGAATTCCTTCCTCTTCGTTTTCACCGCAGTGTTCAAAAAGGTTTTGAAAAGCTTAGGTTATTACAATGACTTCAAGGCACAGAAAAGGCAGGCGAAGAGCACTGTCATTCCATTCAATACTTCTGGCACAACTGGCACACGGCAGAAGCAAACACAAGAGTGTGAAAATCACTGCTGTTCATTCAAATCTGTTGGCATAACTGGCTCCAAGGCAGAAACAGGCTCAAAAGAAGGCAAAAAGACAAACACAAAACAAAATAGTGATGCCCGAGGTAACACCCCCGGAATCATCTGACCCTAACAAAACAGGACTGACTCGATACAACAAGACATACCATTAATCAAAAAAGACTGACTCAAAACAAAGAGACAGACTTAAAGCAAAACCACAAAACTGACTCAACACCCAAGTCAGAAGCTACAAAAACCAGCATTCGCAAATGCTCAAAACAGTGCGTGCCATACGCCACATCTGGAGTAAACTGAGTGCCGCCCACAGGTGGTTCATCCCCTGATCACATATTCGTACTATCCCCTGAGTTCACTGATCCAGTGGTGATAGACTTTACTGAGCTGGCGCGGCGATGACCTTGTTGTCAAACAAATCCTGTGCATCATGGCGCAGACGAAAGCAGCTATCGGTCTCATGACCGGTTTGTTGGTGGTACGCACAGTACTTAGTCTGGTCATGCTTTGCAGGGATAGGATCGGGTAGGGGCCGTTGTTCCAACGGTTTCAGATGTCCTTTCCGGAGTAAGACCTCTAGAGCCTTTGACAAAGGCATATGAAGTGGAGTGAAGACCCTCTTGACTCGAGGTGGATATTTGGTTTTTTGTGAGCTACTTCCGGATGCACCGGTGAATGGGGTAGCTATTTTTGATGCAGTGGTGGTAACCATGTCTACTTCAGAAGATCTTGAACCTGCATCACCACTGGTGGTCGCATTCGAACTGCGGGAAAACGCCCTCCTAGGCTGCTCTTTCTCCTGGTCAAAGAGGCCCTGCTTCATAGCATCCTCGATCTGCACTCCCATCTCATACAAGTCTGGAAAGGTAGGGAAGGGGATCACGATCATTTTCTGCATTAGCTTGGGCTGGAGATTGCGCACAATCATCTGTATTTGATCCTTATCTGTTGGCCTAATGGTCATCATTGAGGCCTTGGCCCTCCAGCGGGCCACGAATTCTGAGAAGCTCTCTTTCGGCTCCTGCCTCATCGTCTCAAGATCGCGGGTCGTAATCTCGATTTGGGTATTGTATGAATATTGTGTGACGAAGGCCTCGGCCATCTCCTCCCAGCTTTGTTTTACTGAATCCTCCAATTTGGCATACCAGGTGACTGCAATACCCGACAGGGTCCTGCCAAAAATAGAGAGCTTCTGTAATCTTGTCAAGCCCATCGGGCGCAAAACATCTGAAAACAAGCTCAGGTGGACCATGGGATCTCCTGACCCATTAAAACGGTCGATGTGAGGCATCTTGAACCTATCCGGTAGAGTCACAGCTGCGTCGGTGTACCCGTCCTCAATGCCCGGGATGGACTTTACGCCTTGAGATTTCTTAAACAGCTTTTCAAGCTTGCTCATTTTTAATGCCATGGGGTCCACCTCGGACTCGAAGGGAGAATCCGATTGATTGATAGGAGTGGGTGCTTTGGATAGTTGAGGCGGGATCGGGGGCGGAGCTGGCCCCGTTGGAAGGTCGGTATCTTCCTGGATGTGGGTTGCCTCCCCGAGTATGGGAACTCTTGGTGGGGGAGGAGTCTGGTGCGAAGTAGATACTCCGGTTTACTGCTCCAATCTGGCAATTGTCTCTGCCTGTTGGGTTATGGCCACAGCCTGTTGTTTGGCGAATTCCGCTTGACGGACAGCGTCTTGCTGCATGGCTTTCATACTGTCCTGGAGTTGGCGCACCATCTCTTCCAGACTCGACATATTGTTCCAATCTAACTGAGCAACCGGTATATCTGTGTCGGCAATAGGCTCGGAAATCTCAGCCCGTCTGCTCAAAGATCACTGCTCTGGTAGCTGTTGTACTGGTGGTCTGTGCCTGACTAGCCTTCTCTAGCCCTGATTACCCTTGAACTGAGTCTCTGACCTTACAAAGTCTATCAGCACAAGTCCGATGAACCTCGGGGGATATTGGAGCCTTCTGAAGCTATGGTTCCAGGACTTCCCTTGTAAAAGAGAAAACAGACAGCATCTCAGCTCGGATATAATCATAGTGGAATGACTGTGCTCAATACTGATCACTGTTCCCCAAATATCTGCCTGTAAACTGATACCCTCGGGTAAAACTGATTCCCCAAATACTAATGCCCATAGGCCTGATGCCCAAACTTGCAAACTGATATATGCATTCCTATAGAGATACACTCTAAAAGCACATAGCAAGTAAGAGAGAGCCAAAACACCCCTATGTTGGGGTAGGGTTTCCCTGTCCTATTTTGTCAGGAGCTAGGGTTTCACTACGCACACAGCGGTTCTTCAAACAACCTAACGTCGGGTAAGCCACCTGTCCTATCTTGGAATGGTCACTATGGATCCGAATATGCACTAGGTCGAATGGTCGAAAAGGGTGCCCCGGTAAACCGGGGTTTGTGTTCCCATGCTGTCAGAGCCCATAACCGGTCAGCCTTATGGTCATGCCTTGACAAGACAAGCCTCCAGCAAACCGTTCAGGAATGGCAGATGGCAAACACTGTGTTCCTAGGCGCACCAATGCACATGCAATGCAAAGAGACACATAAATGAAATCAAAATAGGATATCACGAGTTCGAGTCAAGCCCTCTAAAATCCCCAGCAGAGTCGCCAGAAACTGTAGACGCGCCCGTGGGCCTCATGCTACAGTTCGGACTCGATTTGTGTCACGGTTCTTAATCTGAACCAAAGAGTCCAAATCTGGCAAATCGTTTTGAGAAACAAATTTTTGAAAAAGTAGTGCCAAACATGGACTGCTTTGCCAGATACAGAGTCGCCACCTAAATATTTTTTATGGGAGAATTTAGGAAACCCTGACTCGGTGCCGAAGGCCACATGTCCGTCATCACCGGAGTTGTCTCGGCTCGGGAGCTTGGGTACGATCGGGGAAGGTCAGCTATGAGCACCCCCTTTCGCCCGGTCCGAAGACCGGCCTCTACTAACCGTGATATCCGTTTTTGAAAACTTTATGTGTTCTTAAACCAATTGTTAGCCTAGAATTACTATGTTATGCGCGCAGCAAACAAGTATAGACCAAATCGCCCAAATTGGAACAAAACATTTCATGTTTGTTTTGAAAATGGTTTGCTACTCGCAAGTAGGCTAAAATGCGGATTTTGCCACCCTCAAGTGGGCTTTTAGAAAAGATGATTTTGCCACTATCTAGTGGGCTTAAAACTCACAGTTTTAATGCATTATTCCAATTTAGGTAATTCAACCTCCATCCACAGGCATTCAAGCAGTTATATCACATAAGCAGCTAGCCTCATGGTGATCATGCTATCATGGCAACATTCACACGCATGCGATATGCTAAAGCATAAAAGCTTACCTAGTACTCCATGCCAAAATAGTAAACTAGTTAGCAAAAATGTGCGTGTCCTAGTTCATGTTAAATTGCCTAATGCAACACATACAAGATGCAATTTAGATAGGCTCGGTTAACCTAAGCATGGCATATGTAATGCGATCAACTAACAAGTACTCAACTTGGAATTGAAACATACAATATAGTTTGTATGATGTACCGAGCCCGGTGCATGTCAACAAATGCATGAATGCACGCATGCATAGCATAAGGTATGCTAAAATAAATATGCCCTAATCTATCATCATAAGCAGGTAAATAAAAGGGAAGAAAGAAGTGGAGGTTGGAAGACATGCACACACGCACCCACACTTATTACAAGTTTGCCCTCGCTCGGAGGGACCAAAATAATAATACAAATTAATTAACTACGCAAGCTAATTAAATATTACAAATTGCTTAATTAATTAACAAATTAACTAATCTAGGAAAACAGGTAAATCGCCTCGGGAAATGCGCCGCCATGCATAGGCTGCCTCTGTTTTCTTTCCTCTGCTCCTCTGAAGGCTACCAAAACCTCAGGAATGCTTCCTTGGACACTGAGGAGTGCCACCGGCTGAGTAGAATTGCCACCGGCAGTGTGGTGTAGTCACCGGCACAAGATGAATCCATCGGCTGCTTGTTTACTGCCGGTCGGCAATATATACTGCCGGTCGGCAAGGAATGTCTGCAGAACCTGCAATTGACAGCAACAGAGTGCAAAGCAAAGCATGGCAGCACAATTCAAGGCATATATGCACCATTCATGTCCCTTATCATGGTAACGACTCAAAGGGGCATGTGCCTCGATTCTCGGACCACCAATCGCGCATTTCCATGCATGATGGCCCAAGGAATCAAGTATGCAACTTTCATGTCAAATGAAATGCAAACCAATCAAACAAACTAAAGCCCAACCTCTATCACATGATCAAGAGGCAAGGCATGCATGCCAATGCAATGCAACCTAGACATACGAGCTAAGGATGCAACATGCCGATACAAGAAAACATGCAAGGTGAGCATGCAAATAAGCAAGGGATGGTCTTAAACATGAATTAGGCAGCTCTAGTTAGGCCCAAAACAGTGGCCATAATATGAAAATGAAGTGCCTCGAAACGCGTGCACACGGGCACGCAAATCGAGGCAATGGCATATGCAATGCAATGGCTAAAATGGGATATAGAATGCAACATGGACTTATACTAACATGAGAGAAGCTCAGCCACACTCACATAAGAGGCCGATGAATGAAAATGGAGTGCCTCGAAATGCGTGCACACGGGCACGCAAACCGAGACAATGGCATACGCAATGCAATAGCATGGAAATGGCATGCAATCATGCTAATGGAATTTCAGCACTGAAATGTGGGGGAAAACAGCCCCGAAATGAGGCGAAAACACAACCGATACATGGAATAGTCCCGAAACATGGACTTTTGGCACCCGAAATGGCTTACAGCTATACAAAGCATGCACAATATGGACATGGAGCATGAAGACAGAAGCAAAAAAGCTTCAAAATAAGCATTTTTCTAGTACAAGTCATGGCCAAACAACAAGCAAAGATAGGGCAACAATGGCATGCAAAAATGGCCCTAAACATGAGGTTATGAAGCAACTCACGGATGCTAACTCCGAACAGGTTAGGGCCCTTCAACAACATTGAAGACGGGCCCAAAATAAGACTATTTACAGTTTATGGCAGCCCCAAAAACAGTATACAAATATATTAGAAATGCAATGCAAAAATGAGGCTCAAAAGTGGCTATAACATGAGGTATACAAAACATTCACCAAACAGCCAAAGACCCTTAATAAAACATGTTAAGAAGGTCAAAATAAAGCCACTTTTAGTTCGGACCAAGGTCCAAAAACAGCAACATCAGGGGCTGCCAAGGCATACAAAAATGGGACCAAAAAGAGGATATATTGGGAAGTACAATATGGAAGTCCCAAACAGTGTTGAGCCCTTCTTCAATGTTGAAGAGGGGCTCAAAATAAGCCTATTTTCAGTTTACATCAGGCTCTAAAACAGATCACACGCAAGACAAAAATTCTATGCAAGATTATGGCATTCAAGGAGGATATTGAAGCAAGTGCAAGCTACTGTCCTCAAACAGCAAGAGGTCCTGAATCGAACATGAAGAGGACCTCAAAATATGATGATTTGAAGTTTAGGTCGGAGCCCAAAAGTGCAAGCAACTATGGCTTAGATATAGGCCAAAAAAATGCGCAAAAGAGGGAAAATGAGACTCACCCTTGTAGAACCAAACTTTAGCAACCTTTGGACTGAGTTTGGGAGCTTTTAACCTCTAGAGGACAGCCTCAAGCTTCTGGAATGGGCGTTGGATGCCTTGTGCTATGAGTTGATGAAGAAATGGCCCAAGAACAAGGGTGTTTGATCACTATAACACTCCCAAATGTAGAGAGAGAGGGAGATATAGAGAGAGAGGGTGATATATATGTTATATGTATGTATTAGGTCTGGTTTTGCTGAACCAAAACAAAGGAGGAGGATGGCTTCCTTATATAGGCAATACTAAGCTTCCAAGACAAGCTTCAAAGGGTCAAAGGGGTTTAAAGGGGAGGTCAAGGCTTATTGGAGAAGCTTGGACAGCTGGTAGGCTTCTTGAGGAAGCCAAGATAAGGGGTCAAGGCTTCCTGGGTGCAAGAAAAGGGGCCAAAGGGTGTGCAAAGGCTCAAAATAGCCACATATATGCACGTGGAGTAGGGTCTGTGCATCCCAGCTGGCACAGCTGGCATGCACCAGGCTTGGAGGGTGCAAATGGTGCAAACCGGCCAGAAAATTTGGTCGTCGGCCAAAATAAAGTGCCGGTCGGCATAATATTTTGCCGGTCGGCACAATAAATTGCCGTCCGGATAAATATAGTGTCGGTGGATGGCCGGTAAGGTCAAAAAACTGCCGGTTGGTGTCTAAAATGAAGCCCCGGAAGTTAGCTTTCCAATGGCGCAAACCATGCATTAAAATTCCTTCTGTGGAAAAAGTTATGCCCATTTTGGTGAAGCCGCGCAGATTCGATCCAACCGGGATGATACCCAACTTCAACTGATCATATCTCCCCCACCCGGACTTGGTTCTAGGAGATTCTTGAGTGCAAAATGAAGCCCCGGAAGTAAGCTTTCCGACGGTGGTGGCCCCATATCTAAACTCCAAGCGTACAGACAGATAAGCCTGATTCAGCGAGGGCTGCTCAACTCACTTCTACCCGGATTCATGCCGAACTTTTCCCAAACTAGTTTTCTCCTCTCCTTTCCTCTCTTCTTCAACTCCAAACCCCTAAACAAAGTGTTTTGAAGGATTTGCCTCTCTCCTTGCCGAAGAAACTGATTCTTTGCCCTGCACATCTCTCAACACCGAGCAAACCATCAGTAGTGCCCAAGTCTTAAGGGCGGTCAAAAATGGGGTGTCTACACCAACAAATCAAAGCAACGATTCAACGAAACAGCAGCACACACGGACGAAGTAGCAAGCATAGGTAAATTTTTTTTTTCTATTCAATTAATTAAATATTTATCTTGTCTTTTGTACAATTAATTGCTATTATAATATTGGTATTTACATCATCAAGAAGAATTTATTTAAGTTTAATAGTTCACATCACATAATTTAAAAGTTTTGTGTTTTGGTAAGTGGTGGTGCTGTTGGTTTGAATTTTGATCTCAACAAGCATAGGTAAATATATTTTTTTTCTATTCAATTAATTAAATATTTGTCTTTTCTTTTGCACAATTAATTGCTATTATAATATTGATATTTACATCATCAATAAGAATTTGTTTAAGTTTAATAGTTCACATTACATAATTTAAAAGTTTTGTGTTTTGTTAAGTGGTGGTGCTTTTGTTTTGAATTTTGATCTAAAAAAATATTTTGATCTCAGGTCATCATGACTCTTAAAAGAAATTATCCGTCTGGATTCGCAAAAAGGAAAAAGAAGCAAAGAGTCAAAAAAATTAGTTGAGTGTCAAAGATGAGCTATTGATAAATTCTTTATGAGTGACAAACAAACAGAACAATCTGTTGAAGAGTTGAATAGTGAAGAATTTGAAACTTTGGTAAATAATGAGAATGAAAATTTGGTGGATGAAGAACGAAATGGGAAATTTGGGTGTGCAGAAGCCAATCAAGATAATGAGATGAATACGGAATGTGAGCATTCAAATATAGATGATCTAGGGACTTGGAAAATAATTGACCAGAATTTACGAGATTTTTTAGTCGAAAGAGGTCCTGTGAGAAGAAATTATGAGTTCAACTTCCCTAAGGATGATTCTTCTAGGCATAGGCATTTCTCACCTGTTCATTACATTCGACATTTACCAAATGGAGAAAAATTTGATAGGACATGGTTGATATACTTGGAACTTTTGGATAGAGTATTTTGCTTTTGTTGTAAGTTGTTTAAGCAAGAGGGAAATAAGACTCATTTGGCTACCAAAGGATTTAAAGACTGGAGAAATATTGGTGAGAGACAAAAAGGCCATGAAAGTGGTAACGAGCACATTACTTGCATGAGCAAATGGATTGAGTTGGAGGAAAGATTGGGAAAGCATCAAACAATAGATAAAAGTATACAAGAACAAGTTAACAAAGAAAGAGAGCACTTGAGATGGGTTTTATTAATGATAATTGCAGGTGTGAAAACACTTGCCAAGAATAATTTGCCTTTTCATGGAAGCCATGAGAAGATTTATAAAGAGAGCAATGGACTTTTTTTAAGCAAAATTGAAATGATTGTGCAATTTTGTCAATAATCAAACTAGCAAAATACTTTTCGGTCATGCTTGATTGTACACCGAATATAAGCTATCAAGAACAAATGGCTCTTGTTGTACGATGCGTGGATGTTTCAACAAGTCCAATTAAAGTGAAAGAGTTTTTTTTTTGGAATTCTTGAATGTGGATGATACATCAGGGATGAGACTTTTTGATAAACTTCAAGAAGCATTAGTTAACCTTCAACTTGATATTGGTGACTTAAGAGGGCAAGGATATGACAATGGCTCTAACATGAAAGGCAAAAACAAAGGTGTTCAAACAAGAGTACTTCAAGTAAATCCTAGAGCATTCTATACGCCGTGTGGTTGTCATACTCTTAACCTTGTGCTTTGTGATATGGCCAACTCTTGCTCTAAAGCAAAAACTTTTTTTGGTGTGGTACAACGCATATATGTATTGTTTTCATCTTTTGTTCAACGTTGGACAATTTTAAAAGATAATCTACATGAAGGCCTCACAGTTGAGTCGTTGTCGCAAACGCATTGGGAAAGTCGCATTGAAAGTGTTAAACCACTAAGATACCATGCTTCAAAAATAAGATATGCTTTAGTTGACTTGTACAACAATCCTACCATAGATTCGATTGCAAAAAGTGAAGCTAAATCCCTGGTAACTCATGAACTTGATACTTTTGAGTTCTTGTTTAGTATTGTAATTTGGTACAATTTGTTGTTTCATGTGAACTCTGTTAGCAAGCTTCTTCAAAGTAAAGATATGGATATAGCAGTTGCTGTAAAGCAGCTAGATGGGTTTGTTAAGTATGTTGCAATGTATAGAGAAGTTGGTTTCATGGAGGCTATGGTTGAAGTTAAAGAAATGGCAAGTGAATTGGGAATTGAACCTAGATTTGTTGAAAAGCGCATCATTTCTAGAAAGAAACAATTTGATGAGAATGTTAGCGAAGAGGTGACCCAATCGGTTGAAGAATCATTTAGAGTTGGTTACTTCCTTTATTTTGTTGATCAAGCCCTTTGTTCACTCAAAAATAGGTTCGAACAATTCAAAGTATAAGAGGCAAACTTTGGTTTTTTGTTTGACTTGAAAAAGTGCAGCGATGAATTGTTGAAGGCGGAGTGTGTGAGCCTTGAAGAATTTTCAAAACATGGTGAGATTTCCGATATTGATGGAAGGGATTTATTGATGGAGCTAAAAGTCTTGAAAGAGAGATTTCCAAAAGAAGTCAATAAACCAACTGAAGTGCTCAATCATCTGCAGTTGATGGCAAATTGTTTCCCAAATTCATGGGTTGCTTATAGGATACTTTTGACTATTCCGGTTACAGTTGCATCAGGGGAAAGAAGCTTTTCAAAGTTAAAAATCATCAAAAATTACCTTCGATCAACCATGTCACAAGAAAGATTGAATGGATTAGCATTGTTATCCATTGAAAATGATTTTTCAAAAAAACTAGATTATGCAAGTATGATTGATTTATTTGCTTCTAAAAATGCAAGAAGAGTGAGGATCAAGTGATACTTATTAGCTGTTATAATGTAATGCTAAGTATTTTTTGTGATTTTAATACAAATCTTTTATCATTTACCTTAAATTTTTTTTGTTCATTCAATAAAAAAAAATGTGAAGGTCCCCAGAAATTTAGTAGTTGATTATTGGCTTTGGGCCCCAAAAATCTTAGAACCGGCCCTGTGTCGACAATAGTGGCCAACCAACCACCTCTTCTATACGACTGTCCACTTTTACTAGCTAGCTAGCCACCTTTTTCAACTAAGCAGTGTTCATTTTCTTACAAAATAGAGCAGAAGTAGTGGCAAAACAGAGGCTTTTTCTGCATACAGAATAGTTCTAGCAGCAAAGCAGAGGCATTTCGGGGAGGACGATCGCATTGGCATGTATGGTTCTTTAATCGTTGCTCGAGTTTAATCAGTGTTAAATTAATTAGTGAGTTACTTCCCCTAGAATTTTGTAATAGCTTAGTTAATTAATATTGTGTTGTAATTAATTAGTTAATTTTAATTTGTAATAAATATCTAGTGTAGTTAATTCATTTCATTTGGTTTGTAATAGTTAGTTAATTCGTAGTAATTAGCTAGGACATTCATGCGGACCCTCCTGCGCGAGGGAAAATATGTAATAATGTGTATGTCTTCCCACCCCCATTTATTTCTCCCTTTTATTTACTTGCTTATGATGGATAGCACAAAACATCGTGTTTCTTTTAGTATTTTCCATGATTTGCATCCATTTGTCTTGCATGCATAAGGTTCGGTTCATCATTCTAACAACATTGTCATTTATTACCTCCTTGAATACATGCGTTGCCGTATGCTATCAAAGTGATTTACATGATATATTAGACAACCGAACCTATTAGTTGCATTTTGTATGTGTTGCATTAGTCATTCCCATCGTTAGGATCATGTATTTTTCTAACTATTTTCTTTCTTCTGGTCTGCCTCGGAGTACTAGGTGAGCACTTATTGTTTTAGCATATCGAATGCACGCGATTGTGCCTTAAGACACACCGGGCTATGCCCAAGCCTCCACCAACACCTTCCATATAATAAATGGAGTTGCCAAGCTAAACCATCGGCTGGGCTTGAACTTAGGTCTGGTCGAGATACTTCGGCAATACACGCTTGGTCACACCAATGATGGTTTTAACTAGTATTTAAAAGTTAGACCGTGCAAAGAGCGTCTAGTGACCAGCACGCCGGACAAGGATCTTCACGATGATGACTTTTTTCGGGGTGACCAGCAACTACGAAATCGCCGATGTGCCCAGTTGGTACATTAGCAAAGATAAAGGCTCAACAAGTAAGCCAATTTCCACAATCAATATTTTGTTTTGTTCTTCTTCTGCCGAGCTAACTAACATCTTTTTGCAATTATTGCCAATCTACAAGTGCTATACCCATGCCCAGACAAAGCTGTTGTGAGGGCCGCGTTGTGATACAGAAACTGCAGTTGCCATGATTTGCTTGGCTACGTGCCGAGCTATCGTTATTTGACCAAGAGAAAAAGCAAAGTCACACACTTTTTGACGTCCCACTCATTCATCTGACTGAGGAGAAAGAGATGGCAAAAAAGAATATGAGCAACATACTTCCGTCTGCTCCCACAATCGGTCAAGGTTTAGCAACCGTGCTGGCCTTGGATTCCTCCACCGCTCAACCATTTGACAATTAGTCTCGCCAAGCTAGCAAAAGGGCCCACTCAGTTGATCCTTCAATCGAGTTAGTGGGCAAGCAGAGCACTGAGCACATCACCACTGAGGTCGAGCCAGCTCCTACTTGGGAGCCCAAATTGAGGCACCGAGGCCAAGACATCCCGGCCAACGCTTCCATCAAAGGAGACAATGAGCACCTTCTAACCTTTGATTTGTCTAAGTTATTGCTGCTTCTGGGCAACATGCTCGGCACTGACCATGTGTCAGACACCTGGATGGTTAAATTTGCGGTGAAATCCATGACTAGAGTAAGTGTTGTACCAAAAATTGGTTAAATGTTTGCTCGATTGTAAGTTCTAATAGTTTTTCGTTTTGCAGGCTATCTAGAAGACCCACATGGTGATGGATCGAGTTGTGAATCTGCACTAGAAGGTAACCGACGTCACCATGTAGTGTATGTGTGTTGTAAGAGAGAGAGAGAGAGAGAGAGAGAGAGAGTGTGTGTGTGTGTGTGTGTGTGTTTTGCAAGAATTTGAGCTTTGGTAATTTTTTCTAACCTAAAACCATAAGGGATGGTTAAGTATATATAGAAAAAGAGGTTGTTATCTCAGAAATATCTAGCTGGTGTAGTGCATGTACATGAGGGGACAACTGGCAACAAATATATGTTCTGCCGAGAAACCTAGCCAACTAGCCAGCCAGGTAGGGGATGGTCGATTACTAAATTTTGGCCAACCAGCCACCTGTTAGCCAGCAGGCCTCTGGGTGGTCAGGTTTGGAAAATTTAGTTTTTAGCTCAAAGGAGGTGCAAGGTTTTTAGGCTTTGAAACTCAAAACCGTGGCTCTTTGCCGAAGAAAATGAACGTTTGCACAACATACTAATTCATTAGATCAACTTGAGGCGCCCAAGTCTTAAGGGCGGTAAAAAATAGGGTGTTTACAGTTGCCCCTCTTTGACAGAGCTCGAAGTCATGAAATGGCGTGAGTGAATGTCAAAGTCCAAGAGACGATCCATTTGATAAGGCCATAAGACTTGGGCAAGAAATCAAAATGCAAATGCAATGGTTGAACTAGAAAGTTGCCTATGTGTCCCTTTGCAAGGAATCAAACCAGCGTAGTTCAGAGGCAAGATGCAAATGATATGCTCGAGACTACACTTGAAAGCTGAACTTATACGCTTCGCGACGTCAGTTATTTTGAAAATTCATGACCATGCAAGACAATGCAATATGACAATAAATATGACAAGATGATGGCATAAGAATGAAACAAGCCTCAAGCTTAAATCAAAATAAATCCAACCATGTTTCATACGGAAAAAGTAAGCAAACCACAATTCCAAACACGTCTCATGTGAAAGAGGGATGAGAGATACAAACCAAACTACGTCTCACGTAGAAAGGATGTGAGAAAAATGCAAACCAAACTATGTCTCACGTAAAGAGGGTCAAAGATGCAAGCCAAACTATGTCTCACATAGAGAGGGGGGAAAAATGCAAGCCAAACTACGTCTCACGTAGAGAGGGGGAAAGTGAGAAAATGCAAGCCAAACTACGTTTCATGTGGAGAGGGGAAAAGCTCCATGCCAAACTACGTCTCACACAGAGAGGGTAGAGGGTGCAAACCAAACTACATCACACGGAAAGAGGGGAAAAGATGCAAGCCAAACTACGTCTCACGTAGATAGAGGAAAAGCGCCATGCCAAACCGCATCTCACGCAGAGAGGGTAGAGGGTGCAAGCCAAACTACGTCTCACACAGAGAGGGTGGAGAGTGCAAGCCAAACTACGTCTCACGTAGAGAGGGAAAAAGATGCAAGCCAAACTACGTCTCACATAGAGAGGGGAAAGAATGCAAGCCAAACTACGTCTCACGTAGAGAGGGGGAAAGCTCCATGCCAAACTGCATCTCACGCAAAGAGAGTAGAGGGTGCAAGCCAAACTACGTCTCACGTAGAGAGGGGGAAAGCTCCATGACAAACTGCGTCTCACGTAGAGAGGGTAGAGGGTGCAAGCCAAACTACGTCTCACGTAGAGAGGGGAAAAAATGCGAGCCAAATTGCACTCGCATGATAAAGGAAAAAAACATAGAGTATAATGCATATAGATGTAACATAATGTGATATCATTGATAAGAAATATGATGCGATGCATGTTCCATGTGATAATAGGCAACATAATTGGGAAAGGTAAATAAAAAGTAGTATTTTGAAACACCTCATAAAGATCTCTGACTTACCGCTCTGAGGTCCTCAAATGTTCAAAAAGGATATAACTTACTCAAACTTGAGGTTGGGGCATTTTCCACTTCAGCAAAACGACGGGATTTGAAACAGCATATCCGAAATCGCATTTCGGACTTTTCTATAACACAAAACAAACCCAATTTTTTCAATTCTTCACTTTAGCATGCATACAAAACTCCCTATGCACAGAACAGGCAAGGCCTCAGCAAAAACCAGCTTTGGACCAGCTGTAGAGCCGGTCGGCCACCAGACTTGGACGACTAGCCACCCGATGGGTTTTGGGGGCAAATTTGACCTTTCGGCTCCGAGGCTTCTTTAAAACATAACTTAAGCCTCATTTCTCATTCCCACACATCTGAAAACCTTCTCTCTCTCTCTCTCTAGGTGTTCTCTGTCTCTAGGTTTGCATTTTACTCTCATTACTTACCCCCCACGCAAACTTTATTCGCGAAACACTCGTGGTCCTCTACGTTTTGAACCGATTGAAATTTATTTGGTTGAGTTTTTGGGTTTTTCATTGCTTTGGGTTCATTTCCCTCGTGTTTTTCTTGGTTCCTGCACTTTTTTCGGGTTTTGACTTTTTCTCTCATTTTCTCTCTCCTAGGGTTTGACTTTTGACATTTTTGCCCTCTTTCCCTTATTTTTCCCTATTTTCACTCTCCACCTACTACATTACTCATGGCAGATGACATTCCTCATGACAGTGCTCCACCTGAGGTACCCATACTTCCATCTGTCGCAGAGGACAATGAGTCGATAGTTAACGAAGCCGGCGGGGCGGCGAAAGACATCGCCGCCGACATCGAGGTAGAGGAGATATACCCTCCAGGGCATGAGCCGAAGTTACCACTGTTGAGGGTGAGACCCTTTGATCTAGCCACTTATCACCCATGGACACATGCGATGGTCCCTAGAAGGATGCTATAGTTCGAGGATTTTACTATGGCCATGCCCAAGGATGTCCTGTTAAAGGAGCTGGCCTCCCACCTTTCTTATGACGCTGTTGAGGTACAAACTTTACTTTCATGCACTTTTCCTATTTTGTCATTTCATTACCGCGTTTCATTACTGTCTTTCATTCTGCTACACATCTGATACTTTCTTTCTTTGTCAACACAAGGTGTCATTTTCTCTTAGAGAGGATATGGGGCGATGACCGCCAGAGATTGGTATCATGTGCTCCCTGTCCGAGTCTGCGAGCTAGTTGACGAGGAGGGTTTCGGCTTATTTTGCTCTGGGCTTTCGCGACTACTAGCCAGCTGGGACTTACTCAGCTCTTTGGTGGAGAGATGGTGGGACACCACCAACTCCTTCCAGTTCTCTTCCACTGGGGAGATGACGATGACTCCTTACGACTTTTCTATGATTACTGGCTTGAGAGTAGGGGGTAATCCGATCCCTTTTGACATGGACATGAGCCAGTAAGAGGCAACTTGGATACATCTGCTCGGGGCACGGCCTCCGCTAGACAAGCCAGCCATGGTACGATACAGTTGGTTCTACGACCATTTCCACGAGAGTCAGCCAGAGACTCAAGGAGAGGTGGAGCAGTACACCCGAAGCTTTTTGATCTATTTTCTCGATACCACCTTGTTTGAGAACAGGTGGAATACCGTAGGCTTATACCTACTAAGTGTTATTGTGGTCTTGCCTCGAGTACGGTTCTATGACTCGGGTGGCGCTAGCCTTGCCACCTTGTACTAGTACATGAGCTATGATTCCCGCAAGAAGGGAAACATGCTCGGCGGCTACTGAAGAGCCTGGGAGGTACACACTGCACTTTATTTTCAGTTTCTTTTTGCTTGTTATGCTTTCTACTTTGCACTTTCTATCTTTATCTCTACTCATACATTGTGACTTACACATACTGATCTCTTCTTGTAGCTATGGGTCTATGCATATTTCTTGACCCTTGCCTCGATTCTAAGGAATGAGATAGAGCCAGCTATGCCTTATTCTTAGCGTTACGACAGCAGAAGCCACCCTAAGTGTCATGACAACACCATTTTTGCTTATTGCCGCCGATATTTTGACACGGTGACGGCTCGTGAGGTAATCTGAAACTCATATTCACTTTTGTTTCATGTCCCTAGCTATTGCTCCGATTCATACTCTGATAACTAACGGCAACTAACAATTGTGAATTCTCCATTTACAGATCACATGGCAGTTATAGGCGGTGATACCAACCGGGATACGAGACTAGTACGCTGGGTCTTGGGCTACTTTCCAGTTTTGAATCTTACTAGAGAGCCCCTTCTGGCAGACTTGGTATCTAGGAGAGCGGTTCGTGCGCCAGACTCTGGGACTACCTACTCCGATTGTTCCTACCCTTCCTCTAGCATCCATGAGGGCAGTTGATAGCCTCCCAATTGAGGCTATCGTACATTACATGGCTAAGCAAGACGCCAATTTCTTTCAAGGGGTCGAGGATTATGTAGCCTTCATCAGAACTCATCTCATGCCGCCCTTGATCGGAGTTCGCACGAGAGAGGCTGCAAGTGCCCCTATAGCTGGCGAGGCTGCTCGTCGGTCGAGGCTGATATTGGAGAGGCCTTTCCTACTGTGCATATAGCCGGTTGGCTAGCAATTTCGACCGTGATCCCTTGCTGGCGGCCGAGCAGGACGGTCTATCAGATTTCGATAGAGCTACCGGAGGAGGAGCACGGGTACGTCAGCGATCCTGATGCGTCGCAAGTATGGACCTTACTTTATAGTTTGCATTTCACACTCTCCTTTTGGATACTGATTGTTCAAACTCACTTGCAGGCGCCTAGGGAGTATGTAAACGGCCTCCTTGGGTTAGTCGCTTCCCTGGTTCAGATGGTACGGAGAAGAGAGACATTGTTGGCTCTCCACGACATTTAGGTATGCTACATTTTCTCATGCATTTCATTGCTTATCCATATTGTTCTGCACCACACTGTACCGATATGCCATACTCACACTGAATCTATATCATACTGTGCTGATATGCCATACTCATACTGTATCTATATTAAACTTATACTAAATCTGTATTCTGCATCATACTTATACTGAATCTGATACTCTGTACTGCTCTATACTGATTTTGCACTATACTCATTCCCTGTTTCTTGCTTTCAACTTCCTCTTGTACCTGTGGCACCAGCAGCACCTCCTTCAACGGCAGAGATGAGAGACAGACAGGCCCCAGCACATGGATGGAATGATAGTCGATGTCAGGACAGAGGTAGGGGTGCCTGAAGTCGAAACAGGGAGTTCTAGACAGAGGAGACCTCCTCCTCCTCAGAGTTGATTTTGAGTGGAAATGATGCTGAGACAAGTGGCATTGAGGAGACGACGAGCAGGCACTCTGAGTCTGAGAGCGAGGACGATGATGCTGGCTCAGGGTCAGGAAGCGAGGGGGATGCCGAGATCAGCTCTGAGTTAGGGAGTGGAGATGGCGATGTCGGCTCTGGCTCTAAGTCCCACTCTTCTGGTGATAGCGGCATCGACGGTGGTAGTGTCCCTATGTCCCCTTCTCGAAAAAGGACGAAGAGGGCCTCTTGAGCTGCTTAATGTGACCGACGTTGATTTTTGTATTCTTTTGCTTATTTTCTTTTGTTTTGGTAGTTAGCACCAGTATAGCTTCAGATAGGACTTTACTTTCGTTTTTAAACACTTGTATTCTCCTTTTATTAAAAAACTATGACCGAGTTAAAACCCTACAGTTTTATAAAAAAGAGTTTTATTTTGTACAACAACTCGAGCATGGCACTTTATGTACATAAAATCGGAACTGAATTTGAAACTGAAAATGCTAGTATTAGAATGATGTTCGTAACTGGATATTGAACTTCAACCGACCAAAATACAAAATACAACTCAATGAAAGAAAAACAAACTAAAAACGATCTAAACACAACTATTTACACTTGCTAAAAACAAAAGACTCAAAACAAAACCTCAAAAGCAAAAGGAACAAGCAAAACACTGCTGCCCAGCTACCCAGCCAACACTATTGGTTGACCAGCCACTTGAAAGGATGGCCAGCCAAGAGAGGTGGCCGATCGGCCAACTGTTGTGGTTGGTCAGCTAACTAACAACTGGCATCCACTCATACAACCTTATCCTCTATAAAAGGTCTTCCTTCGCTATTTTTTCGACAGAACTTCATTTTGGCTACTATTTTCTCTTAAAATGGAGATAGTTATTGCCAAGGGACTCAAGGATTGGGTAGCCACTTTGGACGGTACGAAAAAGGTAAATTTTTTAGGTTTCGACATAAACACACTTTTTCCATTGAGTCGTACTTCACTTTGTTTTCCGTTCCTTCATACTACCGTTTGATGCTAGAACCCGGTTACGCATGTATTTTGCTTCGAAGAACAAGAAATGTGCCCTACGCTCGAAGAATTTCAGGCTTTGATGGAGTCCCGGCGTAATAAGGAAATTATGCCCCAGTCCCATTTTCTCCATGCACAAGCTTTGGAACGAATGTGTGGGCTTACGTTACATGAGGCTCAGTCCAAGGCTCACGACGGGGAATTGGACATTCCTGGTTTGATTCATCGATTTTCGGGTATTAGAGACAAGGGTGATCTTCTCTGGCGAGGTCATCGCCAATATGCCCTCTGCTTATGCTTGCTTGCATATTTCCTTCTTGCCCCTAGTTGTGGTGGAGCCAACATTGGGTTAATTGAAGTGACCCAATGTCTGAAAGAGGGTAATAGTTGCATTGGTTTGGCATTGGCCGAGACCCTAATAGGTTTAGAAGCTTTTGATTAGTGGGAGACCACTCGGTTTGCAGGGAGTCCACTGCTTCTCCAAGTATTGTTTCTCACCCTTTCTTATTTTTGATTTCTCACATTGCTCGGCACTCACTCTCTATTTTCTCTCGAAGCCCTTTCCTTACTTTTCTCTCAACGCACATCTCTCTATTTTTTAATCTCTTATTTTTTATCCCTTCCCAGGTGTGGTTAATGGACAAGCTAAAAGTAGAGGACCCTTGCCTCGAGTATTCGGCCAGAGCTTACTTTTTTCATCCACGGCTAGTGGATTTCCCCTAAAAGGGATTGTGGTGCGACAGGATGTGTAGCAGATTTGCGGCTGACATTATTTGGTGTTGCCCCTAGCTTAATCTGGCTAACATGGGCTACAGCATGTCCCGACAGCCGGGTATATAGTTGATTGGCCTTACGCACTGTGTGTTCTATTTTTTATTCAGATTTAGACACCAGTTTGGACATGATCAGACCTGTCCAGAGGAAGGGGCGGAATATCTAGTTCCATTTCCCATTCGTGCTTCGCACTTGACTCGGTACCTCACTGCTTAGAGGACAAGAGAACTTCTAGCCCCTGCCCCTAGCTTTAGTTACATCCTTTCTAGCGAATACTTGGCTTGGCTCAAGGATAAGACACAAGTTGGGCTAAGTTTGGCTACAGAGATTTCCACGAGCGCAAGCAGGAGACACAAGACTGACACTTGACTTATCTATGCCCCTAGTTTATTGCTTTGACTTTTCTTTTCAAATTTATGATGTAAAAGCAACTTTGATTTAATTAGAGAGTTGGATAATTTACTTGTGTTGAAATCAATGGAATTAAAGTTGTGAGCACTGAAAAATTTTCCTTTTTAGTCTAAAGAATGGTCTATGTTGTAAAAGATAAAATTTTGAAAAAATCAACTTATTAAAACCTTTCAAAACAATTTTCAAAATAAGTCAATTCTTGACACCCACGGAATTAGTCCTTAAGATGTACAACCTCAAATCAGAAGATCATAACTGCTCATAATTGCATTTCCCATCACTACTTTATCTTGCAACTGACCCTTCCGCCAAATGGAGGTAACACAACCAAGCTAACAGATGATGGAAAAAGATGAACCGATCAAACAAATGAACAGGAGAGTTGAATTGGAGATGATTATAGCTGAACTTCGAAATGAAGTTGCCTATGTATCCCAAAGATGGGAATCAGGCCTTACGTAGTTCAGTTAGGGTTTACTCGAGTATTAACTCTCTCCTTTTGTATTCTAACTTTTGCCAAAGCCGCCCTTTCGGGTTTTTAACCTTGCGAGCTCAGTTTTTCTTTGTTTCTAATTTTTCATGCTCTAACTTTTGCCTAGGTCGCCCTTTCGAGTTTTCGGCCTAGCGAGCCTCTTAGGGATAGTATTTTTTCAACTTGCCCATATTAATTGGTTTTGAGAACTCGAAGCCATCTAGATCCATGAGAATAATCACTCCTCCCGACCAGATAGATTTGATGATGTGAGGACCCGTCCAATTGGGTCTGAAATTGCCCCTAGGGTCGTGAATGGGGGCTCGATTGTCTTTTAGCACCATATCTCATTCTTTATGATTTTTGGACTTGACTTTCTTGTTGAAGGCCCTAGCAATTCTGTGCTGATATCCTTAGATGTGATATAACGCCTTTAACCTCCTCTTGTCAAATAACATCAATTCTTTGAACTTGCTTTGCTGCCAATCCGCCTCCACTATCTGACACTCGGCCATAATTCGCAGCGATGGTACTTCAATTTTAATCGGTAGGACATCTTCTATCCCATACACTAGAGAATAAGGGGCTGCCCCTGTAGATGTTCGAATTGACGTTTTATAACCCTAGAGTGCGAAAGGCAACTTATCTGGCTAGTCTTTGTAAGTCTCAACCATCTTTCGCAGGCTGTTCTTGACATTCTTATTGGCAGCATCAACGACTCCGTTGGTTTGTGGTCTATATATTGATGACTTATGAAAAATCACATTGTATTTCTCAAGCAGATCTATCACCTCCTTCTTGAAGTGTGAACCATTATCTAAGATGATCTTATTTGGTACCCTGTACCTGCAGATGATATTGTTTTTGATAAATTTAGCCACATGTGACGCCTTCGACATAGAATAAGATTGAGCTTCTACCCACTTAGTAAAATAATCGATCACTACCAAGATAAACTCATGACCATTCAAACCCTTTGGCGAGATTTCCCCAATGACATCAATTCCCCAGACTGAGAAAGGCCATGGCGAAGTCATGTTGTAGAACTTTGATGGTAGAATATTCATGCAATTAGCATGGGTTTGACATTTGTGGCATCGCCAAACAAAGTTGATACAATCCTCTTCCATAATTGACCAAAAATAGTCTTGCCTAAGGGTTTTCCGAGCCAGCATCACAGCGTTCATGTATGCTCCACATTCTTCTTCATAGATGTCCTCCATAAGACGTTTCACCTCTTCTTCTTTGACACAGAGCTTGTGCATTCCCAGATGGCCTCTCTTGTACTGCTTATCCCTGCAGATGATGAACTGGATGGCCAGATGCCATATTCCCCGTTTATCCTTAGCATTTGTGCTGGGTGGATATATATCCTTCTCTAGAAAATTCTAAATGTCGTAAGACCAGGGGTTCTGGTCTTGATCCTCATCTATTGCGGCAATGGTCTCATAAGCAGGCATGTACTTATGTTCAATGATAATCGGACTCATCTTAACTCCAAGCGGGATGTCTACCATGGAAGATAGAGTTGCTAATGCGTCAATGAACCGGTTGTTCTCTATCAATAGATGTGTGAACGTCAGTTTTTCAAACCTCAAAATTAGGATATCCAAGGTCTGATGATAAATCTTCATGTTCTCTTCTTTGACCTTCTAGTCTTCGTTGGCTTGAGAAACAACCAAGTTCGAGTCTCCGATGACGTCCAACCTTATTGCCCCTAGTTCTAGGGAAGTTTCCAATTCGGTGATACACACCTCGTATTCTGCTTCACTATTGGACACTTTGAATCGGAGTTTGAAGGCTAGAGGTATGTGGGAATCATCGGGTGCAATCAGCAACACGCCTATCCCATAACCTTATTGATTAGATACTTCATCAAAGTACATTGTCCATGTCTGTTCTTCCACCTGCAGAATCTCCTCATTTAGGAATAGGTACTCTACTGCTTCATCTCCTTCTACGAGGTGGTCTTCCAAAAATTCCACTACCGCTCTCCTTTTGAATGATTTGCGCATGACGTACTTGAGGTCAAACTCAAAGAGAAAAAGTAACCAACGAGCTAGCCTACCTGTAAGAGCTGATTTCTCAAAGAGATATTTGATGGGATCTAATCTTGACACCAGAATTACAGAGTGAGCTAACAAGTAGTGCCTCAACTTCCTAGTAGCCCATACTAGAGCTAAACAAGCTTTCTCCAGATAAGTGTAGCTGGTCTCGTAATCCAGCATCTTCTTGCTCAGATAATAAATAGTTTTCTCCACTTTAGCTTCTGATTCTTGAGCTAGCATGCACCCCATGGTCGAATCTGTTACTGACAAATACAAAATCAACGGCTTCCCCGGTTCTGGCGACGACAATACAGGTAGATTTTGGAGGTACTGCTTGACCTGCTCGAAGGCGAATTAACATCGATCATCCCATTGGAACTTCTTCCCTTTCTTCAAGAGCCCAAATTGTGGTTCACAAGTTAAGGTTAATTTTCAGATAAACCGGGTCTTATGAATTGCACTTTGCCCAGAAAGCTGCACACCTCCTTTTCAGTCCTTAGTGGTGACATTTCCAGGATGGCCTTGATTTTGGACAGATCTACTTCAATTTCCCTCTACGTAATCAGAAATCCCAGCATTTTTCCTATAGTTATACCAAAGGTGCATTTTGTGGGTTCAACCTCAATTTGTACTCCCTAATCCGTTCAATGAATCTTTGTAGTGCGGCTTAGTGGCCCTCTCGCTCTTTGGACTTGACAATCATGTGGTCCACATACACCTCAACTTCTTTATGGATCATGTCGTGCAAGATTGTGGTCGCAACCCTCTGATATGTAGCCCCCAGCATTTTTCAACCCAAAAGGCATGACTCTGTAGTAATAGGTACCCATGGCGTGGTCAAAGCAGTCTTCTCCCTGTCCTCCGGTGCCATCAAAATCTGATTATACCTGGAAAACTCATCCAAGAATGAAAGCAATGTGTGGCCTGCGGTGAAGTCTACTAGTTCATCGATGTGCGACAATGGAAAGTCATTTTTCGGATTAGCTCTATTCAGATCCAGAATTTGACATAGACTCTGATTCTACCATCCTTCTTTGGAACCAGAACGATATTAGCCAGCCAAGTCAGGTACTCAGACACCATCAAGAAGCTCACATCAATCTATTTGGTGACTTCCTCTTTAATCTTCAATGCCCAATCCAGAACGACTCTGCAGAGTTTCTGTTTAACTAGTCGGGCCTTAGGGTCAAGAAGGCTTTTGTGCTGTACAATCTCAAAATCGATTCCAAGCATGTCTGTGTAGGACCACACGAAAACATCTTTGAAATCTTTTAATAAAGCGATTAAACGCCCGCGTTCCTCCGAAAACAACATGGATCCAATATGGACCATGCGGGGATCCTCCTCAGTACCCACATTAATTGCAATGATTTCGTTTGTGCAGGGCTTAACACGTCTCTTCTCCTCTTGGTCAACTAAATTTTTCAAAGCCCGAGGAATTTCTTCCTCTTTGTTTAAGTCAAAGTTTTAAAAATCAAGATCAGTGCAACAAAGTAAAGGCACAGAGAAGTAAGTGAAGTCTACTGCATTCCCATTAGTAAAGTTTGGGTCCTTTGTTACAGTCGACTCAAAAGAAAAACTAAATGAAGACCGCGACAGGACTTTGGCATTCGGGTTACCACCACTGGAAGTACCAGACTTAGACTCCTCAGAAGGACTCGAATCTAATCCTGACTCAACAGACTCGATGGAATCAGATTTGGACTCATTATCCGGTTCAGAACTGCCAATGGTGCCCTTTCAAACTGCCAGACTGGGCGTAGAGCCTCGGCTGCGTCCACAATGAGACCAAAGTAATCTACAGTTGGTTTATCCCCAATCATAGAGATAGTAACACTATCCCCCAAGTTAACGGACTTAGCCCCAGCATTGGAATCCAGTAATTGGTCAACCAATGCCATCCCTAACAACTCATCTTTAATGTTATCCAAGCTGGCATGTTTGTCTTACCCTGTACTGCCACTTGGGTCAATCTGCTCCTCTTCTTCTTCATTATCCGGCAACTAGTGATCAAAGAAGATCTCAAATCCCAAGTACCTCATCTGGGTTTCCTGTTTGACCCATAGTTCTAGAAATCCACGGAAAAGGAAATCCTCCCCTTGGCGGACAAAGCGTTCGTTAACGGTTCCTCCATATTAGCTTGTGGACCAGTTCATATTGCCTCCCAGCCCTCTTTGCTTTAACTCTTTCTCTTAACTCATCTCCTTTTCTCTTCCAGTCTTTTACAGTTGGCTTGTACCCCAGCTCTAAAGCATAGGGGTTGTGACTTATCTCTCTGGCAACAATATTTCCTTGCCTACCACTTCTACCCAGTCCCAATCCAGAAATGTGTCCCTATTTATTCATCATATAGATGGATTGGGTGCTCACATAGTTCCCGTCATCTTCTACCATGATAGATTGTACTAGCCGAGCCTCTGCCAAGAAGAAGTAAGAGAGGAACACATCCTCTTATCTGTGGAATATTTCTAACAAAGGCGTGGCAATTCCCTTGGGAGGGTGGATCGAAGAATTACTGTAAATCAAATTGAAACCCAACACTGAAACACACGAAGATAAACAAGTAAAAAAAAAATTAGGTTTGCATTTGGAGCCGGCCGGCACTTAACGAAGTACGACCGAGTCAAATAGAGTCGGCTGGCTCGCAATGGCGGTAGGGGCAGATTCGGTAAAACCATGCACCGTGGTTGATTTAAACACATTCCAACCTTCATTTCACACACACCCATATCCGAAAACCTTCTCTCTTTCTCTCTAGGATCCTTCTCTCTCTAGATTTTCCCTTCATTCGCATTACCCAACAGTTTTTGCAAAATTTCGTTTGAAAACCCTTCTAATCCTCTACATTTTGGACCGATTAGAATTTGATTTGGTTGAGTTTTGGGTTTCTCTTGGTTTTTTGGCTCATTCTCACAATTTTCCTTGTGATTTCCCCTACGCCCTCTTGATTTTCAACTTTTTCTTCATTTTCCTCTCTCCTAGGGCTTAGATTTGGGGTTTTTCACCCATTTTTCTACTTTTTTTTTTTATTTTCCCTCATGGCTAGCAGTGAACTTCCCATCCCCGACCCCGTTATTGATATTGGAGCCGTCCTACGTGGGGACATAGAGGCCGAGGACGTCGTCCCTCCCATTCCTAAGCCAGAGTTGCTTGTCCTTGCTGATAGACCATTTGATGTGGCCACCTACCAACCACGTACACACGCTCTGACCCCAGGCAGTATCCTATGATTTGAGGGCCTTATCCCTGGGATTGACGAGGACGTTCTACTACGAGAGCCTGCGGAGCACTTGTCTGCCGATGTCTCCACGGTAAGCACTACTCTTCTCTTTGTTTGAACCTATTTGAATTCCTTTCAAGGTACTGTAGCTACTGACAACATCCCCATACTACAAGTGATGGCCAGGATTAGAGGTTACAGGTTTGTTTCTGGCCCCAGGCACTGGTATGAAAGGCTCCCTACAGAGGTTCGTGCATTAGTCGACGAGGCTGGCTTTGGGCCTTTCTACTTAGGACTGGTGCAAATGAGGGCTAACCCATTACTTCACGGGCCCTTGGTGGAGTAATGGTGGGACAACACAGACTCGTTCCACTTCTCATCAATCAGGGAGCTGACTCTAACCCCGTACGACTTCTCAATGCTCACTGGTCTGCGGGTCGGGGTTAGCGGCCCGATCCCTTTCAATCTTGATATGGCACAGTGGAGGGTCGCACAGTTTCACCTCCTTGGAGCGATCCTAGACACTGCCGGTCCTGGGATAATGAGGTACAGTTGGTTCTTGGAGCATTTCTCTAACCTTCAGCTAGCTACTCTGGTGGAGGTCGCCCAGTACGCTCATGGATTTCTTATGTATCTCCTTGGCACTACCCTGTTCGCAAATAGGGAAAATACCGTGGGGCTTTATCTCTTGGGAGCATTAGTGTATTTGTAGCGGGTGGGGGAGTATGACTGGGGTGGCGTCAGCTTGGCCACCCTCTACTGCTACATGAGCTCCGCATCCCACTGCAAGGCTGAATTACTTGGCAGCTATTGGAGAGTTTGGGAGGTACACCTCACACGTCCCTTTCCTGCTTTACTTTATTCATGACTGCTTATCCACTTTCTTATAGCTATGGGTTTACACATGTTTCACATCCCTTGCTTCGGTCCCAGTACGGCCACTTGAGTTATCAGTACCCCACTCTCGGTACTACAACCCTCGATTAGAGCATCGCCGACGCGTAGATCGAGATTTCCCTTATTTTTGCCGCTTCTTCGACACCGTCACCGCAAATCGGGTAACAATACTAACCTTTAACTTTTACATACTGTGTGCATACTACACTATTTCCATACCATTGCCCCATATCCCATACTGTACTGTTTTCTCATATTGTTGTCCCACACTGCACTGTTTCAATACTGTTGTTTCCACACTACACTGTTTCAATACTATTGTTTCCACACTGCACTATTTTAATACTATTATTTCCACACTGCTTAGACCTTTGACATCTGACACCTGCTTCTACAGGTTAACTAACACCCCTGGGTGGGTATCCCTCAAGCAGCGAAGATGATCTATGTTGCTGCATGGCATGCCTCTACTATGAGGATTTCATTTGAGGGTCTCTTTGGTTGAGCTTATTTTCTGAGAGAGAGGCTCATCTGTCAAACGCAAGGCGTAGTAGATCTTGACATTTCACATCCTCCTCCTCCCGGTATGAGGGTAGTCGATGATCTCCACGACGGACCCCAGGTTGACTTCCTTATGTTAGGGGAGGACGGTGACCGGTACCACGAGCCTGGCAACTTCATCACATTCTTACAGACTCGGGTGATGGCTCCGCTTACCAGGGGTGTGGCCCACTTACTTCTTAAGGCTGCTACTGTTGTTGCCGAAGGTGCTCTCGCTGCAAATCCTATTCCCGGGCTTCCTGCGATTCCCACCGAGGTTGTGTACATGCGACCGGATGAAGTGATCGAGCAAATCCCTCTTGAGCATATCTAGGAGAGGGACCGTAGGCTGGTGATTGCTCCCAACATTGAGCAAGTACACACATCTTTATACTTCTGTCTGCTACACTTTCTCATTTCTTCCTACTACATTCTGTTATTTCCGTCCACTGTGCTTTGTTATTTGGTTCTCAATTCAAATGCTCTTCCTCTTGCAGGTACCGGCGACGTATGCTAGTGACCTTTTCCTGACGATTAACCGATTGTTGCTCATGCTACGAAGGAGGCAGATTACTCTAGCCACTCACGAGATTAAGGTATACTTCGTTTATAGTTCACTTCTGCTGCAATCTTGTCTAGTATTCTATTGAGTCTATACTGATATTGATGTTATTTTTAGCTTGAGTCGGCGCCAATTGCACCTGCAAGACCTCCTCCAGCTGGGGGGGAGAAGGAGACGAGGCCTAGTGTAAGACAAAGGGTGGGCTGACCGAGGGAGAGGCAGAGCGAGGCAACACTCGCCTTCTGAGGAGTCCTTTGATGGGTACACGACCCCTAAGGATAAGAGGGACGAGGTCGACATGCAGTCCCAGTGATGACAGTGACGTACCTCCTCCACGACCGAGGATGAAGAGGGCCATGATGGGTTGATTTGCTTTTCTCTGTTTTTTTTTTTTTTTTTTTTGGTGGCTTTGTAGATAAAAAGTAGCTTCAGATAGACCTTTTGTATTTTATTTTTGAAGACTTTTCTTTTATTTTATCTTTTTAAAACAATGATCGGGTTTGGACCCGGAGGTTATGAACAAAAAATTTTGGATGACTTCTCTTGTATTGTATATGACTGTATGGCATAACTGTTGCATGATAATCTTGTGCAAGGCGTTAGAACCGTGAAAACTTGCTCTTGAATTGATTCTTGAATCGGATAACAACTTAAAACCAATCAAAATACAAAATACAACTCGATGACAAAAAAAAATGAGAACAACCTAAAAACGCTAAACAACACTTGATACAAACAAGATAAAACTCAAAACACAGCTCCGGTACGCCAAGGTGAGAACTTGCCCTCTTTGCAATTGCTTTGATCTGGGCAGTCATTGAGAGCCAGCCGGCTCTAAGTAGGTATGACCGAGCTCCAATGAGAGCCACCTGACTCTAAAAGTGATATCGGCCAGTGGGATCCAGCTGTCATACACTGCTCCTTCTCAAAGTCTATAAAAAGTGATCCAAAGCTATTTTCAGGGAAGAACAACAAAATTTTGATATTTTGCTCTCAAGATAGAAATTCTTCTCAACAATAGGCTCCGAGACAAGATAACCACTTTTGATGGCTTGAAAAATGTGGATTTTCATGGTTTTGGCATAAACGCTCTTTTTCCTTTGAGTCGCACCCCGCTTTGTTTTCCGTTCCTCCATGCCGCGATTTGATGCTGGGACCCAATTATGCATGTGTTTCACTTTAGATCACAAGAAATGTGTCCAACACTAAAAGAATTTCACGCATTAATGGAATCCTAGCACGACAAAGAAATTATGCCTTAGCCCCGTTTTGGCCATGCCCAGGCTTTGGGATGTATGTTTAGGCCTTTATTACACAAGGCTCAGTCCTTGGCTCATGATGGGAAATTGGACATTCCCAGTTTAGTGCATCAGTTTTCTGCCATTGGAGACATGAGTGGCCTTCTCTGGCAAGGCTTCCAGCAACATGCTCTCTGCTTATGCCTGCTTTCACAATTCCTTCTTGCCCCTAGTGTCGGCTTGGCCAGCATCCGGTTGATCGAAGTGGCCTAGTGTTTAAAAGACGGCAAAAGTTGCATGGGCTTGGCACTGGCCGAAGCTTTGATGGGTCTCGATGCTTTCCGTCGGCGAGAAACTACTCAGTTTACAGGGAGTCCACTGCTTCTCCAGGTATTGTTTCCCACCCCTCTTATTTATGATTCTCACATCACTCGACACTCATCCTCCATTTTCCTCTCTAGCCCTTTCCTTACTTTTCTCTCAACGTACACCTCTCTATTCTTTAATCTCTCTTATTTTTCATCCCTTCCCAGGTATGGTTGATAGATAAGCTAAAAGTGGTGGACCATTGCCACGAGTACTCAGCTCGAGCTTACTTCTTTCGCCAACGGCTAGTGGACTTCTCTTCTGAGGGGTTGTGGTGTGACTAGATGTGAAGCAGATTTGCAGCTAACATAACTTGGCGTTGCCCTTGGTTTAATTTGACTGAGATGAGCTACAACATGTCCCGTCAGCTAGGTATACAGTTGATTGGTTTTACACACTACATGTTCTATTTCTTCTTCCGGTTTAGACACCAGTTTGGGCATGATCAAACACGTCCAGATGAGGAGGTGGAATACCCGGCTTCATTCCCCATTCATGGTTCACACTTGATTCGGTACCTCACTGCTTGGAGGACGAGAGAGCTTCTGGTCCATGCCCCTAGACGATTGCAAGCAAAATACATAGAACTACCTGACTTGGTTGTGCCCCTAGTTTTACTGCTTTGATCTTTCTTTTCAAGTTTTATGATGTAAAAGGAACTTTGATTTAAATCAGAGAGTTAGAAAATGTACTTGCGTTGAAATCAATAAAATTAAAGTTTCGAGCACTGAAAATTTCCCTTTTTGATCTAAAATGGTCTAGGTTGAAAAAGGTAAAATTTTGAGAAAAAATTCAATTCATTAAAACTTTTCAAAACAATTTTCGAAAATGGTCACTACCTGACACACTCAAAACCCATCCTCAAGATGTACAACTCCAAATCAGAAGATCATAACTGCCCACAACTATATTATCATTGCTACCTTATCATGCAACTGACATTTTTGCCAAATGGAAGCAACCCAGCCAAGCCGACAAACGATGGAAACATGACAGTTGATTTGGAGGTGGTTATGGCCGAACTTCGGGATGAAGTTGCCTACGTATCCCAAAATGGAAATTAGGCCTTACGTAGTTCGGTTAGGGTTCACTCGAGTATTAACGCTCCCCTTTTGCACTCTAACTTTTGCCAAAGCCGCCCTTTCGGGTTTTCAACCTTACAAGCTCAGTTTTTCTTTATTTCTAATTTTTCATGCTCTAAATTTTGCCTAGGTTGCCCTTTTGGGTTTTCAGCCTAGCGAGCCTCTCAAGGGTAATATTTCTTCGACTTGTCCGTGTTGATCGGCTATGAAAACTCCAAGCCGTCTAAATCCATGAGAATAATCGCCCCTACTGACCAAATTGACTTGATGATATAAGGACCAGTCCAATTGAGTCTGAACTTGCCTCTAGGGTCATGGATGGAAGCTCAGTTGTCTTTCAGTTCCATATCCCTTTCTTTGAGATTCCTAGACTTAACTTTCTTGTTAAAAGCCCTAGCCATTATGCGTTGGTAGCCCTAGATATGATATAATGCCCTTAACCTCCTTTCGTCAAATAGCATCAGTTCCTCAAACCTACTCAGTTTCCAGTTCGCCTCCGCTATCTAACATTCACCCATTACTGGAAATGATGGCACTTCAATTTCAATTGGCAAAATAGCTTCCATTCCGTACATTAGGGAATAGTGGGGTTGCCCCTGTAGATGTTCGAATTAATGTTTTATAGCCCCAAAGTACAAATGGAAGTTTATCCGGCCAATTGTAGGCGCGCCCTTGGGCTCCATGCTATAGTTTGGACTCAATGTCACGGTTCTTAATCTGATCTCGCAAAGTGTAATGCAAGACTGACAAATCACCAAAGAGTCCAAATCCGGCAAATCGTTTTGAAAAACTGATTTTTGTAAAGAAATGCCAAACATGGACTGCTTTGCCAGATACAGAGTCGCCACCTAAATATTTTATTTTGGGGGAATTTAGGAAACCCTGACTCGTGCCTAAGGCCACATGCCCGTCATCACCAAAGTTGCCTCGACTCGGGAACTTGGGTACGATTGGGGAAGGTCATGTAATGAGCACCCCCGCTCGCCCGATCAAAGATCGGCTTGTACTAAGCATGATATCTTTTTTTTGAAAACATATGCGTTCTTATTCCGGTTATTAGCTAGAATTTACTATGTGATGCGCATAATACACAAGTATAGACTAGATTGCCTAATTTGGAACAAAGCATTGCATATCTGTTTGTTTGAAAATGGTTTGAAGTTTGCTACTCATGAGTAGGCTAAAATACGAATTTCAATGAACTGTCCCAATTCAAGTAATCCAACCTTCACCCACAGGCATTCAGGCAGTTATATCATATAAGCGATTAGCCTCATGGAAAGCATGCTATCATGTTAACACTCACACACATGCAAGATGCTAAAGCGTAAACACTTACAGTGTACTCCGAGCCAAAACAAGAAACTAGTTAGAAATCATGCATGATCCTAGTCCATGTTAAGATGGCTAATGCAACACAAGAAAAATGCAACTAGAAATAGGCTTGGCTATTCTAAAATGGCATGTGGGATGCGACAATTCGATACATGTATTCAACTTGAAATTGAAATACAATGCAGTTAGTATGATGCGCCGAGCCCGGTGCATGCAATACGAATGAATGAATGCAAACATGCATAGCATAAGGATGCTAAATGAAATATGCCCTAGAGCTAACCACCGTAAGCGGGTAAGTAAAAGGGAGAAAGAAGTGGGGGTTAGAAGACATGCATCACACACACGCACGCTTATTACACAATTGGGCCCTCTCGATGGAGGATCCGAAAGAATAATACAAATCAACTAATTAACTAACTAACAAGCTAATTAATTAATTACACAACCAAATCGAAATAAATAACTATTCGAAGTTATTAAAACACTGAAATGGCCTCGAGACGACGGATGAATGCATGCTCGGACGGCTTTGCTCGGAAATCCATCGCCATGCTTCATGTTGCCTCTGTTTGCACTGTTTTGTACCTCTGAAAATTGTGCCAACTTCTGTGACACTTCTGAACCATCTTGTGGGCATGCTGTGAGGCCATCGGCCAAAAGATGAGGCCATCGGCCAAGGTAAACAGGTCATCGACCAAATATAGGGCTCTCGGCCAAATGTTTGTTGCCGATCGGCACTGAATATGGTCGATCAACCATATCTTCCTGTGAAAAGCTCCTGTTGATGCAGCAGAGGACAAACAAAGCATGGCAATACATTTACGAGACAATGTCTGCACAACTACACCCCTTATCATGTTTGAGACTCAAAGGAGTGTAGTTCTCGACCCTCAGACCACCAATCACGCATTTCAATACATGATGGCCAAAGGACCCAAGTGTGCAATTCAACATGGAATGAAATGCACAAAACACATAAGGGGCCCCAACATCTATCATGCTTGATCAAGAGGCAAGGGATGCACACATAATGCAATGCAAACATGCAAGCATGCAAGCAAACATACAAACATGCAACAAGTATGCAACAAGATCATGCAATGCATCTAATATGCAATAGGCATACAACCTAAACATGTAAACATGCATGGCGTGCAACAACATGCAAAATGAAGCAAGCATGCAAGACAAGCATGCAACAACATGCAAAGATGGACTTAAACTAAAGTGGATAGCTCTTAAACATGCCCAAATCAGTGGCCGAAATGCTATTGAAATGGAGACAAAGGTATATACAAACATGCATGCCAATTGGCCTATCACCTCAGCATAAAAGGGCAACTTTCAAGAGCACTTAAAAGGGGACAAAGCATGCAAGTATGACAATACTACAAGCTCTGAAATGATGCTAGGAATGATGCCAAATCACACAAACAAGCCAAGCAAGGCATACAAGAAAGCCTAAAACTTAAAGCTAGCCAAGGAGCTCAAACCATGGCTATGCAAAACATGAAGCAAATGGAAAGTATAATCCAAAACAGTCCTAGATCATGTCAAAATGAGCCTAAAACATGCAAGGACTGAAGCCAAAATAAGCTAGAACAAAGGGCCAAAAGCATGAGGCATGCAAGGCTACAAAAGAGGTTTACACTACACCTATCAAAACCAAACATGGCATGACTTAAGCAATGAAAAACAGAGTTATGGCATGGTAAAACAAGACCAAAAACCCACTTAGATGGCATCCCAAAGACCTAAACATGATGGCACACACAATGACCCATTCATGAGGCATAAAACATCAACTCTTCAAAGCGTTAAAGGAGTGACAAGTGCAAGTGTTTGAGCATGAAACATGGACTGAAATAGTACAACAAATGATGCCAAATCATTGAAATGGTCCAAGTAAAGCATACTAGTGACTTGGACACTTAAAGCTAACAAGCTAGGTTGCATGGTAGCTATACAAAGCAAGGCATATATGATCAAAACAACTCAAATCAGAGTTTAAGCATGGTAAAAAATGACTAAAAGCTCCTTCGAGTTGAGCCAAAATATGCAAGCATGATGGTCTAAACACAAGATGCATGTTAAGGCAATAGAGAGGATTACAAGACAAGTACATGGTGCATGCAAGAAGCCATTGAACCAACCTTAGACAGAGGTAAAACATGGAAAAATAACGCCAAATACTTGCTGAAATGGAGCTAAAACAAGCTAAGCAAATATGCTACCAATATAAGCCATTTATACTAGCATACAAGACAACAAGGAGAGGGGATGACCCTCTCCTATTTAGGACTCCAAAACCACCTTCCTACCATTGAAAATCCTCTGGATTTCAATGGTAGGAAGGTTATGCAAAGCCAAGAACAAGGGCCAAAAGGGATGGCCTAAAACAAGGCCTAACAAGGCCTAAGAGTGGGGACACAACCCCAAACCTAAAAGTGATCTTAAACAAAGATCTAAAGCATAAAAAATCAGAACTTATGTAGTTTAGAGTTAAGCTTAAAACAATAAGCAAGAAGGTCTAAAAGCTTAAGCAAGAAAGGGGTATTAAAAGCAAGAATGCTCACCCCTGAAGAACATTTTCAAGAACAAGGCTCCAGTAACTTTCTCTGATCAAAATTAGTCCAAGAACTCTGAAATCAACCTCAAGGGACCTCAGCCCCAAGAGGATGGTGTTCTAGTGTGTGTTTATGTACAATAGTAAGACAAAACAACACTTTAGAGTACAAAACAAGATCAAACAAGGTAAGATAGATACAAAACTAAATCTATCACTCTAACCTAATTTTTCTGAACCTCTGAGAAGGGAGGAGGAGCTCCCTTCTTATAGGAATTCAATTTCAAGGCTTCTAGGAAAAGCTAAGCAAAGGGTGCAAATCCCTCCATACACGTGTATGAAGGGGGTCAATTGTGCATGCCAGCTGTGACAGTTGGCATAAAATACCTGCATAAAGTAGATGAACAGGGTTCGGCCAGAAAATATGGCCGATCGACCAACATAACTGCCGACCGACCAAAAAGAGTGCCGATCAGCCAATACTTTTGGCTGATGGAAAAAAAACAAGGCCGATGGCTTCAAGCCTTGGCCGATGGTTTGAGGGGATGGCAAACAAGCCACCCTCTTCCCTCAGAAGCAAAAACACAAGTGCTTAGTCCACAACCAAGCACAAAACAGAGAAGTTGAGAGGCCTTAGGCCGAAACCTCTGAGAACTCAAAACGAACATAGGCATCGATGATCATCGAGTGTTCAAACGATGACGTCCAAGTCTAGAGGACGGTCAAAAATGGGGTGTCTACACCAATCCCTATATGTTTCATCCATCTTCCGTAAGATGTTCTTCACATTCTTGTTTGCAGCCTCAACAACTCTATTAGTCTATGGTTTATATGTCGATGACTTATGAAAAGCCACGTTATATTTCTCAAGCAAATCCACCACCTCTTTCTTGAAGTGTGAGCCATTATCAGAGATGCTCTCGTTCGGAACTTCGTAGCGGCGAATGATATTGTTCTTGATGAACTTAGCCACATGTGATGCCTTCAGTAAAGAGTAAGACTGGGCCTCCACCCATTTCGTGAAATAGTCAATCGCCACTAGGATGAACTCATGCCTGTTTGACCGTTTTGGCGAGACAGCCCCAATTACATCGATTTCCCAAACGGAAAAAGGCCATGGTAAAGGCATGTTATAGAGCTTTGATGGCATGGACTTGACATTTGTGGCATCGCCGAACAAAACCAATACAGTCCTCTTCCATAGTAGACTAGTAATAGCCTTGTCTGAGGATTTTCCTAGCTAGCATCACACCGTTCATGTGTGCACCACACTCTCTCCCGTGGATGGCCTCCATCTGACGCCTTAATTCTTCTTCTTTAACACATAACTTTTATATTCCCAGATGACCTCTCTTGTACAGCTTACCCTCACAGATGATAAATTGGACGGCCAGACGTCGTATTCCCTGTTTATCTTTAGCATTTGCCCCTGGTGGATACACCTCTTTTTCCAGGAAATTCCAAATGTCATAATACCAAGAATTCTTGTCTTGAACCTCATCTATTGCGGCGATGGTCTGGTAAACAGGCATGTACTTTTGCTCAATGATAATTGGACGTATCTTCACTCCCAGCGGAATTTCTACCATGGAAGATAAAGTTGCTAACGCATCAGCAAACCGGTTGCTCTCTCTCAACAAATGTGTAAACATCAGTTTTTCAAACCTAGGAATCAAAATATCCAAGGCCTGATGATACATCTTCATGCTCTCTTCTTTGACCTTCCAATCCCCGTTAGCTTGAAAGACAACCAAATTTGAGTCCCCAATAACGTCCAACCTAATCGCCCCTAGTTCTAGGGCAACTACCAAACCAGTAATGCACGCCTCATATTCTGCTTCGTTGTTGGACACTTTGAACCGGAGTTTGAACGCTAAGGGTATATGGGAATCATCAGGTGCTATGAGAAACAAACCTATCCCATAACCATACTGATTAGCTGCCCCATCAAAGTACATCATCCGTGTTTCCTCTTCTACCTGCAGAATGTCTTCATCTGGGAACAGGTATTCCACTGCTTCATCTTCTTCTACTGAATGGTTTGCCAAAAATTCCACCACAGCTCTCTCTTTAACAGATTTGCGCATGACATATTTGAGATCAAATTTAAGAAAAGAAGCAACCAACGAGCTAGCCTACCCGTAGGCGCTAGTTTCTGAAAGAGATATTTAATGGGATCTAATCTCGAAACCAAGATTACAGAATGAACTAACAAGTAGTGCCTCAATTTCCTAGTAGCCCATACCAAGGTTAGGCAAGCTTTCTCCAGGATAGTGTTGCGGGTCTCGTAGTTTAGCATCTTTTTGCTCAAGTAGTAAATGGCCTTCTCCACTTTGGCTTCCGACTCTTGAGCTAGCATGCACGCCATAGTTGAATTCGTCACCGACAAGTAGAAGATCAATGGTTTTCCCGGTTCTGGTGATGATAACACAGGCGGATTCTGCAAATACTGCTTGAACTGTTCAAAGACAAACTGATAGCAATCATCCCATTAAAACTTCTTCAAGAGACCAAAGAGTAGTTCACAAGTCAAGGTTAGTTTTAAAATAAACCGCCTTATGAATTGTACTTCACCCAGAAAGTCGCGCACCTCCTTTTTAGTCCTTGGTGGTGGCATTTCTAAGATGGCGTTGATTTTGGAAGGATCTACCTCAATTCCCCTCTATGTGATCAGAAATCCCATCATTTTTCCTATCGTCACCCCAAAGGTGCACTTCTGGGGGTTTAGCCTCAATCTATACTCTCTAATCCGTTAAAAGAATTTATCTAGTGCGGTGTAGTGGCCTTCTCGCTCTTTGGACTTAACAATCATGTCGTCCATGTACACCTCAACTTCTTTGTGGATCATGTCGTGCAGAATGGTGGTTGCAGCCCTTTGGTAGGTAGCCCCAGCATTCTTCAACCCAAATGGCATGACTCGGTAACAGTAGGTGCCCCACGGAGTCCTGAAAGCGGTCTTCTCCCTATCCTCGGGTGCCATCAGAATCTGGTTATACCTAGAAAATCCATCCATGAATAATAACAGTGCATGGCCGGCGGTGAAGTCTACCAACTCATCTATGTGTGGCAAAGGGAAGTCATCCTTTGGACTACTCTGATTCTGCCATCCTTTTTCAAAACTAGAACAATATTGGCCAACCACATTGGATACTCAGATACAAGCAAGAACCCTACTGCAATCTGTTTGGTGACCTCCTATTTGATCTTCAAAGTCCAATCTAGGCAAACCCTGCGTAACTTCTACTTAATTAGTCGGGCCTCAGGGTCAAAAGGGATCGAGTGCTGTACAATCTCAAGATCGATTCTAGGCATGTCTTCGTAGGACAACGTGAAAACATCTTTGAAATCTTTTAATAAAGCGATTAAACACTCGCATTCCTCCGAAAACAACGTAGACCCGATCTGGACCAAGCGAGGATCATTCTCGGTACCCACATTAATTGCAATGATTTCATCAGTACAGGGCTTAACACGCTTCTCCTCCTCTTGGTCAACCAAATTTTTCAAAGCCCGAGGAATTTCTTCCTCTTTATTTAAGTCAAAATTTTGAAAATCAAGATCAGTACAACAATCCAAAGGCACAGAAAAATAAGCAAAGTCTACTGCATTCCCATTCAAATAGTCTGGATCCCCGATTACAGTTGACTCAAAAGAAAAACTGAAAGATGACCTGGACAGGACCTTTGTATCCAGGTTACCACTCCCAGAAGTACTAGACTTAGACGAACCCGAATCTGACTCTAACTCCACAGACTTGGTGGAATCAAATTCAGACTCACTATCCGATTCAAAACTACTGACGGTGCCCTTCTTAAACTTTTAGACCAGGCGTGGAGCCTTAGATGCTTCCACGATAAGATTGGAGAAATCTGCTGCTGGTTTATCCCCGATCATTGAGATAGCAAAACTATCTCCCCAGTTGACGGACTCAACTCCAGTAGTAGAACTTGCCAGTAGATCAACTAGCACTTTTCCCAATAGCTCTTCTTCTTCAATATCCAAGCTTGCTATCCCACCTTGATTTGTGTTAGGGCTTAGGTCTGCCTGCTCATCCTCCTCTTCTGGTAACTGGTGTCTGAAGAAGATTTCGAATCCTGGATACCTTGTCTTTGTTTCTTTGTCAAACCAAGGGTCTGAAATCCATAGAAGGGGAAGTATTTCCCTTGGCGGACAAAACGCCCATTCAAGGTTCCCCGTATTGGTTTATGGACTAACTCGTACTGCCTCCCAGTCCTCTTTGCTTTCAGCCTTCCTCACAATTCCTCCCTCATTCTTTGCCAATTCGTAGCGGTAGGTTTGTATCTCAGCTCAAAAGCATAGGCGTTGTGACTCATCTCCTTGGCAACAGTACCTCCTTGCCTGCCACTTCTGCCCTGGAATATGCCCCTGTTTGTTCATTATGTAAATGGACTGAGCACTCACATAATTTCTATCGTCTTCTGCCATGGTGGTTTGGACCAACCAGGCCTCTGCTAGAGAGAAGCCAGAGAGGAACATGTCCTCTTCCCCATGTGTGATTTCCAATAATGGCGCGGTAGTTCCCTAGGGAGGATGGATTGTAGAATTGTCGTACACAGTAGCAATCTCATCTTTAAAAGGGTACTTTACTAGCTGGTGAACTGTTGATGACACTGCTTTCATCTGATGCAGCCAAGGCCTTTCCAGTAGTAGATTGAACGTAGCCGGAACGTCCATGACATGGAATTCTACCTCATGCTCAGACGGGCCGATTAAGATATGGCTCTTGAACGTCCCCATAACAACCCGGCTAGTGTTGTCATAAGCTCGGATGGCCTAAGCCATGGGTGTAAAGTCAGTCGGCCTCAAATTGATGACATAGGCAGTCCTCACTGGACATACATTAATCGCCGATCTGGTATCTACCAGCACCACCAGAATCCACTTTTTCCAGCTTTCCAAGGTTACATATAAGGGGCGATTGTGGTTAGCATCCTCAGGTGGTAACTCTTTATCCACAAAAGATATCACTGGCATAATGTCCCCGAATGTGACCAACGACACCAATTAGTCAGCGGTGGTATCGATAGGTAGTTTGGTTCGATTCATTACTTCTAGCAGTGCTTGCCTATGCTCCCGAGAAGCAATGATTAGCCCCTAGATTGATATGTCGGGCTGACTCTTCTTCAGCTGTTTCAAGACCAGGTTTTCTTTAACATCCTTCTTTTTTGCTCTCTCAGCCTCTTTCCTAGAGGTCTCTAGCTGATCTAATGCCTTGGGTATAAAGTACCGACCACTCTGAGTCATGTAGTTAATCTCGTCAATATACCAGGTGTCATCAGCGGTTTCAACTTTCCACCCTTCGTCAGTGTATACATGACTTAGGTCGCTGTCTTTCCACCACTCTCCTACAGCCATGGCCGGGCTATCATTAGATTCTACTAGGAGCATGTTCACATCACGCCCCCCGTCATCATACCATTCCTCTTCTACCAAAACTTTGGTTTCTACATTCCGATATTTTCTAAGCTTCTTTAACATCCTTTTCCAGTCACTGGGCTCCCATTCAATCTTTTTGGTAGTTTGGACACCGCCTACCGTTGTCTCAGTTTCTGCTTTCGCTTTTCCTTTTCCTTGCTCTAGAGCTATTTTCCTCTAGATTTCTTCTATCCTTTCCCTTTGGAATTGCTCCAATGCCTGTTCTTTCTCGGTCAGAGGTGCAGCCTTAGTCTTGCTGCTACCACTAATTTTCTCTTCTTTTCCAGTCTCTCCCATCTGTTCCTCCACATCGAACTCGTCTTCACTCAACCACTTGTTGTTTATTTTTGGCTGGTTTGGATCCCACCACCCCAGTTGTACACTGCTTGTATCATATTCTTCAAAGAAATTGAGATTGTCTAGATCATCTTCCAGCTCGGCCAGGTCTTCTTCCAATTCGGCCAAGTCATTTAGGCCCTATTCTAGCTGATCGTTCTGATTCTATCCTAGCTGGCCCTCCCCAATAGTGTTAATACTGAGGAAGTCCAGCAATACGACTATTGGCTTCGGCTGATCAACAGCCACGATGTATAAGCTGGGGTCGTATTCCTCTGCGAGTGGGGCCCTTTTCTCTATGACTTGGGCATCAGGCAAGCCCTTCTCTAATGCACTCTCTTTTTTCTCCACCTCTGTCACCACGAACTCAGGTTGGATTTACGATGTTAACTCCATCATGGACATGTCTGTGCCTTCTAGAATAATCACCTCTGGCTTGGATAGATGAGATGGGGTAATATATGTGTTGGGATAATAGATGGGTAGTAGTGTATGGATTTGGTTAATGTTTTTAGGCCGGGGACTTGGTTATGGATAGGAAGTGGGTTAGTAGTTATGTTTGGTTTGGCGGGTGAGGTGATGACTTTGTTGTCAATGAGATCCTGGATCTCATGATGTAGGCGGTAGCACAGGTTTGCAAGATGACCATGTTGTTGGTGGAAGATGCAATACTGGGTAGGGCCATGTCTGGGTGGTAATGGGCCAGGAAGTGGTCAAGGATCAAGGGGTTTGAGATGCCCTTTTCCATTAACAATTTGAGGGTGCGGGCTGGGCTCATATGAAAAGGGTGAAAGTTCTTCGATTTCGGGATGGGTCGATAGTTTGTGAAGGTTGCGAGGTTGCAGCGACAAAGGGATCGGTCATTTTGGCCACTGTAACAAATGTACTAACATTTGCACGCTGCGGAATAGTGCCACTACTAGCAATGGTACCCCGGGAGAATGGCCTTCTTGCAGGTTCGCTTGTTCTGTTCTTGAATGCACTCTCGATCTGGATTCCCAACTCGTGTAGGGAAGCAAAGGTGGATAACGGTGCCACAATCATTCTCTGCAGCATATCTGGTTCAAGATTTTGGACCAGCAGTCAGACTTGCTCTCTTTCAAAGGGTCTATTTGTCATTCTTGTTGTTTTTGCCCTCCATCTGGCAACAAAGTCAATGAATGATTCTTTGGGGTTCTAGGTAGTCGCCTCCAGCTCACTGATGGTCACCTCTATCTGAGTGTTATAAGAGTACTGGCTAACAAACGCCTCAGATAGCTCTTCCTAATTTCACTTCGTAGAATCCGCTAGTTTTGTATACTAGATGGTCGCTACATCAGATAGAGTTCTCCCGAACAACGATAGTTTTTGAGCCCGAGACAGGCCCATTGGTTTTAACACATCTGAAAACAAGCGGACGTGTACAATTGGATCCCCACTTCCATTGAATCTGTCGATGTGGGGCATCTTAAATTTCTCCAATAATCTGACCGAAGCCTCAGTGTACCCGTCTTCAATATCTGGAATGGAGTTGAAGCCCTGGGATTTTTTCAGCACTTTCTCTAGCCTGTCAATCTTGATCAGGGCCGGATCAATTTCACTAATATCAAAGGGAAGGATTCCCGTAGAAGGTTGAGCTAGAGGCCTTTAGGCTGGGGCCGGGGGAAACATTTCCTGAGGATCTGGGATTTGGGGATTTTCCACTGGTGGAGGTAGATCCAGGTTCGACTAAGCAATCAAGATTGGATGTATAGTTGACACGGATGCCCTAGACATGCGTCGTAGATCAGCGATGATTTCATCATGTGCAACCATCCTTTGGTTCACGGGATCCATGGTTCTCTGGAAAGTTGCCATCATGGCAGCAAATTCTTCTGCATTCTGTGCCATTACTGGGCTAGGTGAGTTAGATGCTAGTGAATTGTTTGGTGAGAACAGATAGGTGTTTGCTGAATGCTCTGTACTGGTGCTACTGACTGTTTGTCCCATCTTCGTCGAACAACTGGCAGAAGTGAGACTAACACTGGTTGACCACCAACAAGATCTTGAGCTTTACAAAGCCTGCCAGAGCGAGTCCACACAACTTGGGAAATATCGGGTCTTTCTGTAGCTATGATGGTAAACTACCTAGCAAAAGACAGAAAATAAAAACTATCGATCAAAAATCAGACGGCACTTCGGCCCAATTCACAACAGATAAAAATACAACTGAAGAACCATAATCCCCACTAAACTCTGTTCTCAAACTAATACTGATATGAACCATCCTATACAGTCTCACTGTAAAAACACATACTAAGTAAAAGAACCAAAACACCCCTATAAGGGGGGTAGGACTACCCTGTCCTAGATTTTTCATGAACTAGGCTGCACTACTTCAATCAACGAGTCTCACAACATCCTACATATGGGTGGCATCTTGTCCTAATTTGGGATAGTTGCTATGGCTTACTATATAAAGCTAGGCCAAATGGTCGAAAAGGTACCTTGGCAAGATTACCTAGTATACCTTTCACACCTAACACCGAGAAGTGAAAGAAGAATCAGGTGGTATCACAGTAATCCAGATCCAAGGGTTGTGTTTCCAATAGAGCCCATGACCGGCCAGCCTTTCGGTAAGCTTTTTAGGCAAGCCTCCAGTAAGCCGACCAGGAATAGCAGATGGAGGACATAGTGACTTAAAGTAACAATGCAAATGCTATGCAGAGAACATATACATGTAGATAAAATTTCACATCATGAGTTTCAAGTCAAGTTCTCTAAATCCTCAGCAGAGTCGCCAGAAACTGTAGCTTGCTTTTCCTGCTCCTTTCGGATACGACTAGCCTTACGGTTCGAACTCCCGTGGTTTTGAATCTGATTTCACAAGTGCAATATGAAATAGATACACACAAATGAGTTCAAATCCAACAATTCTTTTGGACAATCGATGTTTGAATCAAATGCCAAAAATGGACTGCTTTGCCAGATTACAGAGTCAACACCAAAATAGTTTTGGAAAATTTATGAAACCCGTGACTCGTGCCAAAGGCCACTTATCCGTCATCACCAAAGTGTCTCGACTTGGGAACTTACGTACAAGAGGGGAAGGTCATAAATTGAGCACCCCACTTGCCCGATCAAAGATCGACCTTTACTAATCATGATGTGATTTTTATTTACATTATATGCTCTTGTTCCGGTTTATTATGCTATTTTTTTTTTACTAGGTGATGCAAACAAGTATAGACCACTTCACAAATTTTGGAATGCATTGATTTTATGTTTGTTTTCTGAAGAAAAAAAAAGTGTTTTGAATACATGCCACTTGAAAAACAAGCTCGTATTTACATTTAATCAAATTATTCCAATTTAAGTAAAAAAAGGCTTTCATCCACCGACATTCAAATACGTATATCATTTAAGCATTTAGCATCATGGAAAGCATGCTTGATATGGAAACATAGGCATATAATGCGATATGCTAAAAAGCAAAATGCTCACCTAGTACTCCAAGACAAGTCAAACAAAGCAAAACAATTAGAAAAATTGCATGCTCCTAGACAATGCAATATGACTAATGTGACACATACAATCATGCAATTAAATAGGCTCGACTACTAGCATAGCATATGATTCAATTCAAGACATGTGATAAATCACGTATTCATTTAAGAAAGTTGAATGCGACATTGGTTAGTATGATGAGCCGAACCCAAATGTACATGAAACAAATGTATGCGAACATGGGAATGCTTAAGTAAATATGATGCTCTATGCTACCATCATAAGCGGGTAAATAAAAGGGAGAAAGAAATGGGAGTTGAAAGACATACACCATTATTACATATTTTGCCCTCGTGCAAGAGGGTCTGAATGGGCGTCCAAGTGTCTAGAGATTAAGCTAGCTATTACAAAACCATACGAATAAATTGAACTAAAACTAGCTAAGCTAAGCTAACTAACTACTTATTACAAATTCAAGGGATACTAGCTACCTATCTAATTTATTACAACAAAGATATTATATCTAATTACGTGACAATAATATACCGGCCAAATTGCAACCACAATTAAAATTTATAACAACAACAATAATTACAACAATAAGGTAATACGAATACAAGTAACAACGAGGCACAATAATTGTATGCACAATGCTTAGAAGCTGCTCTGTCTGCCCGGACTACTCTGCCTCACCCTCAGCCACTGTCCTCTATTTCTGCAAAAAAACTCACTGCTTGCTAAACATTGGAGCTAGTCGACTCCAAATGAGATCTGGCTGGGTCCAAAAAGTGTGGTCGTACCCTAATTTTATGTCAAAACTGTTTTTGTGCTTTAAGGTGAGAATAGTGTAGACATAGCCCTTCAAGGCTCTATTTGTCCCTTCTGCCTCTCTCTATCATAGGAAACTCAAGAGAAGAGCTAGTTCAAATCTGAAATCACCAATAAGCACAATTGATGGTTTGATGATTTCGAGCACGTTTGGATAAAATTTAATAAATGCAACGGAAAACCACCCTTCTCTCCTATCAGGAAGGCTCAAAGAGGGAAGTAGACACGCACCAAGTCTTATCAACATGTCATGGATTGTTATGTGACAATTCTCAGAAGCATAATGTCCGGCCAACTCCAACCAACTGTAAACATTTTCTTTATGTCGGTTTAGTTCATTTTAAGCCAATTTTATTAGTCCTTGCCATTCTTTAATCAATTGGTCCAAAGTGATGGTTAAGTCCACTAAATGAGAAGAAATATCAAACGAGAAGTGATCCTAAACATGAAAGAGAGCCTATGCCTTGGCAATGAACCTCCGTAGAGATTAAGCCATTGAGCATAGGTCTCTTTCCCATGCCTTGAATAACCATCAATCATTTAAAATAACTCCCAAACGAAAAAAAAAAAGAAAAAAAAGGGAGGTGGCAGAAATGATCACATGAATTTGATTATTTAGGATTGGACTCTTGACATGAAAATTAACCAAAGAAAAGCTATCAAAGCATGGGTAACACAACACAACAAGCTAGATATGATGACTTACAATACAACGAGCTAGATATTCAAAGCATACACTAATTAAATAAATTATGACAGCCCTAAAACAACCCTAATATGCAAAAAATAGTGGCCAATGATCATGTTAAATAGCATAAAAAAAGTAGGGAAGAATAAGGCAATGCAAGGCTAGTGAACAAAAGCAAGGGGAGGTAGCTAACCTCTCCATTTTTGAGACCTCAAACCATATTTTTTAGCCTTTTTCAAACTCTAAAAATCAGTTTAAAAGGCAAAAATAAGTGTAAAACAAGGGTGTGAGCTATGAAGTAGAGTACTACAAAGGGTGTTAAGCCTTTTTACCCTTTGGTAGCTATTCAAACCCATATTCCAACACTTGAAATAGGATCAAAACAATACAAAATCACAAGAAATAGGCAGAGAAAAACATAAATGAAAGCAATAGAAAGGTGGTAAGCTTATACTTCTTGAAAAAGGTAAGCTCTTGTTTGTGAACCAAACTAGGTCCAAGCACACTCTCAAGCTTGAATTGTAATTCACTAAGCTCAACCAAGGTTCTAAGTTATGGCTCCAAGGTTGTATGTAGTGTATAGATATAGCACAAGGATGATCAAATATCTCCAAGTTAGCTTGCACAAGAAAAAGGGGCTCTTAATTATGTTTTGCTTCTTTGAAATTTTTTCAACCCTAACACTAAGATATATGCTCGTATTTATAGAATTTGAGCAAAAATAGGTCAAAAATATCTTTAAAAATGGACATTTGGCGGGCTCTTGCCCAAAATACTATTTCTCGCTAAAGAGAGTCGGCCAGCTCCCAATGGCCACAGTCGGCTCCCAATGTGGTACGACCGGCTCCCAATGTGTTCCCATGTTCTTCTGTTCCAAACTCAGTGTAGGGTGCACAATGTTCAAAAATGAATTTCTGGGGTAAGAACAATATGAATATGAAAGGTTTGGGATTATTTTAGAGCGCGAGCTTACATTCCTTCCTTGAGACTTCGAATCACACACAACGTGACTTCATTATCAAGTGTGCAGGACAAAGCTCCCAAGCCTTACAGGCGATCAAAAATGGGGTGTCTACACCACCCACCCAATCAAAGATCGGTCTCTACTAATCATGATGTGATTCTTATGTATAGTGTATGCTCTTGTTCTGATTATTATGCTATCTTTACTACGTGATGCACACAAGTATAGAATAATTCGCCTAATTTGGAATGCTTTGGTTTCATGTCACATGCCTTAAACAATAATTGTTTGAAATAACTCTTAAACAAATAAAACCAAGAAAGAAGGGAGGGTGCAGAGATGGTTATTGCAAGAGTGAATGCATGTATATGAAAGCCATGAAATAATAAACTATCAACTCAAATAGGTTTGTATCTAAGGCCTAAACCACCAAACATATGAGGACTACAATACTACATGCATACTATGCAAAACATAAATGAAATAAATACACTAAAACAGTCCTAAAAATATCAAAAATAGTGCTGAAATTGGTTTGAAAAACCTAGAAAAAAGTAAGCAAAATGGGAGAGAATTGAAGCTAGTAAGCAAGCCTAAGGAGGGGTGGCTAACCCCTCCACTTTTTGGACCTCAAAACCACATATTTTAGTCTTTTAAAACTCTGAAAATTAGTGACCAAAAGTTGAGAAAGAAGTGGGAAACACAAGGACAAAAGCTTGTAGAATAAGGTTCAAAAAAGGGTGGTTAACCCCTCCACCTTTGGTAGCTTTAAGTCACAAGTTTCAGCCCATAAAAATAGTTAAAAAGCAGTTTAAAAATAGCAAGAAAAGAAAGTAAAGTAGTGTAAAGAAGACAAAAGTTATACCTCTTGAAAAGAGGTTACTTTTTGATTCACAACCAACAAGCGATCACCCTCAAGAGTTGAAATTTTAGCTCAAGAACCTCAGTAAAGAGCCTCAAATTTGTGGTTTAGGAAGTGTTGGTGTAGTGTATGTGTGTTGCAATATAGAGAGAAAGAGTGTTTTGCAAGAATTTGAGCTTTGGTAATTTTTTCTAACCTAAAAACAAGTTGCTATCTCAGAAATATCTGTATTGAGCCAGCTGGTACAGTGCATGCATGTGGGGGGATAGCTGGCAACAAATATATGTTCTGCCGTGAAACTTGGCCGGCCGGTCAAGTAGGGGATGGTCGGCCACTAAATTTTGGCCAGCCGGCCACCTGTTGGCCGGCAGATCTCTGGGTAGTCAGGTTTGGAAAAATTAGGTTTTGGCTCAAAAGAAATGCAAGGTTTTTAGGCTTTGAAACTCAAAATTGAGGTTCCTCGCTGAAGAAAATGAATGTTTGCACAGCATACTAATTCATCATCGAGTGATCAACCTATGGTGCCCAAGTCTTAAGGATAGTCAAAAATTGGATGTCTACAATTACATACAAATATTTAACAAGATTGAAAAAGTCACATCACAAAATGGAGGGGTTACATTAAAAGCAAGGTTAAAAGTAAAATAACTTTAAATTTTTCGCGTTCCATGACCAGGGTATGGCTTTGCCGTCTAAATCCTCCAGGTAGTATACCCATTTTCCTGCCAAACTGGTTATCTTGTAAGGTCCTTCCTAATTTGCCCCCATTTTTCCTTCTACTGGAATTAAGGTGTTGCCTATCACCTTTCGCAGAACCCAATCCCCAATCTTGAACTGTCTGGGATGAACTGTTTTATTAAATTTCTTGGACAGTTCTTGTTGGTATGTCGCAACGTGAATCAGTGCCTTTTCCTTTCGCTCTTCTGCGAGGTTTAACTTTAAAGCGATTGCTTCTTCGTTTAAGTCTGGCTCAAAATTTTCATTTCTGATGGTAGGCATGCTAATCTCCAGTGGGGTGACTACTTCCATGCCCTATGCCAAGGCAAAAGGCGTCTCCCCTGTCAAGCGTCTTGGCATTGTTCAGTAAGCCCATAAGACATTTGAGAGCTCTTCGGTCCATTTTCCCTTTACTTTCTCCAGCTGCATCTTTAACCCATCCAAAATGGTCTTGTTTGATGCTTCAGCTTGGCTATTAGGTTGAGAGTAAGCTGGTGTCGAATTGTAGAATTCTATCTTTAATTCCTCGCAAAATCCTCTGAACAACTTTCCATGTCTTTGTCGAATATCAAGGCCTTGGGGACTCTGAACCATGTTACCACCTTCTGCTAGACAAATTTCTTCACATCCTTCTCCTTGACGGTCGCCATGGGCTTAGCTTTTATCCATTTGGTGAAGTAATTTGTCATTGTGATAAAGAACTTGTGGTTTCCTAGTGCGGTTGAGAGTGGACCCACTATGTCCAGCCCCCACATTGCGAACGACCAAGGACTTGTAAAGGGAAGTAATTCTCTGGCTGGTTGATGAATCTGGTGTGTAAACTTCTAGTACTTTTCACACTTCCTTACGTACTTTTGCGCATCGGCCTGCATGCGTGGCCAACAATATCTCTGTGAAATAGAGCGATAAGCCAAAGATCTTCCACCGATATGACTTCCACACATGCCTTCATGGATTTAAAAAAGAAAGACTTCGACTTTGCTCGGATGAACGCATTTCAAGTATGGCCCAATGAAGGATCTCTTATACAAGGCGCCAGATGGGGAGAGCCAAAACTGCTCAAACTTAGCCCGAATTTTATTTTCTTCCTTCTTGTCGGTCGGTAGAACTCTATTCTTGAGGAAGATGATGATAGGGTCCATCGAAGAGGGTCCTACCTCAGTACAAAGGACTTCTCTTGCTTCTGATTCTTCGATGCTAGGCCTTAGAAGGAATTCAATCAGTAGAGGGAGAGGTATTAATTTGTTAGCCATAAAGGCCAGACCGGCTAACTCATCTGCCCGGCTGTTCCCTTCACGGTCAATTTGCTCAACTCTAACTGCTTGAAACTTCTTGATCTTTTCCCTTACCAGGGTTTGGTACTTGGACATTCTGTCATCATTGGCTTTGTACGCTCCGGATACTTGGTTGACAACGAGTTAAGAGTCGCTATAAACCATTAGTTTGGATGCCTTTAGCTGAAGTGCACTTTTCAGTCCGGCTAGCAATGCCTTGTATTCAGCCTTATTATTAGACGCTGGAAACCCAAGTGTGATTGAATGTTCTATAGTTAAACCATCTGGCGAGATCAAGATGATACCCAGTCCGGCACCATGCCTATTTGAAGCACCATCGATAAAGAGTTTTCACATTTCACCGACGAAAAGTTTCTAACATTCTGAAAAATCTTAAGATTTTTGGGGAGCCAAGTGTTCTTCATCTTTATTCCTCGACATAACTGTCTACAGGGCCGTATCTTTGGTCGACGACTTTACAATTCTAGCCTTGAGCATGCCATTATTGATTGCAACTTGTATGACATCTGCCCTCATTTGCGATATGTTGTTAGGTCCAACAGATTGTCCTATTATTTCCAAACCCATCAGCACATTGCTAGGTCCTGCTTGTATAATTGGTAAGTTAATGGCTTAACGCGCAACATCCACGATGTCGTCCCTGTTCTGTTCGGTTGGTGGTTCGGGATAGGTTGGAGTGGGAGTTGGCTGTGCTACTTTTGCGGTGCCAACCTCTGGTTATCTGGCTGTGTCAGTGAGATCCACCAAGTAAACTGAGTGAGTTCCTGGTGAAAACTCTACGAAAAAGTCAGCTAGTGCTTGGGATTTGATGATGGTTATGGGCTGAAATTTGATGTCAAATTGCCCTAACTTGACTGCCCATTTCATTATTCGACCGGAGAAGTCAGTCTTTTCAAACAAGGCTTTTAATGGAAATTCCGCTAGCACAATGATCATGTGCGCATGAAAATAATGTGCTAACTTCCTAGAGGCAATCATTAACGCTAAGGCAAGTTTTTCAAGCAGTAAGTATCTCGATTCTGCAAGGAGCAAGGTCTTGCTCACACAGAAGATCGGAAGATGTTGTATGCCTTCTACCTTGACAAGTACTACATTGATGGCATGCTGAGAAACTACCAGATACAGGTAGAGTTTTTCACCTTACTTCGGCGTGACAAGGAGTGGAGCAAAGGAAATATATGTCTTTAACTCAGCCAATGCTCTGTCATATTCTTCATCCCACAAAAACTTCAAATTTATGGCTTGAAAGAAAGGGCGGCAATGATCTGATGACTGGCTTATAAATCTGTTAAGTGCGGATACCATCCCGGCAAGATTTTGCACGTCCTTTGTCGAATTTGGCCACGTCAACTCTTGTATAGCTTTGATCTGAAAGGGATTCGCCTCAATCCCTCAATTGGTTGCCAAGAAACCTAAAAACTTCCATGATCCTATGCCAAAGGCACACTTCGATGCATTGAGGCGTAGCTTGTGCTGCTTAAAGATTGTGAACATCTCTGCTAGATTGGTCAAGTGGTCGGCCTCGCTCTTATTTTTAACCACCATGTCGTCAATGTATGCTTCCATTGTCCAACCAAAGAGAGGGGCGAACATCTTGGTAACCATTCTTTGAAAAGTTACTTTGGCATTCTTCAACCTGAAGGGCATGTCTTTATAGCAAAATAACCCCTTTGGTGTCGTAAAAGAAGTAATCTCCTAGTCAGGCTCGTATATGACAATATGATAGTAGCCGAGGTATGCGTCCAAGAAACTGAGCCTATTGTGTTCAGCCGTAAAGATCCACCAGTTGATCAATTCAAGGTAATGGGAAGCTGTCTTTGGGACAGGCTCTGTTGACCGTCTTGTAATCGACGCAAATTTGCCACTTTCCATTCTTCTTCAGCACAACGACCGTGTTAGAAATGCACCGAGGGTAGTGCACCTCTTGGATCACCCCTGCTCCCAGTAAGTTCTCAACTTCTTCTGTTACTACCTCAATGTGATGAAGCACTGATCACCTTATTCTTTGTATGACTGACTAGACGTCAGGGAAAACATTGAGTTACTGGCAAATAAAGTTTGGGTCAACGCTAGACATATCGTAAGGCGTCCATGCAAACACTTCGATGTTTGCTACCAAGAAGTTTACAATTTCTAATCTCTCTTAGGCGGTTAAGGATGACCCTAGCAGAAAGAATTTGCTTGGATCGCTTTCGTCGATTTTCACTTCCACCAAGTCCTTAACAGCCTTTTCTTCGGCATTTTTGCCAACGTCGTCTAGGATCTTCTGATCTTCTGGTCTTTTGGTCCTTCGATCATTTGCATAAAGCCTTTGGCAGCTCAACTTCCATTTATAGCCACGAAACATTGCTTGGTCATGACTTGATCGCCCCATACTTCTTCTATCATTCCGGTGGTAGAGGGGAACCTCGTTACTTGGTAGTAAGTTGATGCCACCACTTGCATGGCATGAAGCCATCCTCTACCCAAGATCAGGTTGTAAGTTTAGGGTACTTTCAATACCCAGAATTCTACTTGTTTGATGACAGACCTCGCTTTGACTGGCAAGATGATCTTTCTTACCGGCCATTCTGGTTACGAGTTGAAACCAACTAGTGGCGAGGTTGCAGGGGCTAAGTCTTTGTTGTCCAACTTGAGCTGCTTGAACGCGTCATAATACATTATTTTGACCGAGCTACCCTGGTCGATCAAAATGTGTTTGATATCGAAGTCTCTAACGCGTAGCATGACTACCAGCGCATCATTGTATGGGGTTTGAATTCGTTCCAAATCTCTACTCGAAAAGCTGAGGATATCTGTTAATTCGGTCTTACCTTTTTTCACAGCAGGTTGGATAGATAGAACCTCCCTCACGTGTTCTGCTTTCTTGATCATCCCTCTAAGCTCGCATATCCACACTGGCTCAATGATCCCATAAATTACATTAATTACGCCTTAGCGTCCCCATCAATGTAACGATCTAGGTGGTCGGCTACCACAAGCTTTTCTAAGTGTTGCTTTAAAGGCACACAGTCTTCTGTGTGGGTGCCCACGCTCATCATGGTAGATACAGTGATATTTCGAATTGAATCCTCTTTGTGCATCTCCTAATTTAGCCGGTCATCAGATGTATATCTCGTTTCAGATCTCATTAAGTATGCGATAGATCGGGATTTTGAAGACCATGGTGATACATGTTTAGGCGTTCAGTTTTCTCTTGGCGTCATCTGTAGCATCACGAAGGTAGTTAGCCTGGCCATTGTTACGTGTAGATACCCCATTTTTTACCACCCTTAAGACCTGGGTGCCTCAGGTTGAACATTCGATGATGAAAGTTACGCTGTACAAACGTTCAATTTCTTCAGTAAGAAGAGCCTCTAATTCCAACCTTACATCGCATTTTTGACCAAAATTTTTTTAGACCAAAACTGTTTTAGACCTTATAACCCTCTTTTTCAAACTATTTTTCCAAATGTTGTTACAATGTTTCGAGGCTCGCATTTCGTTTAAACTATTGCACTTTTCGGTAAACCAAGTAAGGACAAAGTGAAAATAAATGGAAGGGAGGTGAAATCTTTGAAAAATCTTTCAAAAACATCTTATTTATAGGTTTGGAGTTAGAGGAATAGAAGGGGAGGAAAGAAAACTAGTTGGGGGAAAGGTTGGGCATCAAACTGTTAAGATAGAAATGAGCAACCTTCACTACATAGGCATATCTATTTATATACTTAGAATTTAGATGTGAAGCCATCACCATTGGAAAGTATACTTTTGGGGCTTCAATTTAGACTCAAGAATTACCTAAAACCGAGTTCGGATGAAGGAAATATGCACATTTGAAGTCAGGCCTGGAAAGTAGATTTTTGTGGCCGGCCAATCACTTTTTGTGTACAGTTGTACACTTCTTTGGCTAGCCGGCCAGGTGTCCCAAGAGGCAGATTTTACAGCCAAGTGTCCCCACTAGTGGCCTGCCGGCCAAAAGAAGTATACGGCCAGCCACTTGTGTCAACAAGCAGATTTTTACAGATATTTGTTGCCAGCTGTTCCCACAAGTGCATGCATTCCACTAGCTATCTATATACAGATATTTCCAGTTGAGGCACATGTTTTTCTATATATAGATGACCGCCCCTCTTGAAATTAGGTTACAAAAAATTCTAAAGGCTTATATTCTTGAAAATCTCTCTCTGTCTCTATCTGGCAACACACATACCCTACCCAAACACTTCCTTAACCAAATTTTTGGGCCTCTTTGCTGAGGTTCTTGAGCTCAAATCTCAGCCCTTGAGAGTAAATACCTTGTGGTTTGTGAACAAAAAAATTACTCCTCTTGAAGAGGTATAACTTTGACTATCTTTACACTACTTCTTCTTTCTCTTTTCTTACTATTTTTATGCTGTTTTGGACTGTTTTTATGGGCTAAAACTTGTGGCTTAAAGCTATTAAAGGTAGAGGGGTTAATCACCCTTCTTTAAACCTTGTCCCCTAAGCTTTTGCCTTTGTGTTTCCTATCTCTTCCTCAAATTTTTTTCCCAACTTTTTGCCACTAAATTTTAGAGGTTTTCAAAGGTTAAAAATGTAGTTTTGAGGTCCCAAAAATGGAGGGGTTAGCTGCCCCTCTTTATGCTTGTTTACTAGCTTCATTTCTTCATTATTTTAGCTAACTTTTTCAAGCTTTTCCATATTAATTCCAGCACTATTTTTAGCTATTTTAGGATTGTTTTAGGTTGTTTATTTCATTTATGCTTTGTATAGCATGCTTGTAGTGTAATAGTCCCCATAGGTTTGGTGGTTTAGGCATTAGACACTAACCTATTTGAGTTGATAATATTTATTTCATGTTTTTCATACTTGTGTTCACCTCTAGTCACCTCTGCACTCCCCCTCTTTTCTTTGCATTTTATTTGTTTTGAGAGTTGTTTCAAAATGACTGTTGTTTAAGCTTGAAAGGTGATCTTGTGCATAATGGTTTAATCTCTTCAGAGGTTCATTACTAACGGCATGATCTCTCTCTCATGCCTAAAACAACCCTCGGTTTAACATTTCTCTCCATTAGTGGACTTAATCTTCATTTTTGGACTCAATAGATTAATGAATGGAAAGGTAATTAAATTGAGTAATAAAATTGAGGCTAAAATGAAGCAAGATCATAAAATCAACTTGGGTTCAATCAGACGTTAATTGAACCCATGGAGTCTTAAGTCATTTCATACTTGTTAGTGATGAAAATGCTTCAAGGTTTCAAGGTCAACCACTTCCCTTGATCAACATCACAATAGGGAGGAGGTTCATGAGTCTTTCCTTGTCATTTATCGAAATTGTCCCTTGCTTTATAGACCACCATGCAATGAGTTTGCATCGATTGATGGTTTGTAAACCGAGCCTATCCCTCCTTTGATTTGTTTGATGATAAGGAGAAGCAGAGTGGACGAACATCCCTTGAAAATACTCTGTTTGTGCTCTGTTTATGTCTGCTGCAGCAGGGTAGTACCAAACATTAGTGGCAAGCCGACCATCTTTACTGTACGGCTGACCACTTCTTCTGGCCGACCAGCCACCTTTTTTAGCTAGACAGTGTTACTTTTCCTTCATAACAGAGCAGAAACTAAGGTGAAAAACAATGTAATTTTTTGCCTGTGTAGCAGAAGCATTCTAGCAGCAGAAGCATTCTAGCAGCAGAACAAAGAGCATTTTCGAGTGGACATCCGCATCCATGCATGAACCATCCCTCGTTTCTCGGGGCCCATTAAAATAATGTTTAAAGTAGTGGACTTGTAATAATTAGTTCCTTAGTTAATTAATTCCATTTTGTAGCTTATAAGTTAGTTTCATTCTAATTTGTATTAATTAGTTAGAACAACTAGTTCTTGTTTTGTAGTGTACTTAATTAATTATCTAGAATAGTTGGTTAATTTGTGGCTTGTAATAATTAGCTTAATTAGCTAGGATATTCATTCAGATCCTCTTGCGCAAAGGCAACAATGTAATAATGTGTATGTCTTCCAACCCCACGTCTTCCTCCCTTTTATTTACCCGCTTATGATGGATAGTGTAAAGCACCATGTTTTAATTAGCGTTTTCCATGACTTGCATCCATTTGTCTTGCATGCATAGAGTTCGACTCATCATCCTAACAAATATTGTTGTTCATTGCTTCTTTGAAAACGTGCTTAAACTGCATGCTATCAAAGTGATTCACATGTCATGCTAGTAAGTCGAGCCTATTAATTACATATTGCATGTGTTGCATTAGTCATTTTGCATCATTAGGATCATGCATGTTTCTTAATTATTTTGCTTTGTTTGGCTTGCCTTGGAGTACAAGGTGAGCACTTATTGCTTTAGCATATTGCATGCGTGCGAATGTTTCCATGTCTAGCATGATACCATGAGGCTAAGTGCTTAAGTGATATATCTCTTAAATGCCTGTGGATGAAGGCTAATTACTTGAATTGGGATAATTTGATGAATGTACATATGAGATCACCGTTTCAAGTGGTACATATTCAAATCGATTTTCAAACACATATGAAATCAAAGTGTTCCAATTTTTGCAAATTAGTCTATACTTGTGTGCATTACATAGTAAGATAACCTAATAAATTGGAATAAGAGCATATAATGTAAATAAGAATCACATCATGATTAGTAGAGACCGATCTTTAATTGGGCGAGTGGGGGGCTCAATTCATGACCTTCCCCTCTCGTACCTAAGTTCCCGAGCCGAGACACTTTGGTGATAACAGATAAGTGGCCTTTAGCACGAGTCTTGGGTTCCTAAATTTTCCAAAAAATATTTAGGTGGCGACTTTATAATCTGGCAAAGTAATCCATTTTTAGCATTTTTTATTCAAAATCGATTTTTCAAAAGATTTGCTGGATTTTGACTCATTTGTGTTTATCTATTTCACATTGCACTTGTGGAATTAGATTCAGAACTACGGGAGTCCAAACTGTAGGGCTAGTCATATTCGAAAGGAGTACAAAAAGCAAGCTACATTATGACCCTTATCCCAGTTGTTGCGGTCGGCACTACGGCTCTGCTTTCTTTCGCAGTTGTTCAGACGGTTTGCCTCCTATCCGACCGCGTGAACCTTTTTGGCCACCATTTTGTTGGCTACTACCGGATTCACCTTTGCAATAGCCATGGTCACATCATCCTCAACTCGAATGTGCTCATTGATGTGCTACATCAGCAGTTCCATATTCGTGGGTTGGTTCATGGTAAGCGAGTCTTTGAGTCTATGTCCGACTAGGAGACCGCGTTTGTATTAGGTGATTGCTAGGTTTATTAGGCAATCAAGAATCTCGTTGAATGTTTCCCAATACTTGGCATTGTATGCCTTCAATGAGTCACTCGTTTCCATCTTGATTCCCAGAAGCTGGTGGACTTCTTTAGGAGTTTTGGTGTTGGTTTTGAATCGTGTCATGAATGCTTTCGCCAATTGTTACCACCTCTTGATACTTTCTTCCGGCAGCCTCTCTAACAATTTTAGACCCAACTTGCCAAAACTCGGTGGGAAAATAAGGCACATTAGTGCATCGTTTTGCCTGTGTCCAGTCATAACCTACCAGAAGTGGATTACATGCATGTATGGATCGGTCTTTCTATCATAGAGCATAAACTTGGGCTGGTAGAAACCAGCAGGGAGTGGTGTGTTCTCTATCTCTATGGAAAATAGGGTGACGCTCAGCCTCGCTAACTCTTTGTCTGGTGGCACGTGCGCCGCCAAGCGAAGTAGTGGCATTATGACTTCTTCACTAACTCATCCTCCAGGGGCCAACCACAGTAACATCGACACCTGTAGACGCGCCCGAACGTCCCGAGAAAATCCGTTTTGTCCGTTGGGCTTACTACAGTTCGAACTCAATGTCACGGTTCTTAATCTTAATCTGATCTCGCAAAGTGCAATACGAGATTGATAAATCACCAAAGAGTCTAAATCCGGCAAATCGTTTTGAAAAAACTGATTTTTAGAAAGAAGTGCCAAACATGGATTGCTTTGCCAGATACAGAGCCGCAACCTAAATATTTTATTTTGGGGGAATTTAGGAAACCCTGACTCGTGCCTAAGGCTACGTGTCCGTCATCACCAAGGTTGCCTCGGCTTGGGAACTTGGGTACGATTGGGAAATGTCATGCAATGAGCACCCCTGCTCGCCCGATCAAAGATCGGCCACTACTAAACATGATATCTTGTTTTTGAAAACATATGTGCTCTTATTCTGGTTTATTAGCCTAGAATTGCTACGTGATGCGCACAGCATACAAGTATAGACTGGATCGTCTAAGTTGGAACAAAACATCTCATGTTTGTTTTTGAAAGCGGTTTACTACTCGCAAGTAGGCTAAGATGCGGATTTTGCCACCCTCAAGTGGGCTTAGAAAATATGGTGATTTGCCACTCTTAAGTGGGCTTAAAACTCGCAATCGATGAATTGTTCCAATTTAAATAATCCAACCTTCACCCACAGGCATTCAGGCAGGTATGTCACATAAGCAGTTAGCCTCATGTCAAGCATGCTATCATGGCAGTCACTCACACACATGTAAGGATGCTAAAGCATAAACACTCACTGAGTACTCCAAGCCAAAACAGAAACTAGTTAATAATCAATGCATGATCCTAGTTCATGTTAAGATGGCTAATGCAACACATGCAAAATGCAACTAAGATAGGCTCGGCTATTCTAAGATGGCATATGAGATGCTACAAATAACATGTATTCAACTTGGAATTGAAATACAATGCAAGTAGTATGATGTGTCGAGCCCGGTGCAAGCAAGACAGATGAATGGATGCAAACATGCGAGTATAAGGATGCTAATTGAAACATGCCCTAAAACTAACCATCGTAAACTGGTAAATAAAAGGGAGAAAGAAATGGGAGTTGGAAGACATGCATCACACACACGCACACTTATTACAAAATTCGCCCTCTTGACGGAGGGTCCGAATAAATAATACAAAACCAACTAGCTAACCTAAGCTAATCTAATTAAACTAGTTATTACACAACGAAATGAATAATGAGCTACAGCTAATTATTACACAACATTAACTAAGTAAGCAATCTAAATAAGCATACAAGCTAAATGAATGTGGGCTGCCTTAGCTCTGTTTTAAATGACAAAGGACGCATGCATGCTTGAATTGCCTTGTTCGGAAATCCCTCGCGACGCCCCAACTCACCTTTGTTTGCAATTGATCTCAGAAACTTGCACAAAGCTCCAGAGAGATGAAACTTCACCCTGGGAATCTATGGGAAGGCTGCCGACCAGCTTATAGGCATGGGAGACCAACTACCGACCACCTTTTGTGGTGGAAACCAAAAAAAGTGGTCGGCCTGCCAGTAAATCTGGTCGGCCGACCAGTTTCCTCTCTTGGTTTCTAGTTTTCTGCAACAAAGGGAAAGAGAGATGCACGGCAAAGTATTTGCAACACATGTGTGCACGACCACTCTCCCCATCATTGCATAAGCTCAAGAGAGTGTAGTCCTCGACCCTCGGACCACCAATCACGCATTTCGATGCATGATGGTCGAGGAGCCGAATTGCACGACTCAATGTGAAATGAATGCACATACAAGCACCTAAAGCCAACAACTCCGTCTTGGGTAGTCAAGAGTGTCGGCGATGAGGAATCGAGGCACGTTTCGTCACTTTGAGTACGAGGCGTCCCTCGTTTCTCGTGTTCGGACTAACCCCTATCCCAAACACAATGCAACAAACATGGCATCACAAATGCAACTCTAGCATGCAATCCTAATGCAATGCAACTAAGTGATGCAAACATGCAAGGGATAATATACAAACATGCAACTAGCATACACATTGCTATAAGCTACATGGCATGCACAACGCTCATGACACTAGCATACACAATGCGCATGGAACTAATATACACAATGAGATGAACAAGGCATGCACAGTGCAATGATCAATCATGCGACAATGTGGCATACTCAATGCTATGAACTACAATGGCATACTCGATGCAAAATGGACTTAAACTAAAATGGATGGGCCTCAGCCACACCCAAATCAGTGGCCAAAGATGATGAAAACAAGGCTCCAAAACTCATACAAACATGCCCAATGCAATGGCCTCAAGCCTAAGGCATAAAACACAACTTTCCAAACGCATTGAAAATGATGAAATATGGAGTGCCAGGACACATGTTCCAACTCTGAAATGGCATACAAAATGACTCCAAATTATGTAAATAATTCACACAATGCATGTTAAGTGGCTCAAGCACCGAAACTAGTGAAGTGTATTACACTATGGGCATGCAAGGCAATGCTCAAATGGCCAAACCAACTCCAAACAGACCCTATGCAGGCCCAAAATAGTAGCAAAATGAGTTGGAATGATGGCTTGAAAGGCACAAAAATGAAGCTCATGCAATGGCTCACAAATGGGGTATAATGATGCAACTCTCAAGCACATTGAAAGAGTGACAAACATGAGAATATGGCCAAGAAATAAGCTCTGAAATAACATTCCTCATAATGCCAAAACATACAAATACCTCAAATTAAGCATGCAAGGGACCTCAAAAACTCAAAGCTAGGCAAAGCTATTACACTACAAGCATGCATGGCAAGCATCATTCGACCAAGAGGCCTCAAAACAGAGCTAAGGCAGCCCAAAATATGAACAAAATTAGTTTGGATCGAGGCCAAAATATGCTAGAATAGAGGGCCAAAACATCATGCATTTCAAGCTAGTAAACATGATTTACACTACAAGCATATGAAGCATATGAGAGGTTACCAAACCAGCCAAAAATAGAATCATGGCATGCCAAATGATGGCCAAAAACCCACTGAGACATGACTAATACATGCAAGAATGAGGTGCTACTTTCATAAGCCATGAAAGGGATTATTCTACACATGCAAGAGGCAAACCCAAGGTGACCAAACCAGCCATAGACAGAGTCTAGGAAGGTCCCAAAAGTCACCAAAAAGGGCCTGAACCAAGCCTTGGAAGTATGAAAGTATGTGCTCCTTTGAAAGGCCAAAAATACAAACAAACAAGGCCAAAAGAGAGAGGGTCTCCCCTCTCTGATTTAGGCCCTCAAAACCACATGCCAACCACTGAAAATCCGCTGGATTTCAGTGGCTAAAAGGCCAAGCAAAGATCAACACAAAGATCTCATGGCATGGCACAAAACAAGGCTAAATAAAGCATGCAAGAGGGTAGATGACCCTCAACACCAAAAGAGCCTTAAACAAACATGAAAAACACTTGAATATGAAGCTTTTTTCAGTTGACAACAAAACCTAAATATGCATGCAAGTATTGCTAAGAGAATGATCAAGATAGAGCTTAAAAAGAGAGAAAGGAGGTTACCCTTGAAGCACAGCAAAACCAGCAAGTTCTTGGACCAAAAACCAACTCTTCAACCTCCAAAAATGTCCTCCAAGAACCTCAGATCAATGGTGGGGGTATGTGGCTATGAGGTGTGGTGCAATAGGTCAAGAACAACACACTTTTGAACCGAAAATGTCGAGATATAGAGAGAGATATATATTTTTGCCTTAGCAAATTTCAGAACTTGTGCAAAGGAGAGGGAGGGCCTCTCTTATAGAGGTTTGTAGCTAAAGCTTCCTCAATAAGCTAAAATCTTGGATGCAAATCCTCCATACACGTGTATGGAGGATACAGTTTGTGACTTCCAGCTGGCACAGCTGGCATCCACACAGTCTGACAAAACAAGAGCAAACCAGCCGACCAGAAAAGGTGGTCGGCCGACTAGGACAAGTGGTCTCCCAGATAAAAAGTGGTCGGCCAAGGGTATTGGTGGTCTCCACACTGAAAGCAAGCCAATGGTGGGATAAGAAACCAGAAAATGTGGCCCAAAGACCAAGAAAACCAGTTTCCCGACCAGAAAACCGGCTGACGGGGAGAAAAGTGGTTTCCAAGGAGAAAGCTGGTCTCCCACCCTTGTACCACCTCCCAAACAAGGAAAACAAGGTTCATGCCAAAATGAACCAACACGGATGCAAAACGAGAGTTCGGGAGGCAATGCGCGCGGCCAGGGGCCTCGAAAACTGGCTGTTGAGCACAAAAAGTGGCGTATGACCACAAAAGTGGTCTCCCGGACTACAGTGTCCCTCTAGACAGAGGAAACAAGGTGTGTTCCAAAAACCGTGCTAAACGGAGAATGTTAAGCGGTCCCGAACCGAGGCACACGGCCGACAGCTCCGAAAATCGAAAACTAGTCTCTAAACGGGAACAGTGGCCTACGACCACGAAAAGTAGTCTACGACCACTGAGAGATGGTCTACAAGACCTCTCCCTCCCTCCGGGAATGAAAAAAAAAACTTGGTCCGTGGATCGAGTCAAAGCACGAAGAGTTTCGTGGTCCGGAGGCAAGGCTCTCAACCAAGAACTCTGAAACCTCGAAACGAGCACAACATGCGCAATCACCTAGCGCTCAGTCAGTGACGTCTGATTCTTAAGGTCGGTCAAAAATGGGGTGTCTACAGTTGCCCCTCTTTGACAAAACTCGAAAGTCATAAGTGACGGGAGTGAATGTCAAAGCCCAGAGACGACTCATTTTTGACAAGGCCGAAGACTTAGACAAACAGGCAAGATAACAAAGAAATGTGCCCGCAGGCAGGGGAAAAATGCAAAAGACATGCACAAGGCTGAACGTAACTTATGATCATGCAAATAAAGCTGTAGTGAAGCAAACATGCACAATAAATGCAACAATTTAAGCAAGCGAATACAGACCAAACTACGTCACATGCAGAAAGGATGTAAGAGAATTGTACAATTCTCGCTACGCCTCACACGGAGAATACAATACCGTCCGGTTTGTCTGGTCGCACCAGCTTCAAATGAACCGTACGTACAATATCGTCTGTTCGCACCAGCCTCGAATGAACTGTACATACAATATCGTGCCTGCAAAAGAGAGAAACTTAACAAGTACAACATAGTTAGCAACATATGTTCAACGCTATATCGAACGTGGATACATATAACGCTGATGGAAAAGTGCATAGCAATGCAAGCGAAACATGCGCGACAACGTAAGTAAAGTATGGGTGCATGACAATACCAGTGGAACGTGCACAACAATGCAAGTGGTGTGCATAACAATGCCACTTCAAAAGCATGCTTGAAACAAAACGCTGAGTAAAGAAGGACGAGCCTTAAAGAGAGCAACTCAAACGCGACCTCCGATTTACCTCTCGGAGGGGTCGCAACGTGCTCAAAAAGGATACACCTTGCTCTTGGCGAGTAATGACGAGCCACACGTCGAAGACTTGAATTGAAGTTCCCGCAGAGACATCTCGCATTGAAAAGTGCACTTTTCTTGTACTTTCTCGAGAGCTGAGGACTCTAATCATCACCAAAATACACAGGGAGAACCAAGGGACCTTGGAGACCAACCAGGGGAGATGGACAACCACCTAGAATAGCCACCGACCAGTTTTTGCTCATAAGGTGGTCGGCCAGCTAGAAAAACTGGCCAGCCGACCAGTTTACAAAAATCGGGGCAGTTTTGTCCTTTCAGGTTCGGATCTTTAAGTTGACTTGTCCAAATCACTTTTGCTCACACCTCTAAGGCTGAAATCAGCTCCTCTAACGCCATCAACCAGGGGGGATGGCCAACCACCTAGAATAGCCACTGACCAGTTTTTGCTCATAAGGTGGTCGGCTAGCCAGAAAAACTGGTCGGCCGACCAGTTTACAAAAATCGGGGCAGTTTTGTCCTTTCAGGTTCGGATCTTTAAGTTCCAACGCCCCACGCAAAGTTGTTTCGCGAAAACTTTCGATTTTCTTCACTTTGAACCGATTAAAATTTGATTTCGGAGCCTCTTTCTCCATTTTCACCACTTGGGGTATGTTTGTCTCGAAGTTTGGCACATTTTCTCGGGTGCTGACTTTTGTTGACTTTTTCCTTTCCCGAGAGTTGACTTTTGTTGACTTTTTGCGATTTTGGCTCATTTTGCTCATTTTTGCAAATTTCTTTGGATGGCGGATCATTTCCATCATGGGGGAGGTTCTCCATATGCCGGGGATGAGCCAGACATCATGTTATTGCCTCCGAGGATTCGACCTTTCGACCCGGAGAGGTACCACCCTCAGGAGCACGTCCTACCTCCTACCACCTTTTATCACTTTACTGACTTCGAGTGGCGAGCAACCGCGGACCTACTGCCACGGGAGCCAGCGTCTCATCTATCTCACCAGGCGCAAGAGGTACATATTTCCTTTTACATTTTCTGCAATGTATTCTGCATTTCCTGCACATTTCATGCCTTTGCAATGTATTTTATCTGCTTGTTCTGAATTCATTCATATGCACAATACCGCTGCTTATTCTGGCATACGGCTCGCAAATAGCACAATATTGATTTGGCATGCAGCTTATTTAGGATATGATGTTGACTTGGCACACAGCTCACAGCATAATATTCTGTTAATTCGGAATACAGCCCACTCTGAACACACGGTTCATCCTGACCACACAGTTTATCTCGGGCACACAGCACATTTTTCGGGCACAAAGCTCCTGTTCCGGGCACACAGCTCATTCTTTTCGGGCACACAGCTCGTTTTCGGGCACGCAGCTCATTCTTTTCGGGCACACAGCTCGTTCTTTTCGGGCACACAGCTCATTTTCGAGCACACAGCTTATTCTTTTCGGGCACACAGCTCATTGTTTTCGGGCACACAGCTCATTCTCGGGCACACAGCTCATTTTCAGGCACACAACTCGTTTTTTTCGGGCACACAGCTCATTTTCAAGCATACAGCTCGCTTTTCATTTCTAAACACACAGCTCATTCACTTCATTTGCACGCAGCTCATACATTTCAATCTGAAACTGAATATATCTGTTCATTCTGAATGCAGGTATCTTCCCGTTCCACACGGGGTCATGGATCGATTCTTGCTAAGGAGTGGTATACGGAGCTCCCAGATGCTGTACGTCACATCGTGGACGAGGCAGGATTTGGACCTTTTTGCGCAGGGATATCTCGTTATCCGGTGAGTAGGACCCTCATGGGGGCACTTGTGGAGAGATGGTGGGACACCACCAACTCATTCCACTTTTCAGCTACTGGGGACATGACGATGACCCCATATGACTTTTTTATGTTGACGGGCCTTGACGTGCCGACCGACCGGTCCCCTATGACGCAGACATGGGCGAGTGGGAGGCAGCTTGGATTTATCTACTGGGAGCCCGCCCGCCGATAGACAGATCATCAGGTAGAGTCAGGTACACCTGGTTCTCCGTGCGGTTCAGGGGGACTATGCCTGAGACTGTCGAGGAGATAGAGCAGTAAGCCCGGGGTTTTTGGATGTTCCTCATCGAGACCATTCTGTTCTCCGACAGGGGGAACACAGTTGGACTTTATTTGCTCAGTGCTTTGGTAGACCTATCATAGGCCAGCCAGTATGATTGGGGTGGCGCCGGCCTCGCTACCCTTTACTATTATATGAGCGCGACCTCCCACGGGCGAAGGAACATAGTAGGTGGCTACTGAAGAGCCTGGGAGGTACATTCTGCCCTCTTGATTTACATTTCCGCTTTTCATTATCTGTACACTGCACATACGGCACACATTACATTCTGTACTCTACATTCTACACTCAGCATTCTGTATTTTACGTATCCACATTCAGCACTCGGCATTCAGTATTTCAATAGATTCCGAGTTTTGACAGTCGCTGTCTTGCCTTTCACAACTATGGGTTTATGCATACTTCCCGACGCTAGCCCCTGAGCTCGAGGTGGAGGTACCTCTTGAGATCCCCTACTCCCGTAGATTTAAGGGTCGGTGTCGGCCGAGGACTCGGGAGACTTTGCCCTATCTCCGACAATTTTTGATACTGCACGGCCGACGGAGGTAATCCAAAACTCTCAGTTCGTCATGTTTTCAGCTTTGGTTCATCTTGCATATTTACAACATCTAATCAGTTTATGCACTTGTTATCCGCAGATCTCTTGGCAGCCCTGGGCACCCTTGTCAGGAGATGCCCGGAACTGATTCCCTAGGGCGTGGGCCTCTTCTCGATACAGGACTTTATTTAAGGGGCCAGTTGGCAGGGCCTGGTTTCTGGGAGATCGCTTCATGCGTCAAACGATGGGCAACCCTGATCAGGGTATCCCCTCAGCACCTCCAGATGACATGCGATCCACTGAGAGACTCACTCCCCGGGAGGTCGAGGAGCTTATGTTGGGTACTAATGTAGTTCTATTGCTGGAGGAGGGAGATTACGCGACCTATCGCCATACATGCTTGATGCCTCCGCTGTCAGATGTCCGTGCCCCTAGGAGGAGGGTTGCTGACGTGCCTTCCTCGAGTCGCACCCAAGCTAGAGACATTCCTTCGACCAGCGGAGCCGACACATCGAGGGGTGGGGCTAGAGAGATCCCCCCGACTTATCAGTATGCTGGGTGGCCGGATCTTCCAACCGAGCTGACAGGCTGGCGGTATGGGACATCCTACTCGATTCCATTGGAGCCTCCATTGCCTGATCATTGATACGTCAGTGACCCTGACTCGCCACCTGTATGCTTTACAGTTTTGATTTATCACTCAGATATTTAGACATTCATTCATTCACTGATGACTTGCACTTACATCTGCAGCCTCCCAGAGTGTACACTGAGGGGTTAATCGGAGTGGTGGCCTCACTCGAGAGCATGGTCCTACGGAGAGAGACGCAGTTGTTCATCGTCGGCGTCTCGATACTTTTCGATTTCCTTGCATTTATCATACTTCTGATGACAGACTGCAATTGAACATTTTATTACATTGGTTGACTGCATGTGTAGAGCACATCTGACACACCGCATTCACATACTATATCTGCAAGCACGCACCCTACGCAGCATTCCCGCATCTGCATCTGATATACATACTTTGGCTGATGTATTCAAATTGCCCTCTTTTGTTGTTTTTTTTTCTTCAGATGCCACCGCTACAGGCTGGACCATCCAGTCCTTCTCTAGGAGCTGGGAGAGGGGACTTAACTCACAGCCGAGGCAGGCGTAGAGCGCCTATCAGAGATGATGAAGAGTCCAGCGAGGAGAAGAAGTCTGTGCATCCTCAGTCGGAGACATCCGCAGGCAGAGAGGAGGACTCTAGCTCCGGTTCTGAGAGTGGAGGTGATACCGGGGAGGGTTCCGAGGACGACAGCTCCGATTCGGATGATGGTGCTGGTGGAGGTGGTGCAGAGGCTGCTCAAGCGAAGAGGACGAAGAGAGCCTCCCGATCTTGAGCCTGACAACACTGATGCAGATGTTCTTGTTTTATTTTCTCTTTTTTGTTTTACTAGTAGTTGTAGCACATCAGCCTTAGGCAGTTTTATTTTCTTTAAAGCTTGTACCCTGTTGTAAAATGTTGTAACAAAAGAAGCTATGATGGAATGAAACAGCTTTTTGTTCAAAAAGTGTTGTATTTTGCATTCTTAGCATCATATCGCATCATTTTGCACAAAAATGAGATTGAATGGAAATTGAACATTGTACACTGCCAAGTCAGGTAACGAGCCAACATAGCAAACTAAACAGCCTAACTTACTACGAAACAACAAAACCTCAGCAAGTTTACAACTCGATAAGCAAACTTCGACAATATTGAAAAACAAAGAGCAACAATTTGATGAACAAAACTTAACAACTCGATAAGCAAAACTTAACAACTCGATAAGCAAATACATTTCAGACAAACGGGGCGACGGAACGCATCCGAAACAGAGGTGAACTCGGATCGTATTGAGAATTGCATAATTCTCTTACATCCTTTCTGATCTATAGAGGTGTAGTACGATCCGAACGCATCCGTCATTGCCAAAGTTGCCTCGGCTCCGAGTGAGACGTATTGAGAATTGCATAATTCTCTTACATCCTTTCTGCATTGCAGTGTAGTATGGTGTATGCTAGCTTAAAAATTGTCGCATGTATGCTTCATTACAGTTTTCTTTGCATGATCATAAGTTATGTCCGGCTCTGTGCATTGTCTTGCATTTTGGCCGCTGCCTTCGAGCGCATACCTTGTTTGTCTTGCATGTTTGTCTGTTTCGGTGTAGTATTGAGGATGCAAAACTTAACAACTCGATAAGCAAATACATTTCAGACAAACGGGGCGATCGGATCGTAACCAACTTAGCTGACCTTCCCCAATCATACCCAAGCTCCCGAGCCGAGGCAACTTTGGCAATGACGGACACGTGGCCTTTGGCACCGAGTCAGGGTTTCCTAAATTTCCCCATTAAAAAAAAAAATATTTAGGTGGCGACTCTGTATCTGGAAAAGCAGTCCATGTTTGGCACTTCTTTTCAAAAATCTGTTTCTCAAAACGGTTTGCCAGATTTGGACTCTTTGGTTCAGATTAAGAACCGTGACACAAATCGAGTCCGAACTGTAGCATGAGGCCCACGCGGGCGCGTCTATAGTTTCTGGCGACTCTGCTGGGGATTTTTAGAGAGCTTGACTCGAACTCGTGATATCCTGTTTTGATTTCATTTATGTGTCTCTTTGCATTGCATGTGCATTGGTGCGCCTAGGACACCGTGTTTGCCATCTGGCATTCCTGAACGGTTTGCCGGAGCCTTGTCTTGTCAAGGCATGACCATAAGGCTGACCGGTTATGGGCTCTGACAGTATGGGAACACAAACCCCGATTTTACCGGGGCACCCTTTTTGACTATTCGACCTAGTGCATATCGAAATCCATAGTGACCATTCCAAGCTAGGACAGGTTGCTTACCCGACGTTAGGTTGTTTGAAAACCGCTGCGTGTGTAGTGAAACCCTAGCTCCTGACAAAATAGGACAGGGAAACCTTACCCCCCCATAGGGGTGTTTTGGCTCTCAATTATCTGTTATGTATTATTAGAGTGTGTCTCTACAGGGTGCATGTATCAGTTTGCGAGTTTAGCTATCAGGCCTGCGGGCACCAGTTCAGTGTTTTGAGAATCGGTTATCTGCGAGTATCAGTTTTGGGAACAGTGATTCTGGGGAATAGTGGTCAGTATCGAGAAACAGTGTGTTCGGCTAACCAGCTGTGTATTATGAATACCCAACTGTGCGTTGTATGTGTTTATTTTATGTCGTTATGCTGTCCGATTGTTTGTTTATTTACTGCTTTATTTATCTTTTTGCTAGGTAGTTTAGCACCATTGCTTCCAACCCGGTAGATATTCCCCAAGCACTCTGGATTAGAGGTCGTCGCCTCCATCGATCTGAGGATTTGGTAGACGGACAACCAGTGTACCGCTCCCTACCCCCGGTTACTAGACGGAGGACAGCTAGGCAGAGGGCATCAGTTCAACAATCAGTTCAGAGGGCCTTATCTACCCCACCTGAGTTCAGTAGGGATCAGGGTCTTGTTTCACCTACAGAGAGGGAACGTATACCAGTAATTCAACCAGAGCAGAATAGTATGGCTAGCTTAGAGGAGATGGTGCGCCAACTCCAAGAGAGCATGAAAATGATGCAGTAGGATGCTGTTCGGCAGGCAGAATTCGCCAAGCAGCAGGCCACGGTCGTGAGCAAACAAGCAGAGTTAATCGTGAGGTTACAACAGCAAAATGGAGCATCTGCTTCGCAACAAGTTCCTTCCCCACCAAGGGTTCCGATACCCGAAGAAACACCGAATGCCCGAAATGTCCAAGAGGATATCGACCTTCCAACGGGGCCAGCTCCGCCCCCGATTCCGCCACAACTATCCAAGGCACCCACGCCTGTCAATATACCGGACTCTCCTTTTGAGTTCGAAATGGACCCCACAGCCTTAAAATTGAGTAAGTTGGAAAAGATGTTCAAAAGATCCCAGGGAGTCAAGACCATCCCTGACATCGAAGATGGGTATACCGACGCAGCCGTGACGCTGCCTGACAGATTCAAGATGTCGCACATTGATCGATTTGATGGGTCTGGAGACCCCATGGTGCACCTAAGATTGTTTTCAGACATCCTAAGGCCAATGGGCCTCACTAGACTGCAGAAGCTGTCTCTATTTGGCCGAACCCTGTCGGCTGTAGCGGCCATATGGTATGCCAAATTGGAGGATGACGTCAAAAGGAGTTGGGACGAGATGGCTGAGGCCTTCATCTTGCAGTACTCATACAATACACAAATCGAGATTACGACCCGGGATCTCGAGACAACGAGACAAGAACCCAAAGAGAGCTTCTCGGAATTCGTAACCAGATGGTGGGCTAAGGCTTCGATGATGACCTTAAGGCCCACAGACAAAGACCAGATTCGGATGATTGTGCGCAATCTTCAGCCGAAGTTAATGCAAAAGATGATTGTACTCCCCTTCCCTACCTTTTCTGATCTACATGAAATGGGGGTGCAAATTGAGGATGCCTTAAAGCAAGGATTAATTGATAATGACCGGGAGCAACCCCGCAGAACTTTCAATTGTAACACTAATGCAGGCCCGAGTGGCACTACAACTACCAGGACCTCCGAAGTAAGTATGGTCACCACCAACCCTCCCCCAAGAAATATGGCAGCCGCACCATTCTCCGGTGCGTCCGGAAGCAACTCACAAACCGTCAAATACCCACCCAAAAACACCAGAACCTTCGCTCCACTTTATATGCCCTTGTCCAAAGCTTTGGGGGTCTTAATCAGAAAAGGGCATCTAAAGCCCCTAGAGCCGCGGCCCTTACTAGAAAGACTCCACGCTACCCACAACCCAGCCAAATATTGTGCATTTCACCAACAGGGTCATGACACCGACCTGTGCTTCCGATTGAGTCATGAGATTCAAGATCTCATCGATAACGGGGTGATTTTGCCTCCCGAGAAACCCAACGTTACTACAAACCCTCTCCCTACACATAACCAAACTCCACCACCCAAAAGAGTCAACTTCATCCAAACTGGGGTCGTGCCTTACGATCCTAGCATCTATATCACTCCTTCCCACCTGCCCAAGCCGGAAGTGTTCCTTTCCGATTGCACTGATTTGTGCATGATGGACATCTCCATAACCCAACCTAAGCCAACGGTGGTAACTATTGAGAACAGGGGAGAGAAGACTCCAGAGGAAAAGGGGGTTGTTGAGCCAGAGTCTGCGGAATCTGGGAGTGGTGTTGGGAATGCTTATAGTCCGAGTGACTACATTTTGTCAATAGGCCAAGACAAGCCAGATATGGAACTACCAACAAAGGGGGAGCTGTGTGCGATCCAAGGGGATAGTCCGGGACAGGGAACGGACGATGTAACGGCCGTGGAAGAGGGCCTTGCCAAGCTCCTGTTTTACAGTAACCAAGATCCAGGGGACTTAGCCGTCGACTGGTTCAATTATGAGGGATCAACAGAGGCTACGGGATGGTTGGACGATCAACCAGATGTGGTAGAGGAGTCTCAGCCACAGCAAAGCCCGGCAGGGGCAAGAATATCAGCAATAGCCGGAAGGGTTGAAGAACGGAGTGCATCGCCAGAGAGCGCCGGTGTCAAGAAATTCGCTCGGGATTGGAGCATTTCGAGTACAGGGATTATTGAGCAGTCGGCTGCCTGGACACAGTCGGAACAGGAAAGATTCGAAGATTTCGAGAGAATCAGGAAGGCAAAAGCCCATATGGGGATTGAGGCTGCTGCGAGTACAAAAAGGGAGAATGCCGCGAACATAGGAATAGAAGGTACTTTGAGTATGAGAACAGTCACGCCAGAACCGGACAAGTGCCTGTCCGCCGCAGATGGAATGTGGTGGGAGGATGATGATCTGTGTCTTGCCCACACCGATGAAGATTGGGGGAGTAACCAACCAGATGATACCTGGTATGTCGGCGAAGTCGATCACATGACCAGGAGTGGACGGTATTTCAAGCCTCCACACCTTGATCAACTAGAGGCGTCTGGAAAAGATAGGGAGGCAGAGAAGCAAAAAGAAAAGCAACTCGAAGATGAGGCCGTATTGAGACAATTGAAAAAGATACAAGAAGACATCTCCATTTGGGGGCTGCTTATGGCTTCTCGAGTACATAGACAGGCTGTCCTCTCAGCCATGGACAAAGCCAAGCTTTCCATAGACACCATGCCCGAACAGCTGGTGGGCCTAGTTTTTTCGGGAGGGACCGCCCCGATGTTGACTTTTTCTGATAAAGAACTGCCACCCGAGGGTGCAAACCATAACAATTCACTCTACATCTCCATGGAGTGCAGAGATGAATGGATACCCGTGGTGCTTGTCGACACGGGGTCCGCCATCAACGTCTGCCCGGCAAGGACAGCCTACGTGATCGGTTTGAAAATCGCGGACTTTGTGCCAACGGCCCAGGTGATTCGGGCATATGACAACGCAAGCCGGGAAGTAATGGGGACAGTTAAGATTCAAACGAAGGTTGGACCGGGACAACATGAGATAGATTTCCATGTCTTGGAGGTTCCTACAACGTTCAACCTGCTTTTGGGGCGGTCGTGGCTGCATCAGGTAAAGGCAGCCTCCTCCACCCTACATCAAGTGGTGAAATACCCCTATGGGAAAGGAGTAGCCATTGTTTTCGGAAACTCATCAATTCATCCGCCGCCGGAGGTATCTACGCCTGTTCTAGAAATCGAGCACGATATGGAAGATGTGTTCATATCGGGTTTTACCTTGGCTGAGGCTCGGGTTGTACAGGACATCATGGAAGCTAATGAAGGGGTATATGTCAGTGCCCAAGCAGTCTATCTCATGAACAAACTCCAGCACATCCCCGGGATGGGATTGGGGAAGAGCGGCCGGAAAGGCGTCGCGGCATTGGCTGAAGTGCCACACAACCCTCATATCTTCGGACTGGGTTACCTACCCACCAAAGAGGACTGGATAAGGAAAGGAAAGGAGATGGCTGAAAGAGCCAGAGCGAAACAGATGGGAAAGCCCTTTGACTTAATGCACCGGCCCATTCAGGGTACCCTAAACGGACGCTTCATCCGGGAGGGGGAGGACTTTCCGTTCTGTGGCTTCCCCGAGCCGTGGCTGAACGCGGAGAGGAAGCGCGTACCGGGGTTTGAGATTTTCTTTGACCTGCAGTTACCTGAGAATGACATCGCCGAAGAGCAGACAGACCCATTGGCCGAGGCTGAGCAAAGTAAGGAAGTACAGTCTGAGGACGCTGAAAATGAAATAGGGGTAGCACTGGCATGTCTACTTTCGGATCCTCCGATCGAACAGAAGTGCTTGGGGGATAACTCCTCGGTATGCATGATCGGGAATGAAACGGCTGCGGGCCTACCATCAACTATTTTGGATGCATCCATCGCACCCTCTCTCGTCTGGCAATATGAAGAAGGATTTTTGTCCAGCAGCACCGGGTCAGGTAGTGAGCCGGAATCTAATTCCACCGAGTCTTGTGAGTCGGAATCAAGTTCCAGCTCGACTGAGTCTGAGTCCGATATTCCTGGGGGTGATAACCCGGATGCCACAGTCCTGTCTAGGTCGTCATTTTCTTTCTCTTTTGAGTCTGTTGTAACAGAAGAATCAGACGGCTTGGAAGTATTTAATGAGAATGATGTGGATGTGGTTTCTGAGTATTTTTCTGTGCCTTTGATTTATTGCTTAAATTAGGATTTTCAAAATTTTGATGAAAACGACGAGGAAGAAATTCCTCCGGTTTTGCAACGATTAATTGATCAAGAGCAGGAGAGATTTGTTAAACCCTTAATGGATGAAATCACTACTGTAAATGTTGGTACTGAGAAGGACCCGCAGCCGGTCCAGATCGGGTCCACGTTGTCTTCGGAGGAACGCAAGCACTTAGTTGCTTTATTAAAAGATTTCAAAGACGTTTTCGCGTGGTCCTACGAAGACATGCCTGGAATCGATCCTGAGATTGTACAGCACCGGATCCCTCTTGACCCCGAGGCTCGACCGATCAAACAGAAGCTCAGAAGGATTCGTCCAGACTGGGCCATCAAAATTAAGGAAGAGGTCACCAAGCAAATCGATGCAAGCTTCCTGTTGGTATCCGAATACCGACTTGGTTGGCCAACATTGTTCCAGTGCCAAAGAAGGATGGCAAGATCCGAGTATGCGTGGATTTCAGGGATTTGAATAGAGCTAGTCCGAAGGATGACTTTCCCCTACCACATATTGATGAGTTGGTTGATTTTACAGCGGGGCATGCTTTGCTTTCGTTCATGGATGGCTTCTCAGGCTACAATCAGATAGTGATGGCGCCCGAAGACCGGGAGAAGACTGCTTTCACCACCCCGTGAGGGACTTACTGCTACAGAATGATGCCGTTTGGGTTGAAGAATGCTGGAGCTACATATCAACGGGCCGCGACCACGATATTGCATGACATGATCCACAAAGAGGTGGAGGTGTACGTGAACGACATGATTGTCAAGTCCAAAGAAAGAGAAGGCCACTACACCGCCTTGCAAAAGTTCTTCCAAAGGATCAGAGAATTCCAGCTGCGGCTAAACCCTCAGAAGTGTACATTCGGTGTTACAGCGGGAAAAATGCTGGGATTTCTGATTACACAAAGGGGCATCGAAGTCGACCCTTCCAAAATCAAGGCCATCTTAGAAATGCCACCACCAAGGACTGAAAAGGAGGTGCGAGGCTTTCTAGGTAAAGTGCAATTCATAAGATGGTTTATTTCCAAATTAACCTTGACTTGTGAACCACTCTTTGGTCTCCTGAAGAAAGGAAATAAATTCTAATGGGACGGCCGATGTCAAGTAGCTTTTGAACAGATCAAAGAATATTTACAGAACCCGCCCGTGTTATCGCCGCCAGAGCAGGGAAGACCGTTGATATTGTATCTTTCAGTGACTGAAACCACGATGGGTTGCATGCTCGCACAAGAGTCAGAGGACAAAGTGGAAAGGGCCATCTATTATCTAAGCAAGAAGATGCTAGATTACGAGACCCGCTACACTCCGCTGGAGAAGGCTTGTTTGGCCTTGGTATGGGCTACCAGGAAGCTGCGGCACTACCTGTTAGATCACTCTGTAATGTTGGTTTCACGCTTGGATCCCATCAAATATCTTTTCGAGAAACCAGCACTTACGGGTAGGCTAGCTCGCTGGCTGTTGTTGCTTTCTGAATTTGATCTGAAGTATGCGACACGCAAGTCAGTAAAAGGAAGAGCGGTAGCGGAATTCCTTGCCGACCACCCGGTTGAAGGGGATGAGGCGGTTGAGTACCTATTCCCAGATGAAGCCATTCTGCACATCGAAAATGAAACTTGGACGATGTACTTTGACGGAGCGTCAAACCAGTACTGGTATGGGATAGGAGTGTTGCTGATAGCGCCGGACGATTCCCGTGTCCCTTTAGCATTCAAGCTCCGATTCAAAGTCTCGAACAATGAAGTAGAATATGAGGCATGTATTGCCGGCCTAGAAGCAGCCTTAGAACTAGGGGCAAGGCGGTTGGACGTCATTGGGGACTCGAACCTTGTTGTGTCTCAAGGGAAAGGAGACTGGAAAGTCAAAGAGCAGAGGATGATAATTTACCATCAGACCTTGGATTTGTTAATTCCTCGGTTTGAGAAGCTAAATTTCACTCACCTAGTGAGAGAGAACAACAGGTTCGCAGATTCACTAGCAACTCTATCTTTCCATGATAGACATCCCATCCGGGGTTCGGATACGTCCAGTCATTATTGACCAGAAGTTCGCGCCAGCATATGAGTCAATTTCCGCCATAGATGAGGCTCAGGACGACAACCCCTGGTATTACGACATTTAGAACTTCTTGGAGAAGAAAGCATATCCACCAGGGGTAAATGCCAAGGATAAAAGGGCAATCAGAAGAATGGTCGTTCAATTCATCATCTGTGGGGGTAAGCTGTATAAGAGAGGCCATCTGGGAATGCACAAGCTATGTGTCGAAGCCGAAGAATCAAAGCGCCTGATGGAGGCCATCCATGGAGGAGAGTGCGGTGCGCACATGAACGGAGTAATGTTAGCACGGAAAATCCTCCGACAGGGATACTACTGGTCCACCATGGAGGAGGATTGCATCAGTTTTGTTCGGCGATGCCACAAGTGTCAAATCCATGCGAACCGTATGAATATCCCGCCGTCAAAACTGTATAACATGACTTCGCCGTGGCCATTTTCAGTTTGGGGAATTGATGTGATCGGGGCAGTCACTCCAAAGGGATCGAGCGGGCATGAGTTCATTCTGGTCGCGATAGATTACTTTACAAAGTGGGTCGAGGCCCAATCATATGCCGTGTTGAAGGCGTCGCACGTCGCAAAGTTCATCAGAAACAACATCATCTATCGCTACGGGGTCCCAAACGAGATTATCTCGGATAATGGTTCCCACTTTAAGAAGGAAGTAATTGACTTGTTGGAGAAATATAATGTGGCTTTTCATAAGTCATCCACGTACCGGCCGCAAACCAACGGAGCAGTTGAGGCCGCCAACAAGAACATCAAGCATATACTGCGGAAGATGGTGGAAACCTACTGGGATTGGCCAGATAAGTTGTCGTTTACTCTGTGGGGCTACAGGACTTCAATTAGAACTTCTACCGGAGCGACTCCGTATTCATTGGTTTATGGGATGGAGGCCGTTCTACCTATCGAAATTGAGGTTCCGTCATTACAAGTATTGGCTGAGTGTCAAATAGCTGAAGCAGATTGGCAGCAGAGCAGGTTTGAGGAACTCATGCTCTTTGATGAGAGAAGACTGAAAGCACTGTACCATGTTCAAAGTTATCAGCGCAGAATTGCCCGGGCTTTCAACAAGAAAGTTAAGTCCAGGAATCTAAAGGAAGAAGATTTGGTGCTCAAGGACAACCGAGCTCCCATCCACGACCCAAGGGGCAAGTTCAGACCTAATTGGACTGGTTCTTACATCATCAAAGCTATCTAGTCAGGTGGAGCTGTGGTTCTGATGGACCTAGATGGCCTGGAATTCTCCCAACCGATCAACATAGACAAGTTGAAGAAATATTACCCCTGAGAGGCTCGCTAGGCCGAAAACCCGAAAGGGCGACCTAGGCAAAAGTTAGAGCATAGAAAATTGGAAAATATAAAAACTGAGCTCGCAAGATTGAAAACCCGCAAAGGGCGACCTTGGCAAAACTTAGAGCGTAAAAGGAGAGTGAAAATACTCGAGTGAACCTAAGCCTGAACTACGTAAGGCTTGATTCCCATCTTTGGGATACGTAGGCAACTTCATCCTGGAGTTCAGCCGTAACCCTTTTTCCCGATCAACTTTGTCCATTTGATCATCTCGGTCATCTTTGTCTATTCAGCATTCAAAGGGTTCAGTTATGATCTCTGGTGCAGCGCTCTTCAGACTAGGGGCAACTTTCCGTTGCCATGCAGTGCCGTGGTACTCCTCAGACTAGGGACAACTTTCCAGTTGCAGAGATCCGGGGTTGTGCATCTCGGTGACAGATCTCAGGCGTGTCCAGTTCTGATCCACATCGAAAATGTTTTTGAAAAGTTTTAATAAAAGCTGACTTTGTTCAAATAAATCTTTTTACGACTAAGACCATTTTTGGACCAAAGCGGAAAATCTTCAGTACCACAACCTTCAATTTCATTGATTTCAAAACAGAGCTCTCCTGCTCTTGCATACAATCGAAGTTGCTTTTTATTACATTCATAAAGAAAACTTGAAAGTACTAATAAAGCAATAAATCCGGGGCACAGTCAATTCAGGTGCTCCTGCGCCCTCTCCCAGAGCTGGTCGAAGCCTCTCATGCCAAGGTGGGCCTGACCTGTGCCTCCTCATTAAGCCAATCCAAGCACTCGTCAGACAAAGTGCAGCTGAAAGTAAGAGCGGGGGCCAGGAGTTCTCTCATCCTCCACGCGGTGGCCTGCCAAGCAAGCTGTGCGCCTCGGGCGGGGAATGCAGCAGGATACTCTATCCCCTCTGGCGGGCAGGTTTGATCATGGCCGAATTGGCGTCAAATCCGAAATGGGAAGTAGAATACACAATGAGTGAGACCAATCAATTGAATCCCAGTCTGCCGGGGCATGTTGTAACTCATTGCCGGAAGGCTCAACCAAGGGCACCGCCAAGCGATACGGTCTGCGGACAAGCGGCACATCCAAGCGAACCACCATCCCTCATCCAGGGCATTGACTAAACGATGTCGGAAGAAGTAGCCGCGAGCTGAATACGCTGGGCAAGAGTCCACAACCTGCAGTTTGTCCATCAACCATACCTGGGGAGGGATGAAAAATGAGAGAATAAAGAATAGAGAGATGTACGAGGAGAGAAAAGTGAGAATAGGGTTTTGTGAGAAAAGACCGAGCTTGAGGGCCGACTGATGTGAGCAATGCAAATGTGAGATTGGGTGGGAAACATTACTTGTAGTAGTAGCGGACTCCCTGCCAATCTGGTCGTCTCATGACGATAAAAGGCGTCTAAGCCCATCAACGTCTCAGCCAGAGTCATGGCAATACAGCTCTTGCCCTCCTTCAAGCCTTGGGCAACCTCGGTCAGCCGGACACTAGACCCTCTGGAGCCTGAGACAAATAAAAAATGAGATAGCATGCACAAACAGAGGGCATGTTGCCGGAAGCCTTGCCAGTGATGGTTGTTGCGATCACCAGCATCAGAAAACCGATCGGTCAAACTCGGAATGTCCAGCATCCCGTCACAAATCAGAGACCGATCGTCACGCATACTGAGTCCACACATTCGCTCTAAGGATTGGGCATGGCCAAAATTAAGTTGGGGTAGGAGCTCCTCGTTGCGCTCGGACTCCATTAAGGCTCGGAAATCTTCAAAGGTAGGACATATCTCCTGCCCAGCGAAGCTAAAGACATGCGTCACCGGATTCCAAAACCTTGCCGCGGCATGGAGAAACGGGAGGTGCAATGGGGTACGACCCAGAGTGAATAGTGCATTTAGGCCGAAACCCCGGAAATTCAATTTTTCCGAGCCATCCAAGCTGTGAGATTTTGAGCAAGAAACTCTTCCATTAGAGCAAATCAGTGTGGAATTGAGAAAAACTACGAAGCTGGGGTCTTTTGTAGGAGATAAGGTTGGGTGGAGGACAGGTGTCAACATTCTGGTGATTCCCTCATTCATAGCCGGCCGACCAAACATTCTGCTGACCGGCCATTGTATGTTGCCGACCGAACAAATTTCTGGCCGGTGGCCATTCCTTGTGGCCGATGGTCTCTATCCTTGGCCGATGGGCTTCCTCCTGGTTCCCTGAGCTGTTTATGCTAGGGATTGGGGAACTCCACCACCACCGATCCCTCCCCAGGTGACCGATTCTTGCGGAGTCACACCTGTCTGCTTATCAAGTCATTGAACATTTGCTTATCGAGTTGTATTTCACTCTCTTTGAGTTTTTGATTTATTTATTGAGTTGTACCCACACTTGTTTGGTTATATCATGTCTTTGTTTTGCTTATCGAGTTGTAAGTCGGTTCACTACCTGATTATTACGATGCAAATATTCAGTGTTCAAAATAGGTTTAATTTCGTTCACATTGTAGTGTGGTACCTTGCGATGCGATGCATAGAACATTTACAAACGCAACACCTTTTGAACAAAATGGTTGCTTTATTCCCGTCACGTGTTTTGCAAAATATGTAATTTTGAAAAAAAATAAAACCTGCCCGAGGCAGTGCAATGTGCTTAAACTACCAGTAAAAAGGAAAGAAAAAGCATAGAATGGCAGGGTAGCAAAGTGTCGGAATTGATACCAGTAAAACTCCCCTTGCGGTCAACGCACCTTCCGCACCTTTGTTCGGGTTAACTACATTGTTTGACACCTTCATCACTCGAGACAATGCAGGAAAGCACACTTTTGAAACGTGAACCTTTGAGTTGACCTCAGGCCACAACTTTTGCGAGCAATGCTCGATACGTGCGAAGAATGTCCCGTCCCGTATCCTTTTCATGTCTTGTGAACTCCACAAATCGTTTTAATTATGCTGTGTTACAGTACTTTACATTCCAGCATCGTGAATGACATGTTTTTTACTTACATGTGTACATTCAACTCTTCTCATACACACTACTTGCATAGACCACATGTTTGTTTAATTTCATTACCTGCGTAGACCGCATGTTTTGATTGCATAGACCGCATGTTTGTTTAATTTCATTACCTGCGTAGACCGCATGTTTTGATTGCGTAGACCGCATGTTCCTTCAATTTCATCACCTGCGTAGACCGCATGTTTTGATTGCGTAGACCGCATGTTTGTTTAATCTCATTACCTGCGTAGACCGCATGTTTTGATTGCGTAGACCGCATGTTCGTTCAATTTCATTACCTGCGTAGACCGCATGTTTTGATTGCGTAGACCGCATGTTTTGCCTGCGTAGACCGCATGTTTTACCTGCGTAGACCGTATGTTTTCCTCGCGTAGACCGCATGCTTATAATTAATTACGTTACTTGCGTAGACTGCATATTTGTAATCAATTTCATTACTTGCGTAGACCGCATGTTTTACCTGCGTAGACCGCATGTTTTCCCTGCGTAGACCGCAATGCTTTTCTTGCGTAGGCCGCACGTTTTGCCTGCGTGGACCGCATGTTCGTAATCAACTTCATTACTTGCGTAGACCGCATGTTTTGCTTGCGTAGACCGCATGTTTTCATTCAATTTCATTACTCGCGTAGACCGCATGCTCATGATCAATTTCGTTGCCTGCGTAGACCGCGCGCTCCACTTACATGTCTGTGCCTTCACAGCATTGTTATGCTTCCCACTTGCTTTGCGTTGTCACGCATTTCAAGTACACTGTTATGCATGTTGGTAACGATATTGTACCTGTTAAGTTTGTTTTCTTTGCAGGCACGATATTGTATGTACGGTTCATTTGAGAACTGGTGTAACCAGACGAGCCGCACAGGTATTGTATCCTCCGAGTGAGATGTATTGAGAATTGCATAATTCTCTTACATCCTTTCTGCATTGCAGTGTAGTATGGTGTATGCTAGCTTAAAAATTGTCGCATGTATGCTTCATTACAGTTTTCTTTTCATGATCATAAGTTATGTCCGGCTCTGTGCATTGTCTTGCATTTTGGCCCCTGTCTTCGAGCGCATACCTTGTTTGTCTTGCATGTTTGTCTGAGTCTTCGGCCTGGTGAAAAATGGGTCGTCTCTGGGCTTTGACATTCACTCCCGTCATCGTTATGACTTTTGAGTTCTGTCAAAGAGGGGCAACTGTGGACACCCCATTTTTGACCGTCCTCAAGACTTGGACGTCACCGTTTGAACACCCGGTGATCATCCATGTTTGTGTTCGTTTGGAGTTCTCAGAGGTCTCGGCTATGCGCCTTGCCTCAGGATCTCCGAACTTGACTGTTTTGCGCTTGGTTCGACACCAAACACTTGTGTTTTGCCTTTAAGAGGTAGGGTAGGGCTTGTAGACCACCCCCACCCATCACCGGCCGTGGCGTGAGGCCACCGGCTGTGTTTTGTGGCCATCGGCCAATTATTTGGCCGGCCGGCACTATAGATAGCCGGTCGGCTATCTTTTTTTGGTCAATGGCAACTTTGGGCAGCCGACTACTGTTCATCTACTTTATGTAGATATTTTGTGCCAGCTGTGATAGCTGGCACCCACTCTGTTTCCCTCCATACACGTGTGTGGAGGGATTTCCCTCTAAGCAAGCTTGTTGTATAAGCCTTGCAAGAGGGACTTCTATAAGAGGAGAGGTCTTCTCCTTGTTCTAGGTTAGAAAATTTGAAGGCAAAACCAGAGCTTATACATATAGATACACCCCCTCTCTATATTTCCCTCTCTCTCCTCCCTTGTGTGTGTTTCATGGCCTAAAAGTGTACTTTTACCTTACTTTTGCACTAATACACACACTATTACACCTTGCTCCGAGATTGAGGGGCTTTGAGGGCTGATTCTTGAGTTTTTGGACTGTTTTTGATCAAAAGAAGAGGGTTGCATTGGCTGTTCTTGAGGTGTGCTTCAAGGGTAAGCACTTTGCTTTAGTTTCCCCAAACTTGCACTAGTTTTTTACCTATCTTACTTGCTGATTTAGTTTTTGTGCATAACATAAAAAAGGCTTATATTTTCATGCTTAAGAACTTTCATTAAGGGTCTTTTGTGGTTTGAGTTCAAACTCACCCTCGTAGGCCTTATTTGGCCTTTTTGGTGCTCCCTTTGCGAGGCTTTGTTTGCTTGAGTATTTTGGTCTTCTCACCACTGAAAACCAGTGGATTTTCAGTGGTGAGGAAGGTGGTTTGAAGTCTTGTATAGAGGAGGGACACCCCTCTCCCTTCATTGCCTCATTCCCTTGCCTTTTGGCTTAAAGGGGAACATGCATGCTTGATTGATTTTGGCCCTATTTCAGAGTTTTTTTGGTGTTTCTAAGTCACGTGTCATCTCTGTTTTTGGTCGGATTTGTGCCCTTTTGCATGCTTAACATACTTGCTTTACATTCCTCTATTTGGCCTAGAAATGCACCTTGTGTTTAGGCCATGATTCTTGCATGTGTTAGCCTAATTTCATGAAGGTGTTGGCATTATTTTACCATGTTTAAGACCTATTGGCCATCTGTTTCAGTCACGCTTGCCTTGTTTGGTGTCCTCTCTTTGTGCTTTGGCTTGTAAGCCTTGAGTATATTAGCCTCTAGCATGCATAGCTTGGACCATCCTCATGATTTGGCATCATTTAGGATCATATTTCAGTCCATAAATCATGTTTATATGTGTGTATGTGTGACCTCTTTCATGCTTTGAGGGTGTGCCCTTTTATGCCTAGAGTTAAGCTTTGGTGCATGCATCTCATTGGAGCCTCTTTAGCTGCCATGTTAGTAGGTTTTGGGGTCTATTTTTGCATGCTAAAACCCTATTTTGACTTGTCCAATTCATGCCATGAGTGGTTATGTTGGTGGAAGTAAAGTGCCCCCTTTTGTGCCTTAACCTTAGGACCATTGGCTTGCTTGTTGGCATGAGTGTTTGTCTACCTTTTTGGACACTTTTGGCCACTGTTTTGGGGTGGATTGAGGTCTGCCCCTTTATGGTTTAAGTCCACCATTGCATGCTTGTCACATGTTTGTTGCATGATTGCTTCATTAGGTGTTGTAACATGATGATCCTATTGCTTAAATCGTCCATGTTTGCATTGCATTTGCATCTTGCATGCCTAGCATTGCATATTTGCCATAATAGTTGCATGGCATTTGGCATGCCTTGCATAATTAGTATCATGTTGCATTTTGAGCCATGTGAGCATAACATCCATTGCATTACTTGGTTTGGGGTGTCAAACCAAGTGTGAGGGTTAAGGAGTGTTCATACTATAAGTGATGCAACGTACCTTAACTCTCGGTCACCGGAGCCTTTGACTTCGACATGATAAGGCGTTGGTCCTCATTTGTATGTTGCATGCATTATTACATCAAATGGCAAGCTTGATCTCTTGGGCTATCATGCACAATTGATGGCTCGAGGATCGAGGGCCATGTTTCCTTGAGTTCAACACATGATGGGTAACATGACTATGCTTACATGTGCCTGAAATCCCATGCCATATGTTGTCTGTCCTCTGTTGCTGTCAAAACTGTCTTCTGCAGGAAGTTTCTGCCGGCCGGCAGAATTTAGTGCCGACCAGCCATGGGTGAATGGCCGATAACTCCATCAGTAGCCGATGGAAGTTATACATTGCCGGTGGGCATTTCCTCCAGCCGGTGGTATTCTGCAGTGTGCAAAGAACCTGTCCCAGAATTTTGGAATTTTTCAGAGAAGCAAGGCAGTAAAAACAGAGGCAGCAATGGTATGGTGCGGGCTTTCCGAACGAGACGGGTTCGAGCATGCATCATTCGCGCATCCCGAGGCAGGGGCCGTGGCTACCTTTCTTTTTCTTACATTTATTCTGTTAAGTAAATTAGAATTTTTTGTAATAATTTATTTGTTTATTATTCGGACTGTAATATTTATTTGGACCCTCCGAGTGAGGGCAATTGTGTAATAAGTGTGCGTGAGTATGTGTATGTTTTCCAACCCCACGTCTTTCTTCCCTTTTATTTACCCGCTTATGATGGTAGACTAGGGCATATTTAAATTAGCATACCTTATGCTATGCATGCGTGCATTCATACATTTGTCTTGCATGCACCAGGCTCGGCGCATCATTCTAACTGCATTTGTATTTCAATTCCAAATTGAATACGTGTTAGTTGTAGCATTTCACATGTCATTATAGATTAGCCGAGCCTACTCTAATTGTATCTTGCATGTGTTGCATTAGCTACTTTAACATGAACTAGGATCACGTATGTTTGCTAACTAGTTAATTGTTTTGGCACGGAGTACATTGTAAGTATTTATGCTTTAGCATATCGCATGCGTGTGAATGCTATCATGACAGTATGCTTACCATGTGGCTAAATGCTTATGTGATATAACTGCCTGATTGCCTGTGGGTGAAGGTTGGATTGCCTGAGTTGGAAAAACTAGTTGAAATCCGTATTTTAGCCTACTTGCGAGTAGCAAATTCCAAAACGTTTTCCAAAATAAACGGCTATGCAATGCTTATTTCCAAGTTAGGCGATCTAGTCTATACTTGTTTGCCGTGCGCATAACATAGTAATTCTAAGCTAATAAATGGAATAAGAACACATAACGTTTTCAAAAATGGATATCACGGTTAGTAGAGGCCGATCTTTGGATCGGGCGAGAGGGGGTGCTCATAGCTGACCTTTCCCAATCGTACCCAAGCTCCCGAGCCGAGGCAACTTTGGCAATGACGGACACGTGGCCTTTGGCACCGAGTCAGGGTTTCCTAAATTTCCCCATTAAAAAAAAATATTTAGGTGGCGACTTTGTATCTGGCAAAGCAGTCCATGTTTGGCACTTCTTTTCAAAAATCTATTTCTCAAAACGGTTTGCCAGATTTGGACTCTTTGGTTCAGATTAAGAACCGTGACACAAATCGAGTCCGAACTGTAGCATGAGGCCCACGCGAGCGCGTCTACACCAGTCATGTGGTTGGCCGACCAGAAAAACTGGCTGGCCGACCAGAAAAACTGGTCGGCCGACCAGTTGGCATGATGACCTCCAGATTTTTGACACTTGCCCTCCAAATAGTGCCTTATCCTCCAAAAAAGTTCCAGCTTCGTGGTTCTCTCATTCCATCTCAGTTTTACATCAAAATGGAGGCATTTCTCATCCAAAATCTCACAACTTGGATTGCTACCTTAGACGACTCGGAAAAGTTAAACTTTCGAGGCTCCGGCATAAATGCACTATTCACGCTGAGTCACACTCCGCTGCACCTACCGTTTCTCCATGTCGCGGCAAGGTTTTGGAACCCAGTAACACATGTCTTTAGTTTTGGCGGGCAAGAGATGTGTCCTACCTTTGAAGACTTCCAAGCTTTCATGGAATCCGAGCGTAACGAAGAAATCTTGCCCCAGCTTCGCTTCGGCCACGCACAAGCCTTAGGGAGAATGTGTGGGCTCACTATGCACGACGCTCGGTCTTTGATCTGTGACGGGGAATTGGACATCCTCAGCTTGATTCATCGTTTTTCCGATGCCGGTGACCGCGGTGATCACCATTGGCAAGGATTTCGGCGACATGCCCTTTGCTTGTGCATGGTGTCTCACTTTTTGCTTGCCCCAGGCTTCAGTGGGCCTAGCGTTCGTTTGATCGAGGTTGCCCAAGGCTTGAAAGAGGGCAGGAGCTACATTGCCATGACATTGGCCGAGACATTGATGGGCTTGGATGCTTTCCATCGCCGGGAAACGACCAGATTTGCAGGGAGTCCACCATTGCTGTAGGTAATGTTCCCACCCTTCCTCACATATATTACTCACATCACTCGGCCCTCAGACTCAGTTTTTCTCACAAAACCCTTTTCTCGCTTTTCTCTCAACGTACACCTCTCTATTCTTTATTCTCTCATTTTCCATCCCTCTCCAGGTATGGTTGATGGACAAGTTGCAGGTTATGGGCTCTTGCCCAGCGTACTCAGTTCGCGGCTACTTCTTCCGGCGACGTCTAGTCGATGCCCTTGATGAGGGATGGTGGTTCGACTGGATGTGCAGTTTGTCCGTAGACCATATTGCTTGGCGTTGTCCTTGGCTCAATCTACCGGCGATGAGCTACAGCATGTCTCGGCAGACCAGGATTCAGTTGATTGGCCTGACACATTGCATATTCTACTTTCCGTTTCGGTTCCAGCGCCAGTTCGGCCACGATCAGATTTGCCCGGCAGAGGGGTTAGAGTACCCAGCTGCATTTTCGGTCCGAGACGCACAGCTAGCTCGGTATGCCACGGCATGGAGGACGAGAGAGCTTCTGGCCCCCGCTCCCACTTTCAGTTACACCCTTTCTGATGAGTGCATAGATTGGCTCAATGAAAAGACACAGGTGGGGCCCAGTTTGGCATCAGAGGCTTCGACCAGCTCTGGGAGGGGACGCGGGAACACCTGACTATACCCTGGATTTATTTGCTTTTAATCAGAACTTTCAAGTTTTCTTTATGAATGCAATAAAAAGCAACTTCAATTTTGTATTCAAAAGTAGGAGAACTCTGTATTGAAATCAATAAAATTGAAGGTTGTGGGCACTGAAAATTTTTCATTCGGTCCAAAAATGGTCTAAGTCGTAAAAACATTAATTTGAGCAAAATCAACTTTTATTAAAACTTTTCAAAACCATTTCCGATATGGATCAGAACTGGACACGCCTGAGATCTGTCACTGAGATGTACAACCCCGGATCCCAGCAACTGGAAAGTTGCCCCTAGTCTGAGTAGCACTGCACCAGAGATTACAACCGAGCTCTTGAATGTAGAATAGACAAAGATGACCAAACATGATCCATGGACAAAGTTGATCAGGGAAGTGTTTATGGCTGGACTTCAGAATAAAGTTGCCTACGTATCCCAAAGATGGGAATCAAGCCTTACGTAGTTCGGCTTGGGTTCATTCGTGTATTGACACTCTTCTTTTGCGCTCTAACTTTTGCCAAGGCCGCCCTTTGCGGGTTTTCAACCTTGCGAGCTCAATTTTTATAATTTCAAATTTTCTGTGCTCTAACTTTTGCCTAGGTCGCCCTTTCGGATTTTCGGCCTAGCGAGCCTCTCAGGAAAAATATTTCTTCAACTTGTCTATGTTGATCGGTTGGGAGAACTCTAGGCCATCTAGGTCCATCAGAATGACAGCTCCACCCGACCAAATAGACTTAATGATGTAAGGACCAGTCCAATTAGGTCTGAACTTGCCCCTGGGGTCGTGGATAGGAGCTCGATTGTCTTTGAGCACCAAATCTCCTTCCTTCAAATTCCTGGACTTAACTTTCTTGTTGAAAGCCCTGGCAATTCGTTGTTGATAACCTTGAACATGGTATAGTGCTTTCAGCCTTCTCTCATCAAAGAGCATGAGTTCCTCAAATCTGCTCTGCTGCCAATCTCCCTCAGCTATCTGATACTCAGCCAGTACTCGTAATGACGGAACTTCAATTTCGATAGGTAGAACGGCCTCCATCCCATAAACCAATGAATACGGAGTCGCTCCAGTAGAAGTTCTAATTGAAGTCCGGTAGCCCCACTAAGCAAATGGCAACTTATCTGGCCAGTCCCGGTAGGTTTCCACCATCTTCTGCAAAATGTGTTTGATGTTCTTGTTGGCGGCCTCAACTGCTCCGTTGGTCTGCGGCTGATATGTGGATCACTTATGAAAAGCCACGTTGTATTTTTTCAACAAGTCAATCACTTCCTTCTCGAAGTGGGAACCATTATCTGAGATAATCTCGTTCGGGACCCCATAACGACAAATGATGTTGTTCCTGATAAACTTCGCAACATGTGAAGCCTTCAACACCGCATAAGATTAGGCCTCAACCCACTTTGTGAAATAGTCTATCGCGACCAGAATGAACTCATGCCTATTGGACCCTTTCGGAGTGATAGCCACGATCACATCGATTCCCCAAACTGAAAATGGCCAATGCGAAGTCATATTGTACAGCTTTGACGGCGGGATGTTCATGCGGTTTGCATGGATCTGACATTTGTGGCATCGCCGAACAAAGCCGATACAATTCTCCTCCATGGTGGACCAGTAGTAACCCTGTTTGAGGATCTTTTGGGCTAGCATCACCCCGTTCATGTGCGCTCCGCGCTCTCCTCCATGGATGGCCTCCATTAGGCGCTTCAACTCTTCAGCCTCAACACACAGCTTATGCATTCCCAAATGACCTCTCCTATACAATTTTCCTCCGTAGATGATGAACTGAGCAGCCATTCTTCGGATTGCCCTCTTGTCTTTGGCATTTACCCCTGGTGCATACGCTTCTTTCTCCAAGAAGTTCCAGACATCGTAATACCAGGGGTTCTCATCTTGAACCTCTTCTATGGCAGCAATCGACTCGTAGGCCGATGCAAACTTCTGGTCAATGATGATCGGACGCATCCGGACTCCAAAAGGGATGTCTATCATAGAAGATAGAGTTGCTAATGAAGCCGCGAACCTGTTGTTTTCTCTTAACAGATGAGCAAAGTTCAGTTTCTTAAACCGAGGAATCAGCAAGTCCAAGGTCTGGTGATAAATTCTCATCTTTTCTTCTTTGACTTTCCAATCTCCTTTAGCTTGAGATACAACAAGGTTCGAGTCCCCGATGACGTCCAACCGTTTTGCCCCTAGTTCTAGGGCGGCTTCTAAACCAGCAATGCATGCTTAATACTCTGCTTCGTTGTTCGAGACTTTGAATCGGAGTTTAAATGCTAGAGGGATACGGGAATTGTCGGGTGCTATCAGCAACACCCCTATCCCATACCCGTACTGGTTTGATGCTCCGTCAAAATACATCGTCCAAAACTCATCTTCGATATGCAGAATAGCCTCGTCTGGGAATAAGTACTCAACTGCTTCATCCCCCTGAACTGGGTGATTGGCTAGGAACTTCGCTATCGCTCTCCCCTTTACTAACTTGCGAATCACATACTTTAGATTGAATTCAGAAAGCAGAAACAACCAACAGGCTAGCCTACCCATAAGTGCTGGTTTCTCGAAGAAATATTTGATGGGATCTAATCTTGAAACCAACATTACAGAGTGAGCTGACAGGTAGTGCCGCAGCTTCTTGGTAGCCCATATCAAGGCTAAGCAAGCCTTTTCCAGCGAAGTGTAACGGGTTTCGTAATCCAGTATCTTCTTGCTCAGGTAGTAGATAGCTCTCTCCACCTTGTCCTCGGACTCCTGTGCAAGCATGCAGCCCATTGTAGTTTCAGTTACTGAAAGGTACAAAATCAACGGTTTCCCCGGCTCAGGCGGTGACAACACAGGTGGGTTTTGTAAGTATTGTTTGATCTGTTCAAAAGCAGCTTAGCATCGGCCATCCCATTGGAACTTCTTTCCTTTCTTTAGGAGACCAAAAAGTGGTTCACAAGTCAAAGTTAGTTTTGAAATAAACCGTCTTATGAATTGCACTTTACCCAGAAAGCCTCTCACCTCATTTTCAGTCCTTGGTGGTGGCATTTCTAAGATGGCCTTGATTTTGGAAGGGTCGACTTCGATACCTCTCTGTGTAATCAAGAACCCTAGCATTTTCCCCGCTGTAACACCGAACATACATTTCTGAGGATTCAACCGCAACTGAAATTCTCTGACCCTTTGGAAAAACTTTTGCAAGGCTGTGTAGTGGCCCTCTCTTTCTTTGGACTTGACAATCATGTCGTCCACGTACACCTCAACCTCCTTGTGGATCATGTCGTGCAATATCGTGGTTGCAGCCCGTTGATATGTAGCTCCAACATTCTTCAGCCCAAACGGCATCACCCTATAACAGTAAGTCCCCCATGGGGTGGTAAAAGTAGTCTTCTCCCGATCTTCGGGTGCCATCACAATCTGATTGTAGCCTGAAAAGTCATCCATAAATGAGAACAATGCATGCCCCGCTGTGAAATCCACTAACTCATCAATATGCGGTAGAGGAAAGTCGTCCTTTGGACTAGCTTTGTTCAAATCTCTGAAATCCACACATACCCGAATCTTGCCATCCTTCTTCGGCACCAGGACTATGTTGGCCAGCCAAGTTGGCTACTCAGATACCAACAGGAACCCTGCGTCAATTTGCTTGGTGACCTCTTCTTTAATCTTGAGAGCCCAATTTGGGTGGATCCTCCTAAGTTTCTGTTTAATGGGTCGGGCCTCTGGGTCAAGAGGGATCTGGTGCTGTACAATCTCAGGATCGATTCTAGGCATGTCTTCGTAGGACCACGCAAAAACATCTTTGAAATCTTTTAATAAAGCGACTAAGCGCTCGCGCTCCTCCGAAGACAACGTGGACCCGATCTAGACCAACCGCGGGTCCTTCTCAGTACCAACATTAACTGTAGTGATTTCATCAACCAAGGGTTTAACAAATCTCTCCTGCTCTTGATCAATTAAACGTTGTAAAACCGGAGGAATTTTTTCCTCGTCGTTTTCATCAAAATTTTGAAAGTTCTGATTAATACAATAAATCAAAGGCACAGAAAAGTACTCATAAGCCACAGCCATTCCATTCTCATTAATCACTTCCAAATCGTCCGATTCCTCTGTTACAATAGACTCAAAAGAGAAAGAAAAAGACGTCCTAGACAGGACTGTGACATCCGGGTTGTCACCTCCAGGAATACCAGACTCAGACTCAGACGAGCTGGAACTTGATTCCGACTCCACAGACTCAGTGGAATCAGATTCCGGGTCACTACCTGACCCGGTGCTGCTTGATAAAAATCCCTCCTCGTACTGCCAGATGAGGGAGGGTGCGATGGATGCATCCAAAATGTTTAAAGGTGGGCTCGCAGCCGTTTCATTCGCGATCATGGACACCGAGAAGTTATCCCCCAAGCACTTCTGTACGATCGGAGGATCTGAAAGTAGACAAGCCAGTGCTATCCCTATTTCCATCTCGGTGTTCTCAGAATCCACTTTCTCACACTGCTCAACTTCGGCTGATGAGTCTGTCTGCTCCTTGGCAACGTTATCCCCGGATAACTGCAGGTCAAAGAAGATCTCAAACCCTGGCAATCGACGCTTCTTTGTGTTCAACCATGGCTCTAGGAAGCCACAAAATGGAAAATCCTCCCCCTCCCGAACAAAACGTCCGTTTAGGGTACCCTGGATGCGTCGATGTATTAACTCATAAGGCTTCCCCGCCTGTTTTGTTCTGGCTCTCCCAGCCATCTCCTTGCCTTTCTTCACCCAGTCCTCTTTGGTAGGCAGATAACCTAAGTCAAAGGTATGTGGGTTGTGCGGCACTTCGGCCAATACTGTAATGCCCTTCCGGCCACTTCTTCCTAGTCCCATCCCAGGGATGTGCTGGAGTTTGTTCATGAGGTATACTGACTGAGCACTAACGTACAACCCCTCATCAACAGCTAAGATGTTCTGTATGACCCGGGCCTCGGCTAGGGTAAAACCCGATAGGAACATATCCTCCGTGCCATCCTCGATTTCCAAAACCGGTGTAGACACTTCTGGCGGCGGATAGATTGACGAATTCCCAAAAACTATAGCCACCCCCTTCCCGTGAGGGTATTTCAACATCTGATGCAGTGTGGAAGAGACTGCTTTCACCTGGTGCAGCCACGGCTGCCCCAAGAGTAGATTGAAGGTTGCGGGAACGTCCAAGACATGAAAGTCAATCTCATGTTGTCCTGGACCAACCTGAGTCTGAATTTTCACAGTCTCTATCACCTCTCTGCTTGTGTTATCATTCGCCCTTATCACCTGGGCTGTTGGCACAAAGTCCGCGGGCTTCAACCCGATTGCATATGCCGTCCTTGACGGGCACACGTTAATAGTGGATCCTGTGTCGACAAGAACCACCGGTATCCATTTGCTTCTACATTCCACAGAGATATAGAGCGGTTTGTTATGATTCGCGCCCTCAGGCGGCAGTTCCTTGTCAGAAAAGGTCAACATCGGGGAAACCCCTCTCAGAAAAACCAATCCTACCAGCTGCTCAAGCGTGGTGTCCATTGAGAGTTTGGCCTTGTCCATTGCTGATAGGACAGCTTGTCTATGAAAACGTGAAGCCATAAGCAGTCCTCAGATGGAGATGTCTACTTGTACCTTTTTCAACTGCTTTAGCACGGCCTCTTCTTCAAGTAGCTTCTCTTTCTGCTTCTCCGACTCCTTGTCCTTCCCGGACGCCTCTGCTTGATCTAGGTGTGGGGGCTTAAAATACCGCCCACTCCTAGTCATATGGTCAACTTCACCAATATACCAGGTATCATCCGGTTGGTTATTCCCCCAGTCCTCATCGGTGTGGGCAAGACATAGGTCATCGTCTTCCCACCACATGCCCTCGGCAGCCAACAGACACCTGTTCGGTTCTGTTACAACTGTCCTTGTACGCACAGCTTCTTCCGTCCATGTGCTCGTAGCACGCTCTGTTCTTGTGCACACAGCACGTTCAGTTCCCACAGGAGCTTTGGCCTTTCTGGCTCTCTTAGAGTCTTCGACCCTTTCCCGTTCAAACTGCTTCAATGTAGCCTACTGTTCAACATCTCCTATACTCAAAATACCCAAATCCCGAGCGAAATTCTTGGCACTGGCGCTCTCCGGTGATGCATTCTGATTTTCGGCCCTTCCGGCCACAGCTGATGTCCTTGTCCCTGATAGGCCCTGTTCTGGCTGCAATTCTTTAATAATATCCGGTTGGTCATCAAGCCACCCTGTAGCCTCTCCTGACCCATCAAAAACAAACCAGTTGACTGTCATGTCTCCTGGATCTTGTTCGTTGAAAAACTAAAGGTTAGCGATGCCCTCCTCCAGATCCGTTAAGTCATCTAGCCTCTGATCAAATCCATCCTCCCGTATTACACAAATCTCTGTTCGCACTGGCAATTCCACATTTGGCCTAACCTGGCCTGCTGACGTAATGTAGCCACTCGGATTGTATACCTCCTCAGCGAAGCTCCCAAATTCCTCAGACCCTGGATCAACAGTCCATCTTTCCTCTAAAGTCATCCCTATTCTACCTTCGATGATCACCACTATTGGTTCAGGTTGGGCTCGGGAGATGTTCAACATGCACAAGTCAGTGCTGTCAAGAATGAACACCTCTGGCTTAGGTAGGTGAGACGGGGTGATATATATGCTAGGGTCATATGACACGACCCCAGTTTGTATTGAGTTGATGCGTTTGAGAGGTGGGGCTTGGTTGTGTGGTGGGAGAGGGTTGCTTGTGACGTTTGGCTTCTCCGAAGGCATGATCACCCTGTTGTCGACGAGATCCTGAATCTCGTGACGCAATCTAAAGCAATGGTCGGTGTCGTGACCATGTTCCTGGTAAAATGCGCAATATTTGGTTGGGTTATGGGAGGGGGGAAGTGTTTCTGGAAATGGCCGCGGCTCTAGGGGCTTCAAGTGCCCTTTCTTGATTAAAACCCCCAGAGCTTTGGACAGGGGCATGTATAATAAGGTGAAGGTTCTTTAGCCTCGAGGTTGGTACTTGGTTATTTGTGAGTTGCTTCCAGACGCACCAGTGAATGGTGTAGCTGTAAGGGTTCTTGCGGGGGTGGTGGTGACCATGCTTACTTCTGAGGCTCTGGCAGTTGCAGCACTGCTCGTGCCTGCATTATTGTTGTGGTTGAAGGTTCTCCTAGGCTGCTCTTTGTCATTCTCAATCAGACCCTGATTCAGAGCATCCTTAATCTGCACTCCAATCTCATGTAGATCTCCAAAAGTGGGGAGAGGGAGGACGATCATCTTTTGCATGAGCTTGGGCTGGAGATTGCGCACAACCATCCGTATTTGATCTTTATCAGTTGGCCTAATGGTCATCATTGAGGCCTTGGCCCTCCAGCGAGTTACGAAGTCAGAAAAGCTCTCCTTCGGCTCCTGTCTAGTCGTCTCAAGATCACGAGTTGTGATCTCGATCTGTGTGTTGTAGGAGTATTGAGCTACGAAGGCCTCGGCCATCTCCTCCCAGTTTCTCTTGACGGAATCCTCCAATTTTGCATACCAAATGGCCGCTACACCTGATAGGGTCCGGCCGAACAAGGAAAGTTTCTGTAATCTGGTGAGGCCTATCAGCTTTAGTATGTCCAAAAACAACCGCAAATGCACTATGGGATCCCCAGATCCGTCAAAGCAGTCAATATGTGGCACCTTAAACCAGTCTAGCAGCGTCACGGCCCCATCGGTATACCCATCCTCAATGTCCGGAATGGATTTCACACCTTAAGATTTCTTGAACAACTTCTCAAGCTTGCTCACTTTTAATGCCGTGGGGTCCACCTCGAACTCGAATGGAGAATCTGGTAGATTGATAAGCGTGGGTGCCTTGGATAGTTGAGGTAGAATTGGGGGCGGAGGTGGCCCCGTTGGGATATCTGTATCCTCCTGGACATTCTGGACATTCGCCGTCTCCCTGGGTATTGGGACTCTTTGTGGAGGAGGAACTTGGTGTGAAGCAGATGCTCCGATTTGCTGTTGTAGCCTGGCAATTAACTCTGCCTGTTGAGCCATGACCTCAACTTGTTGTTTGGCAAATTCTGCTTGACGAACAGCGTCCTGCTGTATAGTTTTCATACTTTCTTGGAGTTAATGCATCATTTCCTCCATTCCTGCTATACTGCCCTGATCTAACTAAACAGCCGGTATATCTGCCTCTGCAGTAGACTCGGAAATCTCAACCTGACTGCTCAAGGACCACTGATCTGGGAACCGCGGTACCGATACGCTGTGCCTCACTGACCTCCGTCTAGCAACCGGGGGTAAAAAGTAGAACACTGGTTGTCCGTCTATCAGATCCTCAGATCGATGGAGTCTGCCACCTCTAGTCCAGAGTGCTTCGGGAATATCTGCTTGGTCGGAAGCAATTGTGCTAAACTACCCTAGCAAAAAGATAAATAAAGCATATTAAGGAAATAAACAACCAGAAAAATGGACAGCATAACGGCTTAAATAAACACAACACACAGTTGACATTTGTAAGTTGAATATACTGTTCTCAACTACTGATCATTGTTTCCAAACCACTGCCCCAAATCTGAATCTGATACCTGCAGATATAACTGATTCTCAAAACACTGATGCCCTCAGACCTGATCCCCAGACTTGCAAACTGATACATGCATTCCTGTAGAGACGCACTCTGAAAGCACATAGCAAGCAAGTGAGAGCCAAAATACCCCTATGGAGGGGTAGGGTTTCCCTATCCTAGTTTTGTCAAGAACTAGGGTTTCACTACACACACAGCGGTTTCAAACAACCTATAATCGGGTAAGTAACCTATCCTAGTTTGGAATGGTCACTATGGATTCTGAATATGCACTAGGTCGAATGGTCAAAAAGGGTGCCCCGGTAAAAATCGGGGTTTGTGTTCCCATCGTGGCAGAGCCCGTAACCGGTCAGCCTTATGGCACGCTTCTCAAAGCGAGCCTCTGACAGACCGTTCAGGAATAGCAGATGGCAAACACGATGTCTTAAGCGCACCAATGCACATGCAATGCAAAGAAATACATAAGTGTAGTCAAAACAAGATATCATGAGTTCTAGTCAAGTTCTCTAAACTCCCCAGCAGAGTCGCCAGAAACTGTAGACGCGCCCGAACGTCTCGGGAAAATCCCATTTTGTTCGTTGGGCTTACTACAGTTTGGACCCAATGTCACGGTTCTTAATCTTAATCTGATCTCGCAAAGTGCAATACGAGATTGATAAATCACGAAAGAGTCCAAATCTGGCAAACCGTTTTGAAAAAAATGATTTTTAGAAAGAAGTGCTAAACATGGACTGCTTTGCCAGATACAGAGCCGCCACCTAAATATTTTATTTTGGGGGAATTTAGGAAACCCTGACTCGTGCCTAAGGCCACGTGTCCGTCATCACCAAGGTTGCCTCGGCTCGGGAACTTGGGTACGATTAGGGAAGGTCGTGCAATGAGCACCCCCGCTCGCCCGATCAAAGATCGGCCACTACTAAACATGATATCTTATTTTTGAAAACATATGTGCTCTTATTCCAGTTTATTAGCCTAGAATTGCTACGTGATGCGCACAGCATACAAGTATAGACTGGATCGTCTAAGTTGGAACAAAACATCTCATGTTTGTTTTTTAAAGCAGTTTGCTACTCGCAAGTAGGCTAAGATGCGGATTTTGCCACCCTCAAGTGGGCTTGGAAAACATGGTGATTTGCCACTCTTAAGTGGGCTTAAAACTCGCAATCGATGAATTGTTCCAATTTAAATAATCCAACTTTCACTCACAGGCATTCAGGCAGGTATATCACATAAGCAGTTAGCCTCATGTCAAGCGTACTATCATGGCAGTCACTCACACACATGCAAGGATGCTAAAGCATAAACACTCACCGAGTATTCCAAGCCAAAACAGAAACTAGTTAGTAATCAATGCATGATCCTAGTTCATGTTAAGATGGCTAATGCAACACATACAAAATGCAACTAGGATAGGCTCGGCTATTCTAAGATGGCATATGAGATGCTATAGATAACATGTATTCAACTTGGAATTGAAATACAATGCGATTAGTATGATGCGCCGAGCCCAGTGCATGCAAGACAGATGAATGGATGCAAACATACGAGCATAAGGATGCTAATTGAAACATGCCCTAAAACTAACCATCGTAAGCTGGTAAATAAAAGGGAGAAAGAAATGGGGGTTAGAAGACATGCATCACACACACGCACACTTATTACAAAATTTGCCCTCTTGACGGAGGGTCCGAATAAATAATACAAAACCAACTAGCTAACCTAAGCTAATCTAATTAAACTAGTTATTACACAACAAAATGAATAACAAGCTACAGCTAATTATTACACAACATTAACTAAGTAAGCAATCTAAATTAGCATACAAGCTAAATGAATGTAGGCTGCCTTAGCTCTGTTTTAAATGACAAAGGACGCATGCATGCTTGAATTGCCTTGTTCGGAGATCCCTCGTGACGCACCAACTCGCCTTTGTTTGCAATTGATCTCAGAAACTTGCACAAAGCTCCAGAGAGATGAAACTCCACCCTGGGAATCTATGGGAAGGCTGCCGACTAGCTTATAGGCATGGAAGACCAACTACCGACCACCTTTTGTGGTGGAAACCAAAAAAAGTGGTCGGCCTGCCAGTAAATCTGGTCAACCGGCCAGTTTCCTCTCTTGGTTTCTGGTTTTCTGCAACAAAGGGAAAGAGAGATGCACGACAAAGTATTTGCAACACATGTGTGCACGACCACTCTCCCCATCATTGTATAAGCTCAAGGGAGTGTAGTCCTCGACCCTCGGACCACCAATCGCGTATTTCGATGCATGATGGCCGAGGAGCCGAATTGCACGACTCAATGTGAAATGAATGCACATACAAGCACCTAAAGCCAACAACTCCGTCATGGGTAGTCAAGAGTGTCGGCGACGGGGAATCGAGGCACGTTTCGTCACTTTGAGTACGAGGCGTCCCTCGTTCCCGTGTTCGGACTAACCTCTATCCCAAACACAATGCAACAAACATGGCATGCACAAATGCAACTCTAGCATGCAATCCTAATGCAATGCAACTAAGTAATGCAAACATGCAAGGGATAATATGCAAACATGCAACTAGCATACACAATGCTATAAGCTACATGGCATGCACAACGCTCATAACACTAGCATACACAATGCGCATGGAACTAATATACACAATGAGATGAACAAGGCATGCACAGTGCAATGATCAATCATGCGACAATGTGGCATACTCAATACTATGAACTACAATGGCATACTCGATGAAAAATGGACTTAAACCAAAATGGATGGGCCTCAGCCACACCCAAATTAGTGGCCAAAGATGATGAAAACAAGGCTCCAAAACTCATGCAAACATGCCCAATGCAATGGCCCCAAGCCTAAGGCATAAAACACAACTTTCCAAACGCATTGAAAAGGATGAAATATGGAGTGCCAGGACACATGTTCCAACTCTGAAATGGCATACAAAATGACTCCAAATTATGTAAATAATTCACACAATGCATGTTAAATGGCTCAAGCACCGAAACTAGTGAAGTGTATTACACTATGGGCATGCAAGGCAATGCTCAAATGACCAAACCAACTCCAAACAGACCCTATGCAGGCCCAAAACAGTAGCAAAATGAGTTGGAATGATGGCTTGAAAGGCACAAAAATGAAGCTCATGCAATTGCTCACAAATGGGGTATAAAGATGCAACTCTCAAGTACATTAAAAGAGTGACAAACATGAGAATATGGCTAAGAAATAAGCTCTGAAATGACATTCCTCATAATGCCAAAACATGCAAATACCTCAAGTTAAGCATACAAGGGACCTCAAAAACTCAAAGCTAGGCAAAGCTATTACACTACAAGCATGCATGGCAAGCATCATTCGACCAAGAGGCCTTAAAACAGAGCTAAGGCAGCCCAAAATATGAACAGAATCAGTTTGGATCAAGGCTAAAATATGCTAGAATAGAGGGCCAAAACGTCATGCATTTCAAGCTAGTAAACATGATTTACACTACAAGCATATGAAGCATATGAGAGGCTACCAAACCAGCCAAAAACAGAATCATGGCATGCCAAATGATGGCTAAAAACCCACTGAGACATGACCAATACATGCAAGAATGATGTGCTACTTTGATAAGCCATGAAAGGGATTATTCTACACATGCAAGAGGCAAACCCAAGGTGACCAAACCAGCCATAGACAGAGTCTAGGCAGGTCCCAAAAGTCACCAAAAAGGGCCTGAACCAAGCCTTGGAAGTATGAAAGTATGTGCTCCTTTGAAATGCCAAAAATGCAAACAAACAAGGCCAAAAGAGAGAGGGTCTCCCCTCTCTGATTTAGGCCCTCAAAACCACATGCCAACCATTGAAAATCCGCTGGATTTCAGTGGCTAAAAGGCCAAGCAAAGAACAACACAAAGGTCTCATGGCATGGCACAAAACAAGGCTAAATAAAGCATGCAAGAGGGTAGATGACCCTCAACACCAAAAGAGCCTTAAACAAACATGAAAAACACTTGAATATAAAGCTTTTTTCAGTTGACAACAAAACCTAAATATGCATGTAAGTATGGCTAAGAGAATGATCAAGATAGAACTTAAAAAGAGAGAAATGAGGTTACCCTTGAAGCACAGCAAAACCAGCAAGTTCTTGGACCAAAAACCAACTCTTCAACCTCCAAAAATGTCCTCCAAGAACCTCAGATCAATGGTGGAGGTGTATGGCTATGAGGTGTGGTGCAATAGGTCAAGAACAACACACTTTTGAACCCAAAATGTAGAGATATAGAGAGATATATATTTTTGCCTTAGCAAATTTCAGAACCTGTGCAAAGGAAATGGAGGGCCTCTCTTATAGAGGTTTGAAGCTAAAGCTTCCTCAAGAAGCTAAAAACTTGGATGCAAATCCTCCATACACGTGTATGGAGGATACAGTCTGTGCCTTCTAGCTGGCACAACTGGCATCCACACAGTCTGACAAAACAGGAGAAAACCAGCCGACCAGAAAAGGTGGTCGGCCGACCACTTTCCCTGGTCGGCCGACCAGGGCAAGTGGTCTCCCAGATAAAAAGTGGTCGGCCAAAGGTATTGGTGGTCTCCACACTGAAAGCAAGCCAATGGTGGAGTAGAAAACCAGAAAATGTGGCCCAAAGACCAAGAAAACCAGTTTCCCGACCAGAAAACCGACTGGCGAGGAAAAAAGTGGTTTCCAAGGAGAAAGCTGGTCTTCCACCCTTGTATCACCTCCCAAACAAGGAAAACAAGGTTCATGCCAAAAATGAACCAATACGGATGCAAAACGAGAGTTCGGGAGGCAAAGCACGCGGTCGGGGGCCTCGAAAACTGGCTGTTGAGCACCAAAAGTGGCGTATGACCACAAAAGTGGTCTCCCGGACCACAGCGTCCCTCTAGACAGAGGAAACAAGGTGTGTTCCAAAACCGTGCCAAACGGAGAATGTTAAGTAGTCCCGAACCGTGGCACACGGCCGACGGCTCCAAAAACTGGAAACTAGTCTCCAAACGGGAACAGTGGCCTACGACCATGAAAAGTAATCTACGACCACTGAGAGATGGTCTACAAGACCTCTCCCTCCCTTCGGGAAAAGAAAACAAAACTTGGTCCGCGGACCGAGTCAAAGCATGAAGAGTTCCGAGGTCCGGAGGCAAGGCTCTCAGCCAAGAACTCCGAAACCTCGAAACGAGCACAACATGCACAATCATCGAGCGCTCAGTTGGTGACGTCTGAGTCTTAAGGTCGGTCAAAAATGGGGTGTCTACAGCACCCTCTGTGCCTCCTATCGGCACACTCATTCTTCCAACACATCTCTCAGATCTCCCGATTGATCGGAGTATAAGTATCTTGACGTCTTTAACGTACGTGAAGGGTAATAGTTGCTGTCCTGAGTGCGAGATACCCCTACCGATGCAACGGAGTCATCAGCTCTGAAGCTCCTTGTAATGGAGAGTGAATGAGTTCACTGTCTGTTCCAACTGCCAGAATAGTGGGATTGGGCGCACTCACTGTGGTTTCCCACTCCAGCAATGCCCTTTCCCTTCAACTAGTGTTTCATGGCCTCTATCTCCGTCAACATCTTCTTAATGATGGCATCATAGTCTCTCAGCTTGCTTTCTAGGTGCTGAGTGCGTGATTCTTGCCGTCGGCAACGTCTTTCTAGGCTCAATGAGTGTCCAGAACTCCTTGCACGTTTGTCTCGTGCGCCTCAAGGAGGCATTCACACAGAGGTCTCCAGATTGGCTATCATCAGAACGGCGGGCAAGTCATCATGACATCGAACTGGCTCTGGAGTAATGCCGTCAATAACGGACTTCGGAACGTCATTGTTGTTCGTCATGAAAAATGATTCTAAAAGCTTTGAGAACAAGGTTTTATTTGTCGGATTCCCACAGATGGCGCCAATTATACGGGGAGGAAATATTCGTCGCTCTCCATACTCTTTAGGTCTAAGCTTTACATTACTCCGAGTGACGTTGCCCAACCTGAGAACAAAACGACGGTAAGCTATCCAGTGGATGTGTTGTTGGAAAACCCCTTTGACGGTCAAATTAACACCCTTGAAGAAGAAGATAGAGCTAAAAGAGAGCTCTGATAGCAAGAATTCAGACTTGTTGCATTGAGGCGTTACGCAGTTTATATAGTTTTTGCGCGCATCTCTCTACTCATCCTTTCTAGATACGTGGATGTACTATCCTCTCTTCGTCCTATACGTGTATACGACAATACAGCCAAACAACATCGACAAAATTGCTTAACAATATTGATGCGTACAGATGGTAGGATCTTCTCTCTATCCCTTGATTGGGCCATATGGCAACCTCTGCTGAGCTACCCTTAGCGCGATGCTACGATCCACCTTTGAAACCGCGCTATTTGCTCAGTCCTATCAAGCGCCCATGACAATGTTTGACCGAACTCTTCAGCTCGGTTGCTACCATGATCGACTGAGCTTAATTCAACAAGGACAAGTCCCGTCCAAACGGAAAGCTCGATCAAGTACATAACCCCTAATTCGACCAAGCTAAAACCTCGGCCTAGCCCACTCTGAGCCGTTCTATCTTGGACATGCAATACACAAATCTGGCCCAAGCCCAAACTAGCTCGACCCAATTGTTCAGCCTAAATCCCCCTATCATTTCAGATCACTTGAATCGATCACAACATGAATCTAACAAGTCCAAATGTTTTTTGAACGTAAAGCCAAATTCATTCCATATTTGTTTGGCTATTTTGAAAAGGGAATTTGAGCTAATAATTTAAGACATAAGTAGGGGTGTAAGGATTAGTGTTTAATAAATAATCGACTTATTCGAACTCATCATACTCTTATTTCTCTAATCAAACAGCAATGGTTAAGATTTTTTTTTTTTTTTTGAGATTTCTACCGTTCCCTTTAGATCATAACTATTAATAGTGTGAATCACACATATACGAGTGGCTCCCGTACATCCATTAATGATATAAATCTAAAGGACATCGTGAGTGTTAAAAAAAAAAATTAATTAATTAATTGGCCCCAAACATTTTTGCTAATCAAATCAACGTGGCTCGTATACGGTAGGGGTGAGCAGCGGATATACCGATCCGCCAAAACCGACCGAACCGAACCGATCCGCCGCATTTTGGACGGATGCGTGATGACGAGCGGACGGTTGCGGATTGATTTTCTCAAATCCGCCAATTTGGCGGACGGATGGCGGATTTGAGATTTTTTGGCCGCAACCGAACCGCCAAACCGCCAAATCGCGAGCACCCCCAGTAATTTATAAGACTTTGTATTTTCAATTTGTTTAAATATTATGTTTGTGTTTTCAATTGAAAAAGAGTTTAAATATTCTGTTGAAAAAAAATTTTCAACTAGAATATATTTTTTGAATTGAAAAAAATAAACGTATTATTCATATATATTTTTTAGTTTTTAAATGTAACTCTAAAAATAATAAATAGAAAATATGATATATGCTGGTTGGTTTTTGTTTTCAAAAACATATGTAGATGTAACAATACAGAGACATTCAATCTCTACTACTGCTCTGTTCATCGTTTTGATGGTTTGAATTGTTATTATATTTTAAGAATCACAGATTGTAATACTTTATGGGAATGAATCATGCTGTGATTGTAATATATGGATGAGGCATGCAGTGATCGTGATATTCTAAAGTTTCAAACTTTTTTTCTTTGGATAAGGCATACAGTGATTGTAATACTTTTTTAAGTCATTGACTGTACTACTTTCTTTTTCTTTTTTTTTCTTTTTTTTTGTTTGAGGAAGTGCACAAGTTGAATTATGTTGAAAATTTATATAATTTTAAACCGCCAAACCGATTCGCATCCATCCGCCAAACCGCCAATCCGCTCAATCCACATCCGCCGGATTGGCGGACGGATGCGGATTGATTTTCTTCAATCCGCCAATCTGGCGGACGAATGGCGGATTGGAGGTTCCGTGGCCGCAACCGACCCGCGCCCACCCCTAGTATACGGTGTCTCCCTCCCTTCTTCGCCCTTCACTTCCGCCCCCGCTTCAGCCTACGCCTCTCTCTCTCTCTCGCTGTCTACTATATATATAATATATACATATAATTATATTGATATCCATGGCAGTCTCAACTGAAGAACATCAAATGGAGCATCCACCAACTGTGGAAGAAGAACCCTCGAATGACGAGGACGACAAAGACGAGGAAGAAGAGGAAGAAGCAGAAGAAGAGGAGGAGGAGGAAGAAGAAGAAGAAGGACCAGTGGCCCAAAAATCGAGAAAGCCCTTGGAGAGAGCGAAAATGGAGAACCTGTTCCGACGAATATCGACAGAGAGAGTACCCCTTCGAGTCCACGACGTATTGATCAAGGGAAACACGAAGACCAAGGACTCCCTCATCGAAGCCGAACTCGAAGGCCTCAAGAACGCCACCACAGTCCAAGAGCTTCTTCAGGCCGCGAGCATCGCTAATGCTCGGCTTCACCGCCTTGAAATCTTCGATTCCGTCAACATTACGCTCGATTCGGGCCCCCCCGAGTTGCCTGGGACTACCAATGTCGTTGTTGAAGTTGTCGAGACTAAAAACCCTCTCACCGGCGATATTGGAATTTTCTCAAAGCCTGAGGTACTCTCACTCTCACTCTCATGTCAACTTGCATATTTTATCCGTGGTAAATCGTTTGTGTTTGATTTGGGATTGGCTATTTGACGATTGATGTATTGCTATTGAGTGAATGAAAAATCCTAGTGGACATTTGAGAGTTGATTATAGGATTTTGATGTGGGAGTTCTACTTCTAAGCTTGTTTGAAGTTTTTACATAGAGGATTAGATGCCATGGACCTGATAGTATATAAAGTAGGGCTTTTAAAATGTAGGGTATCATTGTAAAACTGAATTAGAGCATCTAGTAGCTATGTTATATGAGTATCGGTTGTCGGTTGCTGGTGTTTATTCATGCGTCAGAGCTTCATAAACCTAAATCTGATGTGCATCCAAATTTTGATATGGATGTGGGGACGCATCATGAACGTGAATATTGTTGCATATCGTATAATATTCTCAGATAAGATGATGTGAATTATATAAAAATATATTTGAAATTAATTAGGATTTAGAAAAGATATGAAATTTTAATGGGTGAGAGGCTAGAAATGTTTTTTTTACTATCAATGTGAGTTTTTTTTTTGTTTTTCAAACATCATAAACAGTTATAGAATCCAAATATCTAAATTATCCTTGTCATATCCGTTGGACATGCATACTTTGGGCAAATAGAATAATCCACGAAACACAATCTAGTGGAGATTCTTATTGCTTATAATGTCATTTAAAGATGAAACAAGCTATAATGAACTAAATTTAAGACTCAATACTTGCTCATTTCCAAAATGAAATTAGCCTCAATGGTGGTTTTCATTTCTCGCTTAAGTAGTAAATGGTGTATGGGTACAAATTTGACCCACACTTGATGATGATGAGTTCAACAAAGAAATGGACGGTGCTCCACGGATCTACAAAATAGGACACCATTAGTACCATTTGACTGGGGGTTGTCGCTTGGAAGCTATAAAGCACCGACACGTCCCCAAGGCCTGCGTACGAGTGTCGGACACGTGTCGGACACGGACACGTGGTGGACACGTGTCCGACACTCTCTAACGTGTCTTTTTTTTTTTGAATTTTTACAGTCGGAGACGCCATGGACACGCTGTGACACTTTCCGGACACGCCTGAGGTGGATCGAAGCCCTAACTGAAAGAGAGAAAGAGAAAGAGATCGAGGGAGAAGAGGAGACAGAGAAAGAGATCAAGGAAGGAGAGAAGACAGAGATCGAGGGAGGAGATGAGAGGAGACAGACAGAGAAAGAGATAGAGGGAGGAGAAGAGAGGAGCCTAACCTGTTCAGATCAATGAAGAAGCTGAGGTATTTGTCTGCTCTCTTCTTCTTCACCTCGTCCTCTTCTGTCTCCATCTGCTTCTCCTTCTTCTTCTCTTCCCTGTTCTTCGACTTCTCCTGATCTCTCTCTCTCATTTCACTTCCCCCTTTTGCTGATTCACTTTGCCCTCTTTTTTTTATTTCACTCGTTTCTCTCTCTCTCTCTCCTCTTTTATTTCCTTCACTCTTTTTTTTTTCTTTTTTCTTTTTTCTTTTTTCTTTTTTTTATTAAACCTAAAATTCACAAAATAAATTATTTTTATTTAAAAACACTCAGTTTTTATTAATTTTTTTTAAAAATATGTTTATTAATTTTATTATTATTATAATTGTATAAAAATTAATATTTTTTTTTATTTTAGACATATAATAAATAAAATTAATTATATATATTAAACGTGTCCCAGCGTATCGTGTCCCCTATTTTTTGAAAATTTGCGTTTTTGTGTGTCTGTGTTGTGTCGCGTGTCCGTGTCCGTGTCCGTGCTTCATAACTTGGAAGGCACTTTGATGTTAAGTTAGAATGGATATTTCAGAGAGAGGAGGAGAATAATGAGAGTGGTTTGGTGCAGAATTTCAGCATACCTTCTTCTTGGGGGTGTAGGTGTATACATATTTGGGTTTTCCTTAATGAGCAAGTCTTTCTAGAAGTCCTAATCAATATGCTGTGGAATATTCCCACTAGGGACTCTTCGGTATTTTTTTGACACTCTTTATTTGCCCCCAAGCTTTCATTCTCTTCGAGTCTTAGTGAGAAGGAATGGAAGCTTCTTGTTGTTGTTTTGATAAATGACCATATGCTTGGTTGGAATGACATAAGGGTACTAAGTACTGCTACCATGTGCCCCCAGTCTTTGAGATCACTCCAGTTGATTGTCTTCATGCAATGTCCGAGTGTTAAGAATTGTGCCTAGACAAGCTAGGACTTTAGCTAAAATGCCCTATGAACCTTGGATTCTTGATGAAGAATATCCTTAATACTTGATGAACAATATCCTTATTAATGATTGTGTAGTCCAAATAGGTCTTATTCCCAGAGAGAGTAAGCTAGGGCTTACATGTACAATGCTTAGCAAGCTAGGGTTTACATGTACAATGCCTAGTGGAGCTAAGGTTTACTTGCCGAATGCCTAGCAAGCTAGGGCTTACGTGTACAATGCTTAGTGGAGTTATGGCTTACTTGCCAAATGCCTAGCAAGCTTGGGCTTATGTGTACAATACCTAGTGGAGCTAGGGCTTACTTCTCAATGCCTAGCAAGTTTAGGGCTTACATGCTAATTGGCACTTTATTCTTTCTCGATCGCATTTTGTTGATATGATCTTAGTCTCTCTGCTTGGAGTGACCGGATTTGTTGGACAATGGTTGAGGCTAGAGCGTGTCGTTGAGGTTGTAGGCAAGTTTAGAACCTTGAGATGGTCCTTGTACTAGGTTAGAAATTTTTTCTTGGCCACTTGTAGTGGATGTATTGGCCACCTTTTGCAAGGGTTTGTGTTATTTGATGAATTACTGAAGATGTCTGGGTCTTAAGGCGAGTCATACCATTATCTCTTCTGATTGTTGTTGTTCTCACCTTGGGAGGACATGAGTCCAACATGTTTTTGAACAACTCTTAACAAGATTTCTTCATTTATAAGGAGTCAACAAATTGTGTTAATATAAGCATAGATGCACGAAACATTTGAGTGTGAAAAAGGGTGAGAACTAGCCTGGCGAGTAGAAAGATGCTTAGAGTGAGAACTAGCCTAGTATTTGTGATGATGTAGCACTCACATGTTGTAGTTGATGTTGCCTATCCTGTTTGGCGACGTGCAATGCGTAAGGCTTAGGCGAGGCGCTGAGGCGATGTGCAATGCATAAGGCTTAGGTGAGGCGCTGAGGCGATCATTTTGTTGTGAGGCACAAGACGACAACTTATGTTTGGTAATGTACATCCTATTTAAGTTTTTTATTCTGTGGTTTTAAAAAAATAAGAAATAACACCAATCATTGATTTTACTAATATGATATGTCTTTTTGTACTTGAAACCACACGGGATTACAGCTCCCCCTAATATGTTAGCCCCAATTTTGACAACAACAAATAAAAGCTCTAAGAAGCTCTTTAGTCACAACGAAGAATATGTTCTTCCTCTTGCGCTGCTCCTTAAGTGTCTTATGATTATTGAAATTCTAAAAATATTTGTTTATGTTGAAAATTTTGTGTATATTAAAATATTACTTATCTTCTACAACTTGCACCTTGCTTTGGTGAGGCGCGCACCTCACCTTGCATCTTGCTCTTAGGCTCGAGGAGACCTTAGCACCTCGATGCGCCTAGAGCTTTTTAGAACATTAAACTTGATCACATTAAAGCGAAAGTTGTCAAATGTGATAAGTTTCATGGACTCACTCTTGTTTGAAACCTGATCACTACTATTTTAAGGCAAAACAGTGGCAGTCACCTACGTGTTTTTGGCTTTTACTTTACTTTCTATTGAGTAAAGATTCATGATATTGGTTGTGATGCTGCCTTTTTATCCCCTCTAATATGCTATAACTACTGTGGGCATAAGATTTTGGGTCATAATGCATATGCACAATTTTTTAATGTAAAACTATTACTCATCTTGGAGGTCATAAAGATGTTTTATTGCCTTTTGGCTATTTGGAAAAGGGCCTTGTCTATGGAAGCCAAACCACCTACAATTGCCTAGATACTTGATTATGCTGAAGAACACATTCTAGTACTTCTTCACATCCAGCCAAAAAGTATAGACATTTATGCTCTATCTTACCCTGGCAATTCTAAATAATGCAGCATATTACCTCTGATCAATTTTTGTTATCCTTGATTCTTTGCATATGTTTTTCTTCAAAAGGCCATACTGAAATTGCTAGGTGGCTCTGAATATGCTACATGATTTGCATTTGCAATGTGTATATGTTTTTTGATGTAGTAAAATGCTTTCATAGGCTAGATCTTGGTCACTTGAAGGATCACTCAAGCTGAAGAACTTGTTTGGATTTGGAGACCTTTGGGATGGTTCTTTGGCTTATGGCTGGGACCAAACGTCAGAGGTTAGTGCTGGTGTGTCCTTGCCTAGATTCAAGAGATTGGCAACTCCCATGCTGGCTCGAGTAACTCTGCTTTCCCAAGATTGGCTAAAGTTTTCTTCTTACAAAGAGCGAGCATTGGGCCTCTCTCTTGGCCTATTATCATCCAGGAATCATGATTTGGCATACAACCTTTCTTGGCGTACCTTAACAGATCCGTCACAAATGGCATCTAGGTCAATAAGGAGGCAGCTTGGACATGGTTTACTCTCTTCTCTAAAATACACATTTAAGATTGACACGAGAAACTCACATTTGAGACCAACTCAAGGATATGCTTTTGTTTCTACTTCTCAAATTAGTGGTCTTGTACCTGATTATCGGAGCTTACGATTTTTACGCCAGGTTTAGTACCTTAGAGTGCCTTTGCTTTTTGTTTCCTCTGCACTTGTTGAATTATTATTTTCCAGTTATCTGTTTTACTTTTCATCAACTTATATGATGCTCCCTGGTTTAATTTTTTATTATTAATATTGGTATTGTTGTTGTTGTTGTTAAATTAAGACCTTCACATAGTGTTTGGAATGGTCATTCCTTAGCCTCCTTATGGAATGACCGATCCAAGGACGATTACATTTACAATGCATTTTTTTTAGGATTTTTTTAGTGAACCAAACGTGACAATGGACATTCTAATGAAATTATCATTCTATTCCACTTCATTTTAGTGAACCAAACACAATCTGTATAAAGTTGTAAATTAACTTTCTATTTCCTTTATTTTATATTTATATTATAATATTTTTCATGTTTAGCATTGACTATGTCCAAATGGATGTTAGAGTATTGACTCTATCTTGTTTGCTGACCTGTTTGATCTTGTTGACTTAGTTAATGTAATCCCATCACTCAGAGTTTATTGGAATATTACATTGCCATGATGCAATATCTGTCATCACTGTCTCTCCATTCTATAATGTTTGATATACTTATCCACACACACACACACACCAAAAAAAAAAAAAAAACTATAATGTTTGATATAAACATTGTTATGTCTAATGGTTTTTTTTTTTTTTTTTTAAATCATGATCTTGAATCTGTGGAGCTTGACTAAATTAATTTGGCATGAATGATTGATTTATGCATAGACTAAGACTGAGATTTAACAAACAAGCCCTATTTACTTCACTTTATTTTCAAAATTTTAGTAGAAATATTTTTGTGCCCTTGGTCCTTGGGGGTTATCGTCTTTCAAGTGAGGAAGGGAATTTGAGTTCTTATATTTCAAATCATTGATTAAATTGAAGTAATCCAAATGGTTAGACTGAAACAATTACTTAGCAAAAACAGAAGCATGCCATTCAACATTTGAAACATTTAGGACTTCATTTTTCATTTTTCTTGGAACTGCCCTTGCCTTTGTGGATTAGACGTGGAGTAGAAGTAGCATTTACCATATAAATTGATACAGAAAAACTTAGTTGAAACACATATGACGAAGGGCTTAAGTACATGTCTTGAATGGTTGCTCGGCCATTAAAAATATTAAAAAAGCACCAGGCATCTTTTGCTTTGATTTCTTTGTTTGAAAATATACCCCAACAAAATATTTTTAATTCATTTGAAGTTCTACAGAACCAACTTTGTATCCAATATGGCATGGCGACCTTACTAAGATTCATGTCAGAGATTCATTCATAAAGCACACCCCAAAAATTAATATATTTGATTTTTCTTTTAAGAATTTTGGAGGATAGCATACCCTATTTCATTCCTTGAATTTGTCAGTAGAACTGATTTGTACTTTTGGGACTAGCTAAGATGAATTGAACAAACATCTTTCACATTTCTTTATTTGAGTTGTTTTGGGTGTGTATTCCTTTGCTTTGCCATTGTTGTTAGAGCACCCTACTTGAAATCATAGAGAATCTGTATGTGGATCTTGGTAGGCTGATTCTTCAGGATATGCAAGGTGGAGGCGTCCTCAGATCTGTAGTTCTCTAGTCACAAGCTCACAAGCTCTTCAAATTTTAAGCCCTAGTCACTTGAATTTGTTGGCTTTCATTTTGAGTTAGAATTAGCAATATCTTGAACTCCATTAGAATTAGAGAAAGTTTGTTTCTAGTGAAATATGGAACCAAGAATTTTCTTGAATGCTCAGTTTGTTTCTGGCGTTTGGTACAACGGAAAATGAAGTCAACGAAAAATGTTTTTGTGGTCGATGAAAAACAAAGCCTATTTGGTGGTAAATGTTTTCCTCTTTTAAAAAATGGAAAATATTTTACAAATTAAACTCTTACCAATATGGTTATACCACCACACTACTACCTCCACCACCATACATCCAACACACCATCACCGCTGCACCTCCTCCACCACCACATAACTATCACTGCTACCTCCACTCCACCACCGCCACTACACTACCACTGCCCCTACCACCACCACCACTAATCCAACCATTAGTATATTAGTTTTAAGGATGTAACTTAACATTTTATGGAAAAAATTTCCATAGAAAGTGATATCCTTTGGAAATGTTTTCTACCAAAATAAACGGAGTGAAAGTTTTGAGTGTTTTTTCTTTGACCAACAAGACGACAAGGAGGTTTGAGTCACTTACGTGAAGGTTGAGGGACAAACCATATACAACTTGTCGTATGTGGCCAGTGGTGAAATTATGTTACCTAGAACATGGATTGTTCTAGTACGAGGAACAAGAATGGGATCGGGAACGGAAACGTGGTACACCACATGCTCTAAAATGTAGTACGATAGGGGTAGGGCTGCAAATGAGCTGAGCCAAGTTTTAGTATTTTGGACTTGTTTATTAAGATTTTAACAAGTTTGAGCTCAATAAAAATTTAATGAACCAATCTCGAGCCGAGTTGGCTCAGGCATCACTTGAGCTCGAGCCAAGTTGGCTTAGGCTTCACTCGAGCTCAAGCCTGCTCACTAGCTAAAGAAATTATATATTTATATTTGCATATGAGGCTAAAGTTACAATTGAAACCTTGATTATACAATTATATATGCAATATATATAAACATACTAAAAAAAAAGTCAACATCTTATTAAAATAATATTATCTACCACAACTATTATATAAAATGTATTATATATAAATTTAGCTATTATTTACATTTACATTATTTAAATATATAAATAACATATTTATCCTTTTTTTATACATATTTTTATATTATTTAATATATAAATAATATATTTATTTTATTATTTAAATAAATGTTAAACGAGCCTAGCCAACGAGCTGAGCTTTAATATATTTGGACTTGTTTATTAATATTTTAACGAGCTTGAAATGAGTTCGAACGAGCCCTTACTGAGCTGAGCTCGAGCCTGTTTACGAACGACTCTGTTCATTTGCAGCCATAGATAGGGGTAGACTTCTTAATTTGACATCCAATATATTTTAATGTACTTTTATTCAAATTAATCGTTCAACAACATAGTTCTATGAGCATTATGACCCATTTTACATTTTGTCAATCTAAAATCCACTCCATTTAGATTTTAGTTCATTATATTTGAGTTTTTCCCTTTTAAGGAAAACTTTCAATGAAAAAAAAGAAAGAAAAATTATGGGATCACTTTGAATTGGTAAATTCACTATTTTAGAACGAAAGTATACCATGTTTCAGAATGTGTATTCCAAAATGTAAGTCACTAGGGTCTTAGCATTTTCTGATAACAGTAGGTCAAATCTTGAGTTCATTACATATTTCACTTTTATGTTGCAAAAAATCAATAATGATGATGAACATTTAAGAGAATTTTATTCATTAGGACACCTTTCATTGTGAAGTTGGCAGCCAAGTCACTCTATTGGAAGTCTTCCTTGCCTTGTATGGTTGTACCTGATGCTTTGAAATCTTACTTGAGCACTTTTTGAAGCTATATATTTCTATGGGGTTGGCCAGCAAAATTCTATTATAGTGTGAATTCCCATCTATCTACACTGTATAGCTTGTATCCTTAAACCTTGTTTGTATAGCCTATTTGCTTGTGTCAATGGAAAAAAGCATATGCTTTAATCCTGTTCAAATTATCAGCTATGCATCAATTATGAAGATGCTGCATTTTCAATGTGCCAATGTATCAGAAATGCTTAATTATAGATACCAGTTTAATTATACGTTACATGGACTCGGGTATGAGTGTCGGGTGCGGGTATATATCTAGAGGTCGGACTCAACAAACCTCTAAATGAGGGATATGCATGTACGTCTAAAAAGCACCCAAAAACTAGACACAAATACGTGGATATGGTTAAACATGGATGTGTTAAAAAAATATTATGTATTTTTTAGGCATCCCACTAAAATATGACATATAAAAATTATTTTGGGCATAAAATAATTTATATTATATATGATTTTATTATATATATTTTTAAAAATAGATGATATATTTTATATATATATAAATAAAATAGTAATTTATATTATATATGATTTATAGAGAGAGAGAGAAAGAATCGAAGCCAGCGACCAAAGGGATCGAGGTCGGCAACCAGATTGATGTCTTCACCCTTTCGAATGGCGACCACAGAGAGAGAGAGAGAGAGAGAGAGAGAGAGAGAGAGTCGAAGTCGTCAAAGCCAGTGGCCAGAGGGATCGAAGTTGGCGACCAGATCAATGTCTTCACCCTTTCGAATGGCGACCAAGTTCTCTCTTGTTCTCTCCTCTTTCATTTTTTCTGCCGTATCCATTTGTAAAGAGCCGTATCCCGGCCGTATCTTGCACTAGTACTTTTGTCGTGTCGACATGGGTACCTTCGAAAATCCAAAGAGTCCGCGTAATGTAGGTTTAATTGGAATCTACCTAAGTCTTCACAAAGAAAAAGGAGCATATTTATACATAAAAAAGTTCTTACTCATTCCTGCGTGCAGTGTGCTTTGAGGACTGGTGATTCATTTTGTTTACTACTAGGGATTACATTTGCAAGAAACAAAAAGAAAAGACAGAAGGATTACTAAAAATCCTTGTGAGATTGAAAGGGAGCACCAAGTATATGGATAAGATGAGGGAACCTCGTCTAAGATGGTTTACTTGTGTAGATTATAGGCTAATACACTGACTGGGAGGATCTGTTTGAGGTGTTTGAAAGTACTTCATGGACGACAGGAAGGTCAAGAAAGCACAAGTCAAGACAGTGAGAGAAGAGGTGAGAATGTATGATTCTGATAAAGATATGGTTGTAGATATAGTCGAATGGTGGGAACGTGGGCAGTGAGCCACAGGTAATTGGAGTACAGGTTTTAATTATACATCTTTTTGGACTTGGATTTATGCTTTTAATGGATATTAGCGATTCTTAAGAGGGGGGGTGAAGAATCTTGTAGTTTGGCATTGTGGTTTTCTGTTCTTTTATGTATCATTGAAAAAGGCTGAAATAACCAAAATTTGTAGAGTACGAATTTAATTTTGATTCACAGCCCTTCTTTGTTTTTCTTTCTTTCTTTCTTTCTTTCTTTCTTTTATTTATTTATTTTTTTGGTGGGGGTGGGGTTATGCTGAGATCTTAAATGTCACTACATAACGATTAGTCCTTATTATTATTATTACTAAAAAAGAGGACGAGCTTTTCACAGCCTAATAGCCTATTAACATAAGATTTGCCTGATTACTGAAGACGGTAGTGAAATCATACAAAATAACTCACTCAATACGTTGTCTTTCTGCACAAAGTTGTCAGCAATGGTTAGCGTTGATTCTTTTCTTCTTTAACTCAAGAGTTTGACTTTGACATCTTTGTTGGGAAGTCCTAGATTTGTGTTTTGCTCATAGCATTGTGGCTTGTAGCAACAACCTACTCTAGGGGGCTTTTGACTGGTCTCTGCTTTATATGTTAAAAATATATCAAGTCATTTAATCTTGTTGGTTACAATTCCCCAAGTTTTATGGACATTATTCTTTGTTTTTTAATTAGGGTAAATTACACTGACACCCCCTGAGGTTTGGTCCAATTACATCCCATCCCCTGACGTTCTGGAAATTACATTCTCACCCTTATGGTTGATAGTTTTATTTCACAAACCCCTTGGTTATATAAAAAGTAACAACTCGTAGTAGAAAAACAGAGGAAATTACGTTAGGAAAAAAAAAAAGTAAAAGCAAAGAAAAACAAAAAAAAACAATCAAACAAACAGAGGAAGTAAAGTAAAGCAAGAGAAGAGAGAGTGCATGAGTTTAATGTCTTCATTCTGTCTAAATAATTACAATGACATTGGGGGTTACTGTAATTTCCCAAACGTCAGGGGATAATATATATTAAATCCAAACCTCAGGAGGTGCAAGTGTAATTTACCCTTTTAATTATTATAGTTGGCTAACTTTGTTGTTTTGTTGCTATGGTTCTTAAGCTTGTTAATAATTTTAGATGTAGCTTTGTATTTATCAAATATATATTTGTAATTTAATTTTGTTGGTTGACCAACAAGAATTGTAATCAAGATCCTTCGCCATTTATTGACGCATTTACTCAATATGATGATGTTGGCCATCTGATATTCACTATTTGACATAAATTAAATAAGTGCACTTATTTGGGTCACATCACCTTTTTACTTTTCTGCATTTCTTCTTAAAAAGTCAAAAAGTATACTTATTTAGATCATCCCAAACAATCCCGTTAAAAAAAAAAAAAAAAAAAAAAAAGTGATGACATTCAAAGTTTTAAAGGCGAATGCAGAACTCTCGGCATTTTACCCCTCATGAGGCAAGGCATAAGCCTTAAGGCGTTGAGGCGTAAGCATTTCAAATTTTAAATTTTAATATTTAGTAAATAAATTAAATATTTTAAAATAGTGAAAAACCAAATATAAATTAAATATAAAGGTATAAATACTTCTCTCCTTATGGCATCGAACATTTCACTGCAGAGAATGAAACTTGCCTTCATTGAAATTGAAATTGACAATCTTAACTTCAATGATTGAGCTTTTCACTTGAGCATTAACTTTGTATTTTTTGTTCATTGTTCATTTACTTAATTTTTCTATAGAATATAGTCACAAAATGGGTTCTTTTTTATTTTTGGCTTTTTGGATGTTTAAACTATCTACTAGACGTTTAACAAGAGTTCAAGGCAACCTCTTCATATGCATACTCGTCATAGGCTTATGCTCAAAAGGCATACAAGGCACACCTAAGGTGCATGCCTCATATTGTGATGCGCAAGCCTTTAGGGAGAGTAGCCTAAAAATCGAAGCCTTGATGCGTTTACCTTGGCCTCGAGGCGAGCCTCAATAAAACCTTTGAAAACTTTGATGACATTGGCCACCTGATGTAGCCATGTTATATTCATGCCCATCTATGTCTATGTAGCTGCTGCTAAACAAACTTCGTTTATTTTAATATGTTCTGGGTTTTTGGAACAGGAGTTTGATATTCGTTACGCTTTTCCCTTGGGTTTTTATCATGCTGCATTGAACTTTGGAGTCTCCTGTGGTGTTATTTTTCCATGGGGTAATGGGTTCTTGAACCTGCCTTCACCCATACCTGAGAGATTCTTCTTGGGTGGCAATTCTTCTCCAGTTTGCACTTTGGGAGGCCCGACGACCCTGTTGGGTTTTAAGACTAGGGGACTGGGCCCTACTGAACCAAGGCGGCAAATTAGAGGAAAGTCCAATGATGAAAGTTCTGACACTGATTTGGGAAGGGATTTTCTTGGAGGAGATCTTGCTCTTACTGCTTTTGCAGACCTTTCTTTCGATCTTCCATTGAGGGTGTTCCGAGAAGCTGGTATCCATGGACATTTTTTTGCTTGTGTTGGGAACCTTAGCAAATTAACAGAGAATGCATACCGAGATTTTGCTTTCCAGAAATTCCGTGAGTCTTTCCGAAGCTCCGCAGGGTGTGGGATCATTGTACCCACTAAACTATTTCGCATGGAGGTTAGTTTCTGCCCTGGAATCTGTATATCAAACTGAGCAGCATGGGACCCCTATGATGGGACAGGAAATAAAAAATAAAACAAAAACTGTTTTCATTCGCTTAATATGTTCATTTAATTGTTGTACGAAAGTGTTGGTCCCACTACATTTATTTATTTATTAATTTATTTATTTTTATGAAAATATGCTCTTAAAAAGAAAAAGAAGAAAAAAAAAAAAAAAAGAATCATGCTTTATAGGAAAGTTAAAACCTAAGAAACACGGACACGTCACACAATACGGACACGGATACGCTGACACACTAATCTTTTTAAGATGCAGGACATGACACATGGAGGACACGCATGAAATATATAATTTTATATATTTATCATATGTCATATATATATGAATATATCATTCAAAGATAATAAAAAAACGTGATATGACATTAATTCCTATAAATTTATATGGTTTTTCTTTTATTATTGTATCTTATGTTTTTTTTTCAAACTTATAATTAGTTTCATCCGTTTCTAATCAATAGACATGGATGTTTAAGCGATAAAGACGTGTGTCCTCCAAGTGTCCAGGTCTTTAAAAAAAATTAAAAAGTATGACACATTTTGACGAGTGTTGGACACATGTCAGGAAGTCTCCAAAGAGTGTTGGTGTCTAACACGAATACGTCACCTTCTTAGAAGTGTACATACTTTAAAACTAATTTTCCTATGGACTTTCTTGTAAACTAAAAATAATAATAAGTTTCCTACAAACTTTCTTGTAAACCAAAGGGTTGATGGAAACATGATTCTTTTATATTTTATTTATTTATTTTCATACTTTTTCTCATAAACTACGTTCCTAAATGATATTCGTGACAGTTAAACAGAGCCTTGGGGCTGGATTATAGGATTGGAAAAGAAATTCTGATGTCACAATGTTTTGAATATTTCTAATTTTTTCCCAATATATTTCATATTGACTCTACAGCCCAAGGACCTTGTGTGTCCTTGGAAGAAGCTTAAACGTGTGTTTGATATTGGATTTGTGGAGGGAAAGTAAAAAAGGAAGGGAAAAGTGAACAAATAAAATATATAAAAAAATTAGGTTCCACCATTGGTACCTCTAGTTTGAGCGAAGTTTCACTTTGGTTCTCCTAGTTTCAATTTGAACAATTTTTTGATAAATAATTAGGCTTTATTGAAAAGGCATCAAGACAATGCAAAAGAATACAAAAACCAAAAATGGGAAGATACTCCTAATCAATAACATCATCCAAAAAATCTAAAAAAACAAATAAATCCGGATCCACCTCTCTCCAACCAACCACACATAGTAACTAATAACCGATTCTCGAGCTATGACACAATGATGAATTTCTTGAAATGTACGCTGATTCCGCTCCAACCAAACTAATCACATCAAACAAAATGGCACCAACGACCAAACCCGTTGTCGTTGATGCCCAACCCTAGCCCCCTTTCCAACTCCATAACATCTCCAAAACCTCACTCGGCTGCACCCAATCAATCCCAAAAGTAGAACAAATAAGCCCCCAAAGCTGCGAAGTTACTGAACAATGAAAAAACAAATGATCCACATATTCTGCATGAGTACAACACACATCGATTCACAAGCACATGCCCTCGACGGACTAAGTTATCAATAGTAAGATTTCGTCCTAAAATAGCCGTCCATTAGAAGAAAACCACCTTAAAAGGAACTCCCGGCACCCAGATACTCCTTCAAGGAAGGACCCCGTCACCTCCCCCACCAAACTCCGATAAAACAACGAGATAGAAAACTGTCTTTGGCACCCGAAACATTCCAACCTAGTACATCTTCCCCCCTAACCGTAATCCCCAACCCATACAAGAAACTGAACAGTTCCCCCAACTAGCTAACCTTTCAATCTTGAACTTGGCGCTGCAGCTGAATATCCCAAATCACCACATCCTCATCCGCCAGACAAGATGCAATAGTAGCCTCCCAGTCCATAACAATACTAAAGATTAAAGGGAAGTGCACCTCCAACACAACCTCTCCACACTACCTATCCCACCAAAACCATACCTTCTCCCCTGCCCCAACCTAAAAATTCACCCTATCTCAAAACTTCCCCCTCCTTAACCAAATCCCCTTCCATAAGCCCCAACCATGAGACCCAATCACATCCTATCCACCCCAAACTTGGTAGCAACCCCTTACGCCATAAACGATCTTGCTCCCAAGGAAACCTCCAAAACCACTTCCCTAACAACGCTCTATTAAAAGTCACCAAACTTCGCACCCCCAAACCACCCACCTCCTTAGGGTGACAAATCCACCCTCAATCAACCAAGTGATATTGGAACTCCTCCCCTTCACAAGAAACCCCTTTGAAGTTTCTCCAAACGTCACGCCACAGAAACAAGAATAATATGTAATGACATAAAGTAAGTCGAAATACTGCTCAATACATTCTTGATCAAAGTCAACCTTTCCACCCCGCCAAATGACGTTGTACCCACTCCACTACCCCTTCCCACACCCTTTTTTGCCTTGAAGCTATCACCCAACGGCAAACACAAGACATAGGCAAGGCCAGCACCTTACATCCCAAAACCACTGCTAACACCGGCAACCTACCAACTTCCCCACCAGAATCAACTCTAACTTGCTCAAATTAACCCATAAATCTGACACCGCCTCAAAGTGAAGCAAGACACACTGCAAATACCTCCATTGCCGCATCACAAAAAACCAAGCATCATCTGTATACAATAAATAAGACACACCAATAACAGCCCCGGTTGAAGAATCCACAGTAAATCCTTCCAACAAATCTTCATGCACCGCCCTAGTTAACAAACTACTAAAGGCCTCCATGACCAAGATAAACAACAACGGTGACAGCAGGGGAAAAAATCAAAATCAAAACTAGAGGGACCAAAGAGGAATTCAAAACAAACTATAGGGACCACTGGTGTAATTTGTTTTGAATTCCACTTTGGTCCCTCTAGTTTTGTACATGGCCTTTTCTTGTTCCAGATTCTAATGGTAAGTGACGGAAGGATCACATTGCAACAAAATTGAAAGTTTAGAGTTTTAAATTGTTCAAATTGAAATTATGGAGACTAAAGTGACATTTTGCTTAAACTACATGGATTAATGTTGTAATTTACCCTTCTAATTTATTTACTTTTCCCTTTCCTTTCATTTTCTTTTCATAAAACCCTCCTTAAGTCCAAGATCCAAACACAACCTATAGGTGTTGCTTTTTTATTTTTCTTTTTTCTTTGGAAAGAAAGTTAGATGGTTATAAAGCTATGTCGCAATTTTAACAATTTCTTTCTACTTTCATAATAACTGGTTATAATTCTTGTAATTATTTTGACAGTAATGTACCCTTGTCAGAATGTAGCGTGGCCAAGAGCTATACTACACACATTCTATATCTCCAATTAAAAGGAGCAATGAGTTTTTAAAACTCTAGTTTTCCATCTATAATCCAATTTACTGTGATAGATTGTCTTATGCAATCTACTGCAGCATTTGTTTGACGAACTACAGGTCAAATGTTGCTAGGAACGTCCTGGAGAACTTTTGAACTTTCCTATTTTTGTTTGGAAATTTTTGTGCCCCAATTAATCCCAAGTAACCTCACCGATGGCTTGATTTTGTTCTCAGGTAAACTACTGTTACATACTGAAACAACTTGAGCATGACCGTGGGAAGACTGGCGTGCAGTTTAGCTTCTCTTCACCATTATAGGATTCAGAGTCATTCTTGCCCTTGTTTGCTGTTCATCAACATTGAGTTAGCATAGGAAGCCTGTCAGTTTGGGTATATTTGAATTTTTTGGGGCCATTTGAGAACTTGGTTTCTTCTATGAGAATCTCAATTTAGATGGCTCTATGGTTTATGTAATTTATTGTGAAGTGCAAGTACGTGCGAATAACATTTGAAGGTATCAGCATAGGCATCCATTTTTGCAGATTGGTTTGAAAAACTACAGAATTGTTTTGCTTCTGAGCAATTTCAAAGGATCTGACTGCAGCTCCTCGTTTTTTGGTCAGTAACAATAGCATACTCTGAATTTTATTTTTTCTGAAATAAATTTAGCACGATTCTGTTTTTTGGTCATTATTTTTTTATTCTTGCTTCTTTGTTAATCTCTTCCTTGGCATGACTCAGTTTTGTGGGTATTTGCTTCTTGTTCTGTTGAATGACATGGATCACTTCATCAAATTGCATTCCTTACTAAAATGGACTAAAAATGCCGCGGTAGTTCCTCTGGCACTGTTAAACAATGGAACCTGTTTTCCCTAATTTTGTTTTTCAGGATTATGAAGGTTGAATGGCGACAATGCCTTGTCTACTAGTTGATGTTTGTAGGATGGTCATATCTTAATGATCATATTGTTAGTTCTTAAGAGTGAACTGAGAGTCTCCTAGGTGATTTGCATTTGCCTGGGCAGGTGCTTTTCAGCTAGTAGGCCTAGGGTAAAAGCTTGCTGACGTCAAACAGTGAGTGTGTTTGTTTAATTGGGGCTCAAATGTGGAATGGGTAGAGCTTTGACATGGCTCTACATTTGTATCACATGCTTCTGTACTACTTGTAAGAGTTGTAGAAAGTGCATGTGCATCGATGAACATGAAGTTCACTCTATTTTTGGAGAGCTTGAAGGTTTTTAGGGTTCTGTCATGAATTTCTGGGTTTTGATACTGCTTTTCTGGTAGGGGCAGGGTGAGCCAAAACCTTTTGTCCTGTTCAACCAAAGTGGCAATTTCTGCTGATTTATTAGTACATGTTGGCTAGGCAAAAGACTGGTTGGGTGCAATTTTTTACAAGTTGAAAATTAATAATTGAAAAGTAGAAGTTAAAAGCATCAGTTTCTCAATTTTTTAAGATGATAGTGTTTTTTTGAAGTTATTCAAGTTATTTTTACTTAATAAGTTGTAATAAGTTGTATTAAATAATCTGACATAAATTTTCAAAATAAAAATAGAGTAAATTATTAATAGGTTCTAATAGTTTGATTTAATTCTCATCAAGTATTATTGAAAATAAGTATTAGTAAAATTGTCATTAAAAATAATTTTGTAATTTTTTGCATGTCGTTAAAAATTGACAATTAGAGATTTTTTTTATTATGATTTTTATAAATTGTCACTAAAATTTACAATTAGTGATTTTTTTCGTGACAAATTTTTTAAACTGTCACTAAAAATTGAAAATTAATGATTCTTTTGTGATGATTTTTTTAAATTGTCACTAAAATTTATAATTAGTGATTTTGTTGTGATAAAATTTTTAAACCATCGTTAAATAATTAGTGATTTTTTTATTAGTGTTTGATGAAAAATGTTATTAATTATCATAAGACTTATTGGATAATAAATCCACTTATTAAGACTTATACGTAAGTTTTCTATAAAAATAAGCAGCCTAAATAACTTTTACAACAAAAAAAAAAAAAAAAAAAAGGCAAAATTCATTTCTCTCTTGTAGTTTGAAGCCATAGCACTTTACCCTTCTATGGCTCAAATATAGTTAAAAAGCTCCTATGTAATTGTAAACTAAGTGCAACCGTTAATTATAAATGTGAAATGATTGTAATACCTTTAAATTCTATACTTTTTTTGTTTTTTCCTATATCTCTCTAGTACACATAATTTATAATGTTTAATATTAATTCAATTAAATCACAATTCATAATAGATTCTTAATTATTTATTATAATTCTTAACTTTTTCTTTTTTTTAATTTAATTATATTTTAGATCACAATTAATCCTAAATTATTAATTATTTATTGTAATTTCTAACATATTAATCTAATTTTAATTTAATTATATTTTAAATCAATTCTTAACTATTATTTATTTTATATTTTTATTTAATTATATTAGAAACATTTAAGAATAGAATGGATAAGAAAGGTACTTGGGATTTGGAAGATGATGTTAACATTATGTGGAACTCGATGGCCAATTGTATAAGGAGAATCTCAAGAGAGGTGCTTAGAGAATCGAAAGGAACGGGACCCAATTCTAGGGAAATTTGGCGGTGGAGGAAAGAGGTTTAAGCTGTAATTAAGGCAAAAAAAGAGTGTTTTAAAAAGTACAGAAGGATAGAACTGAGGAAATTCTTAAGAGCTATAGATTGGCTAATAAGGAGGTCAAGAAAATAATGAGAAATACTAAATTGAAAGCTTATGATGACTTATACACTAGACTAGATAGTAAGGAAGGAGAGAAGATGGTATACAAACTTGCTAAGATACGGGAGAGGAAAACAAAAGATTTTAATCAAGTTAAGTGCATAAAAAGAGTGAAGGTTCTGCTGTATTGGTGAAGGATGAAGGAAGAACTATTTTGAGAAATTATTAAATGAGGAACATAGAGGTATGACAATAGGGGAAGAAATAGTCAGTAATACGATAAACCAAGACTATAGGTCCTATCGCATGATTAGGAACTTTGAAGTGGAGATTGTACTTAAGAAGATGAAATCAAATAAAGCTTTAGGACCCGATGATATCCCTATTGAAGCTTGAAAGTGTTTGGGTAAAAAATGGGTTGCTTGGTTGACTAGGTTATTTAACAAAATTTTGTTGACTAGGAACATGCCAGATGAGTGAAGGAATAGTATTTTAGTGTCAATCTATAAGAATAAAGCAGATGTCCAGAATTGCAACAACTATAGAGGAATCAAGCTAATGTGTCATATAATGAAAGTGTGCGAGAGGGTGATGGAACACCGATTGCAAGATATAACAGAGGTGTCAGAGAATCAATTTTGGTTTATGCCTGACAGGTCAACAATGGAAGTGATCTATCTTTTGAGGAGAGTAATAGAAAAGTATAGAGAAAAGAAAAGAGACATTCATATGGTGTTTATCGATCTTGAGAAAGTATATGATAGAGTGCCCCAGGATATAATATGGTGGGTGTTAGAGAAGAAAGAGGTGACAAAAGGTTACATTGATGTGATTAGCGACATGTAAAAAGGGGTGGTGACCACTATTAGATCGCCTACTAGAGAGACAAATGAATTTCCTATCACTGTAGAGTTACACCAAGGATCTACCTTAAGTCTTTATCTTTTTGCTTTAGTTATGGATGAATTGACGAGAAATATTCAAGATGACGTGCCATGGTGTATGCTTTTTGCAGACGATATCATACTAGTGGATGAGATTAGAGAAGGAGTTAACATAAAGTTGGAGATTTGGAGAAAAGCTCTTGAATCTAAAGGATTCCGGATAAGCAGAACTAAGACAGAGTACATGGAGTGTAAATTTAGTAACAGTAACAATGAAAGCAGAGGATAAGTGAATATTGAGAACCAAGAACTGCCTAAGAGTGAATATTTTCGTTATTTAGAGTCGATTATCACAACAGCTGGAGAGATTGATGCGGATGTGGCCCATAGGATTAAAGCAGGATGGGGTACAATGCAATAAACGAATACCCACTAGACTAAAAAGTAAGTTCTATAGAACGGCTATTAGACCAGCGATGTTGTATGGGATGTAATGTTAGGCAACAAAGAAACAACATGTAGTTAAGATGAGTGTGGCTGAGATGAGGATGCTAAGGTAGATGTGTAACAAGACTAGACAAGACAAAATTAGAAATGAGTTTATTCGGGAATGGGTAAGAGTAGCACCAATAAAAAATAAGTTGAGAGAGAATCGTTGGTCATATTCAACGGAAACCAACAGAGGCAGTAGTGAAGAGATGCAATACTATAACGGTAGATGAAAGTGTTAGGAGACGGAGTAGGCCTAGATTAACGTTAGCTAGTGTTGCAAATAGAGATATGGATCTACTTAATTTGACTAGCGAAATGGCCTTTGATAGAGCTACGTGGAGAAGAAGGATTTATGTAGCCGACCCCATTTGATGGGACTTAAGGCTTGATTTAGTTTGGTTTGGTTTGGTTTGGTTTTTTGTTTTTAGTGAATTTTTAAAATATTTTGAGTATTTTTTTTTTCAACTTCCTAGATAAATCGAAAAAATAAAATATTTGTGAAAAATTATTTTAAAAATTCAATAAATACACAAGAATATGAAAATGTATTAAATTTTTGTAGTTTTTTGTATTTTTTTATTTGATGAATTTTTTTTAAAGATTTTTCCATAAATATTATACTTTTTAGTTTTTAACTGTATCTGGTTAGCTGCATCTAAAAAATAAAATTTTTCTTAAGATATTAAAAAAAATACTAAAAACAAAAAAAAAACGAAAAATTTAAAAAAAAAAAGAAAGAAAAAAAAAAAGTCAATTTTTTGATAAGTAGGGATAACCAAACAAGGTAAATCTTACTCTAAAAAAAAAAAAAGGTAAATCTAGAGAGAGAGAGAGATACTTTCCATTAGTTTGGATAAAAAAATTAACAGTGACACTTTAGTCCAAAATGACATAGGGACTTTCTAAGTATAAATGAATTGAATTATAGGGATTAAGTGTTCCAACGCCAAACTACAAACAGGTGGTAAAATAAATTTTACCTTAAAAAAATCTATAAAGTGATGATAGTGTATAGGATGAAAGAAAGATTAGGGAGAACTCTTCTCGAATTGATTCTTACCTAATATATTAAGACTAAAGGTATTGTAGGAACTAGAAAAAAAAATAGATACTAGTTTATTGGGCCTAACCCAAACAAGGCCTACAATGAGTCCAGCAGCCCAAACAAATATCACACCCTTCCCCATCTATATAAAGGGAAGGGGGGCATCCCAAGTGTTAATCATATTATTTAATTTTGATGATGTCTAAAATATTATTTGTAACAATTTGAATTTTTTTAATATACATATTATTTGACACAAAATATTATCTTTTTAAAAATATATATATTTGTTAAATATTATAATAAAAATATTTTTGAAAACTTTACTATTCACTTTTTGAAAATTTAAGTTGATCACTATTCACTTTTTGACAAAATTAAAATAAAAATATTTTTGAAAACTTTACTATTCACTTTTTGAAAATTTAGGGTGATCACTATTCACTTTTTGACAAAATTAAAATTGATTAAAAATTTTGATTAATTATATTATTTTGACAAATTTAATATTGATGGGTTGTCTTGTGTTGACAAAATTAATATGGAGTGGTAGAATATATTTAGTTTAAAATCTCTACAACTTATACAATATTTTAAAGAAGGCATATATTTTCAGATCCATCATAAATATTATTTAAAGAGATTTTTCTGTGTATGCAAATATTTGATCAGAACATATATAACATTATATATATATATATATATATATTGCATATAATATAAATAGAATACATCACGTGCGCTATTAAATTTTTTACATTACATTGATTATATCATATTATAATCAAACAAGAAGAAAAAGATGGAGTTATATATATGTGTGTATATATATATATATATATATTATAAACTAGATGGAGAAAATTATTCGTTTGTTTGAAAGTTGTGAACTTTGTATTAAATTGTCTACAAAAATGGTGGCTCCATGTTTGAAATAACAAAAAGAAAAAATCAGTCTTATTTTTTATCTTTTGCTGACTATTCAAAATCTAAGAGTGTGCTTATGTAAGCGATGACATCAAGAGTATGCTTATGTAAGCCATGACATCAGGAGCGTGCTTATGTAAGCCATGACGTCAGGAGCGTGCTTATGTAAGCCATGACGTCAGCAAGGAGCGTCCAACGGGTATATTTTTGTGTATAAATAGAAGTGTTGGATGTGGAGAAAAACCAAGAACTTGAAGAGAAAATTTTCTGTGAGCTCCAAATTGTATTCTTCTCTTTCACTTTGAGATCTAAGTCTAGCTTTTGTTCTTACACTTTCATATCTACTCTTTGTGAGAGAATTATTGTAAAAGTGGGTTCAATTACCACTTATTCTTATTCCTTATTTTTGTGAGAGATTTTGTAAGGGAAAGGCATTTATTGTTGAGTGAGGCTCAATAGATAAGAGTAAGTCCTGTGCCAAATCCACAAGCTTGGTGGTGTATTTATTCAATTGATAGTAAAGAAATTCTCAAGGAAGTTCCTTGGGGAGTGGACGTAGGCCTGGCGTGCCGAACCACTATAAATCGCAGTGTTTGATTTTCTCTCTCTATCTCTTCTACTTTTATATTGATAATTATTATTCTGTTTTTTTTATTTATTAAAATTCTGAATATTGTGTTATTTTTAATATTGTGAAATTTTTAATAACCCAATTCACCCCCCTCTTGGGTTGCCTATCTGGGATAACACCAAGAGTAAGGTATGTCTGATCTCTTTGCAGAACACACACACCCCTTCATTTCTACTTTTTCTTTCTTTAATCCAGTGACTAACTTCATCATCGGAGTGTCCCTGGTTGGGTGGCGCCGACTGTGTTCATCATTGCAGATCTACAGGGGTGAAACTCATCTCTTCATTGGATCTCTTCAACAATCCATATAAGAGGATTTATTAGAGCTCACAATTGGCGCCGTCTGTGGGAAACGACGAGCTTCAACAGAATCAATGAGCTTTTTGTTCTTACTTTTAAAATTGTTTGATGTATTCGCAAAATTATATTTTTGTTGAGAATTGTTTGATGATGTTAAAGAGTTTTACATGTTGTTTGGCAAAATGAATTTACATCTTCTCTGTCTAAAATAAACTTCAAGCATAAGTTAGTGTTTGGATTTGCATTCTCTCTGGCTAGAATGAAAGTTTTGACAAAGTTATTACTTGAGTGTATATTTTCTCTCACCAAAATGAACAAAAGTTGATATTTGGGCTAAGAATTTTTCTCTCCATAGGTGGCTGAACATTCTCAGATGCTTGTCCTTCTCTAATTTGTGTTCGACTCTTCTAGTGGTCGACGCTGCGACCAAGTAATGTCATCAAGCATTCAAAATTCTCTATAGCTTTACCAAAATGCCGAGCATCCGACCAGCTAACGGCAACAAATGCATCTCGTCTCGACAATTCCATGAATCACTATACCACGGCATATTTTCATGAATTCAAATCGGCAATATTCTGGCTCGCTGTAGCTCGCCTTTTTCGCGCCCCTTTTCGGAAAGTTCGAAAAGAAAGCCCTACAGTTCGGACTCCCGCGGTTCTGAATTTAATCTCACAAGTGCAATGTGAAATCGATAAACACCAAAGAGTCCAAATCCGGAAAATCTTTTGAAAAATTGATTTTAAGATCAAAAATGCCAAAATTGGACTACTTTGCTAGATACAGAGTTGCCACCTAAATATTTTATTTTGGAAAAATTTAGGAAACCCATGACTCGTGCCAAAGGCCACGTGTCCGTCATCACTAAAGTTGCCTCAGCTTGGGAACTTAGGTACGAGAGGGGAAAGTCATAATTTGAGCACCCCCGCTCGCCCGATCAAAGATCGGCCTCTACTAATCATGATATGATTTTTTATAAACATTATGTGCTCTTGTTCCGGTTTATTAAACTAATATTACTATGTAATGCGCACAAGCAAGTATAGACTAGTTTGCTCAATTTGAAACAATTCAACTCATGTTTGTTTTTGCGAAAATGATTTGAATTTGCCACCTCAAGTGGGCTTAAAGTTTGCGGATTTGCCACCATACACAGTGGGCTTAAAACATGATTTGCCACTCAACAAAGTGGGCTTAAAACTTACATTCGTTGAATCATTCCAATTCAAACAACAAGCCTTCATCCACAGGCATTAAAGCAGTTTAGCATTTAAGCACATAGTCTCATGGCAAGCATGCTAATCATGGCAACATTCACATTTGTGCATGTATGCTAAAGCATAAAAACTCGCCTAGTACTCCAAGCCAAGAAAATATGAGTTAGAAAAAAATATACATGATTTCTAACTACACAAGATGCCTAATGCAACGCATGCAATATGCAATTAATAGGTTCGGCTACTAATATGGCATATGAAGCAATTTGATAACATACGGTTAAACACGTATTCAAAGTTTATTGAAATGACAATGCAGTTTGAATGATGTGCTGAGCCTTGGTGCATGCAAAACAAGATGAATGGATGCAAGCATCCTAAACTAACCATCGAAAGCGGTTAAATACAAAGGAGAAAGACGTGGGGTTAGAAGACATACACACACACACACGCACACTTATTATAACATTACGCCCTCGCGAAGGAGGGTCCGAATGAATAAAAGCTAACTAGCTAGCTAAACTAAGCTAATTAAGCTAATTATTGCAAAACTTGAATTAATTAAACTAGACTAGCTTAACTAATTATTACAACACAAATTGATTAGCTACAACTAACTAATTAAATAATTATAACGCAAATTAATTGAATTGCAACATAGGCTAATTAAATTAGACTAATTAACAAGATAACTTGTCTCGGGATGCAAGAGATGCATGCGTGCTTGGTTTCCACCCGAAGAACACCCGCTGTTTGCCCCCGAATGCTTCTGTTTGCACAACCCTTGCACCATTTCCTTCTCTAGATTAGCTTTGCCATGCCTCACATGCATACTGCTCAAAATTCATTGGTGCCCGGCCAGCCACCACTAAGGGGTTGTCGTCCAACACTGATGGCCGGCGGGCTAGTAACAGTGGCCGGCAGGCCACTGATGATACGCTATTTTTTGTTGCAACAGAGAGCACACAGGGCAAAGAAAGGGTATTCTCATAGGTTGTTTATACTATGTATCACCCCTTATCATCAAAACAAGCTCAAAGGAGTGATACACTTGGCTCTCAAACCATCAATCAAGCAATTTTCATGCATGATGGCTAAGGGACCAATTTGTACAAGTTTTAATGAGTGCAAAACAAAGCTCAAATGCCATCACCCTATCATGCATGATTAAGGGCAATAGAGACCTTGAAAAATGGCATATTTCATCGCTTTTGAGTATGAAATATCCCATTTCCCTTGTGTTCAAATTAACGTCCGATTTGAACACATGCAATGCAACACAAAAAATACTTATCTTGCCACTTTTACTTGCCAATTTTATTTACACATTTTAGTAACCAAATCATTCTTTAATCAATTTGTCAATTGGGTCAGTGTCTTCTAAGATGAAAGAAGTGTCAACCAAGAGATAATGTAAGGCAAGAGAGAGATATGCAGTTGGTAATGAACCCTCAAAGAGGATTAAACCATTAAGCATGACCTCAATCTCAAGCTTAAAGGATCCCAAACTTGAAACAACCCTCAAAAGCAAATGAAAGAGTGAATCAAAGAGGGAGGCTGCAGGGTTTATAGTGCTGAAATTGAGTGGAAAACAATACCAAAAGATGCTATCAACTCAAACAAGAGGTGTCTAAGACCCTAAAACACCAACTTGTGAGGACTATTGCACTACAACCATGCAAAACGAGACTCAAATGAACTAACCAGTCCAAAACATAGCTAAAGCAAGCTATTTCAGAGGCTAAAACATGTTGGACTTGAGCTAAGTTAAGCAAAAAAAATATGCTAACATATGAAGCTAACTAGGCATGCAAATAAGACACAAGGAGGGGAGGCTAACCCTCCAAATTTGGACTTCAAAATAAGTTTTTTGCCACTGAAAAATCTCTGAAATTCAGTGGTTAAAAGGCCCAAAAAATTTGGTTTGAAAATGGTGAACAATGGTACAAAAGCTTTCCAAGCAAAGAAGTAAGAAAGGTGAAACACTCCCTAACTGAAAATGGCCTCAAACCACCACCTTCAGGCCACAAAATAGAGTTTTTTATAGTTCAAAATCAGCACAAAAACAGTTGGAAAAAGATGAAAAAACAAGTATGCAAAACAAATTTAAAAGGGAAGTATTATACCTCTTGAAGGAAAGACACAAATGAAGCAATAAATCAAGCGAAGACCACCTTTTAGAGCTCAAAGAGGGTCCTAAGTAACCTCAGCCCAAAGATAAGCAACTTTGGTTGAGGGTTGATAGGAAAACTTGAAGTGTATCTACACTTATATACACAAAAGTTCAAGAGAGAGAGAGAGAGAATTTTGCTCCAAAATTTTCTAACCTTGAAAAATAAGAGATAGGCTATCTATATATAGAAAAAAGTAAGCTTTGGTTGAAAATATCATCAAATGGACAGCTGGAACTTTGTGCAAATAGCTAGAGGTAAATATGCAAAATTTGGGTTTTTTTACACCAGTGGCTGGCAGGCCACCAATGATGGCCGGCAAGCAAAAAATTGGTTTGTGGCCCCGACTTTAAACAGTCATATCTCCCTCGTCCGAACTCTGTTTTAGGTCATTCTTGAGTTTAAGTTGAAGCCCTGGAAGTCTACTTTCCAATGGTAGTAGCCTCACATCAAAATTCCAAGTGTGAAAAAAGATATGGCTATTTTAGTGAAGATTGATCAGTTTTGGTCCTAACCGGATTGATGCCTAACTTCTCCTCAACTAGTTTTCTTCTCTCCCCTCCTATATTCTTCAACTCCAAACCTATAAATAAGGTGTTTTGAAATATTTTTCAAAGAGTTCACATCTCTTTCATTTATTTCCACTTTGTCCTTACTCGGTTTACCGAAAAGTGTACCATTTAACGAAATGTGAGCCTCGGAACATCGTAGAAACATTTTCAAAAATATTTTGAAAGAGAGGGTTTTAAGGTCTAAAATAATTTTGGTCAAACTAGTTTTGGTCCCAAAAAAAAAAAAAATGGGGTGTAAGGTTGGGATTTGAAACTCCTCTTGCCAAAAAAATCGAACATTTGCATAGCACAACTTTCATCACCGAGTGATCAACCTGAGGCGCCCAAGTCTTAAGGGCGCTCAAAAATGGGATGTCTACACTCGCAAGCAACGCAAACAAGCCGCAAGCTATTGATCTTCATAACTCATCTGACAATGGGGAGCAAGTCGGCAACGGAGTCTCGGCCATAGAACGCTCATCGGCACTCATTGCCAAGCATCCATTAGCATAAGCAACAGGCTACCTACTATAGCTTTGCTGAGAAGAACACATTTGCTAAAAAATAAACTCGGTTCAGAATCGTCACCCACAATTCAATGCGGCTGAACGACCAAATACATGGTCATCAGACATGGTACTTGGCACACTCCTACTTTTTTCATAAGTATTATTGTTTATATATATTGCTCAGTACAGACATGTTACTCGGCACTTTATTTGGAAACTCAGTATTATTCCACAACATTATTCAGCAACGTTACAACTTATTTGGCACATTATTTGGCAATATTGCTCGGCATAGAACTAGCACCTCGGCTTGCCGAAATCCACATCTGAACATACCACAGGATTCGTATCAGCTCAAAGAGTCCAAACCCAGCAACTCGAGAAGCCAAGAAGTAACCAAAGTCTGCCAAAAGTTGCGATACAGATCACATTTTCTGACAACTAAAATTTTCGGAGCTATCAAACTCAAGTTTTGACCATACCAGCGTGAAGTACTTATTGAGACAAGTCCAACACAACAAACCACATTAAAATCGAAGCTCAAATGAAGTCGTACGAGCTAGTTGAAGTTTGAACACATCCGTACGGTCTGATTTTGTAAATTCCATACAAAAAATTTGTCGATTTTATATGCACTGTCACATATCGCAACTCAAACAATATTTTTGCCGCCAAGCCCGAAGTTTGATCGACGCCGACTTCAACAACTCAAACATATTTGGCAACTTCCCAACTATATAACCGCCAAAATCATTATGAATTCCTCCCGAAAAACAAATTTCATTCTACTGCAATGGGGCAAGGAACTCCTCGACACTTTTAGCACAACTCCATTCTAATTTCCTTCCGACTAACAAATGTCATTCGAGAGCAATGGGGCAAATATACGTTGGACAAGAAACTTAAATAAATCGGCAATCTGCTTCAATCTGTTTCCAAAATCAACTCGACTTTCAAAATCTATTCGGTAATTCCTTAAATCAACGCCGTCATCACTGACAAGGGATGCACTATTCAAAATCCTTGCGATGTTGGCAATTGATCGCCACTTAAAATCAGCAAAAGTCTCCAAATACAGCGCAATCTTCGCACTTAGCATGGAGCGCCATTAGAAAGACCTATACCCATGCCCGAGTGTTCGAATACTGTGGCCTACAGTCACGCCCAGGGATTCAAGTACCGTAGCCTACACCCACACCCGGGGATTTGAATACCGCAGCCTACACCCACGCCCGAGGGTTAGAATACCGCGGCCTACACCCTCGCCCGAGAGTAATAATACCGCGGCCTAAGGCCCTTGCCCTTATATATATATAGTTATACGTATATTTGCACATATATTCAAGTATACATGCATCCATACAGTCATTTATTCATTTTCATGTCATTCATTCATTCATTCATCTATTCAAAGTGTTCTTTATCAAGAAACTTAACATTTATTTGAACAGTACAACTCGACAATAAAAACTCTCATTCCTTCTACCGCAGACAATAAAAGTTTTGGGGCAATTGTGGGAGGCATAAAAAAATATATACTACTTTATTGGGCCTAACCCAAACAGGGCCTACAATGGGTTCAACCCAAACAAATATCACACCCTTTCCCATCTATATAAAGAGGGGGCATCCCAAGAGTAAGGTATGTCTGATCTCTCTACAGAACAAACACACCCCTTCATTTCTACTTATTCTTTCTTTGATTTAGTGACTAACTTCATCATCAAAGTGTCCCCGACCGGCAACCCCGGTTGGATGGCGTCGATTGTGTTCATCATTGCAGATCTATAGGGATGAAGCTCATCTCTTCGTTAGATCTCTTCAACAATCCATATGAGAGGATTTATTGGAGCTCACATGTATTAATGACATTGTCAATTACATAATTACAACAACTAGCTAGCTGAACTCTACATTGAGATATTTTACTTTCAATATGAATGGTGTCATGAAAAAACTTTCACGTAAAAAAGTGTTATCCCATGTAGGCAATTCAAGAAGGGAGTGAATTGTGTTATTAAAAAATAATTTCACAATTCTAATATATAATAATCAAAATATTTGAATTATAACAAATAAAATAACAGAGCAATAATAATCAATATAAAAGTAAAAGAGATAGAGAGAGAGAGAGAGAGAGAAAATTAAACACAGCGATTTATAGTGGTTTGGCACGCTGGGCCTACGTCCACTCCCCAAGTATCCTCCTCGGAAATTTCTCCACTATTCTTCAAATAGTAATACACCATCAGCTTCACTTGTACTAGTGAACCTTTACAACTAGTGACTAATCTCAATCACTTTAACTAGTTTAGAATCCGGTGCCTAGTCACACCCAAGTGATTTTATCTCAAAAAATCACTCACAAAAACTCTCTTTTACAAGAATAATATGAATAAGAGATAGAAAATCCTTTTACAATTTTGCTCAAACTCTCAGCAAATTTTCTCACAGAAAATATAACTCAATGAAGCACAATATAATATTTGAGAATATTTCAATATCATAGATTTTTTCTCTTCAAGTTCTTTTTTTTTTTTCTCCAACCAAAACACTTCTATTTATATCCAAAAATATACAAGTTGGAGAGAGACACTTCTCTCAGATCACGAAGCAACGGAGCTCAAGACGCTCCTCCTTTTGACTTATCATCACACGGCACAAATGGCTTCTCCATTCTCAAAAATTGCAGCTCAGATTCACATGCCCACGAGAAGTTTAAAAAAATTGGCATAAACGTCGCTTTCGATAAATAGTGATAGCAAATTTTTTAAAACATTTCTCGTAAAATTAATGAGTGCACAGTGACTTCTCTATTAAATAATTTGTATGCATAGTAAAATATCTTTAAATAATACTTATATCAGATATGAAAATATATACCACTTTTATAATTTTTGTAACTATAGTAAAGATTTTTGATACATAAAAATTAGGGTTGAGCAAAAAATTCGTATAATCCGTAATCCGATCCGGTCCAATCAAATCCGATAGATTTGGATTGGTTTTTTGAATCTGTGGTTCTATTCCGTATTGGAAATTTAAAAATCCGTAGGCCACAGATCGATTCCGAATTGAACCCCACGATTCCGGATTGGAACCAATCTGGATCGTATACAAATAGTCTATATTTATACTATAGACCCTCTCACATAATATCATTTCTTATTCCATATAAAAGCTAAACCCTTATTCTATGTCGCCGCTGCCGCTGCTGCTATGCTTTTGCTCATGGAGTTTTGTTGCTTTTGTTTGTCTAAAACTAGTTTTCTTATTGCTTTTGTTTGATGCTATGTTTAGTTTTAATACAGAATATAACTCTGCTTTGTGTAATGTGTATCAAGTTTTATTGTTTTTGTTTGTTGCTTTTGTTTATTGCTTTTGTTTGATGCTATATTTATGTTTTTATGAAATAAAATGTTCTATATTTTTTTTGTTATTTATTTATGTAAATCCGTAGTCCAAAACTAATCTAATCCGTGTTTAAACGGATTTGTTCGGATTGATTTCGTGATTTAAAAGAATTAGATTGGTTCCAATTTTTCAGGAACCATAAATAACGGATTGGTCCTGATTTTACCCAAATTCAAACCATACTCATCCCTAATATAAATAACCCACCACCCCATGTGGCTATATCAAATTTGTCAAAAGAAAACAACTCACCAAAATCAAATTTATCAAAAAGTGAATAGTGACCAATCAGGTTTTCCAAAACGTGAATAGTAAATTTTACTATTTAATCACAGTAATTTATTCGAAATTCAAATATGCACAATAAATACAATTTAAATAATATTTATAACAAATATATCATACTATATATATTTTAACAGATAATATTTTGTGTCAAATAATATAAAATATGTATTCTAAAAAATTATAATTTATTTTATAATATTTTAAATATCATCAAAATCAAACTATAGGATTAACCGGAAGGCTATTTTAGGAGGAGCAACATCTTTCCAAATGACATCAAATCAAGTTATTATCATCCGTTTGATTCTGATGGCATACTTAACTGGAAGAAGTAAAATAATTGATTCTCACTAATATATTAGGAACAAGGGTATTAATGACTTTATCAATTAAAAATACTAAAATAATTAGGAAATGAAAGAGAAAATTTCATGCAAATTTAAGCAACTCAAAAATTGTAGAGCATGTCATCTTCTTCTTCTTTTTCTATCTTAAATATAATGTGTCTTATATATACATTTTTTTTTTTAAATGATAAATCTTACACAACACGTGACTTTTGATGAGATAAAAGAAAATTTGAAAAATTCATTGAATGACAAATATCATTTTCTATTTAAATATTAAAAAAAATATTAGGAGCGTGTCAAAATAAACTAAATTAAAAAAAAAATAAAACTAAAAAATCTAAATAAAGTTGTAGCAAAAAAACTAAGTTATACAAATAAAAAATACTGCAAAAAACGAAAATTGATGGTAAAATGTATCCCAAATTTAGCTTTCATCACAACCAAGCTATAAGTTGATAAAAGTATTTCTACTTTAGGCATGAATTCAAATAAAATAGAAGAAAAATAATTATGATAATCTAGAACAAAATTTGATTTAAGTTTACTAATGACGAGCTACTTGGGTTGGCAGTTTGCTCTGTGCGTATCTCCCGCCCTGGTTTGTGTGAGTTTTCCTCACCATGAGAAGAGATGGGGAGAGAACCTATCCGTGTCCTGATTATATTAAATAAATAATTTTAAATGTATATATAATATTTTGTGTGACGCACTAAAATATTCATATATATCTTATATTTTAGCTCTCTATCTCCTATTTTTAATATTTTTAGCTCTTATTACTCATTAATATTAATTCTCTTATATGTTATATCGTCTATTTCTCATTAATACCAATGTCTCATCCCTTTTTAAAGAAAACAAATTACCCCGAAACTTCCCTGTCCTCCTCTGCAATTGTCAACTAACCAACTCCACATTGAGATATTTTATTATCAGTGGGAATGGCATTATGAAAAAGCTTCCACATGAAGAAGGATATTTTAGAAGGAGCACGACTTTCCTACATCAAACCAAGTTTTCGGCATCCCTTTGATTCTGATAGCATACTAATTGAAAAAAGAAAGAGAACATGATTCTCACTGTTATATTAGGAACAAAGGCATTAATGACTTTATATATTAGAGAATATGTTTGGCATGGACTTCTTTGACTATTTTAGTCATTAAAAAAGACAAAATAGACTAAAAAGTTAATAATATAAAATGTCACATTCAAATTATAATCATTTTATTTTTTCTTTCATAAAAGTCAAAAAAACTAAAAAAACTCATCCCAAATGAGGTTTTTTAGCTACAGGCTAACATAGCCAAAAAGTCAAAAAATCAACTCATATTCCAAACGAAGGCTCAAATAATTGGGAAATGAAAGAGAAAATTGCATGCAACTTTAAGCAACTCAAAAATTGTTGCCCATCATTTTCTTTTCTTTTATTTTATTTTAAATATAGTATTTTATATATACATATCTTTTTTTAATATGATAGATCTTACAGAACACATGACTGTGGTTGTGTGGATATACTTGGAGGTAAAAGAAAATTTAGAAACAAAAATGTTTAAGACCTCTTTCCCCCCACCCCCTTTAACTCTTTTCTTTTTTGATTGGCTACTTTTTTTTTTCTTTTTTTTTTCCCTTCTCCTCCAATCACCACCCGCCACATGTGTGTGGGGGTGGTGATTGGAGGGGGTCTCTATCAATGCTCATTTAGAAAATTCATCAAGTGACAAATATCATTTTCTATTTATATATTAAAAAAGTATTAGGAACATATCAAAATAAACTTAATCTTAAAAAAAAAAAAACTGAAAAATGTAAATAAAGTTATAGAAAAAAAAAAACTACGTTGTGCAAAATAGAAAATAATGGAAAAAAATGGTAAAATGTATCCCAAATTTACCTTTCATCACAACCAAGCTATAAGTTGATAAGAGCATTTCTATTTTCGGCATGAATTCAAACGAAATAGAAGAAAAATAATTACGATAATCTACAACAAAGTTTGATTTAGTTTTGCTAATGATGAACTAGGTTAGATGCCAATTTGCTCTGGCCTGCATCCCCAATCTTGGTTTGTGCAAGTTTTCCTCACCATGATAAGAAAACGAAAAGGGAACAATATTTGCTTCCCCCACCCCATTTTTCCCATCCCTGTCTCGATTATATTAAATAAATAATTTTAAATGTATTATAATTTAATTTATTAAATATAATAAATATAACATACCAAAAAATTTATATTTGTCTTATTTTTTAGCTCTCTATCTCCCATTGTAAATATTTTTAGCTCTTATTACTCATCAATATTCTCTTATATGTTATATCATCTATTTTCCATTAGTACCATTCCCTTTTAAAGATAACAAAATATCTTAAGAATCTGTTTAGTGTTGCTAGAGCAATGTCCAACGGACATAGCAACATAAAATATGAAGATGGTCAATATGACTGGGGCAAGGCCTGGATTGAGCTGAGCTCACATGGACCTAGCCAACCAGACGGACATGGGACAAACTAGTTTGATAGGCTTGCTAAGCCCGAGCCAAGCAATGGATAGTGTCGGCTCTGAATTTTTCGCGGCTCTGAATTTTTCGCGGCTCAAAGCGAACACTAAATATGGAGCCTTTCATACATATTAAAAAAGAATGATACTCACAAAAATTTTACTAAATTTTGCTTAAATATATAATAAAGTTTACAAAAAATTAAAAAATTTACAAAATGTTCATCAATTTAAAATAAAATAAAATTAGATGAATAGTTCTATAAAATCAATAAATAAATAAAATAGAGAGGAAAAGAAATATGTTCACTGTTTGTGATGGATGAAAGTTGAGAGAAGATCAATAATATTGAGTTTTAGGCCTCCAATTTCTCCTTCTTTGAACTTCAATTAACCTTTGGATGATTATGTGTGGTTTGCTTTTGCTTTGCTCTAGGCCTTACGTTTTTTTTCACCCCCAATTTTGATTGCCAGTCGAGGAGGCACGAATGGCAACGCAGGTACTACAGATAATAGATTGGTTGGGCCTCAAATTTCTTTACACTCAGTTTTAAAAGATTTTAGAATATAGGTCTCAAGTTTTTGGACCTTTTTAATTTAATTTGGGCTATGTATTAAACAGAATTTTGTAGTGGGTCCTTTTTTTATGAATTACCAGCCGGTCCGACTCTATTAATTCATGGGGGACTTACCGGCCGGCCCCATGGAAGTAAGTTAATACCTGCCAAGTCCTGTCCTATTTCTATTTTCAATTTTACCCTTTAATATAATACCACATGCGTGAAGCAAATAAGCTGCTCACGAGCTCTCCCTTGTGAGCTCTCCCCTGTATGTTGTCTCCCGTTTGTTCCTTGTATATTGTTCCTTTTGTTCTCTCATACTCACATACATACACACTCACTCACTAATTCACAAAAACACATCCACGCACTTACTAATTCACGAAAACAAATTTACAATAATTTAGCAGTGATAAATTTCATAGTCACATACATACACACTCACTGACTAATTCACAAAAATAAATTTACAAAAATTCAACAGTGATAAATTTATCACTGGTTTAAAAAAATTATACTAATTTATCACTTGTCACGACCCAAACCCGTCCTTAAAAGTTTGGGTCATAACCGGCCAGTAATCCGTAGATTACCGAAAGCCTCGAACGATCATACAAAATATTTATGCTAATGGGACCATAAACGAAAGCATATAATAATGAGAAGCCTATTGAGCTGTGTCAATCATGAGCAAAATCATAGAGTTAACCACGTAACACAATAATACAAATACATGCCCATCAAAAATATAAGAGCTATAGGAAAATTGTACATAGTGTTTACAACCCAAGACCATGGAAGCAAAAACAAAATATGGTCAAGGTATGGTGTGAGTCAAGACAAGACTCCATCTCGGAGGCATGACTCGATTGGGTCACAAAAAGGCTCTTGAAGCTAACTCTAGGGATGTGCTACATGCTGCTAATCACCTATATGTGCATACATAAAATTGAGTGAGTGAAACTCAATGAGTAATAATACAGTAAAGCAGTGTAAGTAAATGATCATAAGGTTGTCATAAAATCCATAATCATATAAATCAAGCGACCTTAGGCCCAAGCATATAACAAGCGGCCTCATGCCCAAACATATAACAAGTGGCCTAGGACCCAATCATATATCAAGCGGCCACGAGTCCAATCATATAACAAGCAGCCTCGGGCCCAAATATATAACAAGCGGCCTCGAGCCCAATCACATAGCAAGCGGCCTTAGGCCCAATCATATAGCACATGTTATATAATATTAATGAAGTTTTTCATTTCAATCACATCGCAATGTCGGCACCAATCACCATTTATGGTTCGAGGTACACAATAAAGAATATATATGTATGATATTATTACTCACAGTGCTTGGTCAAATGATACTCCTTAACGACTTAGCCTGTAGAAACATAACCAAGCATAATATTTCAAAACGCATTGCCTTCAATTCACTCAATTGATTTATTCGTTACATATACGTTCAATCGTTCCCCATTCTTTAATTTCTCTCAAGTGTTTACATAATTCCTACAACAATTCCATATGTTTTTCATTGAAAATATCAAGTTTACATATTTAAGGTTTAAGGAAAAAGTAAGAAGTGAAAGGAAACTAAGTTAAGGTAGGGAATGGCATGAAATGATTAAAAGAAAATAAATATCCTACACTAATTTGAGCATATCTATTTGTGTAATTAGAATTTGGATATGAGATCACCACCATTAGAAACTAGACTTTTAGGGCTTGAATTTAGGCTCAAGAATCACTTAAAATGGAGTCCGGATGAGGGAGATATACTTATTTGAAGTTACCAAGTATAAGTTGAAACAAGGCTGGCCGCACGTGCGCCCACTTTGACTGCTTGTGCGGTGATTGGGCCGCTCGAGCGGTGGTTTAAGCAGAATGCAATTTCTTGTTTTTGTTTATATTCCACTCATGCGAAGCCCGTGACCGCTCGTGGGGCCTGGGCAAAATTAGATAGTTTGAAAATTCGTTAAAGATTAAGTTTTCAAACCCAATTTCAAGCCAAAATCTCATGTAATCTTCCTTTAAAACATGAAATACTAACCTTGCATCAACAACAAATTCATGGACTCATCTCTTTTCCATATTCATACATTACATAAACAAGTTCAAAATACATAATCCATGAATAATCTTCCAACAAATCTTGTTTTCATAAATCATCTAGGGTTTGTTTCATGGGTCAATCATAAGAGTGAACTTAAATCAAACAAAGATGGAGAGATTAGGGTTCAATTGCATGTCGTTAGCTTAAGCCACCATACAACTCAAAACCCTAGCCCAAATTCCTAATTTCTTTTTGATTTCAAGGCAAAGATGAGTTGGAGACCAAGATTGTAAGTAGTTTAACATACCTTAACTCAATTCTAAGGTTTACCCTTTGATTTTCTTAAAATCCCTAGCTTTCTCTTCTTCATCTCTATCTAACTCACTCTCTAGACCTCTCAAGCAACAATGAAGAACAATAGGCTAAACACACATATATGACCCAACTCACAAAACATGATTTAATCATTACGAATTGTAATTTTTTAAAATTTCACCGTAAGCTCTATAAATCATGCTAATCATATGTATGGAGTCAGTTTTTGTTTATCGTGCCTTTGAAGCCTTCAATTTTAGTTCAAAGTTTCAATTGCAATAGATATTCCTACTTTCAACAGATATTTTTTTCCAAATTCACATATTTTCTATACTTAAACTTGTAATTCATATTTAACACATAATCACATGCATAATTAAGCATCGTACGGGTTGGGTTATCACATCACTAGTTTAAACAAATTTATCATTGGTTTAAACAGATTTATCACTTGGATCTTCCCCAATATACAGAGAGAGAGAGAGAGAGAGAAGAACCGACGACAAAAAGCCTAGATCCTAGATCTAAAGGTGGAGGCAACAATGACTATGGAGGTGGAGGCGACAGTGGTTGGCAACAATAGTGAAAGCGGAGGCGAAGACGTTAGTGGCGGTGAAGGCAAAGAGGTCGGTGGAGGTGGAAGCAATGGTGAAAGTGGAAGAAAATGCCGATAGTGAAGGCGGCGGTGGTCGATAGGTTCTCTTTCATATATGTAAGCTTTCTTTCTTCCTCCACTGAAAGAGAGAGATACGTCCAATTTGTTAAAACATTTTATTGATTCTTTGCATTTAAACAAATTTAGAGAGAGAGGGAGAGAGAGAGAGAGAGAGAGAGAAATAGATATGAAGCATTGGAGTCAGGTGGTGTTCTTGGTTCTGTTATTGATCCAAGTAGAAGCACAAGATGGGTTCATCAAAACCAGTGGATTTTTTTATTTTATTTTTTTTTCATTTTTCATCTTTAGATCTGAGTATAAAAACATGAGGACAAAAACAGAATAAACAAAAATGTTCAGGACCTATAGGTAAAAGAGTCTCCATTAAGGACCTGTTGGGTAATTGTAACAACCTAAATTTTTAATTATTCTGTAGAATTTATACTAATATTATTTAATCACCGTTAGGAAAATATATAATTATATGTTATTATGTGTAATTTATAAAATAATATAATTATTAAAAATTTAGGGATCAAAGTATAAATAAATAATTAAGTTAAGTTTGGATAAGCTTGAATTAATAGAGATTAATAGGAAGGCGACACGTGGTAATTTGGCTTGGGCCTCACGAATTCAATCTCTATAAATAGGGAGAAGTTAACTCTGTGAGAGGAAAGAAAGAAATGAAAGAAGGAAAAGTAAGTGTGAAAGAAAGAAAGGAAACGGAGAGAAATGAGAGAAAAGAAAGGAAGAAAAAGAAGGAAAAAATGATGAAAGTCGAAAGGGTCTTTGGTGGTGGAAAGAAAGAGTGGGGTATTAAAGTTAAGGTGAGTTATATTATACCTTGAGTCACCAAAATGTATTTTACTTACGTTTTGACTTACCATATTTATTTTATACAAGATATGTTTTATAAACTATATTAATATTTCAGTTACGTGGATTATTTTCTAAACCCTATTTGTTAAAAGGAAACCCATGGATATGCTTGTTTATATTTTAAAGAATACTTGACTATAACCTTATATACAATTATGTTTTGTAAGTACCACCACGGGAGTCCCACGCCTTGGGGGACTTAAATAACCATTGGCCCCTGTTTGACCACTCTGTGGTCCCCTGTTTGTCATGGATCCATTGACCCCTATTCTGATTGTCACTCTGGTGACCCCTGTCCTGTTCCGTACCGTGGTTATAGTTATTTACGTAATTTATGTAGTATATATCAAATGATTTCCGTATGATATATATTATGTATTTTAATATCAAACTCTATTTAGCCCCATAATTATCCATGGTGAATTTTATGCCCTTATACTCTTAGTATAATATTTCTCACTCTGCCATGTGCTTATAGTTGTTTATCACTTTTAGGTGACATGTCAGGACCAGCGTGTGAGGTAGGCACAAAGCACTTTGTAGACATAGTTCAGCTCTGATAATCTAATTAAATAGAAGCTCCAATCATTATTTTAGTACCCTCACTTAAATATTTTTTCGGTCGCGTTTATTTATTTGTTAAAGATTTGGCCGAAGGTAACTTCGGTTACTGGCCATCATGATGCATCACCCTTGGGTACGGGGGGCGGGCCATGACAGTAATAACCCTTGAAAATAGGACAGGCTCGTAAAAATCCCCTAATTTATTACTCATTAGGCCCTGAAGGCTTTTCATGTGCACCACTAAGTCCTTAAATGCTTTTAATACCCTCATTAAATATATTTTCTTCTTAACTCTCTAATATTTTGCAGAGAAAATTTTATTTCTCTCTCTCTCTCATCTCTCTACACTACCACCACACACTGCTACCGCCACGACACCTATCGCCATCATACACCATCGACTGTTGTTGCTCACCTCAACCAATGTCCTCCTCTATTACCATTAATTATGCTCATTTCAATAATTGTCTTCCTTCATTAATGCCAACATCAATCACCTCAACCACCACCTTCGTTATCCTCCCTCGCCGTGCGTCGTCGCTGATCTTACACTATTGTCATCCTCCTCGTTGCTTGCCTTTGACATCACCGCCGCTGCCATAATCCTCCATCACCGATCTATTGTCTTTGATGATGAACTTTATATATGGCTTTAGATCTAGGTATTTTCAATTCTGATCTACGCGGCACCAATCTAGTACTATACATGGTCGCCGGTGAGATCGAGACTTTTTTTCTTTTTATAGATCTCATTCCTCATCTCTTCTCTTTGACTGTCTTATTTTTCAAAGTAGATCTACTGCAAATTTATTTATAAATAATAAATTTATTAGTCTATCTTGTTCTATATGTGTGTAAGATGAGGTGTCTTCTTAGTAAGTGAGTGAATATGAGTAAGTGAATTGGTCAGATTTGGCATATATAATTTTTTCACAAATCACACAATGATAAATTTATCACTGAAATGTTTAGTGGAAATTATCACTAAATATATCACTGATAAATTTATCAGTCAATCTTGTTCTGTATGTGTGTATCAGAAGAGGTGCCTTGTGGGTAAGTGAGTGTGAGCGTGAATCATATTTGAAATATGTAATTTTTTTACAAATCACTTAGTGTCTTTGATTATTTTGTTGATCTTTTAATGATCTATGACAGTAAAGATTGATTATGAACTTTTTTTTTTGTAAATTTTTTATTTTTTCGCCTCATCTCTCTTCAATATCTTCATATCTCTATCTTTCTCTCTCTTTCTCTCTCTCTCTCTGTGTGTGTGTGTGTGTGTTGTTGCTACCAGATGTGAGTAAGTAGTGATGGAGATGAACATTATTTTTGTTAGAAAAATGGTCTGAAAAATTTAGTCGAGAGTCAGCAGAGATTGGAGATGGTTGTCGGTAGTTAGAGACAGTGGCCAGAGATGGTCGTTGAAAATTATCACCAAAGGCCAGAGGTCGGAGGTTATCGCCGGTGACTGGAGATAATTGCTCTCAATGGTAGGTGAAAACAGTAATGTTGTGGTTAAGTGTTGAATGAGACAATGTAAGGGCATTTTTGGGATATTGATAGTTGAAAAAAGAAACAGGACTTGTAGATAAATAAATTCAGTCAACAGGACCGGCCTCCAAGTGTCCCTTTATATTTTAGATTGGGCTTTTTATTCATTTAGGCCCTTGAACTTATAATATTGAATTGAGCATTTTTTTAATAGACTACTATAAGATTATAAATATTTTTGAGATTCTCTTTTCAGCCTTTTTTGAGGGACCCAAAGCGGCTACTTTGTGGGTCTGCTCCCAAAATCGAGCCTGGCAATGGGCTTGAGTCGAGCACTGTAGACCAAGGCTTAGTTCCACATCAAGAGTAGGGGAACTTACTGATAAGTCCCATGTACCAAGTTCAAAACCCAGCTAATCCCAAAACAAAATACTTGCACCAATTAGTCCAATACATTTTTAATTGTTACCAAAAAATCTTTTTTTTTTTTTTTAATTTACAGACACTGTTCACATCTTACTACAGTAGGACTTCCGTCAAACGGTCACCGGAGACTCGTCGGAATGTTCAACATCGCCGGGAAGTCGCCAGAGTTTCGCCGAGAGTTCGCCGGAGTGTTAAGAACGTTAATGGAAGTCACCGGAATGTTCAGAACGTTCACTGGATGTTAAGAACATCATTGGAGACTCACCGGAATGTCTAGAATATTGTCAAAAAAAAAAGAACAAATGGATAAATTATAGTAAAAAAAACATAGCAAAATGTGCTAAATATTGATAAACTAAAAGGAAAAAAAAATGAAATGACAAAAAACAGCAACAATGGGGAAAACATATGTTATTTTTCAATTTTTGTAAGGTTCAAGCAAATAATCTCTAAATAGTGATCAAACTGAAAAGTAAGTTTTGAAACTATAAAATGTTACAGTTTCAAAACAAAAATCTATTAAGCATTTATCCTTATTAATCAAACTGAAAAACATGTTATAAAACTGTAAAATTTTACAGTTTTATACCATGATTCATTCCAGCACCAAAAAAATTTGAAACTGCAAAATTTTATAGTTTTCACCGCCTGTAACTAAAACTCGAAAACTACTTGTTCAGAATTCGAAAATTTTCTCCATTAGAACAGAAAAACAGAAGTGTATAGCAGAGAAAAAAAAAAAAGAGATCAAAGGAGAAAGGCGCATGTAGAGAGAGGATTGTACTCCGGCAACTATTTTTTGTTTAGATCTAGCCAAATCTGATGTAGATCTACTCAGATCTGATGTAGATCTGAGTAGATCTACATCAGATCTAAGTACATCCACTCATCTTCTTCGTCGGAAATATATCATCTTCTTCATCGGAAATATATTATCTTCGTCGTCGGTGAGAGTGAAGTCACGAGTTGATTTCGATGGTTGGCGGTTATCAGTGAACCCCGATCAATGGAGAAAGACATGATCACCGGTCGTCGTCCATGACAAAGACGATGAGAGAAAAATGCAGAAAAAAAAAAACGAGAGAGGAAGGGAAGCAAAAAACAGAGAGAGAGAGGAAAGGACTTTTGAGTGTATTCAAAAAGTTATGAGATTAAATGGTGTCCACATGTTCCACATGAGACCTGTGGGTAATTTCCCCCTAAGCAATTAGCTCGATCTACCACGACCACCTTATTAGTTAGACCTACCTAAGGTGCAATATGGCCATGTTAGAGGGGAATAGTTAAAGGTGCATTCCTTGAGAGAACAACCAACCCCCCATTACATTTACGATTTGAAATTTCTAATTTCATTATAAATAATTATTTTTATTAAAAAATTATTAAATTAATTAATAATTTTTAATGATATTAAAAATTTATTTTAATTAATAATTCAAATAATTTTATTATTGTATAAGAGAGCAACTAATAAATTCATTTTTTAGTTAATTCTATTAAATAAATTTTTTTGACAATGAGGTCTTTGTAATTTTCCAAACCATAATCGATAATCTGTATTTTAAGCAAATCTCAAGAGGTGTATTTGTAATTTATCTTTTTTTTTAAAAAAAAATTATATGTAGTAAGACTGTTTGGTATAGTTTCTATTTATAGTTTATTAAATAGAAATAATTTAAATAAATAAAATTTAAAAACCCATATGTGAAAGTTGGATAAAAAGTGTTTTTAACTTCTACTTTTAGATTATCAATTTCTAATTTACAATAATTTTCACCAAACAACACCTTAGTTACTTTGCATAATTATAATTTTCCATTTACCATACATTATTAAAATTTAAAATTAACAAATTATGATTATTACATCAATTTTAAATTTTAAATATTAATTATCGATTTTAGTAAAATATATTTATGTGATTTTTCACGATCATTACTCATGGGAAAAATATTTATATTTTATTTGGGCGAGGGTCTAGATCTGTATGAGTATCTGAATTACTTGTGGAGTCAACATGATTCACAAAATACCAGCAAGGAAATTCAGATGTGAGCCAACCAAGTATAGAAGGAGTACTGTTGTTAGCATTTCATCAATCATTTTGAATTTTGAATTTTTTTAGTTTTTTTTTATATTTTTTTTATTACAATAATAACCTCAAATTAAATTAATAAAAAGGATATCAAAAATTTTGAAATACCTATCTCACAATTAAGCCCACACACCCATTATATCATGAGTTAGAGTTTATGAGACCATCCACTTCCATCAGCACCCATCCATTTTCTCAAAATCTCACCCTCAAAACCAATCCACTCTTAAAACTTTAAAAACCCTTTAGCGGTAATATTCTAGCGGCAACGGTGGCAATCATTTGCTTACATACACTTCTCCAGCAATAACAATGAGTGGAAGTTTTTTCAAAAACCACAACTCCATGAGACAAGAGGAGTACAACAATAAAAGCTCAGAAAATGTTTATAACTTTGATGGTGTTCTTAGCTTAGAGGAGATTGCCCTTGTAAGGATAAGTTTCTTGAAAAAAATAGCAAAAATAATAAAAATTGTTCATCATTTTTTCGAGACTGAACTCCCGAACATATGACCGAAATTCAGGAACACAGGTCCGAACATTATTTATTTGTTCAGGAACATGTAACTGAATATTTCTTATTTGTTCAGGAACAAATAACCGAAGTAGCAGCAGAAGCAGGCAAACAAAGGAGGTCGGACCACCGGCCGGTTGACCGAGGGGTGAAATCCTACCTAGTTTTACTCACACAGGGAGCATACAAGTATAGTGAGATCATGGATGAATTACAGAAAATCAACTAGAGAAGCATGAAGTGGATTGTATTGTGTATGTGAAAAGATGTAATAGAAAAAATAAAAAATTAAATAGATTGACAAACCTCGTAATGAATCAAAGAAAAATTTCTTAATCATCACAAATTTTTTCCACTAGGTTTGGGAAGTTTCACCATCGTGGGTTTTGCTACGGTTTTGGGAGAGAGGCTTTTTGAGGTGTGAGGAGTGTGGATGTGTGCATTTGAATGGGTTGAATGTTTTTACAAAGATAATTTTGGTATTATTTGGGGAAAGAAAAGAAATTTTAAGAGTTTTAGAATTTATAAGTCGGGACTAAAGAAATGAGAGGTTCAAAATAATTGATGAGGTACTAATAGTAACACTCATATAGAAGTTGTGTTTTCATTTATTTTTTTATAAAACATTTTAAAAAGGATTGAGCTTGATATATCAATTTAAAAGAACTTGAGGGGCCGCGAGGCTCACTATAGGTCTTATCTTAATGATTCAAATAATATATTTTTTTTAGAATTTTTTTGTGTATATTATTCATAAGAAAATTTAGCTTTATTCAACAATTGTAATATTTTTTATTTTATCGTGTTTGCCTCCATAAGAGTGGGTCCAAGAAAGTCGCCGAAAAATTCAAATGTCACCAAAAAATTCAAAGGCTCGCTGAAAACTTTGAAGATATGTCGAAAAATTCGAATATCGCCAAAAAATTCGAATTCTCTAAAAATGGATGGTGAGACTTAGATTCTTTAACAATTGCAATTAATAACACAATAGGAAAAAGATGATGGAGATAAAAGATTGGGTGAATAAGGAGGCAAAGACATAAGAGAGAGAATAGCGACATAAGTCTCTTATAGATCTCCCACTTTCACTCTCAAGGAATGAATCAAGTATGAAGATTAGCTCTCTCCAAGTGTACTCTCAATTGTCAATTGTAAAACTATGGATGAGTGCTATTTATAGGAAACTCATAATCAAAGATTGAGCATATGTGCAAGTCACATGGAAGCACATCGAGAATATTTTCTCTAACCACTTTGTCCAAGGAAGTCATCTCTTGGAGGATGAAGAAGATCCTGAAGACGAAACAAACTTTTGGATGAACCTTGTTTTTAGCCACACCTAACTAATAATTCTCAATCATTCCAAAGGGTCAGGGGTAGTCCTAGAGGACGCCTTGTAGCAGAAGTGTTAAGGCTATTTCAAGAGAACACCCTACCACAAATATTGTCGAGTCTCATGGACCCCCTAGGACATGCCACCTTAACCCGAGTATAGACTAGTTTAATCAAAGAGTGAATTTATCTTCATTCACTGTCTTCGAGATTGGGTCCTTTGTTCAAACTTTGCTACACTCATGGTTTTGGATGTCGATCCTGAAAAGCTCTGAACTCGCAAGTGTTTTGGAACTCATTAACAGAGTGACTTCTAGATTGCGTTTGAATCCGTTTGAAGCCAAATGCTTTAGATCTCTAGGTTTTGCTAAGAATCTTTTCGAGTCCGAGCTTAAGAGATCTCTAGGTTCGTGGTTCCGAACTCTTTCGAGATTAAAGTGCTTACTTCAAATGATGGATCTCCTCCAAGGGTTTCACCGGTTTAATTCCCTCGAATGCCCCTATGATGGTGACCTCCTCGAGTGGGCTTGTTTGGGCTTTTTTGGAATCATAAGCTCGTTGGGCCTTTCTAACCCATTTGGTTGACATTCTTTCAGGCCCATTTCAATAGGATCTACTTAGGTCCATTTGGTGACGATTCCTCTGGGCCCATTGGTTTTGGATTTTTTAGTCGGGCTCTAATTAGGCCCATTTAATTCCGTGGGCTCGAGTTAACCCCTCTTATAGTCTCCAAAAAAATGAATGGTTTATTTTCAAAAAAATTATAATTATCAGAGACAAATACAATAAAAATAAAAAAAATGTTACAATTATTAGATCAAATTGGTTTCTGTCATGAATAATATGCACAGAGGACTCTACAAAATAAATGAATTGGATTATCGAAATAGAATCCATGGAGAACCCCACGAGCCTGTCAAGTTTTCTCAAGTTAAGAGACAAGTATTACGTATTTTTTAAAAACAAGATTACATTAATTTGTGATTTAGAAATAAAATTATACATTTTTGTGAGGTGTGTATTATAATTTTTTTAATACATATCTTTAAACTTAAAAATGGGGGAAGTTTCTTTCTAGTTGAGAAAATCAATTGAAGGGCACTGTTGGGTCTTCGTGAGCCCATCATGAAACTTGTATCGATTATGCGAACTGTTCAATGTGTAGGGCTCGTCGAATATTTTATCTTTGTAAAAAGTCACGTTGATCGGATATCGATAGCCATTTGATCATACAACAATGTGATCTAATCAAGTGGTTATCAATGTCTGATCAACAAGATTTTTTGATAGAGATAAAGACTCGATGAGTCTTACGCATTAAACGGTTCAAATCATCAATGCGAGCTTCGTGACGGACTTATACAAACCCAACAATACTCTCCAATCTGATATGGATTGGAGACAAACCATCTCCTTAAAAAATACTTTACAAAACTGCATGAAATTAGCTATGGTGCTTCAGACATATAAGAAAGATTCGCCACCTTCCAGTATCATCACATTACCAAAGCTTGCATTTTATTTTTTTTATTTTGACTGAAAATTGGGATTTTCTCGTAGCCGCACATGTTCTCATTGCAGGCCAAGTATTCTCGTAGCTATGCTGGTTCAATAATTTTAAAATTTTAAAATTATTTTAAATAATTTTTTAAAATATTTAAATCAAAAAATTTATTTTAAGATAACATGACTTTTCAACTATGTTGATGAGTGTTACTTGGGGGAGAGTTTAAACATGATTTACATAAGCCAGAACATGAAACAATCAAACTGTCCCAAACTGCGTTGTGTTGTGTCCAAAAGTCATGTCCTGGAAATATTCTCGTTAGTTGGCGTGCTCTCTCTCCTCTCTTTCTCTCTCTGTCTCTCTCACACTTCGGTATATCCTTCCGGAATCTCGTCTTATCCCCCATCCCCCACCTCCTCCTCCTCCTCCTTCTCCTTCTTCTTCTTCTTCAATTCATTTCCAAAAATATCACTCTGTCTTCTCTCTCTCTCTCTCTCCTCCAAGTCTGAACCATGGCGCGCACAGGCACAGCTCCAATTCTTCACAACAACAAACTTCTCTTCACCTTCCACACCAAACCAACCCCTCAATCCCTCTTCAACTCTCACTACTACTCTCTCCACTCCACAAAGCCTCTCACTTCTGTCTCTTTCTCTCTCTTCTCTCCATCCCCATCCCCATCATCCTCTTCACACCCCTGTTTTCGAATCACCCGTGTCTCCACCGCCCCTGTCGAGTACGCCCCTGACTTCGATTTCCACAGAGAAATCGCTCGCCTCCAATCTCTCCGATCTCAGCTCTCCAACTCCACAACCCTAGACGATAAGCTCCGAGTCATTGACACTGATTCCAGAGTGAAGCGCTTCTTTGGGGCGCACAAAAATGGGGTTTCTAGGGTTTTTGAGTCTCTTAATTTGGACGAGTATGAACTGTTTTTGCTCAAATGTGTCATTGCCGCGGGGCAAGAGCAGGTTCTGGGTTCGGTTGAGGTGGCGTCGTCGGCCAGAGGACCTTTAAAGAGTGCTCTGTATGGTTTGGTTGAAATGATTGAGAAGTTGGATGTCAATAGTGGGGATGGATTGGTGAAGAAGGTTGAGGGTGAAGAGATTGGGGCATTGAGAATATTGCTTAAGACACTCGGAGAGATGGAACAATTCTATGACTGCATTGGAGGAATCATTGGGTTAGTCTTCTGTGTTGTCCATTTTCGTGTTTTAGTTCAATTATGTTGTTTGATTACTTTTCAACTCAAGGTTGAGTTGAGATATTTAGTTCATGTGCTTAATTCCAGACTGCCAATGTGATTAACAAACTTGAATTTAGAGGGAAATGAAATGACTGACCTTTTGTTCATAGCCTAACGGTGTGAGTTCTGATAAATGCATCACTTTCCATTGAATTTTCATTATTCCAATACCACTATGCACAAGAACCCAATTAGCTATGCTGCTGCAGACAGGTAAGATAGATGTAAGTACTGCAAATTCACCTCCTTCCAGTATCATCACATTTTTTTTTTGGGTGAATAAGTATCATCACATTACCAATGCTTGCATTGCAATTTTTTATTTTTATTTTGGCTGAGGTTGAGTGAAAATTGGGTTTTTCTCGTAGCCCATACATGTTCTCATTGCAAGCGAACTATTATCTTTTCTGTAGACAGTTTATAATTCAATTCTTTGGATTGGACCTGTTATGAACTAAGATGAAAGAACTTGATATCAAATTATGGTGAAAACCTTGTATTATATAGAAGGAGAATTTAATTTAAGTTTTGCTAAAGTAAAATGATTATCTTTTTCTTTTACTTGATTGAGATGTTTCAAAGATGTTTCCACTGTCAATTTAAAGCTATTTGGAGTTAAATTATCTATCTAATTGACTAAAACAATGTATTGGTTGCAGATATCAGATAGCAGTACTAGAGCTTCTTGTTCAGTCAACATATGAACGACAGACAATAAACTGGTCCCAGAGCATCAATGAATCAATGGAATGCCAATTCTTGGAAATTCATTCTCCCAGTGTACTTGACCTTTCACAAGATACAGAATATGCATCTCAAGCAGCCCTATGGGGAATCGAGGTTTGTGTGTAAATTATGTTTCTCATTCCAACATATAGGATGTACCACAGATTATTTGGAATTACAAGATTTTATTCTTTTAGGGTTTACCAGACCTAGGTGAAATTTATCCTCTTGGAGGTTCTGCAGACAGGCTTGGTTTGGTTGACCCTGACACAGGTGAATGTCTCCCTGCTGCAATGCTTCCTTATTGTGGACGGACTTTATTGGAAGGTCTTATAAGAGATCTTCAGGTACAAGATATCTGTTTGTCAAGCTTGGTTCATTTATTTATGGCTGATGCTTCACAATGGGGATGAGCTATTGTCAACATTGTACATGTGTGTATTTAAACTCAAAATAATGTAATTCTTTGCCATTGCAAGGCTAGAGAATTCTTGTATTTCAAGTTGTATGGAAAACAGTGCATTACGCCTGTTGCAATTATGACGAGCTCGGCAAAGAACAACCATGAACGCATCACATCACTTTGTGAAAGACTTGGATGGTTTGGAAGAGGTCGATCACATTTCAAACTTTTTGAACAGGTTCGATATGGAAAGTTGTTAAAATTACTGTACTATTGCTTCTTCTCTTGAATATGCTGATGCAATTGTGCATTTTTAATTTAATTTGAATTGCCAGCCTCTTGTTCCAGCTGTTAGTGCAGAAGATGGTCAATGGCTGGTCACCAGACAATTCATGCCTGTTTGCAAGCCTGGTGGTCATGGTGTGATATGGAAACTTGCATATGATAAAGGCATTTTTCATTGGTTTTATGACCATGGAAGAAAAGGCGCAACTGTCAGACAAGTCAGGTGAGCTTTAACTAGTGTATATGTATTTATGATATTAAGATATTAATGTCTTGTATCACAAGAATTGATAGTGCAGGGATTTTGGATTTTTAAGTATACATTGACATTGATTACTCTGCAGTAATGTTGTGGCGGCTACAGATTTGACCCTCATGGCATTGGCGGGGATTGGTCTACACCATGGAAAGGTAGGTTTATTATGATATGAAGTTTGATTGATGCTGGCACAAAAGGTGTTGGATGAGGAAGGAATCGAGCAAATTTTTAGTTTTAGAAATTATATTTACATGAGAATATTAGGTAGGATTTAATTACTTGGAATGTTCTACTTATTAGGTAGGATTTTATTTTTGGAAACTCTTAATTAGGGTTTTGGTTGCCTATAAATAGACCATTATGCAGTAGGGCTCCAGATCTTTGAATGAATATTGAATTGAGAGTTTTTATTAAATTAGGGTTTGGTTATTTTCTTTGAGTGTGGTTTGTTTTCTTATTAATTATTTTGTTTTTTCTTCTCCGACCGTCCTACATCATTGATTACCCGTGATTTAGATGTAACTACATATTGGGGGTGTTTGGGAAGAAACTTTTTCGGTTTTTTTGGGCTAAAATAGTACTAAAAGACAAAATAGGTTAAAATAGCCAATAAGACAAAATGCTACATCAAACTCATAATCATTTCACTTTTTCTCTTACAAACATTACATCCAACTACAAAAAAATCCAACTTTCTTCCCAAACACAAAAATTTTAGCCTCCTAAAATAGTCAAAAACTAAAATAGCCTACTAAAATAGCAACTTCCCAAACACCCACGTTATGTGGGTGTTAGTATTGGGTATTACCCATAAGCTATTAACTGTGTACATATCCCAATTTCCATGTCCTATAAAAAAATTTTTGGTTCAAACATGGCCAAATATGCCAAATATATGTAATAAGGACAAAGAACTTCCTGAATGTTCAATGAGTTCGATGCCAAATTAATGAAGGTGCATGCCACATAAACATCCATATACTAGAAAAGGCCAACAAAATTCAACAAGAAAAGAACATATTGCCCTAAAGTCTTTAAGAAAAGGGGCCAAATTTTGTTTTACCCCCTATAGTATAGCTCCGAAGTAGTTTACCACCTGTCATGTAAAAATATGCAAATTCCCTTCTCGTGGTTTTGGACTAGAGTGCTGCTAATAGCCCCCACTTTATTACTCAAGACCCCCACTTATTAGTTTATTTATTTATTACAATAATAACCTCAATACTAAAAAAGACAAGTCATCAAATCTGACACCCATCTCACAATTAGAATTAAACTCACCTACCAAATCATAAACATAATATGAGTTGAGAGTACCCACCTCCATCAAACCCACACGTAATAAGAATTCAAAATCTTCAGAAGTCGAGTGTTGCTAATCCAGCAAGCCTTTTCCGACTAGACCAATTCGCATGACTTAGGACTTGACTTCTTCGGCTTGACCAATTCTCACGAGTGAAAGCTTTTCCGGCAACCCCAATACAGTGAGACAATTGGAGCATCGCAATGTCAGGTCATACGAGGTTCACAATTTCGATGAGGTTTGTAGCTCGGAGGAAGTTGACCTTGTAATGATGAGTTTTTTCAAACACAAAAAAAATTTGATAATAATAATAATAATAATAACGGTTTGATATTTTTTCAGTACTGAACTCTCGGACATATGCCAAAAAATTGTTAACACAGGGTCAAATTAAAGGCAGTAATTCGACAAGGTCTAACCGAACATAGCTTATATTTGTTTGTTAAACTTAAATTGGTTAGACTTTATTCAGATACTAGACTGTTCGGTAACATAGTGCTGGAAATTTGTGTTAATGCATATAATAAGATAGTGGCATATGATAGTGGTGTTGGTGGTAGATAGTGGCATGCATAGAATATGATAGTGGTGTTGGTGGTAGATAGTGGCATGTATAGAATATGATAGTGGTGTTGGTGGTAGATAGTGGCATGTATATAATATGATAGTGGTAGATAGTGGTAATATATAATATGTAAGTGGCATATAATGGGTTATAATGATGTTTGTAATATCTCCTATATAAGGAGTGTCATTTGGTCTTGTAAAATAAGAAGTTTTGAATATAACAGAAATATATTCATTCTTCCTCATATTTTCGGAGTTCTTCTTCCTCATATTTTCTAAGTTGGTATCAGAGCTACAAAAAACACAGCAGCCCTAAAACCGTCATAGCCATGTCGGAAGTCACGTCCGAAACCACTTCAACCCCTGCCGCTGCCATTCCGTTGAAAACATCAAACTCTCACTCTGTCCAAATCACCACCATCCGCCTAAATGGTGATAATTTTCTCCGCTGGTCACAATCTGTCCGGATGTATATCCGTGGGCAAGGAAAGATCGGTTACATCACTGGTGACAAGAAGGCTCCTGCTGTTAATGATCCGCTGTTCGACAGTTGGGACGCTGAAAACTCCATGGTTATGACATGGTTGGTCAATTCCATGGAGGAGGATATAAGCTCTAATTACATGTGCTATCCTACTGCACAAGAATTGTGGGATAATGTTAGTCAGATGTATTCTGACCTAGGAAATCAATCTCAAGTTTTCGAATTAACTTTGAAGTTGGGAGAGATTCGTCAAGGAGATGATTCCGTCACCAAATATTTCAATTCGTTGAAAAGGTTGTGGCAGGATCTTGACATCTTCAACACATACGAATGGAAATCGGTTGACGACTGCAACCACCACAAGAAAACTGTGGAAGACAGCCGTATTTACAAGTTTCTTGCTGGCCTCAACATTGAGTTTGATGAAGTGCGAGGAAGAATTATTGGCAGACCTCCTCTCCCATCCATTGGCAAAGTATTTGCCGAAGTCAGAAGGGAATTTTTCATCAATCTACATGTCGGGATACCCCTCAATAAAATGGCATTGCAGAACGAAAAAATAAACATCTACTTGAAGTAGCACGTGCTATAATGTTTTACATGCATGTTCCTAAATATTTATGGGGTGAAGCAATTTTAACAGCCTCTTATTTGATAAACAGGATGCCTACAAAGGTGTTAACATACAAAACGCCTTTCGATTGTCTCAAAACTTTTTTTCCTGACATGAGGTTGTTTTCTGATTTACCCGCTAAAGTTTTTGGATGTACTGCCTATGTTCATGTTCCTAGTCAATTTCGTTCAAAACTTGACCCCCGTGCTATAAAATGTGTTTTTTTGGGTTATTCCTCAAACAAAAAGGGGTATAAGTGTTTCGACCCTCAAACCAAGAAATTTCATGTGAGTATGGATGTGTCATTTGTGGAAACAAAATCCTATTTCCCCAACACTTCTCTTCAGGGGGAGACAAGTGGAGTAGAAGACCGTTTTTGGGATATTTCTATCCCGCTCCCCAATGTCATTTATCCTACACAAAAACCACATCTGTCTGATAATGATCACTTAGGAGAACCAAGTTCTATGGTGCCTAGTCAAG